>NC_057797.1:581051213-581651213 GCF_018294505.1 Triticum aestivum | reverse complement strand
CTTCGAGCCTGCTGTTGATAGAATGCGGAACGGGCTTTTGCCACGTCACGCTCCTCCTCCAATGCGTCCAAGCTGTCCTGCCGATCGAGCTCGGCTTCTCTTTCTTCGTACATGCGCACTCGAGGTGAGTCATGAATTATGTCGCAAGGCAAAACTGCCTCTGCGCCGTACACCATAAAGAATGGTGTGTATCCGGTGGTGCGATTCGGCGTGGTCCGCAGCCCCCAGAGTACGGAGTCGAGCTCCTCTACCCAGTGCGTGTTAGATTCCTTGAGGGACCGCACTAATCTGGGTTTGATGCCGCTCATGATAAGACCATTTGCACGTTCGACCTGGCCGTTAGTTTGTGGGTGATAGACGGAAGCATAATCGAGCTTGATGCCCATGTTTTTGCACCAGAGTTTTACCTCGTCGGCCGTGAAGTTCGTGCCGTTATCAGTGATGATGCTGTGGGGGACGCCGTAACGGTGTACAACCCCGGATTTAAAGTCTATCACCGGTCCGGATTCGGCCGTCTTAACAGGCTTGGCTTCTATCCATTTGGTGAACTTATCCACCATGACCAGTAAGTATTTTTGCTTGTGGGTTCCGCCTTTAAGGGGTCCAACCATGTCAAGCCCCCAGACCGCGAAGGGCCAAGTAATGGGGATAGTTTGGAGGGCGGTGGGTGGCATATGGCTTTGGTTTGCAAAGATCTGGCAACCGGTGCATCGTTGGACTAAGTCCCGAGCGTCTACCCGGGCCATCGGCCAATAAAAGCCCGTACAGAAGGCCTTGCTTACAAGGGACCGGGCTGCAGCGTGATGACCGCCGAGTCCGGCATGAATTTCAGCCAGGAGGTTCCGCCCCTCCTCTTCGGAGATGCACCCTTGAAGGACTCCGGTAGTGCTTTTCTTATAAAGCTCTCCCTCGTGGACTCTGTAGGCTTTGGATCGCCGCACTATGCAGGGTGCCTCATTTTGGTCCTCGGGGAGTTCCTGCCTAGTAAGGTAGGCGAGGAATGGTTCTGTCCACGGGGCGATGACGGCCATTATTACGTGGGCTGAGGGTGTTATTTCACTGGCAGAGCCTCCGATTGTGTCAGAACGCTCGGTGTCGGGCAGTGCGGTTGGGTCCGGGCTGTTATTGTTCGGCTCCCCTTCCCATACTACGGATGGCTTGAACAGCCTCTCCAAGAAGATGTTGGGGGGGACTACATCGCGTTTTGCGCCGATGCGTGCCAGGACATCTGCCGCCTGATTATTTTCCCGGGCTATATGGTGAAATTCAAGCCCCTCGAACCGAGCTGACATTTTTAGGACGGCGTTGCGGTAAGCTGCCATTTTTGGATCCTTGGCATCGAAGTCTCCATTTATTTGGGATATTGCGAGGTTCGAGTCCCCGTGCACCTCTAGGCGTTGGATGCCCATGGATACTGCCATGCAGAGACCATGTAAAAGGGCCTCATATTCGGCTGCATTGTTGGAGTCCGTGTACATAATCTGTAGTACGTATTGAACTATGTCTCCTGTGGGGGACGTCAAAACGACGCCAGCCCCCAGTCCGGCCAACATCTTGGAGCCGTCGAAATGCATGATCCAATTGGAATATGTGCCGTACTCTTTAGGGAGTTCGGCCTCCGTCCATTCTGCGACGAAGTCGGCCAAGACTTGCGACTTGATGGTTCATCGTGGCTTATAAGTTATGTCGAACGGGAGGAGCTCAATGGCCCATTTTGCAATCCGGCCCGTTGCGTCACGGTTGTTTATAATATCGTTAAGTGGTACTTCCGAGGCTACTGTTATTGAACACTCTTGAAAGTAGTGTCGTAGCTTCCGGGACGCCATGAATACCGCATACGCAATCTTTTGATAATGCGGGTACCGTGATTTGCAGGGAGTCAGGACGGTGGACACATAATAGACCGACTTTTAAAGAGGGAATTTGTGTCCGTCCGCTTCTCGTTCGACGACGAGCACTGCGCTTACAACCTGATGTGTTGCTGCAATGTATAATAGCATTGGTTCGCCAATGTTTGGCGCGGCCAGGACTGGGTTTGTTGCCAGTATGGCTTTTATTTCGTCGAGTCCGGCCGTGGCTGCATCCGTCCATTTGAAGTGTTCGGTGCGCCGAAGGAGGCGGTAAAGGGGTAGGGCCTTTTCTCCCAAGCGGGAGATAAAGCGGCTTAGAGCCGCCACGCATCCGGTTAACTTTTGTATTTGTTTGAGGTCCTTTGGGATATCCAGTTGCGACAGAGCTCGGATCTTGGCTGGATTTGCTTCAATTCCTCTACCGGATACAATGAAGCCCAAGAGCTTTCCGGCTGGAACGCCGAAAACGCATTTTTCCGGGTTGAGCTTGATGTCGTATGTTCGGAGGTTATCAAATGTGAGCCTCAAGTCGTCTACTAGAGATTCAACATGTCTTGTTTTGACGACCACATCATCTACATATGCCTCCACTGTTTTGCCGATCTGGCTTGCCAGACATGTCTGAATCATGCGCTGATATGTTGCGCCGGCGTTTTTGAGCCCGAAGGGCATCGTGTTGAAGCAGAATGGCCCGTATGGTGTGATAAATGCCGTTGCGGCTTGGTCTGGTTCTGCCATCTTGATTTGATGGTAGCCAGAATATGCGTCGAGGAAACACAACGAATCGTGTCCTGCGGTAGCGTCGATAATTTGGTCGATGCGGGGGAGGGGGAAGGGATCCTTTGGGCAAGCCTTGTTAAGGTCTTTAAAATCAACACACAGGCGCCAGGATTTGTCCTTCTTTGGTACCATCACCAGGTTTGCTAGCCAGTCCGGATGTTTTATATCTCTGATGAATCCGGCCTCCAATAGCTTTGCTAGCTCCTCTCCCATGGCCTGTCTCTTAGGTTCGGAAAAACGCCGAAGAGCCTGTTTGACAGGTTTGAATCCTGTTTGGATATTTAAGCTGTGCTCGGCCAGCCTGCGTGGGATTCCTGGCATGTCTGAAGGGTGCCAGGTGAAAATGTCCCAGTTCTCTCGTAGGAACTCTCGCAATGCGGCGTCGACATCAGGGTTTAACTGTGCCCCGATGGAAGCTGTTTTATTGGGGTCCGTTGGATGGACTTGGAATTTGACTATTTCGTCCGCCGGTTTAAAGGAGGTGGACTTGGATCTTTTGTCGAGTACCACATCGTCCCTATTCACCGTAGAGCGCAGCGCAGTCAGCTCCTCAGCCGCTAGGGCTTCGGATAGTGCTTCGAGGGCCAGTGCGGCTGTCTTGTTTTCGGCGCGGAGTGCTATGTCCGGATCACTAGCGAGAGTGATGATCCCGTTAGGCCCGGGCATCTTGAGCTTCATGTACCCGTAATGGGGTATTGCTTGGAAGATTGTAAATGCTTCCCGCCCTAGCAGAGCATGATAACCGCTGCTGAATGGAGCCACCTGGAACGTGACCTCTTCGGACCTGTAATTATCTGGCGTGCCGAACACCACATCTAGTGTGATTTTTCCTGTACAGCGCGCTTCCCGACTGGGGATTATTCCTCTAAAGGTTGTGCTGCTTCGCTCAATGCGGTTCCAGTCTATTTCCATTTTTTGAAGAGTCTCCTCGTAAATGAGGTTCAATCCGCTGCCGCCGTCCATGAGTACCTTGGTAAGACGAAAGCCGTCCACTATTGGACTGAGGACCAATGCGGCTGGTGCTCGGGCTGTTCGGAATTTAGGTTCATCACTGGCGTTAAAGGTAATAGCTGTGTCACTCCATGGGTTTATTGTTGCTACTTGGTAGACTTCGGCAAGGCCGCGGAGTGTCCTTTTTCGAATATTATTTGATGCGAAAGTCTCGAAGACTGTTAATACCGTATTGGTGTCTCTGGGGTGGCTTTCTGTGGCCTCCGGAATTAGGAGATTTTCGCCAATTTTGGCCACCTGCCGGAGTATCCAACATGCTCTGAGGCTGTGAGTTGGTGTGGCGTCCTCTGTACTGTGAATTTTACAGGGTCCATTAAGCCACCCTTCCAGTACGGTTCCATGCCCTGTAGAGGGTTTTTGCTTTTTAGTGCTTGACCCGGGTGATCTGGTGATGATGCACCCTTTTATTTCGGACTGGGTTTGTATTCAGGGCCGGATTGTCCCAAAATTTTATTTCGGTTTTCCAGGCGCTTTCCATCGCATAGTACTTTCGTACAATGGACGCCAAGTCAGTGAAGCATGTAATATCGTGGCGACTTATGGCGTTGAGTATTCCCTTGTCTGTGCAGTTATTGCAGAAGATTGAGATTGCGTCTTCCTCGCGGCAGTCCCTTAGCCTGTTCTTAACCAGGAGGAATCTGGCCCAGTAATGATGTACTGTTTCATCGGGGTCTTGCCTGATTTTGGATAGATCGCTTATGTTGGGGTGGGTGGGTGGAATTAAATCCGAAGCCTCACCCCATCTAAGGCTCAGAGGCTGAGGAATTTCTGAACTCGACAATTTGGATTCCTGGATGTTGTCTAATGAATCCAGCCCATCGCCTGACTCTAAGTTCAGGTCTTGCGTGATATCCTCCCCTCCGCGGGTATCCGGCTTGGAGGGATCGGGAATCCAGACATAGCGAGTCCTTAAGATAGATGAAGGGTCGCCGCACTGTCCCTCTACCACGACAACGTGATGGGTGACTTGGGGAGAGTTAATCTCTCTCAGATCGGTTTTAGGCCCAATCTGGTCGTAATCCGTAGCGACTCCCAGGGCGGCGAAGCGATCCAAGAGCTCGTTTATGGAGGAAAGCTCTATTGGATCTAACTGCTCGGTGAGTTCCAAGTTGACATGAAGATTGTTTTCGATGGCTCGAGAGGTCATCGTCGGCGCAGAAGCCGAACAGGCGGTCATAAGAAAGCCACCTAACCGGAGGGTTTGGCCGACAGCCAAAGCTCCCTTAGCAACGGTGCCGTCTTTAAAGATGGGGCGAGGCATCCTTCCTGATGGCGACGACACAGAGGAACTCTCAATGAAAGCACCAATGTCGGTGTCAAAACCGGTGGATCTCAGGTAGGGGGTCCCGAACTGTGCGTCTAGGCCGGATGGTAACAGGAGACAAGGGACACGAAGGTTTACCCAGGTTCGGGCCCTCTCTATGGAGGTAAAACCCTACGTCCTTCTTGATTAATATTGATGATAGGGGTAGTACAAGAGTAGATCTACCACGAGATCGAGGAGGCTAAACCCTAGAAGCTAGCCTATGGTATGATTGTTGATGTGTATGTTATCCTATGGACTAAGACCCTCCGGTTTATATAGACACCGGGTAGGGTTAGGGTTACATAGAGTCGGTTACAATGGTAGGAGATCTGCATATCCGTATCGCCAAGCTTGCCTTCCACGCCAAGGAAAGTCCCTCCCGGACACGGGACGAAGTCTTCAATCTTGTATCTTCATAGTCCAGGAGTCCGGCTGAAGGTATAGTCCAGCCATCTGGACACCCCCTAATCCAGGACTCCCTCAGTTTCATTCCGTTTGGACTCCGTTTGATATTATTTTTCTGCGAAACTCTGAAATAGGCAAAAAACATCAATTCTGGGCTGGGCCTCTGGTTAATAGGTTAGTCCAAAAAATAATATAAAAGTGTATAATAAAGCCCATTAATAATCCAAAACAGAATATAATATAACATGAAGCAATAAAAAATTATAGATACGTTGGAGACGTATCAAACATCCCCAAGCTTAATTCTTGCTCGTCCTCGAGTCGGTAAATGATAAAAACAGAATTTTTGATGTGGAATGCTACTTGGTATAATTTTTTTAATGTAACCCTCTTAATTGTGGTATGAATATTCAGATCCGAAAGATTCAAGATAAAAGTTTAATATTGACATAAAAGCAATAATAATTCAAGCATACTAACTAAGCAATTATGTCTTCTCAAAATAACATGGCCAAAGAAAGTTCATCCCTACAAAATCATATAGTTTACTCATGCTCCATTTTCGTCACACAAGAATGCTCTCATCATGCACAACCCCGATGACAAGCCATGCAATTGTTTCATACTTTAGTAATCTCAAAAAATTTCAACCTTCACGCAATACATGAGCGTGAGCCATGGATATAGCACTATGGGTGGAATAGAATATAATGATGGGGGTTATGTGGAGAAGACAAAAAAGGAGAAAGTCTCACATCAACGCGGCTAATCAACGAGCTATGGAGATGCCCATCGATTGATGTTAATGTAAGGAGTAGGGATTGCCATGCAACAAATGCACTAGAGCTATAAATGCATGAAAGCTCAACAAAAGAAACTAAGTGGGTGTGCATCCAACTTGCTTGCTCACGAAGACCTAGGGCATTTGAGGAAGCCCATTGTTGGAATATACAAGCCAAGTTCTATAATGAAAAATTCCCACTAGTATATGAAATTGACAAAACAAGAGACTCTCTATCATGAAAATCATGGTGCTACTTTGAAGCACAAGTGTGGAAAAAAGGATAGTAGTATTGTCCCTTTATATTTTCTTTTTTTGGGCCTTCCTTTTTTGGCCTTTTCTTGGAGGGGGGACAATACTCTATGAATGATGATCATCACACTTCTATTTATTTACAACTCAATGATTACAACTCGATACTAGAACAAAGTATGACTCTATATGAATGCCTCCGGCGGTATACCGGGATAGCAATGAATCAAGAGTGACATGTATGAAAAATTATGAACGGTGGCTTTGCCACAAATACGATGTCAACTACATGATTATGCAAAGAAATATGACAATGATGAACATGTCATGATAAACGGAACGGTGAAAATTTGCATGGCAATATATCTCGGAATGGCTATGGAAATGCCATAATAGGTAGATATGGTGGCTGTTTTGAGGAAGATATAAGGAGGTTTATGTGTGAAAGAGCGTATCATATCACGGGGTTTGGATGCACTGGCGAAGTTTGCACCAACTCTCAATGTGAGAAAGGGCAATGCACGGTACCGAAAGAGGCTAGCAATGATGGAAGGGTAAGAGTGCGTATAATCCATGGACTCAACATTATTCATAAAGAACTCATTATACTTATTGCAAAAATCTACAAGTCATCAAAAACCAAGCACTACACGCATGATCCTAGGGGGATAGATTGGTAGGAAAAGACCATCGCTCGTCCCCGACCACCACTCATAAGGAAGACAATCAAAGAACACCTCATGTTTCAAATTTGTTACATAACGTATACCATACGTGCATGCTACGGGACTTGAAAACTTCAACACAAGTATTTCTCAATTTCACAACTACTCAACTAGCAAAACTTTAATATCACTACCTCCATATCTCAAAACAATCATCAATCATCAAACTTCTCTTAGTATTCAGCACACTCATAAGAAAGTTTTTTTACTAGTCTCGATTACTTAGCATATTAGGATTAATTTCCCAATTTAAGAAAATTACCATGATTTTTAAGTCTCTCAAAATAATATTAGTGAAGCATGAGAGAATAATAGTTTCTATAAAACAAATCCACCACCGTGCTCTAAAATATATAAGTGAAGCACTAGAGAAAAAACTATATAGCTCAAAAGATATAAGTGAAGCGCATAGAGTATTCTAATAAATTCTGAATCATGTGTGTTTCTCTCAAAAGGTGTGTACAGAAAAGGTGATTGTGGTAAACTAACAAATAAAGACTCAAATAATACAAGACGCTCCAAGCAAAACACATATCATGTGGTGAATAAAAATATAGCTCCGAGTAAAGTTACCGATGGAAGTAGACGAAAGAGGGGATGCCTTCCGGGGCATCTCCAAGCTTTGGCTTTTAGGTGTCCTTAGATTATCTTGGGGTGCCATGGGCATCCCCAAGCTTAGGCTCTTGCCACTCCTTGTTCCACAATCCATCAAATCTTTTACCCAAAACATGAAAACTTCACAACACAAAACTTAAAGTAGAAAATCTCGTGAGCTCCGTTAGCGAAAGAAAACAAAACACCACTTCAAGGTACTGTAATCAACTCATTATTTATTTATATTGGTGTTAAAACTACTGTATTCCAACTTCTCTATGGTTTGTAAACTATTTTACTAGCCATAGACTCATCAAAATAAGCAAACAATACACGAAAAACAGAATCTGTCAAAAACAGAATAGTCTGTAGTAATCTGTAGCTAACGCAAGTTCTGGAACACCAAAAATTCTAAAATAAACTGATGGACGTGAGTAATTTATCTATTAATCATCTTCAAAAATAATTAACTAAATAGCACTTTCCAAATAAAAATGGCAGCAGTTCTCGTGAGCACTAAAGTTTCTGTTTTTTACAGCAAGATTAAAAAGAGTTTCCCCAAGTCTTCCTAACGGTTCTACTTGGAACAAACACTACTTAAACACAAAAAACACAACCAAAACAGAGGCTAGATAAATTATTTATTACTAAACAGGAGCAAAAATCAAGGAATAAAAATAAAATTGGGTTGCCTCCCAACAAGCTTATCGTTTAACGCCCCTAGCCAGGCATAAAAGCGAAGATCGATCTAGGTATTGCCATCTTTGGTAGGAAATCCATAAGTGGCTCTCATAATAGATTCATATGGTAATTTAATTTTCTTTCTAGGGAAGTTTTCCATGCCTTTCCTTAACAGAAATTGGAATCTAATATTCCCTTCCTTCATATCAATAATTGCACCAATCGTTCTAAGGAAAGGTCTACCAAGAATAATAGGACATGAAGGATTGCAATCTATATCAAGAACAATAAAATATACGGGCACATAATTCCTATTTGCAACAATAAGAACATCATTAATTCTTCCCATAGGTTTCTTAATGGTGGAATCCTCAAGGTGCAAGTTTAAAGAGCAATCATCAAAATCATGGAAACCTAGAAAATCACACAAAGTCTTTGGAATCGTGGAAACACTAGCACCCAAATCACACAAAGCATAGAATTCATGATCTTTAATTTTAATTTTAATAGTAGGTTCCCACTCATAATAAAGTTTTCTAGGGATATAAACTTCCAACTCAAGTTTTTCTTCATAGGATTGCATCAAAGCATCAACGATATGTTTGGTAAAGGCTTTATTTTGACTATAAGCATGTGGAGAATTTAGCATAGATTGCAACAAGGAAATACAATCTATCAAAGAGCAATTATCATAATTAAATTCCTTGAAATCTAAAATAGTGGGTTCATTGATATTTAAATCTTTGATCTCTTCAATCCCACTTTTACCAATTTTGCATCAAGATCTAAAAACTCTGAATTTTTGGAACGCCGTCTAGGTAAAGGTGGATCATATTCAGTCCCATCATTATCAAGATTCATATTGCAAAACAAAGATTTAATAGGGGACACATCAATAACTTTTAGATCTTCATCTTTATTTTCCCAAAAAAATTCTGGCTTAGCGGCCATCTTATTAACTAAGGTGGTCTGCTTATTCGAAACTTCAGCTATTAATTTCTCAAGATGAGCAATCTGAGAATTCAAACCATCAAATTCTTTAGACATGTCATCGAGCTCTTTATTCATATAACCCATAAAGCTTCTTTGTTCCTTAAGCTCGTTTCTAAAGAAATTATTATGCTCAAATTGTAAGACCATAAAACTCCTGATGTTGCTTTCGATCTCTTCTAACCTTTTAAGGTGAAGATCACCAAATCTAGGTAGAGCCATCGTGACAAGCAAGCGATCCAACACACGAGCAAAGAAGAAGCATGCAAAAAGAGGCAAATAGGGAAAGAGAAGGAGGACGGAGAGAGAGGGCAAATAAAATGGCAAGGGTGAAGTGGGGGAGAGGAAAACGAGAGGCAAATGCAAATAATGTAATCCGGGAGATAAGGGTTTGTGATGGGTACTTGGTATGTTGACTTTTGCGCGGACTCCCCGGCAACGGCGCCAGAAATCCTTCTTGCTACCTCTTGAGCACTGCGTTGGTTTCCCTTGAAGAGGAAAGGGTGATGTAGCAAAGTAGCGTCAGTATTTCCCTTAGTTTTTGAGAACCAAGGTATCAATCCAGTAGGAGGCCACGCATGAGTCCCTCACACCTACACAAACAAATAAAATCCTCACAACCAACACAATAAAGGGGTTGTCAATCCCTTCACGGTCACTTACGAAAGTGAGATCTGATAGATATGATAAGATAATATTTTTGGTATTTTTATGATAAAGATGCAAAGTAAATAAAGCAAAATAAAAACATCGCAAGAAATAGCTTGTTGACGGGAGATTAATATGATGGAAAATAAACCCGGGGGGCACAGGTTTCACTAGTGGCTTCTCTCGAGAGCATAAGTATTACGGTGGGTAAACAAATTAATGTTGAGAAATTGACAGAATTGAGCATAGTTATGAGAATATCTAGGTATGATCATGTATATAGGCATCACGTCCGAGACAAGTAGACCGACTCCTGCCTGCATCTACTACTGTTACTCCACACATCGACCGCTATCCGGCATGCATCTAGAGTATTAAGTTCAAAATAACAGAGTAACGCTTTAAGTAAGATGACATGATGTAGAGGGATAAACTCATGCAATATGATGTAAACCCCATCTTGTTATCCTCGATGGCAACAATACAATACGTGCCTTGCTGCCCCTATTGTCACTGGGAAAGGACACCGCAAGATTGAACCCAAAGCTAAGCACTTCTCCCATTGCAAGAAAGATCAATCTAGTAGGCCAAACCAAACTGATAATTTGAAGAGACTTGCAAAGATAACCAATCATACATAAAAGAATTCAGAGAAGATTCAAGTATTCTTCATAGATAAACTTGATCATAAACCCAGAATTCATCGGTCTCAACAAACACACCGCAAAAGAAGATTACATCGAATAGGTCTCCACGAGAATCATGGAGAACTTTGTATTGAGATCCAAAAAGAGAGAAGAAGCCATCTAGCTAATAACTATGGACCCGAAGGTCTGAGGTAAACTAGTAACACATCATCGGAGAGGCTATGGTGTTGATGTAGAAGCCCTCCGTGATCGATGCCCCCTCCGGCGGAGCTCCGAAAAAGGCCCCAAGATGGGATCTCACGGGTACAGAAGGTTGCGTCGGTGGAATTAGGTTTTTGGCTCCGTATCTGGTAGTTTGGGGGTACGTAGGTATATATAGGAGGAAGAAGTACGTCGGTGGAGCAACATGGGCCCCACGAGGGTGGAGGGCGCGCCTGGGGGGTAGGCGCGCCCCTACCTCGTGCCTTCCTGGTTGATGTCTTGACGTAGGGTCCAAGTCCTCTGGATCACGTTCGTTCCAGAAATCACGTCCCCGAAGGTTTCATTCTGTTTGGACTCTGTTTGATATTATTTTTCTGCGAAACTCTGGAATAGGCAAAAAACAACAATTCTGGGCTGGGCCTTCGGTTAATAGGTTAGTCCCAAAAATAATATAAAAGTGTATAATAAAGCCCATTAATCATCCAAAACAGAATGTAATATAGCATGAAGAAATCAAAAATTATAGATACGTTGGAGACGTATCACTCGGCAAGACGAACTGTAGCAACGGTGCATACTAAGGGAGAACACTTATACCTTGAAATTTAGTGAGAGATCATCTTACAATGCTACCGCCGAACTAAGAAAAATAAGATGCATAAAGGATAAACTTCACATGCAATCAATATAAGTGATATGATATGGCCATCATCATCTTGTGCCTTTGATCTCCATCTCCAAAGCACTGTCATGATCACCATTGTCACCGGCTTGACACATTGATCTCCATCGAAGCATCATTGTCGCCTCGCCAACTATTGCTTCTACGACTATCGTTACCGCTTAGTGATAAAGTAAAGCAATTACATGGCGATTGCATTTCATACAATAAAGCGACAACCATATGGCTCCTGCCAGTTGCCGATAACTCTGTTACAAAACATGATCATCTCATCCAATAAAATTTAGCATCATGTCTTGACCATATCACATCACAACATGCCCTGCAAAAACAAGTTAGACGTCTTCTACTTTGTTGTTGCAAGTTTTACGTGGCTGCTACGGGCTGAGCAAGAACCATTCTTACCTACGCATCAAAAACCACAACGCGGTATAGTGATTGCTTTTCGATCTTCAGAAAGAACCATGTTCATTGAATCCGATTCAACTAAAGTTGGAGAAACTGACACCCACCAGCCACCTGTGTGCGAAGCATGTCGGTAGAGCTAGTCTCGCATAAGCGTACGCCTAATGTCGGTCTGAGCCGCTTCATCCAACAATACCGCTGAATCAAGAACCAACTAGTGACAGCAAGCAATATGTATATACCCACGCCCACAACTCCTTTGTGTTCTACTCGTGCATATAACATCTACGCATAGACCTGGCTCGGATGCCACTGTTGGGGAATGCAGTAATTTCAAAATAATTCCTACGCACATGCAAGATCCATCTAGGTGAAGTATAGCAACGAGAGGGAAGAGTGTTTTCCACGTACCCTTGTAGACCGTAAGCGGAAGAATTATGACAACGCGGTTGATGTAGTCGTACGTCTTCATGATCCGACCAATCCTAGTACCGAAAGTACGGCACCTCCGCGATCTGCACACCTTCGGCTCGATGACTTCCCACGAACTCTCGATCCAGCTGAGTGTCGAGGGAGAGCTTCGTCAGCACGACGGCATGATGAAGGTGATGATGAAGTTACCGGCGCAGGGCTTTGCATAAGCACTACGACGATATGACCGAGGTGGATTATGGTGGAGGGGGCACCGCACACGGCTAAGACAGTTGTCTGTTGTGTTCTAGTGTGCCCCTGCCCCCGTATATAAAGGAGCAAGGGGGAGGCCGGCTGGCCCTATGGCGCGCGAAGGAGGGGAGGAATCCTCCTCATAGTAGGAGTAGGATTCCTCCTTTCCTAGTCCTACTAGGAGGTGGAAGGAAGGAGTGGGAGAGGGGAAGGAAAAGGGGGGCGCCGCCCCCCTCCTAGTCCAATTCGGATTCAAGGGGGAGGGGGCGTGGCCTGCCCTGGCAGCCCCTCTCTCTCCACTAAAGCCCATCCAGGCCCATTAATTCCCGGGGGGGGGGGGGGTCCGGTAACCCTCCCGCACTCCGGTTTTACCCGAAATCACTCGGAATACTTCCGGTGTCCGAATATAGCCATCCAATATATCAATCTTCATGTCTCGACCATTTCGAGACTCCTCGTCATGTCCGTGATCACATCCGGGACTACAAACTACCTTTGGTACATCAAAACACATAAACTCATAATATCGATCGTCACCGAACGTTAAGCGTGCGAACTCTACGGGTTCGAGAACTATGTAGACATGACCAAGACTCATCTCCGGTCAATAACCAATAGCGGAACCTGGATGCTCATATTCGTTCCTACATATTCTACGAAGATCTTTATTGGTCAAACCGCATAACAGCATACGTTGTTCCCTTTGTCATCGGTATGTTACTTTCCCGAGATTCAATCGTCGGTATCTCAATACCTAGTTCAATCTCATTACCGACAAGTCTCTTTACTCGTTCTGTAATGCAACATCCCGTAACTAACTCATGAGTCACATTACTTGCAAGGCTTATAGTGATTTGCATTACCGAGAGGGCCCAGAGATACCTCTCCGATACATGGAGTGACAAATCCTAATCTCGATCTATGCCAACTCAACAAACACCATCGGAGACACCTGTGGAGCATCTTTATAGTCACCAAGTTACGTTGTGACGTTTGATAGCACACTAAGTGTTCCTCCAGTATTCGGGAGTTGCATAATCTCATAGTCAAAGGAACATGTATAAGTTATGGAGAAAGCAATAGCAGTAAACTAAACGATCATCGTGCTAAGCTAACGGTTGGGTCAAGTCAATCACATCATTCTCTAATGATGTGATCCCGTTAATCAAATGACAACTCATGTCTATGGTTAGTGTCGGGGATCTACCCCGCGGTATGACCCGGCTGGAGTTATAACCCGGCTGGGACTTGGTAAACCGGCAGAGAGTTAAGACAGACAGTTAAGACAGATGGTTATAACGGATGGTAATCCGGCAGATGATAACCCGACAGGTGTTAAGTCAGATGATAACCCGACAGGTGTTAAGTCAGATGATAACCCGGCAGGTGTTAAGTCAGATCATAACCCGGCAGACAGTCATAACCCGGCAGACAATCATAACCCTGCAGACAGTCATAACCCAACAGACAGTCATAACCCAGCAGACAATCATAACCCGTCAGACAGATTCGCCTAGGGTTAACAAGCCTGAGACATTAAGAAGCCTAAGATGTTAAGAAGCCCATGAAGAGAAGTTAAAATAGTTTAAGTCTTAATCCGACTTGGACTCTACATGTAACATGCCCCTTCAACATATATAAGGAGGGGCAGGGCACCCCAAAAGGAGAGATAATCTTGAGGGTTAGACATAACTAGGAGAGCCGGTTTACGGCGACTCCCTCATGATGATAATGAGACCTAGCCACAAACATCATGTAGGCTTGTTACCGGATGATGTTTCCTGGGGCCCAAAGCTGTCTAAATCCTTGTCTTGTGTGTTGATCCGCCTCGCATCTCTCGATTCCGACCAACCCCTTCAAGCTACCGCATAGATGCGTTGGCCTCACGACTAAGTCCTCACACTAGGACATCTGCCGTGACAATTCCACGACAGTAGGCCCACCATGGGGCCAGATGCACGGTGGTGTTGAGTTCTTGGAGGGATCTTTTTTAGGGTTCGAGAAGTTCGCAATTTATGGATGAAGAACTGGCACAGAGCAACAGTTTTGGACAGGGCTGCAGCTGGGTTAATTAAATTAGCTGGTCAACTATGAAGCTGGAAGTGCAAGTTTTTGAGTTCAAAAGAAGTTTAGGGTTACGTGTTGTATGGCAGACAAACATGAACCGGCGATCTGTCGAATCCGGAAATGAGTTAATATCTACTACAACAGCCGCCGTCTTTGTGGATTTGTTCAAGTCTGCCATGCAATACTTCAGCATTGCAATCAAAGTCAAGAAGATGGTCCAATCAGCAGCATAAAAAAGAATGGGAAGGGAAAAACGACACATGATCCGGAGACACAGCAGGTCACAGCCCGGACTCGTCCATCATCTGCGCCCACGTCCTCGCCTCGAGACGCCCGCCTCTGCTGAGACACTATGACCTCCCATTGCCTCTGAGTCAGCACCACAACTTTAAACCGTTTCTGAGTCGACCTCGCCTCTGGGCTATAACTCGCCTCCGCTCCATCTTCGCTTCCCGCGTCCTCCGGGCATTCCATAGCTCTGCTGGCCTCGGCCTTGAGCCGCCGTTGCAGGGTCGTCCCGGTCTCCCGCGGATGTCCGCGCCGGTCTGTCAGCCTCCTCAAACCGCTGCACTGCGAGTCACCGCCCTCACCGCGGGCCTACCGGCGTGCCTCCGTTGACCGGTCCTGAGCTGCCTGCCACCTCCACGGCATGAAGCCACCTCTGCTTCTCCGATTGGCCATCTGACGCCATCTCCGAGTCACCCGCAAGCACTTTGTGCCTCATCGAGCCACCGCCATGGCTCGCATCCACGTCCGCCGCCGGGCACCCTCACCTCGGCGTTCGACCACACGCCCGTACCGCTCCCGTGGTCGCGCCCACCTGCCGGCTCGCTGCTGCAAGCCGCCGCTATGAATCGCCACTGCTTCAGTCGCCGGTCTCGTCTCTGAGTGGCCCGGGCCTCATGCTGCCTTCGTCGGAATTGGATCGAGCCGCCGTTGGGTCTCCTCCACCTCACTGCTAGGGCAAGCGGGTCGTGCTGGGGCTCGTTATTGCCGGCCACACTTCTTCAAGCTGCCTCGAGGCCGCCCTTACCATGAGCCGCCGCTGCTGAGATATGAGTCGCCACAGTTTCCATCTAAACCACCATGGCGCCCTGCAATTACAAGTCGCCTTCAGTGCGACAAGCCGCCGGCGCACCAAGCCGACCTCATCGGTCTGCCTCCTTGGTTTATAGCCGTCTACACACAACCCCGCCGTTTTTCGCCTCGGTCTTGACTATGAGTCGCCGACGATTCACCTCCGCCAGCCGCCGTGGCATCGAGTCCGTCCTCACCTTCGCCTTGCCGCAAATTTCAGTCGCCGCGACACCGTTTTCGGTTCTATCATAATCCAGTGCCCGCGCGTAGAGTCGCCATGGCCCCGATCTGAGCCGCCTTGTGGCCGCGGCTAGCCTCACGCCTCCGCTTCTCAGAACTCCGCCATCACTGCTGCGTTGAACCGCCGCCTCTATTGCTGCCTGGAGCTTCTCTACTACCTGCCGTTGTGCCATTAAACCGCCGCGGCCACGGGTTTTTAAGCCGCCCCGGGTCAAACCACTTCCGCTGACACTCCAACAGCCTCGAGCCACCACGGCCTTTAAACCACCTTGGGTCGTCCCCATGGTGTACTGCCTCAAGCCACCGTTTTTTCTCATCATCCAGACCTGGGTCAGTACCGAGCCACGCCCGGCCTCATCTCGAGCAGCCCTCCCGCCATGTGACTCCGCCTCCGATCCGATAGTTCTTGAACCGCCCGTTACCTCCGCCGGCCGTCTAAATCAGCAGGTCGTGCCTGAGCCGCTAATATGGGCGCGCGGAGCTGTGGATGTGCCCGTTTTTTTCTTGTTCCTCGAGTCACTGACCTGCTTCACAGCACCACGGCCTTACCTTGAGCATAGCCCGGCCGCCTTTGCTGTTGAGTCACCATCGGACCTTGCCGTGCTTGAACCGCCTCGCCTCTCAGCCGTGGCCTAGCTTATCCGCCTCCGCTGCCGGGTTGAGCCGGCCCTACCGCCACAAGTCATCGCCGTCCTCAGGCCGTCCCTCGCTCGTTTTTTGCGCTGAGCTGCCGGTCGCCATAGTTGCTTCCTCAGCCCCACGACCGCCGCTGAGCCGGCTCTAGCCCCGCGCTCCTCAAACCTCCGCCTCCGGTTAGCTGCTACGCCGGGTTGCCCCTACTTCCGCTGTTCTCCGAGCTGTTTGGTGCCCTATGACGCGCCCCTGTAGTTTCTTCTCGCTATGGAATTGACATAGCAAAAGCAGGCCCTTCTCGTTAGAAGCTGGAGAAGTCAAAGGAGCCAGTAAATAAAAAGACTTGGAGGATCTATTCTGAACCGCTCAGTTCCTGTTCTGCTGTTGTCGTGTTTTCAAACCATTGCCTTCATAGGCCGCCGCTGTTGCATACTACTACACTGCGCGGTCTATCGAGATACAGCTGCTGGATTGCATCTCAAAAGACCAAAAGCATAATACTACTGGCTTATCATTACATCAAGAAAAAAACAAAAAGAGCCAATGGGCTGCATAAGGTATTTATGGCTGCTTGGTCCTCCCGTCCAGGTGCGCAGAGGAATTTCTGTGCAAAAGGCATGTAGCGAGCCCCCGTCTTGGTATCCGGGTCCGCTGTTATGCATGGACAAGTCTTGTCAGACACCTGGTGGACGTTGCACACAGATCATAAGTCGTCCAGACAAATCAGGTGCTATCTTTTCTATCTGTTCTTTATACGTATTATTTTTTCCAAGAGTAACTATTCTGGTCTGTCATATATTTTGAACAGGACACAAATTCATTATAGAGGTGGTGCCATGCTGTGCTTATGGAGTTTGCGTTAGCATCATCATGCACCGGCGTCCGCGCCCGCTTGCTATTGAACGGGTGTGCGCAAGCCGCCATCCGTACAGCATGATGCTCGATTGATACATATGTGAGTCGCCGCTCCTGCTACATCAACACAACGCGACTGACTCGCCCGTCTGCGCGGCTGACCGTGCCTGCAATTAACTCGCCCGTCCACACTAGCTTACAACGCCGCGACCCACTCATCTGTTTGCTGCCACGGCCGACTCGGTCGTGATTGATTTTAGCTTCACCGTGGTGATGATTGATATGTCTCCAACGTATCTATAATTTTTGATTGCTCCATGCTATATTATCTACTGTTTTGGACTATATTGGGCTTTATTTGCCACTTTTATATTATTTTTGGGACTAACCTATTAATCGGAGGCCCAGCCCAGAATTGCTGTTTTTTGGCCTATTTCAGTGTTTCGGAGAAACAGAATATCAAACGGAGTCCAAACGGAATAAAATCTTCGGGAACGTGATTTTCTCACCGAACATGATCCAGGAGACTTGGACCCTGCTCCAAGGAACAAAAGAGGAGGTCACGAGGGTGGGGGGGCCCCCCTAGGGCGCGCCCCCTGCCTCGTGGGCCCCTCGGTGCTCCACCGACGTACTCCTTCCTCCTATATATACACACGTACCCCCAAACGATCAGAACAGGAGCCAAAAACCTAATTCCACCACCGCAACTTTTTGTATCCATGAGATCCCATCTTGGGGCCTGTTCCGGAGCTCCGCCGGAAGAGGGCCGTCATCACGGAGGGCTTCTACATCATCCTAGCCCCTCCGATGAAGTGTGAGTAGTTTACCTCAGACCTTCGGGTCCATAGTTAGTAGCTAGATGGCTTCTTCTCTCTCTTTGAATCTCAATACAAAGTTCTCCCCCTCTCTTGTGGAGATCTATTCGATGTAATCTTCTTTTTGCGGTGTGTTTGTTGAGACCGATGAATTGTGGGTTTATGATCAAGTCTATCTATGAATAATATTTGAATCTTCTCTGAATTCTTTTATGTATGATTGGTTATCTTTGCAAGTCTCTTTGAATTATCCGTTTGGTTTGGCCAACTAGATTGGTAGTTCTTGCCATGGGAGAAGTGCTTAGCTTTGGGTTCGATCTTGCTGTGTCATTACCCAGTGACAGAAGGGGCATCAAAGCATGTATTGTATCGTTGCCATCGAGGATAACAAGATGGGGTTTATTTCATATTGCATGAATTTATCTCTCTACATCATGTCATCTTGCTTAAGGCGTTACTCTATTTTTAACTTAATACTCTAGATGCATGCTGGATAGCGGTCGATGAGTGGAGTAATAGTAGTAGATGCAGAATCGTTTCGATCTACTTGTCACGGACGTGATGCCTATATACATGATCATGCCTAGATATTCTCATAACTATGCTCAATTCTGTCAATTGCTCAACAGTAATTTGTTCACCCACCGTAGAATACTTATGCTCTTGAGAGAAGCCACTAGTGAAACCTGTGGCCCCCGGGTCTATTCTTATCATATCAATCTCCATCACTTTAATCTTCCTTTGCTTTTACTTTTTACTTTGCATCTTTATACCAAAAATACCAAAAACATTATATCTATCAGATCTCACTCTCGTAAGTTACCATGGAGGGATTGACAACCCCTAATCGCGTTGGTTGCGAGTAGCTATCATTTTGTGAAGGTACGAGGGACTTGAGCGTGGCCTCCTACTGGATTGATACCTTGGTTCTCAAAAACTGAGGGAAATACTTATGCTACTCTGCTCCATCATCCCTTCCTCTTTGGGGAAAACCAACACAAGCTCAAGACGTAGCAAGAAGGATTTCTGGCGCCGTTGCCGGGGAGTCTACGCAAAAAGTCAACATACCAAGTACCCATCGCAATCCCTATCTCTCGCATTACATTATTTGCCATTTGCCTCTTGTTTTCCTCTCCCCCAATTCACCCTTGCCGTTTTATTCGCCCTCTCTCTCTCTAATCTCCCTCTCTAGTTACCTCTTTTTGCCTGTTTGCTTTTGTTTGCTCGTGTGTTAGATTGCTTGTTTGTCGCGATGGCTCAAGATAATACTAAATTGTGTGACTTCACCAATACCAATAATAATGATTTCCTTACCGATTGCTCCTCTTACCGATGTTGAATCTTGTGAAATTAATACTGCTTTATTGAATCTTGTTATGAAAGATCAATTCGCCGGCCTTCCTAGTGAAGATGCCGCTACTCATCTGAATAGCTTCATTGATTTATGTGATATGCAAAAGAAAAAAGATGTCAATAATGATGTCGTTAAATTGAAGCTATTTCCTTTTTCGCTTAGAGATCGTGCTAAAGATTGGTTTTCGTCTTTGCCTAAGAATAGTATTGATTCATGGAACAAGTGCAAAGATGCTTTTATCTCTAAGTATTTTCCTCCCGCTAAGATCATCTCTCTTAGAAATGATATTATGAACTTTAAACAACTTGATCATGAACATGTTGCACAAGCTTGGGAGAGAATGAAATTAATGATACGTAATTGCCCTACTCATGGTTTGAATTTGTGGATGATTATACAAAAAATTTATGCCAGATTGAATTTTGCTTCTAGAAATCTTTTAGATTCGGCCGCGGGAGGCACTTTTATGGGAATCACTTTAGGAGATGCTACTAAACTCCTAGATAATATTATGGTTAATTATTATCAATGGCATATTGAAAGATCTTCTAATAAAAAAGTGCATGCGATAGAAGAAATCAATGTGTTGAGTGGAAAGATGGATGAACTTATGAAATTATTTGCTACTAAGAGTGTTTCTTCTGATCCTAATGATATGCCTTTGTCTACTTTGATTGAGAATAATAATGAATCTATGGATGTGAATTTTGTTGGTAGGAATAATTTTGGTAACAATGCTTATAGAGGAAATTTTAATTCTAGGCCATATCCTAGTAATCCTTCTAATAATTATGGGAATTCCTACAACAACTCTTATGGAAATTATAATAAGTTGCCCTCTGAATTTGAGAATAGTGTTAAAGAGTTTATGAATTCACAAAAGAATTTTAATGCTTTGCTTGACGAGAAATTACTTAAAGTTGATGATTTGGCTAGAAACGTTGATAGAATTTCTCTTGAGGTTGATTCTTTAAAGCTTAGATCTATTCCTCCTAAACATGATATCAATGAGTCTCTCAAATCCATGAGAATTTCCATTGATGAGTGCAAAGAAAGAACCGCTAGGATGCGTCCTTCCAAAGATGCCTTTATTAAAGCGTGTTCCTCCAATTCCTATGAAAATCAAGATGAAGATCTAAAAGTTATTGATGTGTCCCCTATTAAATCTTTGTTTTGCAATATGAATCTTGATGAAACTGAATATGATCTTCCTTTACCTAGAAGGCGTTCTAAAAATTCGGAGTATTTAGATCTTAATGATGAAATTGATGAAAGTGGGATTGAAACAAATAAAAATCTAGATGTTGATAAACCCACTATATTGGATTCCGAGGAATTTAATTATGAAAGTTGCTCTTTAGTTGATTGTATTTCCTTGTTGCAATCCGTGCTAAATTCTCCACATGCTTATAGTCAAAATGAAGCCATTACCGAACATATTGTTGATGCCTTGATGCAATCTTATGAAGAAAAACTTGAGTTGAAAGTTTCTATCCCTAGAAAACTCTATGATGAGTGGGAACCAACTATTAAAATTAAAATTAAAGATCACGAGTTTTATGCTTTGTGTGATTTGGGTGCTAGTGTCTCTACTATTCCCAAGACTTTGTGTGATTTGCTAGATTTCTGTAATTTTGATGATTGCTCTCTAAACTTGCATCTTGAGGATTCTACTATTAAGAAACCTATGGGAAGGATTAATGATGTTCTTACTGTTGCAAATAGGAATTATGTGCCCGTAGATGTCATTGTTCTTGATATAGATTGCAATCCTTCTTGCCCTATTATTCTTGGTAGACCTTTCCTTAGAACAGTTGGTGCGATTATTGATATGAAGGAAGGGAATATTAGATTTAAATTTCCATTAAAAAAGGGTATGGAATACTTTACAAGAAAGAAAATAAAATTACCATATGAAACTATCATGAGAGCCACTTATGGATTGCCTACCAAAGATGGCAATACCTAGATCTATCCTCGCTTTTATGCCTAGCTAGGGGCGTTAAACGATAGCGCTTGTTGGGAGGCAACCCAATTTTATTTTTATTCCTTGATTTTTTCTCCTGATTAGTAATAAATAAATTATTTAGCCTCTGTTTTGGTTGTGTTTTTTGTGTTTAATTAGTGTTTGTGCCAAGTAGAACCGTTGGGAAGACTTGGGGAAAGTCTTGTTGAACTTGCTGTAAAAAACAGAAACTTTAGCGCTCACGAGAACTGCTGTAATTTTTATTTGAATAGTTCTATTTAGTTAATTCTTTTTGAAGATGATTAATAGATAAATTCCACACGTCCAGAAATTTATTTTAGAATTTTTGGGGTTCCAGATCTTGCGCTAGCTACAGATTACTACAGACTGTTCTGTTTTTGACAGATTCTATTTTTCGTGTGTTGTTTGCTTATTTTGATGAATCTATGGTTAGTAAAATAGTTTATAATCCATAGAGAAGTTGGAATACAGTAGGTTTAACACCAATATAAATAAAGAATGAGTTCATTACAGTACCTTGAAGTGGTCTTTTGTTTTCTTTCGCTAACGGAGCTCACGAGTTTTCTATTTTGAGTTTTGTGTTGTGAAGTTTCCAAGTTTTGGGTGAATTCTTTTGATGGATCATGGAACAAGGAGTGGCAAGAGCCTAAGCTTGGGGATGCCCATGGCACCCCCAGGATAATCCAAGGACACCAAAAATTCAAAGCTTGGGGATGCCCCAGAAGGAATCCCCTCTTTCGTCCACTTCCATCGGTAATTTACTTGGAGCTATATTTTTATTCACCAACATGATATGTGTTTTGCTTGGAGCGTCTTGTATTATTTGTGTCTTAGTATGCCACAATCATCCTTGCTGTACACACTTTTTGAGGGAGCCATACATGAATTAAAATTTGATAGAATACTCTATGTGCTTCACTTATATCTTTTGAGCTAAGTAGTTTCGCTCTATGTGCTTCACTTATATCTTTTGAGCTATGTAGTTTTGCTCTATGTGCTTCACTTATATCTTTTGAGCTAAGTAGTTTTGCTCTATGTGCTTCACTTATATATTTTGAGCTAGTTAATTTTGCTCTATGTGCTTCACTTATATCTTTTGAGCGTTATAATTTTGCTCTATGTGCTTCACTTAGCTCTTTTAGAGCACGGTGGTGGATTTGTTTTAAAGAAACTATTGATCTCTCATGCTTCACTTAAATTATTTTGAGAGTCTCTTAATAGCATGGTAATTTGCTTAATAATAATATGCTTGGTATTCAAGATTTGTGAAACTTTCTTTTGAGTGTGTTGAATACTAAGAAAATATTGAAGCATGATAATTGTTTTGAGATATGGAGGTGATAATATTAAAGTCATGCTAGTTGAGTAGTTGTGAATTTAAAGAATACTTGTGTTAAAGTTTGTGATTCCCGTAGCATGCACGTATGGTGAACCGTTATGTGATGAAGTCGGAGCATGATTTATTTATTGATTGTCTTCCTTATGAGTGGCGGTCGGGGACGAGCGATGGTCTTTTCCTACCAATCTATCCCCCTAGGAGCATGCACGTAATACTTTGCTTTGATAACTTCTAGATTTTTGCAATAAGTATATGAGTTCTTTATGACTAATGTTGAGTCCATGGATTATACGCACTCTCACCCTTCCACCTTTGCTAGCCTCTCTAATACCGCGCACCTTTCGCCGGTATCATACACCTACCATATACCTTCCTCAAAACAGCCACCATACCTACCTATTATGGCATTTCCATAGCCATTCTGAGATATATTGCCATGCAACTTTACACCATCTAGTTCATCATGACACACTCATCATTGTCATATTGCTTAGCATGATCATGTAGTTGACATAGTATTTGTGGCAAAGCCACCGTTCATAATTTCTTCATACGTGTCACTCTTGATTCATTGCATATCCCGGTACACCGCTGGAGGCATCCATATAGAGTCATACTTTGTTTTAGAATCGAGTTGTAATCATTGAGTTGTAAATAAATAAAAGTGTGATGATCATCATTTAATAGAGCATTGTCCCAAAAAAAGAGAAAGGCCAAAGAAAAAAGAAGGCCAAAAAAAGAGAAACTTCAAAGTAGCACCATGATCTTCATAGTAGAGAGTCTCTTATGTTATCACTTTCATATACTAGTGGGAATTTTACATTATAGAACTTGGCTTGTATATTCCAATGATGGGCCTCCTCAAGTGCCCTAGGTCTTCGTGAGCAAGCAAGTTGGATGCACACCCACTAGTTTCTTTTGTTGAGCTTTCATACATTTATAGCTCTAGTGCATCCGTTGCATGGCAATCCCTACTCACTCACATTGATATCTATTGATGGGCATCTCCATAGCCCGTTGATACGCCTAGTTGATGTGAGACTATCTTCCCCTCCTTTTTGTCTTCTCCACAACCACCATTCTATTCCACCTATAGTGCTATATCCATGGCTCACGCTCATGTATTGCGTGAAGATTGAAAAAGTTTTGAAAAAGTTAGAGTATGAAACAATTGCTTGGCTTGTCATCGGGGTTGTGCATGATTTAAATACTTTGTGTGGTGAAGATGGAGCATAGCCAGAATATATGATTTTGTAGGGATAACTTTCTTTGGCCATGTTATTTTGAGAAGACATAATGCTTTGTTAGTATGCTTGAAGTATTATTATTTTTTATGTCAATATAAACTTTTGTCTTGAATCTTTCTAACCTGAATATTCATACCACAATTAAGAAGATTTGCATTGAAATTATGCCATGTAGCACTCCGCATCAAAAATTCTCTTTTTATCATTTACCTACTCGAGGACGAGCAGGAATTAAGCTTGGGGATGCCTGATACGTCTCCAACGTATCTATAATTTTTGATTGCTCCATGCTATATTATCTAATGTTTTGGACTATATTGGGCTTTATTTTCCACTTTTATATTATTTTTGGGACTAACCTATTAACCGGAGGCCCAGCCTAGAATTGCTGTTTTTTTGCCTATTTCAGTGTTTCGGAGAAACAGAATATCAAACGGAGTCCAAACGGAATAAAATCTTCGGGAACGTGATTTTCTCACCGAACGTGATCCAGGAGACTTGGACCCTGCTCCAAGGAACAAAAGAGGAGGTCACGAGAGTGGGGGGCGCCCCTCCTAGGGCGCGCCCCCTGCCTCGTGGGCCCCTCGGTGCTCCACCGACGTACTCCTTCCTCCTATATATACACACGTACCCCCAAACGATCAGAACAGGCCAAAAACCTAATTCCACTGCCGCTACTTTCTGTATCCATGAGATCCCATCTTGGGGCCTGTTCCGGAGCTCCGCCGGAAGAGGGCCGTCATCACGGTGGGCTTCTACATCATCCTAGCCCCTCCGATGAAGTGTGAGTAGTTTACCTCAGACCTTCGGGTCCATAGTTAGTAGCTAGATGGCTTCTTCTCTCTCTTTGAATCTCAATACAAAGTTCTCCCCCTCTCTTTTGGAGATCTATTCGATGTAATCTTATTTTTGCGGTGTGTTTGTTGAGACCGATGAATTGTGGGTTTATGATCAAGTCTATCTACGAATAATATTTGAATCTTCTCTGAATTCTTTTATGTATGATTGGTTATCTTTGCAAGTCTCTTCGAATTATCCGTTTGGTTTGGCCAACTAGATTGGTAGTTCTTGCCATGGGAGAAGTGCTTAGCTTTGGGTTCGATCTTGCGGTGTCCTTACCCAGTGATAGAAGGGGCAGCAAGGCACGTATTGTGTCATTGCCATCAAGGATAACAAGATGGGGTTTATTTCATATTGCATGAATTTATCTCTCTACATCATGTCATCTTGCTTAAGGCGTTACTCTATTTTTAACTTAATACTCTAGATGCATGCTGGATAGCGGTCGATGAGTGGAGTAATAGTAGTAGATGCAGAATCGTTTCGATCTACTTGTCACGGACGTGATGCCTATATACATGATCATGCCTCGATATTCTCATAACTATGCTCAATTCTGTCAATTGCTCAACAGTAATTTGTTCACCCACCGTAGAATACTTATGCTCTTGAGAGAAGCCACTAGTGAAACCTATGGCCCCCGGGTCTATTCTCATCATATCAATCTCCATCACTTTAATCTTGTTTTGCTTTTACTTTTTACTTTGCATCTTTATACCAAAAATATTATATCTATCAGATCTCACTATTGTAAGTGACCGTGAAGGGATTGCAACCCCTAATCGCGTTGGTTGCGAGTAGCTATCGTTTTGTGCAGGTACGAGGGACTTGAGCGTGGCCTCCTACTGGATTGATACATTTGTTCTCAAAAACTGAGGGAAATACTTACGCTACTCTGCTGCATCATCCCTTCCTCTTCGGGGAAAACCAACGCAAGCTCAAGACGTAGCAATGATCAATTCCGTGGTGGATAATTTTTGGCCTAATATATCAGGTGAAATCCATCCAGTATATTTTTATATTATATATTGCTTTCTTTAAAAGAGCAATTACTCCAGCTTGCAAGGTTACCTAAATGCAGAACCCTAAACCGCCATATTGGTGCAAATTTAAAGGCCGTCAGAAAATTTCTGGGTTAAAAAGAAGGGTTCCGGTTTGAAACCCGGCTCAAGGGAAAGTTGTCTCCCACAAAGCTTTGAAGCTCTCAATATCCGGTTTAAGAATTTCCGGTTCAAAAGAATAATCTCTCGCAAGTTCGAGTTATCATGAAAAATTAAAGGGACCAAAGAGAGTCTGTTGCAAAAGCACAACTCAAATATAGGTGCCCCTTGAGCATAGCTCACAATATCACATGGGGGCTTGGTCGTATTCAAACCATAGCGACACCTCTTGATTGGCGTAAGGCCACCAGGGAAATCACTTGGGGGCTTGGTCGTATCCGAACCATAGCTAGACCTCTTGATTGGCGTAAGGCCACCGGGGAAATCACTTGGGGGCTTGGTCGTATTCAAACCATAGCTACACCTCTTGATCGGCGTAGGGCCACCAGAGAAATCACTTGGGGGCTTGGTCGTATTCGAACCATAGCTTAAACCCTCTTGATCGGATCAATGCCACATACGTATACATCATCATATATTGCATCATGCATTGCATCATCATTACATCATCATAGCATACATCATATGTGCATGGATATACTGGTTTATATGGCAGGAATCGGTTTTTAGGCCGGGTTATATTATTCAAATCTTTAATAGCCAACATGGCTGGATGTTTATTATGGTTATCAATAACCAATATTATGACTGAGGTTTTCAAAGTCGCTTCAGCGCAATGGCTATTATTTTATCAATGGATATAATTTATTCTACAATGGAAGGAATAGTCCCGAGTCGCTGCAGGCTTACGACCCGGCACTTGGGGGCTACATTATTCAAGTTGAGATTATATCAAATATGCAAGTCCCATGTCACTGCCAGCATGCACCATGGCACTTGGGGGCTAATGCAAAGTCAATTTCATTGGCCTTATTGAAGACCCGACTCATCACGTCATAATGAGCCGGCCCTTGGGGGCTACCAATTGCTCCTGCCAACAATTCAAGGTACACAAGTTAAATCCATTATATTGAAGGGTCCATTTCTTAGTTGATAAAGCACAAAGCTCTTAAACCTTGTGGATGTGGGTTCAAGCCCTAAGATGGAGGCTATATTATAAGATATTATTTTCATTGAAGTATATATCAAAGTCCCTGCTCATTAAGGCATAATGACCCAGCCCTTGGGGGCTACACTAGTTGAAGTTTTTATGAGCATAAGGAAATTTCAAGTCCCAGGTTGCTGCAAGCATGACAATCCGGCACTTGGGGGCTACATATGTGGAATATTCAGTTTATGACTCGTGACTGAGATGAACAAATCGGATGTCTTCAAGGTTGTGACATTTATATTGAAGCAAGTCTTAAGCTGTTGCTACGCTACCTTCTTAAGACTTGGGGGCTACAAGTGATAGGCATATAAGAGGTATATTTTCAAGCTTGATGTTAACTACAGTTATAACCCGGTGCCATCAATATTTATAAACCGACAATTTTGGCTATGATAAACCGGCAAGTTCTACATCCTTAATCCGGATGAAGATCAGATGAGGATTTCAAGGACCAATATTTTTGTTAAGAATTAGGAGATGAATCAAATGAATTATCCTTCACAATATTTCTCTGTGATAAACCAATGTCAGCAAATTGATTATGAAGCTGGCCTATTGACCCGGATTTTCTAGAAGAAGGAAATGACAAGGACTTAAGGATGACCAGGATCAGTTTAACATGGATAAATCCAAATTAAACTAGGGGCTGATGTCGGGGATATACCCCGCGGTATGACCCGACCGGAGTTATAACCCGGCTGGGACTTGGTAAACCGGCAGAGAGTTAAGACAGGCAATTAAGACAGATGGTTATAACAGATGGCAATCTGGCAGATGATAACCCGGCAGGTGTTAAGTCAGATGATAACACGACAGGTGTTAAGTCAGATCATAACCCGACAGACAGGCATAACCCGACAGACAATCATAACCCGACAGACAGTCATAACCCCGCAGACAATCATAACCCGGCAGACAGAGTCGCCTGGGGTTAACAAGCCCGAGATGTTAAGAAGCCCAAGATGTTAAGAAGCCCATGAAGAGAAGTCAAAATAGTTTTAAGTGTTAATCCGAGTTGGACTCTACATGTAACCCGCCCCTTCAACATATATAAGGAGGGGCAGGGCACCCCAAAAGGAGAGATAATCTTGAGGGTTAGACATAACTAGGAGAGCCAGTTTACGGCGACTCCCTCGTGATGATAATGAGACCTAGCCACAAACAGCATGTAGGGTTGTTACCGGATGATGTTTCCTGGGGCCCGAAGCTGTCTAAATCCTTGTCTTGTGTGTTGATCCGCCTCGCGTCTCTCGATTCCGACCAACCCCTTCAAGCTACCGCATAGATGCGTTGGCCTCACGACTAAGTCCTCACACTAGGACATCTGCCGTGATAATTCCATGACAGTTAGGAAACATAACCATCCTTGATTAACGAGCTAGTCTAGTAGAGGCATACTAGTGACACTCTGTTTGTCTACGTATTCACATATGTACTAAGTTTCCGGTTAATACAATTCTAGAATGAATAATAAACATTTATCATGATATAAGGAAATATAAATAAAAACTTTATTATTGCCTCTAGGGCATATTTCCTTCACAATCACTATTATCCCATATTTTAATCTTTATATCCGGACCATTTTGGAGTTCCTCGTCATGTCCGTGATCTCATCCGGGACTCCGAACAACATTCGGTCACCAACATACATAACTCATATAATACTATATTGTCAACGAACGTTAAGTATGCAGACCCTACGGGTTCAAGAACTATGTAGACATAACCGAGACATCTCTCTGGTCACTAACCAATAGCGGAACCTGGATGGCCATATTGGCTCCTTCATATTCTACCAAGATCTTTATTGGTCGAACTGCATAACAACATACGTTGTTCCCTTTGTCATCGGTATGTTACTTGCCCGAGATTCGATCGTCGGTATCCTCATACCTAGTTCAATCTCGTTACCGGCAAGTCTCTTTACTCGTTCCGTGATGCATCATCCCGCAACTAACTCATTAGTCACATTGCTTGCAAGGCTTATAGTGATGATCATTACTGAGAGGGCCCAGAGATACCTCTCCGATACACGGAGTGAAAAATCCTAATATCGATCTATGCCAACCCAACAAACACCTTCGGAGACACCTGTAGAGCATATTTATAATCACCTAGTTACGTTGTGACGTTTGATAGAACACTAAGTGTTCCTCCAGTATTCGGGAGTTGCATAATCTCATAGTCATAGGAACATGTATAAGTTATGAAGAAAGCAATACCAATAAACTAAACAATCATAGTGCTAAGCAAACGGATGGGTCAAGTCAATCGAATCATTCTCTAATGATGTGATCCCGTTCATCAAATGACAACTCATGTCTATGGCTAGGAAACTTAACCATATTTGATTAATGAGCTAGTCAAGTAGAGGCATACTAGTGACACTCTGTTTGTCTATGTATTCACACATGTACTAAGTTTCCGGTTAATACAATTCTAGCATGAATAATAAACATTTATCATGATATAAGGAAATATAACAGCTTTATTATTGCCTCTAGGGCGTATTTCCTTCAGGAACATCTCATATGTTCCGTGGCGTTCAAAATGTTTTTTAAGTCCCAGTTCTAAGCCATAAAGCATGGCACAGTAAACTATCAAGTAGTCATCATACCGAGCTTGTCAAACGTTCATAACGTCTGCATCTGCTCCTGCAATAGATCTGTCACCTAACGGTGCATCAAGGATATAATTCTTCTATGCAGCAATGAGGATCATCCTCAGACCATAGACCTAGTCCGCATTATTGCTACTATCATCTTTCAACTTAGTTTTCTCTAGGAACATATCAGAAAACATAGGGGAGCTACAATGCGAGCTATTGATCTACAACATAATTTGCAAATACTATCATGACTAAGTTCATGATAAATTAAAGTTCAATTAAATATATTACTTAAGAACTCCCACTTAGATAGACATCCCTCAAGTCATCTAAATGATACGTGGTCCAAATCAACTAAACCATGTTCGATCATCTCGTGAGATGGAGTAGTCATCAATGGTGAACATCTCTATGTTCATCATATCTACTATATGATTCACGTTCGACCTTTCGGTCTCCAGTGTTCCGAGGCCATGTCTGTACATGCTAGGCTCGCCAAGTTTAACCCGAGTATTCCGCATGTGCAAAACTGTCTTGCACCCGTTGTATGTGAACGTAGGGCCTATCACACCTGATCATCATGTGGTGCCTCGGCATGAAGAACTTTCACAACGGTGAATACTCAGGGAGAACACTTATACCTTGAAATTTAGTTAAGGGATCATCTTATAATGCTACCACTGTACTAAGCAAAATAAGATGCATAAAAGATAAACATCACATGCAATCAAAATATGTGACATGATATGGACATCATCATCTTGTGCTTTTGATCTCCATCTCCAAAGCACCGTCATGATCTCCATCGTCACCGGCTTGACACCTTGATCTCCATCGTAGCGTCGTGGTCGTCTCACCAACTATTGCTTCTACAACTATCGCTAACGCATAGTGATAAAGTAAAGCAATTACATGGCGTTTGCATTTCATACAATAAAGCGACAACCATAAGGCTCCTGCCAGTTGCCGATAACTTTTACAAAACATCATCATCTCATACAATTACTTATATCACCTCATGTATTGACCATATCATATCACAACATGCCCTACAAAAACAAGTTAGACATCCTCTACTTTTTTTGCAAGTTTTACGTGGCTGCTATGGGCTTCTAGTAAGAACCGTTCTTACCTACGCATCAAAACCACAATGATTTTTCGTCAAGTAGTGGATCGTTTTAACCTTCAACAAGGACCGGCCGTAGTCAAATTCAATTCAACTAAAGTTGGAGAAACAGACACCCGCCAACCACCTTTATGCAAAACAAGTTGCATGTCTGTCAGTGGAACCTGTCTCATGAACGTGGTCATGTAAGGTTGGTCCGGGCCGCTTCATCCAACAATACCGCCGAATCAAAATAAGACGTTGGTGGTAAGCAGTATAACTATGACCTCCCATAACTCTTTGTGTTCTACTCGTGCATATCATCTATGCATAGCCCTGGCTCGAATGCCACTGTTGGGGAACGTAGCATGCAACAACAACAACAACAACAATAACAACAACAACAACAACAAAGCCTTTAGTCCCAAACAAGTTGGGGTAGGCTAGAGGTGAAACCCATAAGATCTCGCAACCAACTCATGGCTCTGGCACATGGATAGCAAGCTTCCACGCACCCCTGTCCATAGCTAGCTCTTTGGTGATACTCCAATCCTTCAGGTCTCTCTTAACGGACTCCTCCCATGTCAAATTTGGTCTACCCCTCCCTCTCTTGACATTCTCCGCACGCTTTAGCCGTCCACTATGCACCGGAGCTTCTGGAGGCCTGCGCTGAATATGCCCAAACCATCTCAGACGATGTTGGACAAGCTTCTCTTTAATTGGTGCTACCCCAACTCTATCTCGTATGTCATCATTCCGGACTCGATCCTTCCTCGTGTGGCCACACATCCATCTCAACATACGCATCTCCACCACACCTAACTGTTGAACATGTCGCCTTTTAGTCGGCCAACACTCAGCGCCATACAACATTGCGGGTCGGACCGCCGTCCTAGAGAACTTGACTTTTAGCATGCGATTTCTAAAAAAATTCCTACGCACACGCAAGATCTATCTAGGAGATGCATAGCAATGAGAGGGGGAGGGAGTGTCCATGTACCCTCATAGACCAAAAGCGGAGGCATTTGACAATGCGGTTGATGTAGTCGAACTTCTTCTCGTTCCGACCGATCAAGCACCGAACGTATGGCACCTCCGAGTTCTGCACATGTTCTGCTCGATGACGTCCCTCGAACTCTTGATCCAACAAAGTGTTGAGGGAGAGTTCCATCAGCACGATGGCGTGGTGACGGTGATGGTGAAGTGATCCACGCAGGGCTTCGCCTAAGCACTACGAGAATATGACCGGAGGCGTAAATTGTGGAGGGGGGCGCCACACACGGCTAACAATGTTTGTTGTGTGTTCTAGCAGTGCCCCCCTCATATATATAGGTTGGAGGGGAGGAGAGGCAGCCAAGGGGGCGCCCCAAGTAGGAGGAATCCTACTTGGGAGCCTCCCAATTCGGCCTCCCCCATTTCCTATTCCTATTCGGAGGGGGAAGGAAAAAGGGGAGAGGGGAAAGGAAGGGGGAATCCTATTCCCTCTATTTCCTTTCCTCATCCCCTTTTCCTTTCTCCACATAGACCGGCTCGTATGGGGGCGCACCAGCCCACTAGGGGCTGGTTTGTCCCGCCCTTGGCCCAATCAGGCCCATATCTTTGCCAGGGTGTGCCCGGAACCCCTTCCGGTGACCCGATACGTACCCGGTACCCCCAAATACTTCCGGTGTCAGAATACTATCTTCCTATATATGGATCTTTACCTCTCGACCATTTCGAGACTACTCGTCATGTCCGTGATCTCATCCGGGACTCCTAACAACATTCGGTCACCAAATCACATAACTCATATAATACAAATCGTCACCGAACGTTAAGCGTGCAGACCCTATAGGTTCGGAACTATGTAGACATGAACGAGACACCTCTCTGGTCAATAACCAACAGTGGAACCTGGATGCTCATATTGGCTCCTACATATTCTATGAAGATCTTTATCGGTCGTACCGCAATGACAACATACGTAATTCCCTTTGTCATCGGTATGTTACTTGCCCGAGATTTGATCGTAGGTATCTTCATACCTAGTTCAATCTCGTTACCAGCAAGTCTCTTTACTCGTTCCGTAATGCATCATCCCATAACTAACTCATTAGTCACATTGCTTGCAAGGCTTATTATGATGTGCATTAACGAGAGGGCCCACAGATACCTCTCCGATACTCGGAGTGAAAAATCCTAATCTTGATCTATGCTAACTCAACAAACACCTTCGGAGATACTTGTAGAGCATCTTTATAATCACCTAGTTACTTGTGACATTTGATAGCACACAAGGTATTCCCCCGGTATCCGGGAGTTGCATAATCTCATAGTCAAAGGAATATGTATATGCCATGAAGAAAGCAATAGCAATAAAACTTAACGATCATTATGTTAAGCTAATGGATGGGTCTTGTCCATCACATCATACTCCTAATGATGTGATCCCATTCACCAAATGACAACACATGTTTATGGTCAGGAAACTTAACCACATTTTATTAACGAGCTAGTCAAGTAGAGGCATACTAGGGACACTTTGTTTTGTCTATGTATTCACACATGTATCAAGTTTCTGGTTAATACAATTCTAGCATGAATAATAAACATTTATCATGATATAAGGAAATATAAAATAACAACTTTATTATTGCCTCTAGGGCATATTTTCTTCAGAAACTTCACAGAGATAAATTTTGGAATTAATAGAAAATATTGGGCGAAAGAATCAAGTGAAGGGGGCCCAAACCTTGGCCAGAAGGGTGGGGGTGTGCCCACCCCCTGGGGCGCGCCACCCGACCTTGTGGGCCCCCTAGACCTCCACCGACCTCAACTCCAACTCCATATATCATCTTAGGGGAGAAAAAAATAGAGAGAATGATTCATCGCGTTTTACGATATGGAGCCGCCGCCAAGCCCTGTTCTTCCTCGAGAGGGCAAATCCGGAGTCCATTCGGGGCTCCGAAGAGGGAAATCCGTCGCCATCGTCATCATCAACCATCCTTCATCACCAATTTCATGATGCTCGCCACCGTGCGTGAGTAATCCCATCATAGGCTTGCTGGACTGTGATGGGTTGGATGAGATTTATCATGTAATCGAGTTAGTTTTGTTAGGGTTTGATCCCTAGTATCCACTATGTTCTAAGATTGATGTTGCTATGACTTTGCTATGCTTAATGCTTGTCATAGGGCCCGAGTGCCATGATTTCAGATCTGAACCTATTATGTTTTCATGAATATACTTGTGTTCTTGATCCTATCTTGCAAGTTATAGTCACCTACTACGTGTTATGATCCGGCAACCCCGGAGTGACAATAGTCGGGACCACTCCCGATGATGACTGTAGTTTGAGGAGTTCATGTATTCACTAAGTGCTAATGCTTTGGTATGGTACTCTATTAAAAGGAGGCCTTAATATCCCTTAGTTTCCAATAGGACCCCGCTGCCACGGGAGGGTAGGACAAAAGATGTCATGCAAGTTCTTTTCCGTAAGCACGTATGACTATATTCGGAATACATGCCTACATTATATTGATGAATTGGAGCTAGTTCTGTGTCACCCTATGTTATAAATGTTGCATGATGAGTGCTATCCGACATAATTATCCATCATTGATCCATTGCCTACGAGCCCGTTTCATATTGATCTTTGCTCCGTTACTTTTCCATTGCCACTGTTACAATTGCTACAATACTGCTACTGTTACTTTTGCCACTGTTACCTTTACTTCCATACTACTTTGCTACTAAACACTTTGCTGCAGATATTAAGTCTTTCATGTGTGGTTGAATTCACAACTCAGCTGCTAATACTCTAGAATATTCTTTGGCTCACCTTGTGTCGAATCAATAAATTTGGGTTTAATACTCTACCCTCGAAAACTGTTGCGACCCCCTATACTTGTGGGTTATCAAGACCTTTTTCTGGTGCCATTGCCAGGGAGCATAGCTCTATTCTCTGAGTCACTTGGGATTTATATCTATTGATCACTATGAGGAATTTGAAAGATCAAAGAACTAAGATTTTTCCCTCAACTACGAGGGGAGTTAAGGAACTACCATCTAGCTATGCACTTGATTATCCTTCTATTTTGAGTAAACTTGCGACACCTACACCTGCTATTGATTCTAATATGTCACATGTTATTGATGATGCCACTTCTGCTATGCATGATGCTTATGATGAAACTACTTCTCTGCTTGATAATACGGTGCTACTAGGTGAATTTCTTGATGAACAACTTGCTAGGATTAGAGAGAATGAAATTGAAACTGATGATATTATTGAAAATGAAGATTATGATTCTCCCCCTAGATATGAATTTCCTGTTGTACCTGAGGGTTATGTTATGGATGAAGAAATTGCTCGAGACTTCTTTGCTTGCAATGATAGAGAGGATCTCAAGAAATTGTTAGCTAAGCTAAAAGAAAAATCCTTGAATGCTAGAATGAAAGATGATCCTAATTTTGCTACTTCACCTATCTTTGTTACTGATAAGGATTATGAATTCTCTATCGATCCTTAGTTAATTACTTTGGTTGAATCGATCTTTTCTATGGTTATGAATCTGAAATTGTTGTGGCACATCTTACTAAATTGAATGATATAGCCACCCTATTTGCTCATGAGGAAAAAATTCGCTATTACTATATTCTCAATTTATTTCCTTTCTCATTAAAGGGTGATGCTAACATATGGTTTAATTCTCTTGCTCCTGGTTGTGTGCATAGTCCCAAGGATATGATTTACTATTTCTCTGCAAACTATTTTCCTGCTCATAAGAAAGAAGCTACCCTAAAGGAAATATTTAACTTTGTGCAAATTGAAGAAGAGAGTCTCCCACAAGCTTGGGGGAGGCTTCTCTAGTTACTTAATGCGTTGCCTGATCATCCTCTCAAGAAAAATGAAATACTTGATATCTTCTATAATGGACTAACCGATGCTTCTAGAGACCACCTAGATAGTTGTGTTGATTGTGTTTTCAAGGAATGAACTGTTGAGCAAGCTGAATTGCTATTGAATAATATATTGAGTAATGATAATGATTGGACACTTCATGAACCAAATCCTAACCCAACTCTGAAGAAAAAGGGTATTCTATTTCTTAGTCCCGAAGATATGCTAGATGCAAAGAAATCTATGAAAGAAAAAGGTATTAAAGCTGGAGATGTTAAGAATTTACCGCCTATTGAAGAAATACATGGTGTTGATAACCCAACACGGGTAGTAGAGGTAAACTCTCTCCATAGATTTGATGAAGGTGATATTCCTCATAATAAGTCTGCTAGTCAATGCTTGGATGAGTTTGATAATTTTATGTTAAACAAGAAAACTTCAATGCTTATGTTAGTAGACAATTGAAACGTAATGCTTACATGCTTGACCACTTGGGTGATTATATGAGTAGAACTGTTAATGATCTTAAGCTTATTAGTAAACATGCTTCCATGGTTACAACTCAAGCAGAACAAGTACTTAAGGCATATGATGATTTGCTTAATGACTTGAATAGTAAGAATAATGATAGTGTTGTTAGGGTTATGACTAGAGGTGGTAAAATGACTCAGGAACCTTTGTATCCCAAGGGCCATCCTAAGAGAGTTGAGAAAGATTCTCAGAGAATAATACTGATGCACCTAGTCCTAATAATAAAAAGAAAAAGAAAACTGATAGGACTCTGCATGCTAATGAACCTCATATAGACACACCTGAGAATCCCAATGATGTTTCTATTTCGGATGCTGAGACACAGTCTGGTGATGAACATGAACCTAGTGATAATGTTAATAATGATGTTCATGTGATGCTCAACCTAGTAATGATAATGATGTAGAGATTGAACCTGGTGTTGATCTTGATAACCCAAAATCAAAGAATCAACATTATGATAAGAGAGACTTTGTTGCTAGGAAACATGGTAAAGAAAGAGAACCATGGGTTCAGAAACCCATGCCATTTCCTCCTAAGCCATCCAAGAAAAAGGCCGATGAGGATTTTGAGCGCTTTGCTGAAATGATTAGACCTATTTTTTTGCGTATGCATTTGACCGATATGCTTAAAATGCCTCCTTATGGTAAGTATATGAAAGATATTGTTACAAATAAAATAAAGATATCGGAAGCTGAAATTTCCACCATGCTTGCTAATTATACTTTTAAAGGTGGAATACCAAAGAAACTTGGATATCTAGGAGTACCAACTATACCATGCTCCATTAAACGAAACTATGTTAAAACTTCTTTATGTGATCTTGGAGCCGGTGTTAGTGTTATGCCTTTCTCTTTATATCGTAGACATGAATTGAATAAGTTGACACCTACTGAAATCTCTTTGCAAATGGTTGATAAATCAACTGCTATACCCATCGGTATTTGTGAGGATGTGCCTGTTGTGGTTGTGAATGTTACTATCTTAACAGACTTTGTTATTCTTGATATTCACGAGGACAACAGTTGTAGCGATCCGACCTCAAACGGTCAAATCTCTGTGCATAAGTGTCATCCCTGGATCAGTAATGCTGACACACACAGTACTTGAAGGATTTATAACAGAGTGGCAATCACACACTTATTACAACGAGTGTCTCAAAAGAGAAGTTATTACAATAAATATGGCTTAAGGCCATCTAAATAAGATAACAATGGAAGGCTTGGAAGATAAAGTGAGTCCATCAACACCAACGGCATAGCTGAGTGCATGTCAACGACCTAGCGCACCTTACTCTTCGTCTGAAAAGTCTGCAACATGATATGTTGCAGCCCGAAATGGGTCAGCACATGGAATATGCTGGCAAGATAACACAGTAGAGCAATGAACAGGTATAATGCTATCACTACATGCATATATGGCTGGTGGAGGCTCTATGGTTATAATGTTTTGTGAAAAGCCAATTTTTCCCTACAACAAAGGAATATGTTTTATTTCACTATCATGGTAGTTGTTAAACATTAAGAATGTTCCTCCAACTCAATCCCAATTAAAAAGTAATTAACATCCCCACAGATTAATTTAGAGTGATGAGATCAACATGATAATCCAAGATCCAGATACTCAAGATGTCCATAATCGGGGACACGGCTAACCATGATTGGTTTGTACACTCTACAGAGGTTTGCGCACTTTTCCCCACAAGACTCGACCTCCTCCGTTGGATTTCTCGTACTACATGGTGTTTGAGAAACGGATGACTGAGACACAGTTTTTCAGAAGCATCAACTCTAACCCCGGGTAGACCATACCAACCTACATCCCCTACATCTGCTAGCCTACCACTGGAAGAGGTCATGCAACTTACTCCACTATGCTAGAGCCCACAATAGCTTGTGGCTGCACACGGAAGTTTCTAGCATGAATAATCTTATGATCCCTTTGAGCCTGGGTGGCGAACCATAGAATGATGACACGGGTACTCCGGGATATCCTAGGACAACACTGGATTCTCCAGGTGCCTGCTACCTCTTAAGAACTGCGTTGGTTTTCCCTTGAAGAGGACAAGGTGGTTCAGTAAAGCAGCGTAAGTATTTCCCCCAGTTTTTGAGAACCAAGGTATCAAACCAGTAGGAGACAACGAGCGAGTCACCTCGTACCTACACAAACAAATATGAACCTCGCAACCAACGCGATAAAGGGGTTATCAATCCCCTCACGGCCACTTGCAAGAGTGAGATCTGATAGAGATGGTAATAATAAGATAAGTATTTTTGCTATTTTTATGATATAGATTGAAAGTAAAGATTGCAAAATAAAGTAGATGGGAAACTTATATGATGGAGAATAGACCTGGGGGCCATAGGTTTCACTAGTGGCTTCTCTCAAGATAGCATAAGTATTACGGTGGGTGAACAAATTACCGTCGAGCAATTGATAGAAAAGCGAATAATTATGAGAATATCTAGGTATGATCATGTATATAGGCATCACGTCCGCAACAAGTAGACCGAAACGATTCTGCATCTACTACTATTACTCCACACATCGACTGCTATCCATCATGCATCTAGAGTATTAAGCTCATAAGAACAGAGTAACGCCTTAAGCAAGATGACATGATGTAGAGGGATAAACTCATGCAATATGATGTAAACCCCATCTTTTTATCCTTGATGGCAACAATACAATACGTTTAGTTTCCCTTTCTGTCACTGGGATCGAGCACAACAAGATTGAACCCAAAGCTAAGCACTTCTCCCATTGCAACAAAGATCAATCTAGTAGGCCAAACCAAACTGATACTTCGAAGAGACTTGCAAAGATAACCAATGATACATAAAAGAATTCGGAGAAGATTCAAATATTGTTCATAGATAAACTTGATCATAAACCCACAATTCATCGGATCTCGACAAACACAACGCAAAAGAAGATTACATTGAATAGATCTCCAAGAGAATCGAGGAGAACTTTGTATTTAAATCCAAAGAGAGAGAAGAAGCCATAAAGCTACTAGCTATGGACCCGAAGGTCTGAGGTAAACTACTCACACATCATCGGAGGGGCCATGGAGTTGATGTAGAGGCCCTCCGTGATCAATGCTCCCTCCGGTGGAGCTCCGGAAAAGGCCCCAAGATGGGATATCTTGGGTACAGAAGGTTGCGGCGGTGGAAATAGGGTTTCGTGGTGCTCCTGGATGTTTGCGGGGTACGTGGATATATATAGGAGGAAGAAGTAGGTCGGTGGAGCAACGAGGGGCCCACGAGGGTGGAGGGCACGCCCCCTGCCTCATGGCCTCCTCGATTGTTTCTTGTCGTCGATTCCAAGACTGCTGGATCACGCCTGTTCGAAAAATAACGCTCCCGAAGGTTTCATTCCATTTGGACTCCGTTTGATATTCCTTTTCAGCGAAACACTAAAATAGGAAAAAAAACAGCAATTTGGGCTGGGCCACCAGTTAATAGGTTAGTCCCAAAAATAATATAAAAGTGTAAAAATAAGCCCATCAACATCCAAAATAGATAATAAAATAGCATGGAGCAATCAAAAATTATAGATACATTTGATACGTATCAAGCATCCCCAAGCTTAATTCCTGCTCGTCCTCGAGTAGGTAAATGATAAAAACAGAATTTTTGATGTGGAATGCTTCCTAACATATTTCTCAATGTAGTTTTTCTTTATTCTGACATGAATGTTCAGATCCGAAAGATTCAATATAAAGGTTTAATATTGACATAGAAATAATAATACTTCAAGCATACTAACTAAGCAATCATGTCTTCTCAAAATAACATGGCCAAAGAAAGTTATCCCTACAAAATCATATAGTCTGGCTATGCTCTATCTTCATCACACAAAATATTAAATCATGCACAACCCAGATGACAAGCCAAGCAATTTTTTCATACTTTTGATGTTCTCAAACTTTTTGAATCTTCACGCAATATATGAGCGTGACCCATGGATATAGCACTATGGAGGAATAGAATGGTGGTTGTGGAGAAGACAAAAAGGAGAAGATAGTCTCACATCAACTAGGCATATCAACGGGCTATGGAGATGCCCATTAATAGATATCAATGGGAGTGAGTAGGGATTGCCATGCAACGGATGCACTAGAGCTATAAGTGTATGAAAGCTCAACAAAAGAAACTAAGTGGGTGTGTGAGGGAGTCCTGGATTAGGGGGCCTCCGGACAGCCGGACTATCTCCATTGGCCGGATTGTTAGACTATGAAGATACAAGATTGAAGACTTTGTCTCGTGTCCGGATGGGACTCTACTTGGTGTGGAAGGCAAGCTAGGCAATACAAATATGGATATCTCCTCCTTTGTAACCGACCTTGTGTAACCCTAACCCTCTCCGGTGTCTATATAAACCGAAGGGTTTTAGTCCGTAGGACAACAATCACAACATACAATCATACCATAGGCTAGCTTCTAGGGTTTAGCCTCTCCGATCTCGTGGTAGATCTACTCTTGTACTACCCATATCATCAATATTAATCAAGCAGGACGTAGGGTTTTACCTCCATCAAGAGGGCCCGAACCTGGGTAAAACATCGTGTCCCCTGCCTCCTGTTACCATCCGGCCTAGATGCATAGTTCGGGACCCCCTACCCGAGATCCGCCGGTTTTGACACCGACATTGGTGCTTTCATTGAGAGTTCCGCTGTGCCGTCGCCACCAGGAAGGATGTCTCATCTCGTCTTTAAAGACGACACTATCGCTGAGGGAGCTTTGGCTATCAGCCAAACTCTCCGGCTAGGTGGTTTTCTTATGACCGCATGTTCGGCCGCTGCGCCGATGATGACTTCTCGGGTCATCGAAAGCAATCTTCACGTCAACTCGGAACTCGCCGAGCAGTTAGATCCAAAGGATCTTTCTTCCCTGAACGAGCTCTTGGATCGCATCGCCGCCCTGGGAGTCGCTACAGACTACGATCAGATTGGGCCTAAACCCGATCTGAGAGAGATCAACTCTCCCCAGGTCACCCATCACGTTGCAGTGGTGGAGGAACAATGCGGCAACCCTTCATCTATCTTAAGGACTAGCTATGTCTGGATTCCCGATCCCTCCAAGCCGGATACCCGCGGAGGGGAGGACGTCACTCAAGGCCTGAACCTAGAATCAGGCAGCGGGCTAGATTCATCGGAAAACATCCAAGAATCCAAACTTCCGAGTTCGGAAACTCCTTGGCCCCTGAGTCTCAGATTGGGTGAGGATTCGGATTCAATTCCACCCACCCACCCAAACATACGCGATCTATCCCAAATTAGGCAAGAGCCCGAAGAAACAGTACACCATTACTGGGCCAGATTCCTCCTGGTCATGAACAGGATAAAGGACTGCCGCGAGGAAGACGCAATTTCATTCTTCTGCAATAATTGCACGGACAAGGGAATCCTCAACGCCATAAGTCGTCGCGAAATTACACGCTTTGCCGACTTGGTGTCCATAGTACGAAAGTACTGTGCGATGGAAAGCGCCTGAAAACCGAAATAAAATTTTGGGATAATCCGGCCCTGAATACAAACCCAGTCCGAAATAAAAGGGTGCATTATCACAATACACCTGGGTTAACTACCAAAAAGCAAAAGCCCTCTACGGGGCAAGGAACCGTACTGGAGGGATGGCTCAACGGACCCTGCAAAATTCATAGTACAGCGGATGCAATACCAACGCACAGCCTTAGAGCATGTTGGATACTCCGGCAGGTGGCCAAAAGTGGTGAGGATCTACTCCTCCCAAAGACCACAGAGCACCATCCCGTGGACAACAATACGGTGTTAACGGTCTTTGAGACCTTCGCGTCAAATAATAGACGCAAGCGAACACTCCGCAGCATGGCCGAAATCTGCCACATAGCAGAAATAAATCCTTGGAGTGACACGGCTATTACCTTCAATGCCAGTGACGAACCTAAATTCCGAACAGCCCGAGCACCAGCCGCACTGGTCCTCAGTCCAATCGTGGACGGCTTTCGACTCACCAAGGTACTCATGGACGGCGGCAGCGGATTAAACCTCATCTATGAGGAAACTCTTCAAAAGATGGAAATAGACTGGAGCCGCATTGAGCAAAGTAGCACAACCTTTAGAGGAATCATCCCCAGTCGGGAAGCACGCTGTGCTGGAAAAATCACACTAGACGTGGTATTCGGCACGCCGGATAATTACAGGTCCGAAGAAATTACATTCCAAGTGGCCCCGTTCAGCAGCGGATACCACGCTCTATTAGGGCGGGAGGCGTTTACAATCTTCCAAGCCATACCCCATTACGGGTACATGAAGCTCAAAATGCCCGGGCCCAACGGAATCATCACTCTTGCTAGTGATCCGGACATAGCACTCCGCGCCGAAAATAAGACAGCTGCACTGGCCCTTGAGGCACTATCCGAAGCCCTAGCGGCTGAAGAACTAACTGCGCTGCGCTCCACGGTGAACAGGGACGACGTGATACTCGATAAAAGATCCAAGTCCACCTCCTTTAAACCGGCGGACGAAATAGTCAAATTCCAAGTCCATCCAACGGACCCTACAAAAACAGCTTCCATCGGGGCACAATTAAACCCTGATGTCGACGCCGCACTGCGAGAGTTCCTACGCGAGAACTGGGACATTTTTGCCTGGCACCCTTCAGACATGCCAGGAATCCCACGCAGGCTGGCTGAGCACAGCCTAAATATCCTAAAAGGATTCAAGCCAGTCAAGCAGGCTCTTCGACGTTTCTCCGAGCCTAAAAGACAAGCCATGGGAGAGGAACTAGCCAAGCTATTGGAGGCCGGATTCATCAGAGACATAAAACATCCGGACTGGCTAGCAAACCTGGTGATGGTACCAAAGAAGGACAAATCCTGGCGCTTGTGCGTCGATTTTCAGGACCTTAACAAGGCCTGCCCAAAGGATCCCTTCCCCCTCCCCCGCATCGATCAAATCATCAATGCTACCGCAGGACACGATTCATTGTGTTTCCTCGACGCATACTCCGGCTACCATCAAATTAAAATGGCAGAGCCAGACCAAGCCGCAACGGCATTCATCACACCATACGGCCCATTCTGCTTCAACACAATGCCCTTCGGGCTAAAAAAACGCCAGCACAACATATCAGCGCATGATTCAGGCATGTCTGGCAAACCAGATCGGCAAAACAGTGGAGGCATACGTAGATGACGTGGTCGTTAAAACCAAGCATGTCGAAACTCTAGTAGACGACTTGAGGCTCACATTCGACAACCTCCGAACATATGACATCAAGCTCAATCCGGAAAAATGCGTTTTCGGCGTACCAGCCGGAAAGCTCCTGGGATTCATTGTCTCTAGTAGAGGTATTGAAGCTAATCCGGCCAAAATCCGAGCGTTGTCACAGTTGGCTACCCCAACAGACCTCAAACAAATACAAAAATTGACTGGATGCGTGGCGGCTCTAAGCCGCTTTATCTCCCGCTTGGGCGAAAAGGCATTACCCCTTTATCGCCTCCTCCGGCGCACCGAACACTTTGAGTGGACGGATGCCGCCACGGCCGGACTCAACGAAATAAAAGCCATATTGGCAACAAACCCAGTCCTGGCCGCGCCAAACATTGGCGAACCAATGCTATTATACATTGCGGCAACTCATCAAGTAGTAAGCGCAGTGCTCGTCGTCGAGCGAGAAGTGGACGGACACAAATTCCCCCTTCAAAAGCCGGTTTACTATGTGTCCACTGTCCTTACTCCATGCAAATCACGGTACCCGCATTATCAAAAGATAGCGTACGCGGTATTTATGGCATCCCGGAAGCTGCGGCACTTCTTTCAAGAGTGTTCGATAACGGTAGCCTCAGAAGTACCACTTAACGATATTATAAACAACCGCGACGCGACGGGCCGGATTGCCAAATGGGCCATTGAGCTCCTCCCGTTCGACATAACTTACAAGCCACGGCGAGCTATTAAGTCGCAAGTTTTGGCTGACTTCGTCGCTGAATGGACGGAAGCCGAACTCCCTAAAGAGTACGACACATATTCAAACTGGATCATGCACTTCGATGGCTCCAAAATGTTGGCTGGTCTGGGGGCTGGCGTCGTTTTGACGTCCCCAACAGGAGACACCGTTCAATACGTACTACAGATAATGTATACGGACTCCAACAACGCAGCCGAATATGAGGCCCTTCTACATGGTCTCCGGATGGCAGTATCCATGGGCATTCAACGCCTAGAGGTGCGTGGGGATTCGAACCTCGCGATATCCCAAATAAATGGAGACTTTGATGCCAAGGATCCGAAAATGGCAGCTTATCGCAATGTCGTCCTAAAAATGTCAGCTCGGTTCGAGGGGCTCGAATTTCACCATGTGGCTCGGGAAAACAATCAGGCGGCGGATATCCTCGCCCGCATCGGCGCAAAACGCGACGCGGTCCCTCCCAACATATTTCTGGAAAGGCTTTTTAAGCCATCCGTATCATGGGAAGGGGACACTGGTAACAATAGTCCGGACCCAGCCAAAATACCCGATACCGAACTCTCTGACACAATCGGAGGCTCTGCCACCGAAATAACACAATCAACCCACGAAATAATGGCCATTATTGCCCCGTGGACAGAACCATTCCTGGCCTACCTAACTAGACAGGAACTTCCGGAGGACCAAAATGAGGCACGCTGCATAGTGCGGCGATCCAAGGCCTACAGGGTCCATGAGGGAGAATTGTACAAAAAAGCGCTACCGGAGTCCTTCAAAGGTGCATCTCCGAAGAGGAAGGGCGGAACCTTTTGGCAGAAATTCACGCCGGACTCGGCGGTCATCACGCCGCAGCCCGGGCTCTTGTAAGCAAGGCCTTCCGTACAGGATTCTATTGGCCAACGGCCCGGGCAGATGCACAGGACTTGGTCCAACGTTGCGCCGGTTGCCAGCTCTTTGCAAATCAAAGCCACATGCCACCCACCGCCCTCCAAACAATCCCCATTACATGGCCCTTCGCGGTCTGGGGGCTTGACATGGTTGGACCCCTTAAAGGGGGAACCCACAAGAAAAAATACTTATTGGTCATGGTGGATAAATTCACCAAATGGATAGAGGCTAAACCGGTTAAAACAGCCGAATCCGGACCGGTGATAGATTTCATATCCGGGGTTGTACACCGTTACGGCGTCCCCCACAGCATCATCACTGATAACGGCACGAACTTCACGGCCGACGAGGTAAAACTCTGGTGCAGCAAAATGGGCATCAAGCTCGATTATGCTTCAGTCTATCACCCACAAACCAACGGTCAAGTCGAACGAGCAAATGGTCTTATAATGAGCGGCATTAAACCCAGATTAGTGCGCTCCTTAACGGAGTCTGACACGCACTGGGTAGAGGAGCTCGACTCCGTACTCTGGGGGCTGCGGACCACGCCGAATCGTAGTACCGGATATACACCGTTTTTATGGTGTACGGCGCAGAGGCAGTCCTGCCCTGTGACATAATTCATGACTCACCTCGAGTGCGCATGTACGAAGAAAGAGAAGCCGAGCTCGATCGGCAGGACAGTCTGGACACCTTGGAGGAAGAGCGCGACGTAGCCAAAGCCCGTTCCGCATTTTACCAGCAACAGGCTCGCAGATACCAAAGCAGAGAAGTACGGGCCAAAACTTATAACGTTGGCGAACTAGTTCTACGGCTGCCGGATAAGAAAAAGAACAAGCTCGAGCCCAAATGGGAAGGTCCCTTCATTATCGACCAAGTTCTGACCGGTGGAGCGTACCGACTGCGGGATGCATCGACTAGTCGACTCGAGCCGAACCCATGGAACGCAGCCAGGCTCCGAAGATTCTACGCCTAGCACCGGACTTTATGTTAGTCCCCTCCCTTTGTCCATTTTCTGCATATGCATCATCTGTCTTGTTTCCCTTTCTTTCTTTTATTTCTCTAGGCCTTCAAGGGTCACCTTGTGCCTCACTCATACATCACAGATGCGCTAGCCGCACTCTTCATACCTGGGGGCTTCTTTCACAGAAGCTTAAATTATTTACCTGGGCCTCACGCCCAACACATGTGTTATACTTCCGCATGTACCTTTTTTCACCATTATATGCATCGATATGACTTAAGTTTTGGCCAAGCTGGGTTGCCTGGCTCTTGTATTTATGCCCTACATTCCCGTTAATTTGGCTAGGGCATAAGGGGAGCACCTCTGCGATTGTTACCGCCGGGTCAGCCGGACGTGTACCTCAGACTGGGTGAAGCCGAAAGCTAGCGTTCTTAAGAGAATATTCGGTCGGTGAACAAAAGATGACTTTTATTTATTATCCATATCTGCCCCCAGATGCTTTTTCTGCGCTTCTTGTCGCAGTCCGGACATGCACTTTAGGGCATGCTTACCCAGGGAAAGGAACCCTTAACGGAACTATTCTCTCTGGAAGATGTTTCTTACTACCCATGTAATATAACATAACTAGTTGGGCACTTGTCTGATAAAGCACTAATGACCCCTACGCCTGGTCTCCACGCATGCCCCGGTTCTTACATAACCGAGAGGGTATTCGGATACACTCCGGACTGTCGGGTCCCGAGGTTGAAGCGAAAAGGTCCGCCACGACAAACGATCTACAATCCGGCTAGAAGGCATTATACATGTCACTTTAAAATTACATAGTCAATTTGACTGGTTGAATTCCTCTTCAATGCCATCCAATAGGCTGTCTAGTCTACAGTCCTGTTGGGAATACTTTGCGGCCAATTCTACTTGGTCGTACACTAAGCTCACAGGGATCTCCTTCCCATCAGGCCCCACAGGTCCGACTTCGGCCATGTGGTTCGGGTCAGCCTTCGTGTACCGTGTCTTCACCATTGCCCAGGCTTCCCTAGCGCCCTGACGGCAGGCCGATATCTTCCATAATCGGAAGCGCCGCCGTGCTCCCTTCAGCTTTTCTGCAAGCTCTCCAAGGCCTTCGGGTATGGAGACGGATGGCCACAAGGCCTGGGCGACGCCTTGCATCACCTGCCGAACTCGTTCGTGCAACTGTGAGAGCTCGGGAAGAAGATCACCCGTTGAACCAGGCATCTCCTCGGCAGGACGACCTGTTAGCATACCTACAGACATAACTCTGTCAGCCAGCTTCCTCGCCGAACTCTTTTTCAAAGTTCATTCAAGCACTTACTAAATAGGCCGCGTTGAAGCCGCCGATTCTCCTTAACAGAGTCCTACAGTTGGGCACGAACATCTTTTAGTTCCATGCCCAGCTTGGTGTTGGCATCTAGGAGATCATTCTTCTCCTGCCTCACCCTCGTAAGCACGCTCTCACCGGCCTTCAGCTGGCGTATGAGCTGTTGCTTATCTGGATTTACTCCAGCGTCATCTGCAATTTTATCATCAGATCTGCATATACACCGCATTCTAATATGATACTTATCATTCGAAGGATATGTTACCAGAGGGGGTCTCTTTGGGCTCCCCTGCTGCGGCCAGTGCAGCCTGAAGTTGGGATTTGCACTCTTCCAGCTCCTGGGACAGTTGAGTATTCTTTTCTGTAAGAACCTGCATAACAAATGATCCTTAAATCAGTTATCCTAACTATTTCAAGTCTCAAGGGCTACTGATATATATAATCATCCAATTTTCTCACCCGTATGTCTTTTACATACTGCTCCGCGACTCTGGCTAGACCATTTGAGCGGCACGGAGGTGCGCGTCTCCCGAGTTGAAGGCATCCAATGCCTCTGGGGAGAAACAAGCGTCACGAAGAACAGTCCGGTGACGCCTGTGGTTCATGGCACTTTCCACCTCGGAATTGGTGGCGGACAGTTTGTCCGCATCCTCTGTCGGAGGAGCGCCTGGCGCACACCTCATATTCGTTCCCGCCTTTGAATCCGGCCTTGGAGCCTGGCTGGTGGAGGCGCGATGGGAAGCCTCTCCAGGTATACTCCGGCGAGCGCTCTTTTTCCTGAAAAGAAGGCTTGGGCGCTAGTATGCATCTGAGAATAATGGCTTGCAATAAAGACGGCGCGCCATACCGCTGCGCCGGTGTCTCAATCCGGACTGCGGGTCTTTTCAGCCCGCCTGGCCTTGCGGCCCCTTGTTGGCTAGGCTCGGCCTTCTGCCCTGAGGACCTTCCCTGCAAAACACGACTGTTATACGGCAATCAAAAAAGCGCAAGGACGGATCCCTTTTTAAGTGCTGGGACTTCGGTCTCAGTCACCTGTGAGGCTGGAAATAGCCCAGGGTAATCGGCCGTAATGGCCACCAAGGCGTTGTCATTACTCGATTAGTAAAATACCCCATCGATCAGCTCCACAGATATGTCCGGATCCTCCTGGGAGGCCGGGTCAAGGGACCGTCCAGGGTCCTCGGGTTGTGGAGGAGGGCTGTTTATCTCCTTTACAGCCTGGCGCAGCTCCTGCGATGAAATCGCTAGACTGAATACTTGACTATGGGAATACGAAATGGATGAGCGAGAAAAAGTCTCCGCTTACCCAGCTCGTAGGATTGTACATAGAGAATTCGCCCTGCGGGTTGACACGAAGGAATTCCTCCTCTTCTCCCTTGTACAAAGTGGACAAGATCTTTATTAGATCAGTAGCCAATCCCGACCCTTTGCGGCTGTGGCAGGTGGCGTCATCCTCCCCGTTGAAATCCCACATGGGGTGGCCTCTATACTGGAGCGGCTGCACCCCCCGCATGATGCATATGGCCATGACCTCGATCATGGTCAATTCGGATCGAGATAAAAAACTTATCCGGCTCATCAGGTAAAGAATGTCCCTGTCATCTTCCTCCAGGGAGCTCCGTGGACGCCAGCTCCGGTGCTTCTTCAAAGGGGCGTTGTCGAACTCAGGAAGGCCGATCCGAATAGGATCCGGGAGGGGGACGTCTTCTATATAAAACCATTCTGAAGGCCAGTCTTCGGACGTCTTCTTTGGGGTCCCAGACAGGTATCCGGTCCCGGCAATACGCCACACTTCGGCTCCGCCCACTTGATATATTGACCCCTTCTGAGAATGGGGCACAAGGCAGAACAGCTTCTTCCACAGAGCGAAATGAGCCTCACAGCCCAAAAACAACTCACAAAGGGCTACAAATCCCGCAATATGCAGCAGGGAGGCAGGCGCAAGGTTGTGCAACTGGAGTCCGTAGAACTCCAGGAGCCCCCGGAGAAATGGATGAATTGGGAATCCGAGCCCTCTTACCAAATAAGGGACAAGGCATACCCGCTCTCCCTTTGAGGGATTGGGAAGGCTCTCCGCTTGCTCTCCGCCATTATAGGTGGCAAGCCCGGCTCGAACCAGGACCAGGTACACTGGGGGAAGAAATCCCTTAGTCTGAAGCATCACTAATTTGCTGTGCGGGACGGAACATCTCTCCCAATCTCCAGGCTTGGAGCTAGGGGGCGAGAGGAGGAGCTTCGTCGACCGACCATGATGGAATGGATCTCTGTCGGGTGCGCTCTGATGAAGGCTCGCCGAGGGAGGATGGTGTGATTTGGATCTGAATCCTCGTCTTTTTAATAGGCGGCTCATTCATACAGCTAGGTGGGTAAATGTGAAAACGCCCTGGCTCTTCACATTCACTCGACACGTGGAAAGTGGCCATTATTAGGCGTGGAAGCCAATGAGTACAACATTCACAAGAGACCGGACACTATTTCGACAGGTACACAGAATTTGGAGAGGAACCCGCCTTGCAATGCCGAAGACAATACTGCGCGCTGGACTCATCGTCATTGAAGCCTGGTTCGGGGGCTACTGAGGGAGTCCTGGATTAGGGGGTCTCCGGACAGCCGGACTATCTCCATTGGCCGGATTGTTAGACTATGAAGATACAAGATTGAAGACTTCGTCTCGTGTCCAGATGGGACTCTACTTGGCGTGGAAGGCAAGCTAGGCAATAAAAATATGGATATCTCCTCCTTTGTAACCGACCTTGTGTAACCCTAACCCTCTCCGGTGTCTATATAAACCGAAGGGATTTAGTCCGTAGGACAATAATCACAACATACAATCATACCATAGGCTAGCTTCTAGGGTTTAGCCTCTCCGATCTCGTGGTAGATCTACTCTTGTACTACCCATATCATCAATATTAATCAAGCAGGACGTAGGGTTTTACCTCCATCAAGAGGGCCCGAACCTTGGTAAAACATCGTGTCCCCTGCCTTCTGTTACCATCCGGCCTAGACGCATAGTTTGGTACCCCCTACCCGAGATCTGCCGGTTTTGACACCGACAGTGTGCATCCAACTTGCTTCTCACAAAGACCTAGGGCAATTTGAGGAAGCCCATCATTGGAATATACAAGCCAAGTTCTATAATGTAAAATTCCCACTAGTTTATGAAAGTGACAACATAGGAGACTCTCTATGATGAAGATCATGGTCCTACTTTGAAGCACAAGTGTGGAAAAAGGATAGTAGCATTGTCCCTTCTCTATTTTTCTCTCATTTTCTTTTTTTCTTTTTTATTTGGGCCTTCTTCTTTTTTTTGGCCTCTTTTCTTTTCTTTTTCGTCCGGAGTCTCATCCCGACTTGTGGGAGAATCATAGTCTCCATCATCCTTTCCTCACTGGGACAATGCTCTAATAATGATGATCATCACACTTCTTTTTACTTACAACTCAAGAATTGCAACTCAATACTTAGAACAAACTATGACTCTATGTGAATGCCTCCGGCGGTGTACCAGGATATGCAATGAATCAAGAGTGACATGTATGAAAAAATTATGAACAGTGGCTTTGCCACAAATACGATGTCAACTACATATGATGCAAAGCAATATGACAATGATGAAGCGTGTCATAGCAAACGGAATGGTGGAATATCTCGGAATGGCTATGGAAATGCCATAATAGGTAGGTATGGTGGCTGTTTTGAGGAAGGTATATGGTGGGTTTATGGTACCGGCGAAAGTTGCGTGGTACTAGAGAGGCTAGCAATTGTGGAAGGGTGAGGGTGCGTATAATCCATGGACTCAACATTAGTCATAAAGAACTCACATACTTGTTGCAAAAATCTATTAATTATCGAAACAAAGTACTATGCGCATGCTCCTAGGGGGATATACTGGTAGGAAAAGACCATCGCTCGTCCCCGACCACCACTCATAAGGAAGGCAATCAATAAATAAATCATGCTCCGACTTCATCACATAACGGTTTACCATACGTGCATGCTACGGGAATCACAAACTTCAACACAAGTATTTCTCAAATTCACAACTACTCAACTAGCATGACTCTAATATCACCATCTCCATATCTCAAAACAATCATCAAATATCAAACTTCTCTTAGTATTCAATGCACTTGTATGAAAGTTCTTATTATGCCTAAAAGCAAATTGCCATGTTGTTCTAAAGGACTCTCAAAATAATATAAGTGAAGCATGAGAGATCAATTATTTCTATAAAATAGAACCACTGCCGTGCTCTAAAAGATATAAGTGAAGCACTAGAGCAAAAACTATATAGCTTAAAAGATATAAGTGAAGCACATAGAGTATTATAATAAATTATAATTCATGTGTGTCTATCTCAAAAGGTGTGTACAGCAAGGATGATTGTGGAAAACTAAAAAGAAAAGACTCAAATTATACAAGACGCTCCAAGCAAAACACATATCATGTGGTGAATAAAAATATAGCTCCAAGTAAAGTTACCGATGAACGAAGACGAAAGAGGGGATGCCTTCCGAGGCATCCCCAAGCTTAGGCTTTTTTGTGTCCTTGGATTTTACCTTGGGGTGCCTTGGGCATCCCCAAGCTTAGGATCTTTCCAATCCTTGTTCCATAATCCATCAAATCCTTACCCAAAACTTGAAAACTTCACAACACAAAACTTAAAAGAAAATCTCGTGACCTCCATTAACGAAAGAAAAGAAAACATCACTTCAAGGTACTGTAATGAACTCATTCTTGATTTATATTAGTATTAAACCTACTGTATTCCAACTTCTCTATGGTTTATAAACTCTTTTACTAGCCATAGATTCATCAAAATAAGCAAACAACACACGAAAAACGGAATCTGTCAAAAACAGAACAGTCTGTAGTAATCTGTAACTAACGCAAACTTCTAAAACGCCAAAAATTCTAAAATAAATTGATGGACGTGAGGAATTTATCTGTTAATCATATTCAAAAATAATTAACTAAATATCACTCTCCAATAAACAATGGCAGCAATTCTCGTGAGCGCTAAAGTTTCTTTATTTTACAGGAAGATCAAAAAGACTTTCCCCAAGTCTTCCCAACGGTTCTATTTGGCACAAACACTAATTAAACACAAAAAACACAACCAAAACAGAGGATAGATAAATTATTTATTGCTAAACAGAATAAAAAAGCAAGAAACAAAAATAAAATTGGGTTGCCTCCCAACAAGCGCTATCGTTTAAAGCTTTATAGCTAAACATACGGTTTCAAAGATGCTCACATGAAAGACAAGAATTTAAGCACAAAGAGAGAATCATAAAACACATGACAAACACATCTAAGTCTAACATACGTCCTATGCATAGGCATCTTATACGCAAACAAATTATCAAGGCAAGCAAAAACTAGCATATGCAAGGAAGCGGAAAGAAACAATAGCAATCTCAACATAACGAGAGGTAATTTAGTAACATGAAAATTTCTACCACCATATTTTCCTCTCTCATAATAATTATATGTAGGATCATAATCAAATTCAACAATATAGCTATCACAAAACATATTCTTAACACGATCCACATGTATGCAAAGTTGACACTCTTCCAAAATAGTGGGATTATCATTAACTAAAGTCATGACCTCTCCAAACCCACTTTTATCAAAAACTTCATAAGATTGAACATTATCCAAATATGTGGGATCTAAAGTTGACACTCTTCAAAACCCACTTTCAATATTATTTCAAACATTATAATCAATTTCATATTCATCATGGGGCTTAAATAAATTTTCAAGATCAAAAGAAGAATCACCCCAATCATGATCATCGCAACAAATAGTAGTCATAGCAAAACTAGCATCCCCAAGCTTGAGGTTTTGCATATCATTAACATAATTGTCATTAAGAAAATTTATGATAACATCATTGCAATCATGCTTTTCATCGAAGGAAATATCAAGTATGGGTGCAATATCAACGATCTCATGTTTAACATAAGGAACTATAGCAAACTCATCTTCATAAATATTGGCATCATGGCCACAAGAATAGCAAGCATCATGTTCATCAAGGGATATTTCAACCAAATCATCAGAATCATAATTATCTATAGATTCATGCATATCATTATTTTCTTCCGAAGCAACGGTCATTCTTTCAACAAATTCTTTGACATAGATATTATGAGCATAGTTTTCATAGCAATATTTAAGTATGTCAAGATTTTCATATTCGTAGAGAGTAATATCATACTTTTCAAACAAAGAAGCAACTTCATAAGCACCCTTAAAAGCAACAAATTCTTCAATTTGTTCGATATCGTAGTAACTATAAACACCCTTTGCATAAGAAGATAAGATTTCATTATCATTAAACTCACATAGGTAGGGGAGGTGTTTTTTAGGGTTCTTAGAGCAACAAGTCAGATCACAAATTTCACAAAGATTCCAAGCATAACATATCAATCTGTTTATTTGATCCCATAAGAGTATCCCCTTTTTAGACAAATGGTGACGCACGAAATGAGCATGCTCATCTAAAGATTTCCCATCAACTATGCTAGTTGGGGTTTCAGCACGAGCGCAAAGGGATCGAAGATGATCCAAGTAGAACACTTTAACTGGATCCATATTAATAGATTCTTAGCAAGCAAAGATGCAAGCAAATGGAAGGCACATGGAAACACAAACAAAGATACATACGGGAAGAACGCAAAGAAAAGGCAAAGGTTTTCGAAAATCATTTTAGAAGTGGGGGAGAGGAAAACGAGAGGCAAATGGAAAATAATGTAATGCGAAGGATAAGAGTTGTGATGGGTACTTGGTATGTCTTGACTTGGCATAGATCTCCCTGGCAACGGCTCTAGAAATCGCACGTTGGCGGGAGATCGAATCTTGACTTGACTTGGTATGAGCCTCCCCGGCAACGGCGCCAGAAATCCTTCTTGCTACCTCTTGAGCATTGCGTTTGTTTTCCCTTGAAGAGGAACGGGTGGTGTAGTAAAGCAGCATAAGTATTTCCCTCAGTTTTTGAGAACCAAGGTATGAATCCAGTAGGAGACCACGCGCGAGTCACCTCGTACCTACACAAACAAATAAGAACCTCACAACCAACACGATAAAGGGGTTGTCAATCCCTTCACGGCCACTTGCAAGAGTGAGATCTGATAGAGATGATAATAATAAGATAAGTATTTTTTGGTATTTTTATGATATAGATTGAAAGTGAAGACTGCAAAATAAAGTAGATGGGAAACTTATATGATGGAGAATAGACCCGAGGCCATAGGTTTCGCTAGTGGCTTCTCTCAAGATAGCATAAGTATTACGGTGGGTGAACAAATTACTGTCGAGCAATTGATAGAAAAGCGAATAATTATGAGAATATCTAGGTATGATCATGTATATAGGCATCATGTCCGCGACAAGTAGACCGAAACGATTCTGCATCTACTACTATTACTCCACACATCGACCGCTATCCAGCATGCATCTAGAGTATTAAGTTCATAAGAACAGAGTAACGCCTTAAGCAAGATGACATGATGTACAGGGATAAAATCATGCAATATGATGTAAACCCATCTTTTTATCCTCGATGGCAACAATACAATACGTGTCGTTTCCCTTTCTGTCACTGGGATCGAGCACCGCAAGATTGAACCCAAAGCTAAGCACTTCTCCCATTACAAGAAAGATCAATCTAGTAGGCCTAACCAAACTGATAATTCGAAGAGACTTGCAAAGATAAACCAATCATACATAAAAGAATTCAGAGAAGATTCAAATATTGTTCATAGATAAACTTGATCATAAACCCACAATTCATCGGATCTCGACAAACACATCGCAAAAGAAGATTACATCGAATAGATCTCCAAGAGAATCGAGGAGAACTTTGTATTGAGATCCAAAGAGAGAGAAGAAGCCATCTAGCTACTAGCTGTGGACCCGAAGGTCTGAGGTAAACCACTCACACATCATCGGAGGGGCCATGGAGTTAATGTAGAGGCCCTCCGTGATCAATGCCCCCTCCGGCGGAGCTCCGGAAAAGGCGCCAAGATGGGATCTCTTCGGTATAGAAGGTTGCGGCGGTGGAAATAGGGTTTCGTGGTGCTCCTGGATGTTTGCGGGGTACGTGGATATATATAGGAGGAAGAAGTTGGTCGATGGAGCAACGAGGGGCCCACGAGGGTGGAGGGCACGCCCCTGCCTTGTGGCCTCCTCGATTGTTTCTTGATGCCCACTCCAAGTCTCCTGGATCACGTTTGTTCCAAAAATAACACTCCCGAAGGTTTCATTCTGTTTGGACTCCGTTTGATATTCCTTTTCGGCGAAACACTAAAATAGGCAAAAAACAGCAATTTGGGCTAGGCCTCCGGTTAATAGGTTAGTCCCAAAAATAATATAAAAGTGTAAAAATAAGCCCATTAACATCCAAAATAGATAATATAATAGCATGGATCAATCAAAAATTATAGATACGTTGGAGACGTATCAGTGCCCGCAACCAATCCACCCAGATGTGTGTTTAAGTAGCCACCTTAACTTAATCATTAATTAACAATCTCACATCTATCATGGATACACTCAAACCCAAACCATGTCTACGAGCATAGCATGGCGATATAAGCATGACGTAGAAGTAACTCGAAGGGTTTGATAATAAAAGGGGCAATAGGTTCTACCTCATCATCTACTTCCCAAAAACCCACATGTTAAGAGATCCTACTCATGCAACGTTTGAGGGTTGTAACTAATGCATAAAAACCGGGTAAGAACAGAGTATGATCAAAGTGTTATTTGCCTTGCTGATGATCCGCAAAACCTAGTGATCGTAGTAGCACGCTGCGCACTCCAGGAATTCTAGCGCAAACAAACAATAGCATACATAAGCACTCAAGCAAGGATGCAAGGATAAAACTTCAAATAGAAGATCCAAACTGAAAGTTCAATTGAAGAGGTTCGATTTGCAAAAAGAATCGATCGAATCTGAGCTACGGAACTGAAACTACGGTCAAAAAAACCTCGAATTCAAATCTGCTTGAAACCAAATTTTAAATTGTCAAAACATTTTTTAAGTTGATTAAATAGAAAGAGGGACTCGAGACGAAGATTTTGGCGTTGGTTTCACTGGATTTGGACAAACGGTTAAGAAACGGCGAGGGTTTAAAGTTCTGGGCTAATCTGCGATAAAAGTAATCGCGGATAGGTCCCTGTCCGAAAACGAAAATAAAAAGAAAAGACTAACGGACGAACGTCCGCTAACAGAGACGAACGGGCGAATTCGTTCGCTAAAATGATTGAACGAACAAGCGTTCACAAACGAATTAAACCGAGAAAACCGAACTGGTCTAAAGAAAAAAACGCATCTAGGTTTTTTTAAAATCGAGCGGTTTTACCTAAACCTAAAAAAACCAACGAGGACCGGCAAATCCGGCGGTGGCGGCTGATCCGGCGGCGGCGGCTTCCGGCGGGGCTCCGGCAAGGCGCAGGGTGGCGTGGAGCTGCGGGGCGGCGGCGCGGCGGTGGAGTGGAACAGCAGGCGGCGGCGCGACGGCGGAGTGGAGCGGCAGCGGCAGGCAGCGGCTGTGCAGGACGAGGAGAGGAAGCGGCGGGCCTCGGCCCTATTTAAAGGCCAGGGAGCGTGCGGCTTGGGGTGGGGGTCATCGGGAGAGGGAGTCCTCCCCGGACTCGGCTGCGGCGGCGTGCGCCGGCCGGACTCCCGCGCGGAGTCGGGCGGGGCGAGGGGGTGGGCTACGGTGGCGGCCTGGCTCAGCTGGGCCGTTGGCCCAGTCAGGCGCGCGACTTTTTTTAAACAATTCCGCCGACAGAAAAAAATCCTAAATAAATAAAAATAAAAAAAATCTTAAAATGCCAAACAAATTTTCACAGTCTAAATAAAATATTTAGAACTTAGTGAACATTTTCTTGGCCAAAAAATGCAATTTTAAAAAATGCATATTTTTTCTAATTCAAATAAAATAGCAATAAAAATCCAAATAAAATACTTGTTTGATCTTAACATTTTCCTCCAATATTTCATTTATTTTGGAGAAGTCATATTATCTCCTCTCATATATTTTTAATATTGGAAATATTATTTGGAGAGAAAAATAATTAAAACCAAAGTGATCCCCTTTTCAATATTTGAGAAAATTCAAATATGAAAATAATAAAATCAACAACTCTCTCCGTGGGACCTTGAGTTACTTAGGATTTTAGGATCACAAAGCCAAAATGCAAATAAAATATGATATGCATATGATGACCTATGTATAACATTCCAAAATGAAAATTTTGGGATGTTACAAACCTACCCACCTTAGGGTGAATCTCGCCCTCGAGATTCGGGTTGGCTAGAAAATAGGTGTGGGTGGTCTTTCCGTAGATCATCCTCTCGTTCCCAGGTGGCTTCATCCTCGGTATGGTGGCTCAACTGAACTTTGCAGAACTTGATAACCTTACTTCGCGTGACTTAAGGATGGCAATGTGTAGGGTATGGGGCGGGTAGAGCAATACCATACCCATACCCGTTGCTACCTCTTGAGCACTGCGTTGGTTTTCCCTTGAAGAGGAAAGGGTGATGCAGCAAAGTAGCATAAGTATTTCTCTCAGTTTTTGAGAACCAAGGTATCAATCCAGTAGGAGGCCACGCTCAAGTCCCTTGCACCTACACAAACAAATAAGAACCTTGCAACCAACGCGATAAAGGGGTTGCCAATCCCTTCACGGTCACTTGCAAAAGTGACATCTGATAGAGAAGATAAGATAATATTTTTGGTATTTTTATGATAAAGACTAAAAGTAAAGAAAGCAAAATAAACGACGCAAGAAATAGCTTGTTGACGGGAGCTTAATATGATGGAAAATAGACCCGGGGGCCATAGGTTTCACTTATGGCTTCTCTCAAGATAGCATAAGTATTACGGTGGGTAAACAAATTACTGTCGAGCAATTGATAGAATTGAGCATAGTTATGGGAATATCTAGGTATGATCATGTATATAGGCATCATGTCCGTGACAAGTAGACCGACTCCTGCCTGCATCTACTACTATTACTCCACACATCGACCGCTATCCAACATGCATCTAGAGTATTAAGTTCCTAAGAACGGAGTAACACTTTAAGCAAGACGGCATGATGTAGAGGGATAAACTCATGCAATATGATATAAACCCAATCTTTTTATCCTCGGTGGCAACAATACAATACGTGTCGTTTCCCCTACTATCACTGGGATCGAGCACCGCAAGATTGAACCCAAAGCTAAGCACTTCTCCCATTGCAAGAAAGATCAATCTAGTAGGCCAAACCAAACTGATATTTCAAAGAGACTTGCAAAGATAACCAATCATACATAAAAGAATTCAGAGAAGATTCAAATATTGTTCATAGATAATCTTGATCATAAACCCACAATTCACCGGATCTCGACAAACACACCGCAAAAGAAGATTACATCGAATAGATCTCTAAGAGAATCAAGGAGAACTTTGTATTGAGATCCAAAGAGAGAGAAGAAGCCATATAGCTAATAACTATGGACCCAAAGGTCTCAGGTAAACTACTCACACATCATCGGAGAGGCTATGGTGTTGATGTAGAAGCCCTTCGTGATCAATGCCCCCTCCGGCGGAGCACGGAAAAAGGCCCCAAGATGGGATCTCACGGGTACATAAGGTTGCGGCGGTGGAATTAGGTTTTCGTGGTGCTCCTCGATGGTTTGGGGGTACACGGGTATATATAGGAGGAAGAAGTAGGTCGGTGGAGCCACAAGGGGCCCACAAGGGTGGAGGGCACGCCCAGGGGGGTAGGCGCGCCCCCTGCCTCCTAGCCTCCTCGTTGATTGCTTGATGTCCACTCCAAGTCCTCTGGATCACGTTTGTTCCAAAAATCACGCTCCCGAAGGTTTCATTCCGTTTGGAATCCGTTTGATATTCTTTTTCTGTGCAACACTGAAATAGGCAAAAAAAACAGCAATTTAGGCTGGGCCTCCGGTTAATAGGTTAGTCCCAAAAATAATATAAAAGTGTATAAATAAGCCCATTAAACATCCAAACCAGAATATATAATTGCATGGAACAATAAAAAATTATAGATACGTTGGAGATGTATCAAGCTTCCCCAAGCTTAATTCCTACTCGTCCTCGAGTAGGTAAATGATAAAAACAGAATTTTTGATGTGGAATGCCTCTTAGCATAATTTTCAATGTAATTCTTTTTATCGTGGCATGAATATTTAGATCTGAAAGATTCAAGATAAAAGTTTAACGTGACATAAAAACAATAATACTTCAAACATGCTAACCAAGCCATTATGTCTTATCAAAATAACATAGCCAAAGAAAGCTTATCCCTACAAAATCATATAGTCAGGCTATGTTTCAATTTTGTCACACAAAACGTTCTCATCATGCATAACTCCGATGACAAGTCAAGCAATTTAACCCGCTTCAGTCTTTCAACCCTTACTCAATACATGAGCGCAAGCCATGGATATAGCACTGTGGGTGGAATAAAGTATAATGATGGGGTTATGAGAAGACAAAAAGGTAGAAAGTCTCACATTGACGTGGCTAATCAATAGGCTATGGAGATGCCCATCAATTGATGTCAATGAGAGGAGTAGGGATTGCCATGCAATGGATGCACTAGAGCTATAAATGTATGAAAGCTCAACAAAACAAACTCAGTGGGTGTGCATCCAACTTGCTTGCTCACAAAGACCTAGAGCATTTTGATGAAGCCCATCATTGGAATATACAAGCCAAGTTATATAATGAAAAATTCCCACTAGTATATGAAAGTGACAACATAGGAGACTCTCTATCATGAAGATCACGGTGCTACTTTGAAGCACAAGTGTGGAAAAAGGATAGTAACATTGTCCCTTCTCTCTTTTTCTCTCAATTTTTTTCTTGGGCCTTATTTTTTTTCTTTGGCCTCTTTTTTTATTTAGTCTGGAATCTCATCCCGACTTGTGGGGGAATCATAGTCTCCATCATCCTTTCCTCACATGGGACAATGCTTTAATAATTATGATCAACACACTTTTATTACTTACAACTCAAGAATTATAACTCAATACTTAGAACAAACTATGACTCTATGTGAATGCCTCCGGCGGTATACCGGGATATGCAATGAATCAAGAGTGACATGTATGAAAAATTATGAATGGTGGCTTTGCCACAAATACGATGTCAACTACATGATTATGCAAAGCAATATGACAATGATGGAGCGTGTCATAATAAATGGAACGGAGGAAAGTTGCATGGCAATATATCTCAGAATGGCTATGGAAATGCCATGATAGGTAGGTATGGTGGCTGTTTTGAGGAAGATATAAGGAGGTTTATGTGTGATAGAGCGTATCATATCACGGGGTTTGGATGCACCGGCGAAGTTTGCACCAACTCTCAAGGCGATAAAGGGCAATGCACGGTACCGTAGAGGCTAGAAAATTGTGGAAGGTTGAGAGCGTGTATAATCCATGGACTCACATTAGTCATAAAGAACTCACATACTTATTGAAAATTTTTATTAGCCCTCGAAGCAAAGTACTACTATGCATGCCCCTAGAGGGATAGATTGGTAGGAAAAGACCATCGCTTGTCCCCGACCGCCACTCATAAGGAAAGCAATAAAAGAACACCTTATGTGTCAAAATTATCACACAACTTTTACCATACGTGCATGCTACGGGACTTGTAACACAAGTATTTATCAATTTCACAATTACTCAACTAGCACACTCTAATATTACCACCTTTATATCTCAAAACACTTATCAAGTATCAAACTTCTCATGATATTCAATGAACTCAATATGGAAGTTTTTCTTATGCTCATCTTAGATGCCTATCACCTTCGGATTAATTTCACAATTAAAGAAAATTACCATGTTGTTTAAGACTCTCAAAATAATATAAGTGAAGCATGAGAGATCAATAATTTCTATAAAATAAAACCACCACCGTGCTCTAAAAGATATAAGTGAATCACTAGAGCAAAATAGCTCAAAAGATATAAGTGAAGCACATAGAGTATTCTAACAAATTCTGAATCATGTGTGTCTCTCTCAAAAGGTGTGTACAGCAAGGATGATTGTGATAAACTAGAAAGAAAATACTCAAATCATACAAGATGCTCCAAGAAAAACACATATCATGTGGTGAACAAAAATATAGCCCCAAGTAAAGTTACCGATAGACGAAGACGAAAGCAAGGATGCCTTCCGGGGCATCCCCAAGATTAAGCTTTTGTTTGTCCTTGAATTTTACCTTGGGGTGCCTTGTTCATCCCCAAGCTTAGGCTCTTGCCAATACTTGTTCCATTATCCATCAAATCTTTACCCAAAACTTGAAAACTTCACAACACAAAACTTAAAAGAAAATCTCGTGAGCTCTGTTAGTAAAAGAAAACAAACCACCACTTTAAGGTACTGTAATGAACTCATTATTTATTTATATTGGTGTTAAACCTACTGTATTCCAACTTTTTCTATGGTTCATAAACTCTATTACTATCCATAGATTCATCAAAATAAGCAAACAACACTCGAAAAACAGAATCTGTCAAAAACAGAACAGTCTGTAGTAATCTGTAGGTTTCGAATACTTATCGAACCTAAAAAAATCTAAACTAAATTCCTGTACATGAGGAATTTATCTATTAATCATCTGCAGAAAGCATTAACTAAATATCAATCCCCAATAAAAAATGGCAGCAATTCTCGCGAGCGCTATAGTTTCTGTTTTTTTACAGCAAGAGCGCAAAGACTTTCCCCAAGTCTTCCCAAAGGTTCTACTTGGCACAAACACTAATTAAAACACAAAACCACATATAAACAGAGGCTAGATGAATTATTTATTACTAAACAGAATAAAAAAATCAAGAAACAAAAATAAAATTGTGTTGCCTCCCAACAAGCGCTATCGTTTAAAGCCTTATAGCTAGGCATAAGATTTCAACGATGCTCACATGAAAGACAAGAATTGAAGCACAAATAGAGCATCATAAAACACGTGACAAACACATCTAAGTCTAACATACTTCCTATGCATAGGCATATTATAGGCAAACAAATTATCAAGGCAAGCAAAAACTAGCATATGCAAGGAAGCGGAAAGAAACAATAGCAATCTCAACATAACGAGAGGTAATTTAGTAACATGAAAATTTCTACCACCATATTTTCGTCTCTCATAATAATTGCATGTGGGATCATAAGAAAATTCAACAAAATAGCTATCACATAAAATATTTTCAACACAATCCACATGCATGCAAAGTTGACACTCTTCCAAAATAGTGGGATTAACATTAACTAAAGTCATGACCTCTCCAAACCCACTTTTATCAAAAATTTCATAAGATTGAACATTCTCCAAATATGTGGGATATAAAATTGACACTCTTCCAAACCCACTTTCAATAATATTTCAAACACTATTATCAATCTCATACTCATCATGGGGCTTAAATAAATTTTCAAGATCAAAAGAAGAATCACCCCACTCATGTTCATTGCAACAAGTAGTAGACATAGCAAGACTAGCATCCCCAAGCTTGAGGTTTTGCATATCATTAACACAATTGTCATTGAGAGAATTTATGATAACATCATTGCAATCATGCTTTTCATCGAAGGAACGATCAAGTATGGGTGCAATAGCAACGATCTCATGTTTAACATAAGGAACTATAGCAAATTCATCTTCATAAATATTGGCATCATGGCCACAAGAATAGCAAGCATCATGTTCATCAAGGGATATTTCAATCAAATCATCAGAATCATAATTATCTATAGATTCATGCATATCATTATTTTCTTCCGATGTAATGGTCATTCTTTCAATAAATTCTTTGACATAGACATTATGAGCATAGTTTTCATAGAAGTATTTAAGTATGTCAAAATTTTCAGATTCATAGAGAGTAACATCATACTTTTCAATCAAAGAAGCAACTTCATAAGCACCCTTAAAAGCAACAAATTATTCAATTTGTTCGATATCGTAGTAACTATAAACATCGTTTGCATAAGAAGATAATATTTCATTTTCATTAAACCCACATAGGTAGGGAAGGTATTTTTTAGGGTTCTTAGAGCAACAAGTAAAATCACAAACTTCACAAAGATTCCAAGCATAACATAGCAATCTGTTTATTTGATCCCATAAGAGTTTCCATTTTTCAGACAAACGGTGACGCACAAAATGAGCATGCTCATCTAAAGATTTCCCATCAACTAGGCTAGTTGGGGTTTCAGCATGAGCGGATAAGGATCGAAGATGATCCAAGTAGAACACTTTAAGTGGATCCATATCAATAGATTTTTAGCAAGCAAAGTTGCAAGCAAATAGAAGGCACATGGAAACACGAAGAAATATACATACGGGAAGAAGGCGAACGGAAAAAGGGCGAATAAAACGGCAAAGGTGAGGTGGGGGAGAGGAAAACGAGAGGCAAATGGCAAATAATGTAATGCGAGGGATAAGGGTTTGTGATGGGTACTTGGTATGTCTTGACTTGCACATAGACCTCCCCGGCAATGACGCTAGAAATCCTTCTTCCTACCTCTTGAGCACTGCGTTGGTTTTCCCTTTAAGAGGAAAGGGTGATGTAGCAAAGTAGCGTAAGTATTTCCCTCAGTTTTTGAGAACCAAGGTATCAATCCAGTAGGAGGCCACGCTCAAGTCCCTTGGACCTACACAAACAAATAATAACCTTGCAACCAACGCAATAAAGGGGTTGTTAACCCCTTCACGGTCACTTGCAAAAGTGAGATCTGATAGAGAAGATAAGATAATATTTTGGGTATTTTTATGATAAAGACAAAAAGTAAAGAAAGCAAAATAAACGGCCCAAGAAATACCTTGTTGACGGGAGATTAATATGATGGAAAATAGACCCAGGGCCATAGGTTTCACTAGTGGCTTCTCTCAAGATAGCATAAGTATTACAGTGGGTAAACAAATTACTGTCGAGCAATTGATAGAATTGAGCATAGTTATGAGAATATCTAGGTATGATCATGTATATAGGCATCACGTCCATGACAAGTAGACTGACTCCTGCCTGCATCTACTACTATTACTCCACACATCGACTGCTATCCAACATGCATCTAGAGTATTAAGTTCATAAGAACGGAGTAACGGTTTAATCAAGATGACATGATGTAGAGGGATAAACTCATGCAATATGATATAAACCCCATCTTTTTATCCTCGATGGCAACAATACAATACATGTCGTTTCCCCTACTATCACTGGGATCGAGCACCACAGGATTGAACCCAAAGCTAAGCACTTCTCCCATTGCAATAAAGATCAATCTAGTAGGACAAACCAAACTGATAATTCAAAGAGACTTGCAAAGATAACCAATCATACATAAAAGAATTCAGAGAAGATTCAAATATTGTTCATAGATAATCTTGATCATAAACCCACAATTCATCGGATCTCGAAAAACACACCGCAAAAGAAGATTACATCGAATAGATCTCCAAGAGAATCGAGGAGAACTTTGTATTGAGTTCGAAAGAGAGATAAGAAGCCATATAGCTAATAACTATGGACCCGAAGGTCTCAGGTAAACTACTCACACATCATCGGAGAGGCTATGGTGTTGATGTAGAAGCCCTCCGTGATCAATGCCCCCTCCGGCGGAGCGCCGAAAAAGGCCCCAAGATGGGATCTCACGGGTACAGAAGGTTGCGGCGGTGGAATTAGGTTTTAGTGGTGCTCCTCGATGGTTCGGGGGTACGTAGGTATATATAGGAGGAAGAAGTAGGTCGGTGGAGCCATGAGGGGCCCACGAGGGTGGAGGGCGTGCCCAGGGGGTAGGCGCGCCCCCTGCCTCGTGGCCTCCTCGTTGATTGCTTGACGTCCACTCCAAGTCCTCTAGATCACGTTTGTTCCAAAAATCATGCTTGTCGGTGTCAAAACCGGCGGATCCCGGGTAGGGGGTCCCGAACTGCGCGTCTAGGCCGGATGGTAACAGGAGGCAGGGGACACGATGTTTTACCCAGGTTCGAGCCCTCTTGATGGAGGTAAAACCCTACGTCCTGCTTGATTAATATTGATGATATGGGTAGTACAAGAGTAGATCTACCACGAGATCGTAGAGGCTAAACCCTAGAAGCTAGCCTATGGTATGATTGTATGTTGTGATTGTTGTCCTACGGACTAAAACCCTTCGGCTTATATAGACACCGGAGAGGGTTAGGGATACACAAGGTCGGTTACAAAGGAGGATATATCCATATTCGTATTGTCTAGCTTGCCTTCCACACCAAGTAGAGTCCCATCCGGACACGAGACGAAGTCTTCAATCTTGTATCTTCATAGTCTAACAATCCGGCCAATGGAGATAGTCCGGCTGTCCGGAGACCCCCTAATCCAGGACTCCCTCAATGCTCCTGAAGGTTTCATTCCGTTTGGACTCCATTTGATATTCTTTTTCTGTGAAACACTGAGATAGGCAAAAAAACAACAATTTGGGTTGGCCCTCCGGTTAATAGGTTAGTCCCAAAAATAATATAAAAGTGTATAAATAAGCCCATTAAACATCCAAAACAGAATATATAATAGCATGGAACAATCAAAAATTATAGATACATTGGAGACGTATCACCCGTGCAGTCAATGGGTAGAAAATTCTACCCATACCCGTACCCATGGGAATGAAACTTTGCCCGTACCCAGACCCAGCGGGTACCCATACCCATTGGGTACCCAATGGGTAGATCAAACAGTAAAAAAATTATTCAGAATTTGATATTCATCGGTAGCAAATTTGACCAAAAAACAGTTATAGTTTCTCGGGGAAAACATTTATCACAACTCGATAACAGATAGATGAGAGCATGAAAATTATCTCAATTCAAATTGACAATTGGTGACAATTTTGACATGGGTTCGCAAGCTCACGACACACTTCACCAAATAACACCCGACAATTAACAAATAACAAACATTCACGGGTAAGGTCCACATGTCAATATAAACGGGTCGGGTATGGGTATACCCAAGGGTAAAAAGTTATACCCGTGCCCTATCCATGACTTAACGAGTAGGGTATGGGTACTACCCATGGGTATAAAATTGTGTCCATACCGGTACAGTATCTGCGGGTACCCATACCCATGGGTAGAATTGCCATCCTTAGCATGACTCGGCTGGCAAAATCGAGAATCTTGACTGGTTTCTCCAAATAGGTCAGATCACTATCCAACTGAATTGCTTCCAGGGGCACTGTATCTCTCAGAGGGATGTCGTCCATTTCTGCATGGCACTTCTTCAATTGGGAAACATGAAACACATCATGAACTCCTGACAGTCCTTCGGGTAACTCCAACTTGTAGGCTACTTCTCCCATACGTTCCAAAACTCGGTATGGTCCTACAAATCTTGGGGCTAACTTTCCCTTAACTCCAAAATGTTTAACTCCTCGCAGGGGTGACACCCGAAGATATGCTCTGTCTCCGATTTCATAGAATACCTCCTTGCGTTTTGAATCTGCATAACTCTTTTGCCTGGACTGATCACATTCAGTCTATCTCGAATCAACTTAACCTTCTCTTCGGACTCTTTGATCAAATCTGGTCCAAACAACTGGCGGTCTCCAACTTCATCCCATATCAACGGTGTTCTACACCTTCTTCCATACAAATCTTCAAAAGGTGCCATCTTCAGACTGGCTTGGTAACTGCTGTTGTATGAGAACTCTACGTAGGGCAAATTATCATCCCGACTAGATCCATAATCGAGCGCACAAGCTCTTAACATGTCCTCCAGAATCGGATTGACTCTCTCGGTCTGTCCATCGGTCTGCGGATGAAAAGATGTATTGAACTCTAGCCTGGTACCCAAAGTCTGGTGCAGCTGGTGCCAAAACTTTGAAGTAAACTATGTTCCTCTATCTGATACGATGGTCCTCGGAACTCCGTGCAGACATACGATCCTAGTCATATATATCTTGACCAACTTCGCACTTGTATAGGTGGTTTTCACTAGGATAAAGTGAGTCACTTTGGTCAAACAATCCACTACTACCAAAATAGAATCGTATCCCGATCGGGTCTTGGGTAATCCGGTGATGAAATCCATGCCAAGCTTGTCCCACTTCCATTTGGGTATCGGCATAGGCTACAGTAATCATGTTGGCTTCTGATGTTCTGCCTTCACTCTCTGACATACATCACATACGGCTACATACTCGGCAATATCCTTCTTCATACCAGTCCACCAGAAATGCTCCTTAAAATCCAAATACATCTTGGTGTTTCCGGGGTGTATCGAGTATGGCGAGTCATGAGCTTCCTGAAGTATCAACTTCCCGATCTCTGCATTATTGGGTACATAAACACGGTCCGCAAACCACAAGGTGTCGTGCTCATCCTCACGAAAACCCTTGGCTTTTCCTTTGCTCATCTTCTCCTTTATCTCAGCAATTTCATTATCATCCTTCTGAGCTTCTCGAATCTTTCCCAATAATGTCGACTGAATCTCTAATGCAACAACAAAACCTTTAGGGACCATCTCCAAACATAGCTCCCTGAGATCTTCAGCTAACTCTGTTGGTAATCCTCCGCTTATGAGGGTATTGGCATAACTCTTTTGGCTCAAAGCGTCTGCTACGACATTGGCCTTGCCTGGATGATAGTGCAACTACATATCATAATCCTTTATAAGCTCCAACCATCTCCTTTGCCTGAGATTCAACTCCTTTTGGGTGAAAATGTACTTCAAACTCTTATGATCCGTGTACACATCACAATGATTCCCAATAAGGAAATGTCTCCAGGTCTTGAGCGCATGCACTACTGTTGCTAACTCCAAATCATGCGTGGCGTAATTCAACTCATGCGGTCGAAGCTGACATGAGGCATATGAAACAACTCTTCCGTCTTGCATAAGTACGCCCCCAAGTCCTAAGCGAGATGTGTCGCAATACACATAAAAATCCTTGCGTATATCCGGCAGAATCAGCACTGGGGCTGTAACCAAACGTTTCTTCAACTCCTGGAAACTTGCCTCACATTCATGTGTCCATTTGAACTTGGTGTCGTTTTTCAACAACTCCGTCATAGGCTTCGCAATCTTAGAGAAATTCTCAATGAATCTCCGATAATATCCTGCAAGTCCAAGAAAACTACGGATCTCTCCAACTGAGGTGGGTGGCAACCACTCAGTGACTGACTGAACCTTGGTAGGGTCTACTGCTATACCTTCTCCTGATATAACATGTCCAAGGAATCCAACTTCTTTCAACCAAAACTCACATTTGCTGAACTTGGCGTATAACTGATGTTCCCTGAGCTTCTCGAGAACTAAGCGCAAATGCTCCTTGTGTTCCTCTTCATTCTTTGAGTATACCAAAATGTCATCAATGAGCACCACGACAAATTTATCCAAGAACTCCATGAACACCTTATTCATCATACTCATGAAATAGGTAGGGGCGTTATTCAATCCAAACGACATAACCATGTACTCATATAGCCCGTACCTCGTGGTGAAGGCTGTCTTAGGTATATCCTATTCTCGGATCTTCAGCTGGCGGTATCCTGGTCGAAGATCGATCTTGGAAAATACTTTAGCTCCTTGTAGCTGGTCAAACAAATCATTGATCATCGGTAGTGGGTACTTGTTCTTGATCATCACTTCGTTCAATGCATGATAATCAACTACCATTCTCAAAGACTTATATTTCTTCTCAACCAGGAGCACTGGGGCTCCCCATGGTGACGAACTTCGGCGAATGTAACCTTTCTCCAATAACTCCTTAATCTATTTCTTAATCTCCTCCAGATCATTTGCGGGCATCCGGTAGGGTCTCTTTGATATTGGTCCGGTGCCTCGCAATAGCTCTATCAAAAACTCAATGTCTCGATCCGGTGGCATGGCTGGTAGCTCCTCTGGAAATACATCCGGATAATCCCTCACTACAGGCACCTCCTCTTAAACAACGCCCGTGAGGGAGTTTACGTGAGTCCTCTTTGGGGTATGCATGGATACATAATTAATCCTTTTTCCCTCCAGGGTGGAGAGAAGAATTGACCTACTAGCACAATCAATGTCTCCTCCATACTTCGATAGCTAATCCATACCCAGTATCACATCCAATCCTTGTGACTCCAGAATTATTAAGTCTGATGGGAAAACATGGCTGCCAATGTTTAAGGGTAACTGTTCGCACCATCGGCTAGCCATATACTCTACACCTGGTGAGCTTACTAGCAAGGGTGTGATAACCCACAAGTATAGGGGATCGCAACAGCTTTCGAGGGTAGAGTATTCAACCCAAATTTATTGATTCGACACAAGGGGAGCCAAAGAATATTCTAAAGTATTAGCAGCTGAGTTGTCAATTCAACCACACCTGGAAACTTAGTATCTGTAGCAAAGTGTTTAGTAGCAAAGTAATATGATAGTGATGGTAACGGTAACAAAAGAGTAACGAAAGCAAAGTAATGTTTTTGGTATTATGTAGTGATTGTAACAATAGCAACGGGAAAGTAAATAAGCGTAAACCAGTATATGGAAAGCTCATAGGCATTGGATCAATGATGGATAATTATGCCGGATGCGGTTCATCATGTAACAGTCATAACATAGGGTGACACAGAACTAGCTCCAATTCGTCAATGTAATGTAGGCATGTATTCCAAATATAGTCATACGTGCTTATGGAAAAGAACTTGCATGGCATATTTTGTCCTACCCTCCCATGGCAGCGGGGTCCTAATGGAAACTAAGGGTTATTAAGGTCTCCTTTTAATAGAGAACCGGAACAAAGCATTAGCACATAGTGAATACATGAACTCCTCAAACTACGGTCATCACCGGTAAGTATCCCGATTATTGTCACTTCGGGGTTAACGGATCATAACACATAATAGGTGACTATAGACCTGCAAGATAGGATCTAGAACTCTCATATATTGATGAAAACATAATAGGTTTAGATCTGAAATCATGGCACTCGGGCCCTAGTGACAAGCATTAAGCATAGCAAAGTCATAGCAACATCAATCTCAGAACAAAGTGGATACTAGGGATCAAACCCTAACAAAAATAACTCGATTACATGATAAATCTCATCCAACCCATCACCGTCCAGCAAGCCTACAATGGAATTACTCATGCACGGCGGTGAGAATCATGAAATGGTGATGGAGGATGGTTGATGATGACGACGGCGACGAATCCCCCTCTCCGGAGCCCCGAACGGACTCCAGATCAGCCCTCCTGAGAGGTTTTAGAGCTAGGCGGCGGCTCTGTATCGTAAAACGCGATGATTTCTTCTCTCCTATTTTTCTCTCCCCGAAAGCAGTTATATAGAGTTGGAGTTGGAGTCGGGGGATCTCCAGGGGGCCCATGAGGTAGGGGGCGTGCCCTAGGGGAGGGCGCCCCCCACCCTCGTGGCAAGGGTGTGGGCCCCCTGGTATTCATCTTTGGAGAGGATTTTTTACTGTAAGATATTCCGTGGAGTTTCAGGTCATTCCGAGAACTTTTGTTTTCTACACATAAAACAACATCATGGCAATTCTGCTGAAAACAGCGTCAGTCCGGGTTAGTTCCATTCAAATCATACAAGTTAGAGTCCAAAACAAGGGCAAAAGTGTTTGGAAAAGTAGATACGACGGAGACGTATCAACTCCCTCAAGCTTAAACCCTTGCTTGTCCTCAAGCAATTCAGTTGACAAACTGAAAGAAATAAAGAAAAACTTTTACAAACTCTGTTTTCTCTTGTTGTTGTAAATATGTCAAGCTAGCATTCAAGTTTTCAGCAAAGATTATAACTAACCACATTTGCAATAATTCTCAGGTCTCATGATTACCCGTGTCAATAGCATAATCAACTAGCAAGCCATAATAATAAATCTCGGATGACAACACTTTCTCAAAACAATCATAATATGATATAACAAGATGGTATCTCGCTAGCCCTTTCTAAGACCGTAAAACATAAATGCGGAACACCTTTAAAGATCAAGGACTGACTAGACATTGTAATTCATGGTAAAAGAGATCCAATCATAGTCACACCCAATATAAATTAACAGTAATGAATGCAAATGACAGCGGTGCTCTCCAACTGGTGCTTTTTAATAAGAGGGTGATCACTCAACATAAAAGTAAATGGATAGGCCCTTCATAGAGGGAAGCAGGGATTTGTAGAGGTGCCAGAGCTCGATTTTGAAATAGAGGTGAATAATATTTTGAGCAGTATACTTTCATTGTCAACATAAAAACCAAGAGATGGCGATATCTTCCATGCTACACACATTATAGGCGGTACCCAAACAAAATGGTAAAGTTTATACTCCCCCTCCACCAAAAAACATCAATCCATGGCTTGCTCGAAACAACGAGTGCCTCCAACATACATCAGGTCCCAGGGGAGTTTTGTTTGCAATTATTTTGATTTAGTTTGCATAAAGCATGGGACCGGGCATCCCGGTGACCAGCCATTTATCTCGTGAGTGAGGAGCGGAGTCCACTCCTCTTGAGAATTACCCGCCTAACATGGAAGATACAGACAGCCCTAGTTGATACATGAGCTATTCGAGCATACAAAACAGGATAATTATTTGAAGGTTTAGAGTTTGGCACATAGGAAGGTATAGTGGACTCATGTGGAATAACTTTGGGGTTTAAGGGATTGGATGCACAAGCAGTATTCCTGCTTAGTACAAGTGAAAGCTAGCAAAAGACTGGGAAGCGACCAACTAGAGAGTGACAACAACCATGTACATGCATTAAAATTAATAAACATTGGATGCAAGCATGAGTAGGATATAATCCACCATGAACATAAATATCATGAGGGTTATGTTGATTTGTTTCAACTACATGCGTGAACATGTGCCAAGTCAAGTCACTTAAATCATTCATAGGAGGATACCACCCTATCATACCACATCATAACCATTTTAATAGCATGTTGGCACGCAAGGTAAACCATTATAACTCATAGCTAATCAAGCATGGCACAAGCAACTATGATCTCTAATTGTCATTACAAACATGTTTATTCAAACAAGCCGAATCAAGAACGATGAACTCATCATATTTACAAAAACAAAAGAGGTCGAGTTCATACCAGCTTTTCTCATCTCAGTCAGTCCATCATATATCATCATAATTGCCTTTCACTTGCACGACCGAACGATGTGAATAATAATAAGAGTGCACGTGCATTGGACTAAGCTGGAATCTGCAGCATTCAATAAATAGGAGAAGACAAAGCAATATGGGTTCTTGGTTAAATCAACAATAAAGCATATAAGAGCCACTTCAACAATTTAAGCATGGTCTTCTCCTACTGACCCCCAAAGAAAAGAAAAGAAATAAAACTATTTACATGGGAAAGCTCCCAACAAGCAAAAGAAGAACGGGCAATATTTTTGGGTCTTCTTTTTAATTACTACTACAAGCATGGAAATTAAACTGATTAAAAGTTACAACTAATTTTTTTGTTTTTTCTTAAGGTTTATTAAACACACAAGAAGAAAGCATAAAAAGGGAAAATAAACTACCATGGATGATACAATGAAAAAGTATGAGCACCGACATCTAGCAATGAGTGTGTGTGAACATAAATGTAATGTCGGTGAGAAATACGTACTCCCCCAAGCTTAGGCTTTTGGCCTAAGTTGGTCTATGGCCATGGCTGGCCTGGCTGATATCCATAATAATAGTTGGGGTCGTACTGCGATGAGGAAGAAGAGGGCTCCGATTGCCACTGGCTGGCAATCATCTCCGGATCCAACTGATAGTTAGATTGTCGTGAAGGATCAAATTGTGGTTCCGGTTCTGGCTCCTCAGCTGGTGCAGGGTTCCGGTAGGCGTGGATAGCTGTCATCGGAACAAGGTACTTGCCTACAGTCAAATCAAACAAAGAAGGAGCAGGCAAGGTAATAGTCTCAGGATGATGTTTATTAAAGAACAATTGATATTTAAGCTCCCCTGCCCTATTCTTAACAATAAAATCATGTGCCACCATACTTTTATAATCTAGATAAAGACAAGGCAACACTTTTTCTTCCTTCTCAGCATGCCTAATGGGTATGTTAAAATGTGCAGCTAGGTGTGTAGCATAGATGCCTCCAAAGATGGGGCCCTTTGTACGGTTCAGACTTAACTGTTTAGCAATAATACCGCCCATACTAAAAGTGTTATCACTATATAGACTGTGGAGCAGAATAATTATATCAGGGATACTAAGGTTTCCATAGTTTCCGCGTCCAATTAAGCAACGACTAGCAAATAATGCAAAGTAACGTAAAACAAGAAAATGTATGCTAGTGATTCATGCATCGGAAACCTTTCTAGTCTCTCCTACAGTAATAGTATCAATAAACCCCTCCACATCATCATGATGTGGTTCTTCTGTCTTGCCCTCAAAAGGGACTAAACAAATTTGACAGAAATCATAAAGTGACATCTCCTTATGCTCATCATATAAATGAAATTCCACCGTAGGTGGTGAGTTCCTAGAATGAAAATGAAAGTTTTGCACAAAGGTATTTGTGAGTAAGAGATACTGATCGCATTGGTCGTGGAGGAAAGCGGTGAGGCCTGCATTATGAGCCAATTCATGAAAATCTTCATAAATCCCAGCTGCTCTCAAGAAATCCTCAGAAGGCCATTCACACGCCCGAACCTCCTCGGTGCACGACAAATTATACTTAGGCTTCGGTGCCTTTTCCTTCGAGCTTTGGCTCGATGAGCCCCTCAATAATCTCCTCATCATTTTCTGAAAAATTCTGAAATTTTTAGTAACTTCAAAATAAAAGTAAACCAAACTCAATAATATTGATAGCAACTACTCCTACAAGTGCCTAGGGCCTATATCATGCATCAAAACTACTTTTGACCATATAAATTTGACATGCAAACTCAAGAACAGGGTCACCTAAGCAGCAAAAATTTGCAATGAATAAAGCACTAGAACAAAAACTAATTGGACCAATGGAGGAGAAACATACCAAGGAACAATCTCCCCAAGCAGTTTTGTGAGAGGTGCTTTGAGCAAGGAGATCGAAAATGGCAGCAAAACGAGCTTGGACTCGGGTTTGAGCTGGTTTTTCGTGTTTGGGGGAGGAAGAAGAAGAGGATGGGTGCAGGAATAAGTGGAGGAGGGCCACCATGGGCCCACGAGGCAGGGGGCACGCCCTAGAGGGGTGGGCGCGCCCTCCACCCTCGTGGCAAGGTGGTTGGCCCCCCTGGTGTCTATTCAGTTCCATAAATCCTCAAATATTCTAGAAAAAATCATAGTTAATTTTCAGGGCATTTGGAGAACTTTTATTTACGAGGTATTTTTATATTGCACGGATAATCAGATAACAGACAGAAAAGTATTTATTTTCACTTTATTTCAACTAAATAACAGAAAGTAAAAGTGGGGTACAGAAGGTTGTGCTTCTAGTTTCATCCATCTCATGCTCATCAAAAGGAATCCACTAACAAGGTTGATCAAGTCTTGTTAACAAACTCATTCCGATTAACATGAAGCCGGAGAAATTTCGAATAACACTAGGTTACCTCAACAGAGATATGCACATCCCCAATAATAAGTATATCATATTTCTTCTTGACAGTAGGAAGAGGAAATTCAAAACCTCCAAATATAATCGATGGAATTTTTTCGATAGAATGATACTATGAACTTGAGGTTGTTTCCTCGGAAAATGTACCGTGTGCTCATTACCATTAACATGAAAAGTGACATTGCCTTTAGTGCAATCAATAACAGCCCCTGCAGTATTAAGAAAAGGTCTTCCAAGAATAATAGACATACTATCGTCCTCGGGAATATCAAGAATAACAAAGTCCATTAAAATAGTAACGTTTGCAACCACAACAAGCACATCCTCACAAATACCGACAGGTATAGCAGTTGATTTATCAGCCATTTGCAAAGATATTTCAGTAGGTGTCAAGTTATTCAAATCAAGTCTACTATATAAAGAGAGAGGCATAACACTAACACCGGCTCCAAGATCACATAAAGCAGTTTTAACATAGTTTCTTTTAATGGAGCATGGTATAGTAGGTACTCCTGGATCTCCAAGTTTCTTTGGTGTTCCACCCTTAAAAGTATAATTAGCAAGCATGGTGGAAATTTCAGCTTCCGGTATCTTTCTTTTATTTGTAATAATATCTTTCATGTATTTAGCATAAGGATTGGTTTTAAGCATATCAGTCAATCGCATACGCAAAAAGATAGGTCTAATCATTTCAGCAAAGCGCTCAAAATCCTCATCATCATTTTTCTTGGATGGTTTGGGAGGAAAAGGCATGGGTTTCTGAACCCAAGGCTCTCTTTCTTTACCATGTTTCCTAGCAACAAAGTCTTTCTTATCATAACGTTGATTCTTTGATTGTGGGTTATCAAGATCAACAGCAGGTTCATTTTCTACATCATTATCATTACTAGGTTGAGCATCATTATGAACATCATCATTAACATTTTTATTAGGTTCATGTTCATTGCCAGATTGTGTTTCAGCATCAGACATAGAGATACCATTTGGATTATCAGCTGGTTCAGCAATAGGTTCACTAGAAGTTTGCACAGTGCTATCATTTTTCTTTTTCTTCTTTTTAGAAGAACTAGGTGCATCAACTTTATTTCTCTGAGAATCTTGCTCAATTCTCTTAGGGTGGCTGTCAGTGTCAAAACCGGCGGATCTCGGGTAGGGGGTCCCGAACTGTGCGTCTAGGCCGGATGGTAATAGGAGGCAGGGGACATGATGTTTTACCCAGGTTCGGGCCCTCTTGATGGAGGTAAAACCCTACGTCCTGCTTGATTAATATTGATGATATGGGTAGTACAAGAGTAGATCTACCACGAGATCAGAGAGGCTAAACCCTAGAAGCTAGCCTATGGTATGGTTGTATGTTGTCTTTGTTGTCCTACGGACTAAAACCCTTCGGTTTATATAGACACCGGAGAGGGTTACTGAGGGAGTCCTGGGTTAGGGGGTGTCCGGATGTCCGGACTATACCTTCGGCCGGACTCCTGGACTATGAAGATACAAGATTGAAGACTTCGTCCCGTGTCCGGAAGGGACTTTCCTTGGCGTGGAAGGCAAGCTTGGAGATACGGATATGTAGATCTCCTACCATTGTAACCGACTCTGTGTAACCCTAGCCCTCTCCGGTGTCTATATAAACCGGAGAGTTTTAGTCCGTAGGACGAACAACAATCATACCATAGGCTAGCTTCTAGGGTTTAGCCTCTCTGATCTCGTGGTATATCTACTCTTGTACTACCCATATCATCAATATTAATCAAGCAGGACATAGGGTTTTACCTCCATCAAGAGGGCCCGACCCTGGGTAAAGCATCGTGTCCCCTGCCTCCTGTTACCATCCGACCTAGACGCACAGTTAGGGACCCCCTACCCGAGATCCGCCGGTTTTGACACCGACATTGGTGCTTTCATTGAGAGTTCCTCTGTGCCGTCGCCATCAGGAAGGATGCCTCATCCCGTCTTTAAAGACGGCACCGTTGCTTAGGGAGCTTTGGCTATCGGCCAAACTCTCCGGCTAGGCAGTTTCCTTTTGACCGCCTGTTCGGCTGCTGCGCCGATGATGACCTCTCGGGTCATCGAAAGCAATCTTCACGTCAGCTCGGACTTCACTGAGCAGCTAGACCCAATGGAGCTCTCTTCCCTAAACGATCTCTTGGATTGCATCACCGCCCGGGGAGTCGCTACGGATTACGACCAGATTGGGCCTAAACCCGATCTGAGGGAGATTAACTCTCCCCAGGTCACCCATCACATTGCCGTGGTAGAGGGACAGTGCAGCGACCCTTCATCTATCTTAAGGACTAACTATGTCCGGATTCCCGATCCCTGCAAGACGGATACCCGCGGAGGGGAGGATATCACTCAAGACCTGAACTTAAAGTCAGGCGACGGACTAGATTCATCGGGCCGCATCCAAGAATCCCAACATCCGAGTTCGGAAACTCCCTGGCCCCTGGGTCTCAGATTGGGTGAGGTTTCGGATTTGATTCCACCCACCCACCCGTACATAAGCGATCTATCCCAAATTAGGCAAGAGCCCGAAGAAACAGTACATCATTACTGGGACAGATTCCTCCTGGTTATGAACAGGATAAAGGACTGTCGCGAGGAAGATGCAATTTCATTCTTCTGCAATAATTGCACGGACAAGGGAATCCTCAACGCCATAAGTCGCCGTCATATTACACGCTTTGCTGACTTGGCATCCATAGTACGAAAGTACTGTGCGATGGAAAGCGCCTGGAAAACCAAAACAAAATTTTGGGACAATCCGGCCTTGAATACAAACCCGGTCCAAAATAAAAGGGTGCATCATCGTCAGACACTCGGGTTCAATACCAAAAAGCAAAAGCCCTCTACAGGGCACGGAACCGTACTGGAAGGATGGCTTGATGGACCCTGTAAAATTCACAGCGCAGAAGGCGCCCCACCAACTCACAGCCTTAGAGCATGTTGGATACTCCGGCAGGTGGAAAAATTGGCGAAGATCTTCTAATTCCAGAAGCCACAGAAAGCCACCCCAGAGAAACCAGTACGGTATTAACAGTCTTCGAGACTTTCGCATCAAATAATATGCGAAAAAGAACACTCCGCGGCCTTGCCGAAGTCTACCAAGTAGCAACAATAAACCCATGGAGTGACACGGCTATTACTTTTAATGCTAGTGACAAACCTAAATTCCGAACAGCCCGAGCACCAGGCGCATTGGTCCTCAGTCCAATAGTGGACGACTTTCGTCTTACCAAGGTACCCATGGATGGCGGCAGCGGATTGAACCTCATTTATAAGGAAACCCTTCAAAAAATGGAAATAGACTGGAACCGCATTGAGCGAAGCAGCACAACCTTTAGAGGAATAATCCCCAGTCGGGAAGCGCGCTGTACAGGAAAAATCACACTAGATGTGGTGTTCGGCACGCCGGATAATTACAGGTCCGAAGAGGTCACGTTCCAGGTGGCCCCGTTCAGTAGCAGATATCACGCTCTGCTAGGGCAGGAAGCATTTACAGTCTTCCAAGCAATACCCCATTATGGGTACATGAAGCTCAAGATGCCCGGGCCTAACGGAATCATCACTCTCGTTAGTGATCCGGACATAGCACTCCGTGCCGAAAACAAGACAGCAGCACTAGCCCTCGAGGCGCTATCCCAAGCCCTAGCGGCTGAGGAACTGACTGCGCTGCACTCCACGGTGAATAGGGACGATGTGATACTCGATAAAAGATCGAAGTCCACTTCCTTTAAACCGGTGGATGAAATAGTCAAATTCTAGGTCCATCCAACGGACCCTAATAAAACAGCTTCAATCGAGGTATAGTTCAACCCTGATGTAGATGCCGCACTGCGAGAGTTCCTACGAGAGAAGTGGGACATTTTTGCCTGGCACCCTTCAGACATGCCAGGAATCCCATGCAGGCTGGCCGAACACAGCTTAAATATCCTAAAAGGATTCAAGCCAGTCAAACAGGCTCTTCAGCATTTTTCCGAACCTAAGAGACATGCCATGGGAGAGGAACTAGCCAAGCTATTGGAGGCCGGATTCATCAAAGATATCAAACATCCGGACTGGCTAGCATACCTGGTGATGGTACCAAAGAAGGACAAATCCTGGCGCCTGTGCATTGATTTCAAAGACCTTAACAAGGCTTGCCCAAAGGATCCCTTCCCTCTCCCCCGCATCGATCAAATTATCGACGCTACCGCAGGACATGATTCATTGTGTTTCCTCGACGCATACTCCGGCTACCATCAAATAAAGATGGCAGAGTCAGACCAAGCCGCAACAGCATTCATCACACCATACGGCCCATTCTACTTCAACACAATGCCCTTCGGGCTCAAAAACGCCGGCGCAACATATCAGCGCATGATTCAGACATGTCTGGCAAACTAGATCGGAAAAACAGTGGAGGCATACATAGATGATGTGGTCGTTAAAACAAGACATGTCGAATCTCTAGTAGACGACTTGAGGCTAACATTCGATAACCTCCGAACATACGACATCAAGCTCAACCCGGAAAAATGCGTTTTCGGCGTTCCAGCCAGAAAGCTCTTGGGCTTCATTGTATCCGGTAGAGGAATTGAAGCAAATCCAACCAAGATCCGAGCTCTGTCACAATTGGATATCCCGAAGGACCTCAAACAAATACAAAAATTAACCGGATGCGTGGCGGCTCTAAGCCGCTTTATCTCCTGCTTAGGAGAAAAGGCCCTACCCCTTTACCGCCTCCTTCGGCGCACCGAACACTTCGAGTGGACGGATGCAGCCACGGCCGGACTCGACGAAATAAAAGCCATCTTGGCAACAAACCCAGTCCTGGCCGCGCCAAACATTGGCAAACCAATGCTATTATACATTGCAGCAACCCATCAGGTCGTAAGCGCGGTGCTCGTCGTCGAACGAGAAATGGACGGACACAAATTCCCCCATCAAAAGCCGGTCTATTATGTGTCCACTGTCCTTACTCCGTGCAAGTCATGGTACCCGCACTATCAAAAGATTGCGTACGCGGTATTTATGGCATCCCGGAAGCTGCGACACTACTTTCAAGAGTGTTCAATAACAGTAGCCTCGGAAGTGCCACTTAATGATATTATAAATAACCGCGACGCGACGGGCCGGATTGCAAAATGGGCCATTGAGCTCCTCCCGTTTGACATAACTTACAAGCCACGGCGAGCTATCAAGTCGCAAGTTTTGGCCGACTTCGTCGCAGAATGGACGGAGGCCGAACTCCCTAAAGAGTACGGCACATATTCAAACTGGGTCATGCACTTCGACGGCTCCAAAATGTTGGCTGGTCTAGGGGCTGGCGTCGTTTTGACGTCCCCCACAGGAGACACAGCTCAATATGTACTCCAGATAATGTACACAGACTCCAACAACGCAGCCGAAAATGAGGCCCTTTTACATGGTCTCCGGATGGCAGTATCCATGGGCATTCAACGCCTAGAGGTGCGCGGGGACTCGAACCTCGCAATATCCCAAATAAATGGAGACTTGGATGCCAAGGATCCAAAAATGGCAGCTTATCGCAACGCCGTCCTAAAAATGTCAGCTCGGTTCGAAGGGCTCGAATTTCACCATATAGCCCGGGAAAATAATCAGGCGGCAGATGTCCTGGCATGCATCGGCGCAAAACGCGATGTAGTCCCCCCAACATCTTCTTGGAAAGGCTGTTCAAGCCGTCCGTAGTATGGGAAGGGAAATCTAGCAATAGCAGCCCGGACCCAACTGCACTGCCCGACACCGAACACTCTAACACAATTGGAGGCTCTGCCAATGAAATAACACCTTCAGCCCACGTAATAATGGCCGTCATCGCCCCATGGACAGAACCATTCCTTGCCTACCTTACCAGGCAGGAACTCCCTGAGGACCAAAATGAGGCACGCTGCATAGTGCGGCGATCTAAAGCCTATAAAGTCCATGAGGGAGAGCTTTATAACAAAAGCACTACCGGAGTCCTTCAAAGGTGCATCTCCGAAGAGGAAGGGCGGAACCTCCTGGCTGAAATTCATGCCGGACTCGGTGGACATCACGCTACAGCTCGGTCCCTTGTAAGCAAGGCCTTCCGTACAGGCTTTTATTGGCCGACGGCTCGGGCAGACGCTCAGGACTTAGTCCAACGATGCGTCGGTTGCCACCTTTTTGCAAACCAAAGCCATATGCCACCCACCGCCCTCCAAACTATCCCCATCACTTGGCCCTTCGCAGTCTGGGGGCTTGACATGGTTGGATCCCTTAAAGGCGGAACCCACAAGAAAAAATACTTACTGGTCATGGTGGATAAGTTCACCAAATGGATAGAGGCCAAGCCTGTTAAGACGGCCGAATTCAGACCGGTGATAGACTTTATATCTGGGGTTGTACACCGTTACGGCGTCCCCCATAGCATCATCACTGATAACGGCACGAACTTTACGGCCGATGAGGTAAAACTCTGGTGCAAAAACATGGGTATCAAGCTCGATTATGCTTCCGTCTATCATCCACAAACCAACGGCCAGGTCGAACATGCAAATGGTCTTATCATGAGCGGCATCAAACCCAGATTAGTGAGGTCCCTTAAGGAATCTAATACGCACTGGGTAGAGGAGCTCGACTCCGTACTCTGGGGGCTGCGGACCACGCCGAATCGCACCACCGGATACACACCATTCTTCATGGTGTACGGCGCAGAGGCAGTTTTGCCCTGTGACATAATTCATGACTCACCTCGAGTGCGCATGTACGAAGAAAGAGAAGCCGAGCTCGATCAGCAAGACAGTTTGGATGCCTTGGGGGAAGAGCGAGACATGGCAAAAGCCCGTTTCACATTCTATCAACAGCAGGCTCGAAGATACCAAAGGAGAGAAGTACGGGCCAAAAATTACAACATTGGCGAATTAGTTCTACGCCTGCCGGACAAGAAAAAGGACAAACTCAAGCCCAAGTGGGAAGGTCCCCTCATAATTGACCAAGTCCTGACAGGTGGAGCGTACCGCCTGCGAGATGCATCAGATAACCGACTCGAGCCGAACCCATGGAACGCAGCCCGTCTACGAAGATTCTATGCCTAGCGCCGGACTCTGTGTGCGTCTCCTTCCTCTGTCCATTTTTTACATACTTTCTATCTTACATTTCTCTCCTTCTCCTCTCTCTTTCTCTTATAGCCTTTAAAGCCTCATAAAATGACGCGCTATCCGCACTCATTAAACCTGGGGGCTTCTTTAAACAGAAGCTTATTTATACGGGCTTCATGCCCAACACATGTGTCACACTTCCGCATGTACCTTTTATTCGCCATGATATGCATCGATATGACTTAAGTTTTGGCTAAGCTAGGTTGCCTTGCTCCTGTGCTTACCCCTACGTTCCCGATTGTTCGGCTAGGTGGTAAAGGGAGCACCTCTGCGATTGTTACTACCGGGTCAGCCGGATGTGTACCTCAGACTTGGTGAAGCCGAAAGCTAGCGTTCTTAAGGTAATATTCGGTCGGTGAACTAAAGATGATCTTTTTTATTATCTATACGCCCCCAGATGTTTTTCCTGCGCCTCTTTTGCAGAATGGACATGCACTTTAGGGCATGCCTCCCAGGGAAAGGAACCCCTAACAGAACTATTCTCCCTGGAAGATGTTTCTTACTAACCATGTAATATAACATAACTAGTTGGGCACTTGTCTGTTCAAGCACTAATGACCCCTACGCCTGGTCTCCATGCATACCCCGGTTGTTATATAACCGCGAGGGTATTCGGACACACTCCGGACCGTCAGGTCCCGAGGATGAAGCGAAAAAGTCGGCCATGACAAACGATCTACAATCCGGCCAGAAGGCATTACACATGTCAATTAAAATTACATAGTCAATCTGACTGATTGTATTCCTCTTCAATACCATCTAACAGGCTGTCTAGTTTACAATCCTGTTGGGAATACTTTGCGGCCAACTCTACTTGGCCGTATACTAAGCTCACAGGGATCTCCTTCCCATCGGGCCCTACGGGTCCGACCTCGGCCATGTGGTTTGGATCAGCCTTCGTGTACCGCGTCTTCACCATGGCCCAGGCCTCCCTGGTGCCTTGACGGCAGGCCGACATCTTCCACAATCGGAAGCGCCGCCGCGCTCCCTTCAGCTTCTCCACAAGCTCTCTAAGGCCTTTGGGCATGGATACGGATGGCCACAAGGCCTGGACGACGCCTTGCATTACCTGCCGAACTCGCTCGTGAAGTTGTGAGAGCTCGAGAAGAAGGTCACCCGTAGAAGTGGGCATTTCCTCTGCAGGACGACCTGTTAGCATACCTACAGACATTACTCTGTTAGTCGACTTCCTCGCCGAACTCTTTTTTCAAAGTTCGTTTAAGCACTTACTATATATGCCGCGTCGAAGCCGCTAATTCTCCTTCACGGAGTCCAACAGCTGGGCACGAACGTCCTTCAGTTCAACGCCCAGCTTGGTGTTGGCATCTTGGAGATCGTTCTTCTCTCGCCTCACCTTTGTCAGCACGCTCTCACCAGCCTTCAGCTGGCGTCGGAGTTGTTGCACTTCCGGATCTAATCCGGCGCCATCTGCAATTTCATTTGTCAGATTTGCACCCATGCCGCACCTCGCAAAATACTTATCTTTCGAAGTGTATATTACCAGAGGGGGTCTCCTTGGGCTCCCCTGCCGCGGCTAGTGCGGCCTCAAGTTGGGCTTTGCACTCTTCCAGCTCCTGGGGCAGCAGGGTATTCTTTTTTGCAAGAACCTGCATAATAGATGATCCTTAAATTAGTTATTCTAACTGCTTCAAGTCTCGGGGGCTACTGGTACATATATATAATTACCAAAATTTTCTTACCCGTATGTCTTTCACATACTGCTCTGTGGCTCTGTCTAGACCATTTTGAGCAGCACGGAGGTACGCGTCTCCCGAATTGAAGGCATCCAATGCCTCTTGGGAGAAACAAGCATCGCGAAGAACTGTCCAGCGACGCCTGTGGTTCATGGCACTCTCCACCTCGGAATTGGTGGCAGACAGCCTGTCCGCATCCTCCGTTGAAGGAGCGTCCGGTGCACGCCTCATGTTCGCCTCTGCTTACGGACCAGGCTTTGGAGCCTGGCTAGTGGAGGCGCGATTGGCAGCCTCTCCGGATATAGTCCGGCGAGGTCTCTTCATCCTAAAGAGAGCACGAGCATTAATATGCCTTGTAGGAATAACACCTGGGAATAAGGTGGCGTGCTATACCTTTGCGCCGGTGCCTCAGTCCGGACCGCACTTCTTTTTAGCTCGCGGGGCCTTGCCGCCCCTCGTTGGCTAGTCGCCACAGGCTCGGCCTCCCGTCTCAAGGACCTACCCTGCAAAACACGGTTGTCATACGGCAATCAAAAACACGCGAGGACAGATCCCTTTTCAAAGTGCTGGGACTCCTGTCTTAGTTACCTGCGAGGCTGGGAGTAGCCCTGGATAATCGGCCGTAATGGCCACCAAGGCGTTGTCCTTGCTCAATTGATGAAACACTCCATCAATAAACTTCATAGATAAGTCTGGATCCTCTTGAGAGGCCGAGTCGAGGGACCGTCCCGGATCCTCGGGTTGTGGAGGAGGGTTGTTTATTTCTTTAACAGCCTGGCGCAGTTCCTGCGTTGAAGTCGTTAGACTGAAAATTTAACAATGGGAATATAAAACGGATGGGCAAGTAAAAGTGTCCACTTACCCAACTTGGGGGATTGTACATAGAAAATCCACCCCGTGGGTTGACACGGAGAAATTCCTCCTCCTCTCCCTTGTACAAAGCGGACAAGGTCTTTATTAGAGCGGCAGCCGAATCTGGCCCCTTACGGCCGTAGCGCGTGGCGTCGTCCTCCCCGTTGAAGTCCCACATGGGGCGGCCTCTATACTGAAGCGGCCGCACCCCTCGCATGATGCATGCGGCCATGACCCCGATCATGGTCAGTCCGGAATGAGCTAACAATCTTATCCGGCCCATCAGGTAAATAACGTCCTTGTCACTTTCCCTCTGAGGGCTCCGTGGTTGCCAGCTTAGGCGCTTCTTTAGGGGAGCACTTTCAAACTCAGGGAGGCCGATCTGGACAGGATCCGGCAGCGGGACGTCCTCTATATAAAACCATTCCGAAGGCTAGTCCTCGGATGCCTTCTTTGGGGTTCCAGATAGATATCCTGTCCCGGTGATGCGCCATACTTCGGCTCCGCCCACTTGATATATCGACCCCTCCTTAGAGCGGGGCACAAGGCAGAATAGCCTTTTCCACAGCGCGAAATGAGCCTCGCAGCCCAAAAACAGCTCGCAAAGGGCTACGAAGCCCGCGATATGCAATATGGAGGCAGGCATGAAGTTGTGCAGCTGGAGGACATAGAACTCCAGAAGCCCCTGGAGAAACGGATGAATTGGAAATCCGAGCCCTCTTATTAAGTAAGGGGCAAGGCATACCCGCTCTCCTTTGGAGGGATTGGGGGTGCTCTCCGCTTGCTCTCCGCCATTATAGGTGGCAAGTCCGGCTCGAACCGGGACCATATAGGCCGGGGGGAGAAATCCCTTGGTCTAGAGCTTCACTAGCTCACTGTGCGGGATGGAGCACCTCTTTCAATCTCCAGGCTGAGGGCTGGAAGGGCGAGAGGAGGAGCTACGGCGGTCGGCCATGATAGAATGGACCTCTGTCGGATACGCTCTGATGAATACTCGTGGAAGGGAGAAGGTGTGGTTTGGATCAAAATCCTCGTCCCCTTAAATAGGCGGCTCATTCACGCGGCTAGGGTGTAAATATAAAAAACACCCTGACTATTTGTATTCGTTTGACACGTGGAAACGGCCATTATTGGGCGTAGAAGCCAAGGAGCACAACATTTACAAGAAACCGGACACTATTCAACAGGTACACGGAATTTGGAGGAGAACCCGCCTTGCAATGCCGAAGATAATCTGCGCGCCGGACTCGTCGTCATTGAAGCCTGGTTCAGGGGCTACTGAGGGAGTCCTGGGTTAGGGGGTGTCCGGATGGCCGGACTATACCTTCGGTCGGACTCCTGGACTATGAAGATACAAGATTGAAGACTTTGTCCCGTGTCCGGAAGGGACTTTCCTTTGCGTGGAAGGCAAGCTTGGCGATACGGATATGTAGATCTCCTACCATTGTATCCGACTCTGTGTAACCCTAGCCCTCTCCGATGTCTATATAAACCGGAGAGTTTTAGTCCGTAGGACAAACAACAATCATACCATAGGCTAGCTTCTAGGGTTTAGCCTCTCTGATCTCGTGGTAGATCTACTCTTGTACTACCCATATCATCAATATTAATCAAGCAGGACATAGGGTTTTACCTCCATCAAGAGGGCCCGAACCTGGGTAAAAAATCGTGTCCCCTGCCTCCTGTTACCATCCGACCTAGACGCACAGTTCGGGACCCCCTACCCGAGATCCGCCGGTTTTGGCACCGACATTGGTGCTTTCATTGAGAGTTCCTTTGTGCCGTCGCCATCAGGAAGGATGCCTCATCCCGTCTTTAAAGACGGCACCATTGCTAAGGGAGCTTTGGCTGTCGGCCAAACTCTCCAGCTAGGCGGTTCCCTTATGACCGCATGTTCAGCTGCTGCGCCGATGATGACCTCTCGGGTCATCGAAAGCAATCTTCACGTCAGCTCGGAATTCGCCGAGCAGCTAGATCCAATGGAGCTCTCTTCCCTAAACGAGCTCTTGGATCGCATCGCCGCCCTGGGAGTTGCTACGGATTATGACCAGATTGGTCCTAAACCCGATCTGAGAGAGATTAACTCTCCCCAGGTCACCCATTACATTGTCGTGGTAGAGGGACAGTGCGGCGACCCTTCATCTATCTTAAGGACTAACTATGTCCGGATTCCCGATCCCTGCAAGACGGATACCCGCGGAGGGGAGGATATCACTCAAGACCTGAACTTAAAGTCAGGCGACGGACTAGGTTCATTGGGCCGCATCCAAGAATCCCAACGTCCGAGTTCGGAAACTCCCTGGCCCCTGGGTCTCAGATTGGGTGAGGTTTTGGATTTGATTCCACCCACCCACCCGTACATAAGCGATCTATCCCAAATTAGGCAAGAGCCCGAAGAAACAGTACATCATTACTGGGCCAGATTCCTCTTGGATATGAACAGGATAAAGGACTGCAGCGAGGAAGACGCAATTTCATTCTTCTGCAATAATTGCACGGACAAGGGAATCCTCAACGCCATAAGTCACCGTGATATTACACGCTTTGCTGACTTGGCATCCATAGTACAAAAGTACTGTGTGATGGAAAGCACCTGGAAAACCGAAACAAAATTTTGGGACAATCCGGCCTTGAATACAAACCCGGTCCGAAATAAAAGGGTGCATCATCGTCAGACACCCGGGTTCAGTACCAAAAAGAAAAGGCCCTCTACAGGGCACGGAACCGTACTGGAAGGATGGCTTGATGGACCCTGTAAAATTCACAGTGCAAAGGGCGCCACACCAACTCATAGCCTTAGAGCATGTTGTATACTCCGGCAGGTGGCAAAAATTGGCGAAGATCTTCTAATTCCAGAAGCCACAGAAAGCCACCCCAGAGAAATTAGTATGGTATTAACAGTCTTCGAGACTTTCACATCAAATAATATGCGGAAAAGAACACTCCGCGGCCTTACCGAAGTCTACCAAGTAGCAACTATAAACCCATGGAGTGACACGGCTATTACTTTTAACGCCAGTGACAAACCTAAATTCCGAACAGCCCGAGCACCAGCTGCATTGGTCCTCAGTCCAATAGTGGACGACTTTCGTCTTACCAAGGTACTCATGGATGGCGGCAGCGGATTGAACCTCATTTATGAGGAAACCCTTCAAAAAATGGAAATAGACTAGAACCGCATTGAGCGAAGCAGCACAACCTTTAGAGAAATAATCCCCAGTCGGGAAGCGCGCTGTACAGCTAAAATCACACTAGATGTGGTGTTCGGCACGCCGGATAATTACAGGTCCGAAGAGATCACGTTCCAGGTGGCCCCGTTTAGTAGCGGATATCACGCTCTGCTAGGGCGGGAAGCATTTACAGTCTTACAAGCAATACCCCATTACGGGTACATGAAGCTCAAGATGCCCAGGCCTAACGGAATCATCACTCTCGTTAGTGATCCGGACATAGCACTCCGCACCGAAAACAAGACAGCCACACTGGCCCTCGAGGCGCTATCCGAAGCCCTAGCGGCAGAGAAACTGACTGTGCTGCGCTCCATGGTGAATAGGGACGATGTGATACTCGATAAAAGATCCAAGTCCACTTCCTTTAAACCGGCGGATGAAATAGTCAAATTCCAGGTCCATCCAACGGACCTCAATAAAACAGCTTCCATCGGGGCACAGTTAAACCCTGATGTAGACGCCGCACTGCGAGAGTTCCTACAAGAGAACTGGGATATTTTTGCCTGGCACCCTTCAGACATGCCAGGAATCCCACGCAGGCTGGACGAACACAGCTTAAATATCCTAAAAGGATTCAAGCCAATCAAACAGGCTCTTCGGTGTTTTTCTGAACCTAAGAGACAGGCCATGGGAGAGGAACTAGCCAAGCTATTGGAGGCCGGATTCATCAAAGATATCAAACATTCGGACTGGCTAGCAAACCTGGTGATGGTACCAAAGAAGGACAAATCCTGGCGCCTGTGCGTTGATTTCAAAGACCTTAGCAAGGCTTGCCCAAAGGATCCATTCCCTCTCCCCCGCATCGATCAAATTATCGATGCTACCGCAGGACATGATTCGTTGTGTTTCCTCGACGCATACTCCGGCTACCATCAAATAAAGATGGCAGAGTCAGACCAAGCCGCAACAGCATTCATCACACCATACGGCCCATTCTGCTTCAACACAATGCCCTTCGGGCTCAAAAACGCCGGCGCAACATATCAGCGCATGATTCAGACATGTCTGGCAAACCAGATCGGCAAAACAGTGGAGGCATACGTAGATGATGTGGTCGTTAAAACAAGACATGTCGAATCTCTAGTAGACGACTTGAGGCTAACATTCGATAACCTCCGAACATATGACATCAAGCTCAACCCGGAAAAATGCGTTTTCGGCGTTCCAGCTGGAAAGCTCTTGGGCTTCATTGTATCCGGTAGAGGAATTGAAGCAAATCCAACCAAGATCCGAGCTCTGTCACAATTGGATATCCCGAAGGACCTCAAACAAATACAAAAATTAACCGGATGCATGGCGGCTCTAAGCCACTTTATCTCCTGCTTAGGAGAAAAGGCCCTACCCCTTACCGCCTCCTTCGGCGCACCGAACACTTCGAGTGGATGGATGCAGCCACGGCCGGACTCGACGAAATAAAAGCCATCTTGGCAACAAACCCAGTCCTGGCCGCGCCAAACATTGGCGAACCAATGCTATTATACATTGTAGCAACCCATCAGGTCGTAAGCGCGGTGCTCGTCGTCGAACGAGAAATGGACGGACACAAATTCCCCCTTCAAAAGCCGGTCTATTATGTGTCCACTGTCCTTACTCCGTGCAAGTCATGGTACCCGCACTATCAAAAGATTGCGTACGCGGTATTTATGGCATCCCGGAAGCTGCGACACTACTTTCAAGAGTGTTCAATAACAGTAGCCTCGGAAGTGCCACTTAATGATATTATAAATAACCGCGACGCGACGGGCCGGATTGCAAAATGGGCCATTGAGCTCCTCCCATTTGACATAACTTACAAGCCACGGCGAGCTATCAAGTCGCAAGATTTGGCCGACTTCGTCGCAGAATGGACGGAGGCCGAACTCCCTAAAGAGTACGGCACATATTCAAACTGGGTCATGCACTTCGACGGCTCCAAAATGTTGGCCGGTCTAGGGGCTGGCGTCGTTTTGACGTCCCCCACAGGAGAGACAGTTCAATATGTACTCCAGACAATGTACACAGACTCCAACAACGTAGCCGAAAATGAGGCCCTTTTACATGGTCTCCGGATGGTAGTATCCATGGGCATTCAACGCCTAGAGGTGCGCGGGGACTCGAACCTCGCAATATCCCAAATAAATGGAGACTTTGATGCCAAGGATCCAAAAATGGTAGCTTATCGCAACGCCGTCCTAAAAATGTCAGCTCGGTTCGAAGGGCTCGAATTTCACCATATAGCCCGGGAAAATAATCAGGCGGCAGATGTCCTGGCACGCATCGGCGCAAAACGCGATGTAGTCCTCCCCAACATCTTCTTGGAAAGGCTGTTCAAGCCGTCCGTAGTATGGGAAGGGGAACCTGGCAATAGCAGCCCGGACCCAACCGCACTGCCCGACACCGAACACTCTGACACAATTGGAGGCTCTGCCAATGAAATAACACCTTCAGCCCACGTAATAATGGCCGTCATCGCCCCATGGACAGAACCATTCCTCGCCTACCTTACCAGGCAGGAACTCCCCGAGGACCAAAATGAGGCGCGCTGCATAGTGCGGCGTTCTAAAGCCTATAAAGTCCATGAGGGAGAGCTTTATAAGAAAAGCACTGCCGGAGTCCTTCAAAGGTGCATCTCCGAAGAGGAAGGGCGGAACCTCCTGGCTTAAATTCATGCCGGACTCGGCGGACATCACGCTGCAGCTTGGTCCCTTGTAAGCAAGGCCTTCCGTACAGGCTTTTATTGGCCGACGGCCCGGACAGACACCCAAGACTTAGTCCAACGATGCGTCGGTTGCCAGCTTATTGCAAACCAAAGCCATATGCCACCCACCGCCCTCCAAACTATCCCCATCAATTGGCCCTTCGTGGTCTGGGGGCTTGACATGGTTGGACCCCTTAAAGGCGGAACCCACAAGAAAAAATACTTACTGGTCATGGTGGATAAGTTCACCAAAAGGATAGAGGCCAAGCCTGTTAAGACGGCCGAATCCGGACCGGTGATAGACTTTATATCCGGGGTTTTACACCGTTACGGCGTCCCCCACATCATCATCACTGATAACGGCACGAACTTTATGGACGATGAGGTAAAACTCTGGTGTAAAAACATGGGTATTAAGCTCGATTATGCTTCTGTCTATCACCCACAAACCAACGGCCAGGTCAAACGTGCAAATGGTCTTATCATGAGCGGCATCAAACCCAGATTAGTGAGGTCCCTTAAGAAATCTAATACGCACTGGGTAGAGGAGCTCGACTCCGTACTCTGGGGGCTGCAGACCACGCCGAATCTCACCACCGGATACACACCATTCTTCATGGTGTACGACGCAGAGGCAGTTTTGCCCTGCGACATAATTCATCACTCACCTCGAGTGCGCATGTACGAAGAAAGAGAAGCCGAGCTCGATCGGAAAGACAGTTTGGACGCCTTGGAGGAAGAGCGAGACGTGGCAAAAGCCCGTTCCGCATTCTATCAATAGCAGGCTCGAAGATACCAAAGCAGAGAAGTACGGGCCAAAAATTACAACGTTGGCGAATAAGTTCTACGCCTGCCGGACAAGAAAAAGGACAAACTCAAGCCCAAGTGGGAAGGTCCCTTAATAATTAACCAAGTCCTGACTGGTGGAGCGTACCGCCTGCGAGATGCATCAGATAACCGACTCGAGCCGAACCCATGGAACGCAGCCCGTCTACGAAGATTCTATGCCTAGCGCCGGACTCTGTGTTCGTCTCCTTCCTCTGTCCATTTTTTACAAACTTTCTATCTTACATTTCTCTCCTTCTCCTCTCTCTTTCTCTTATAGCCTTTAAAGCCTTATAAAATGACGCGCTATCCGCGCTCATTAAACCTGGGGGCTTCTTTCAACAGAAGCTTATTTATACGGGCTTCATGCCCAACACATGTGTCACACTTCCGCATGTACCTTTTATTCGCCATGATATGCATCGATATGACTTAAGTTTTGGCTAAGCTGGGTTGCCTTGCTCATGTGCTTACCCCTACGTTCCCGATTGTTCGGCTAGGTGGTAAAGGGAGCACCTCTGCGATCGTTACTGCCGGGTCAGCCGGATGTGTACCTCAGACTGGGTGAAGCCAAAAGCTAGCGTTCTTAAGGGAATATTCGGTCGGTGAACTAAAGATGATCTTTTTTTATTATCTATACGACCCCAGATGTTTTTCCTGCGCCTCTTTTCACAGAATGGACATGCACTTTAGGGCATGCCTCCCAGGGAAAGGAACCCCTAACAGAACTATTCTCCCTGGAAGATGTTTCTTACTAACCATGTAATATAACATAACTAGTTGGGCACTTGTTTGTTCAAGCACTAATGACCCCTACGCCTGGTCTCCATGCATACCCCGGTTCTTATATAACCACGAGGGTATTCGGACACACTCCGGACTGTCAGGTCCCGAGGTTGAAGCGAAAAGGTCGGCCATGACAAATGATCTACAATCCGGCTAGAAGGCATTACACATGTCATTTAAAATTACATAGTCAATCTGACTGATTGTATTCCTCTTCAATACCATCTAACAGGCTGTCTAGTTTATAGTCCTGTTGGGAATACTTTGTGGCCAACTCTACTTGGTCGTATACTAAGCTCACAGGGATCTCCTTCCCATCGGGCCCTATGGGTCCGACCTCGGCCATGTGGTTTGGTTCAGCCTTCATGTACCGCGTCTTCACCATGGCCCAGGCCTCCCTGGCGCCTTGACAGCAGGCCGACATCTTCCACAATCGGAAGCGCCGCCGCGCTCCCTTCAGCTTCTCCACAAGCTCTCTAAGGCCTTCAGGCATGGAGACGGATGGCCACAAGGCCTGGGCGACGCCTTGCATTACCTGCCGAACTCGCTCGTGCAGTTGTGAGAGCTCGGAAGAAGGTCACCCGTAGAAGCAGGCATTTCCTCTACAGGACGACCTGTTAGCATACCTACAGACATTACTCTGTTAGTCGACTTCCTCGCCGAACTCTTTTTTCAAAGTTCGTTTAAGCACTTACTATATATGTCGCGTCGAAGCCGCTGATTCTCCTTCACGGAGTCCAACAGCTGGGCACGAACGTCCTTTAGTTCAACGCCCAGCTTGGTGTTGGCATCTTGGAGATCGTTCTTCTCCCGCCTCACCTTTGTCAGCATGCTCTCACCAGCCTTCAACTGGCGTCGGAGTTGTTGCACTTCCGGATCTAATCCGGCGCCATCTGCAATTTCATTTGTCAGATTTGCACCCACACCGCACATCGCAAAATACTTATCTTTCGAAGCGTATATTACAAGAGGGGGTCTCCTTGGGCTCCCGTGTCGCGGCTAGTGCGGCCTCAAGTTGGGCTTTGCACTCTTCCAGCTCCTGGGACAGCAGGGTATTCTTTTCTGCAAGAACCTGCATAATAAATGATCCTTAAATCAGTTATTCTAACTGTTTCAAGTCTCGGGGGCTACTGGTACATATATATAATTACCAAAATTTTCTTACCCGTATGTCTTTCACATACTGCTCTGTGGCTCTGTCTAGACCATTTTGAGCGGCACGGAGGTACGCGTCTCCCGAATTGAAGGCATCCAATGCCTCTTGTGAGAAACAAGCATCGCGAAGAACTGTCCGGCGACGCTTGTGGTTCATGGCACTCTCCACCTCAGAATTGGTGGCAGACAGCCCGTCCGCATCCTCCGTTGGAGGAGCGTCCGGTGCGCGCCTCGTGTTCGCCTCCGCTTCCGGACCAGGCTTTGGAGCCTGGCTAGTGGAGGTGCGATTGGCAGCCTCTCCGGATATAGTCCGGCAAGGTCTCTTCGTCCTGAAGAGAGCACGAGCGTTAATATGCCTTGTAGGAATAACACCTGGGAATAAGGCGGCGCGCTATACCTTTGCGCCGGTGCCTCAGTCCGGACCACACTTCTTTTTAGCTCGCGGGGCCTTGCCGCCCCTCGTTGGCTGGTCGCCGCAGGCTCGGCCTTCCGTCTCAAGGACCTCCCCTGCAAAACAAGGTTGTCATACGACAATCAAAAACACGCGAGGGCAGTTCCCTTTTCACAGTGCTGGGACTCCGGTCTCAGTTACCTGCGAGGCTGGGAGTAACCCTGGATAATCGGCCGTAATGGCCACCAAGGCGTTGTCCTTGCTCAATTGATGAAACACTCCATCAATCAGCTCCACAGATAAGTCCGGATCCTCTTGAGAGGCCGGGTCGAGGCACCGTCCCAGATCCTCGGGTTGTGGAGGAGGGCTGTTTATTTCTTTAACAGCCTGGCGCAGTTCCTGCGTTGAAGTCGTTAGACTAAAAATTTAACAATGGGAATATAAAACAGATGGGCAAGTAAAAGTGTCCACTTACCCAACTTGGGGGGTTGTACATAGAAAATCCACCCCGTGGGTTGACACAGAGAAATTCCTCCTCCTCTCCCTTGTACAAAGCGGACAAGGTCTTTATTAGAGCGGCAGCCGAATCTGGCCCCTTACGGCCGTAGCGGGTGGCGTCGTCCTCCCCGTTGAAGTCCCACATGGGGCAGCCTCTATACTGAAGCGGCTGCACCCCTCGCATGATACATGCGGCCATGACCCCGATCATGGTCAGTCCGAAATGAGCTAACAATCTTATCCGGCCTATCAGGTAAATAACGTCCCTGTCACTTTCCCTCTGAGGGCTCCGTGGATGCCAGCTTAGGCGCTTCTTTAGGGGAGCACTGTCGAACTCAGGGAGGCCGATCTGGATAGGATCCGGCAGCGGGACGTCCACTATATAAAACCATTCGGAAGGTCAGTCCTCGGACGCCTTCTTTGGGGTTCCGGATAGATATCCGGTCCCGGCGATGCGCCATACTTCGGCTCCGCCCACTTGATATATCAACCCCTCCTTAGAGCGGGGCACAAGGCAGAATAGCCTTTTCCACAGCGCGAAATGAGCCTCGCAGCCCAAAAACAGCTCGCAAAGGGCTACGAAGCCCGCGATATGCAATATGGAGGCAGGCGTGAGGTTGTGTAGCTGGAGGCCATAGAACTCCAGAAGCCCCCGGAGAAACGGATGAATTGGAAATCTGAGCCCTCTTATTAAGTAAGGGGCAAGGCATACCCGCTCTCCTTTGGAGGGATTGGGGGCGCTCTCCGCTTGCTCTCCGCCATTATAGGTGGCAAGTCCGGCTTGAACCGGGACCATATTGGCCGGGGGGAGAAATCCCTTGGTCTGGTGCTTCACTAGCTCACTGTGCGGGATGGAGCACCTCTTCCAATCTCCAGGCTAAGGGCTGGAAGGGCGAGAGGAGGAGCTGCGGCGGCCGGCCATGATAGAATGGACCTCTGTCGGATACGCTCTGATGAATACTCGTGGAAGGGAGAAGGTGTGGTTTGGATCTAAATCCTCGTCCCCTTAAATAGGCGGCTCATTCACGCGGCTAGGGGTGTAAATATAAAAACACCCTGACTATTCATATTCGTTTGACACGTGGAAAATGGCCATTATTGGGCGTAGAAGCCAAGGAGCACTACATTTACAAGAAACCGGACACTATTCAACAAGTACACGGAATTTGGAGGAGAACCCGCCTTGCAATGCCGAAGACAATCTGCGTGCCGGACTCGTCGTCATTGAAGCCTGGTTCAGGGGCTACTGAGGGAGTTCTGGGTTAGGGGGTGTCCGGATGGCCGGACTATACCTTCGGCCGGACTCCTGGACTATGAAGATACAAGATTGAAGACTTCGTCCCGTGTCCGGAAGGGACTTTCCTTGGCATGGAAGGCAAGCTTGGCGATACGGATATGTAGATCTCCTACCATTGTAACCGACTCTGTGTAACCCTAGCCCTCTCCGATGTCTATATAAATCCGAGAGTTTTAGTCCGTAGGACGAACAACAATCATACCATAGGCTAGATTATAGGGTTTAGCCTCTCTGATCTCGTGGTAGATCTACTCTTGTACTACCCATATCATCAATATTAATCAAGCAGGACGTAGGGTTTTACCTCCATCAAGAGGGCCCGAACCTGGGTAAAACATCATGTCCCCTGCCTCCTGTTACCATCCGACCTAGACGCACAGTTCGGGACCCCCTACCCGAGATCCGCCGGTTTTGACACCGACAGTTAGGGTTACACAAGGTCGGTTACAAAGGAGGAGATATCCGTATACGTATTGCCTAGCTTGCATTCCACGCCAAGTAGAGTCCCATCCGGACACGAGACGAAGTCTTCAATCTTGTATCTTCTTAGTCTATCAGTCCGGCCAATGGAGATAGTCGGCTGTCCGGAGACCCCCTAATCCAGGACTCCCTAAGTGGCCTGCAGGATACAAAGGTTCCTGAGTCATTGACGGTGTCCTGGACTAGGGGGTACTCACCACGTCATCTCCTGATCTGTTAGATTGGGCCGAGGACCCCCATGGCCGTATACTCATGGGCCAGTTCGGACAGCTGCCGCATACAAGGAAGATTCCACAAGACTTGGCGATCAAGACAAGGACTCCTCCCCACCGGCGTATTCGGCTAGGACTCTTGTTATCCTAGGCCTCTGGTACATTATATAAATCGAGGCCAGACTAGTCGATAGATATATACAAACAATCATACCATAGGCTAGCTTCTAGGGTTTAGCCTCTCCGATCTCGTGGTAGATCAACTCTTGTAATACCCACATCATCAAGAATAAATCAAGCAGGACGTAGGGTTTTACTCCATCAAGAGGGCCCGAACCTGGGTAAAACATCATGTCTCCTGCCTCCTGTTACCATCCGCCTTAGACGCACAGTTCGGGACCCCCTACCCGAGATCCGCCAGTTTTGACACTGACATTGGTGCTTTCATTGAGAATTCCGCTGTGTGATCGGCAAAAGGATCGATGGCTCGTTTGCAGGTCAACTGTGATGCCGGCATCTTCGTCGCCGGCTCGACTGGTCACCTTGGCTCGACCGAGGACCGTGCTCCATCTCCGATCGTCATGTTCGGACGAGGGCCTTCATCAACATCAACTCCGATCTCTATCAAGGTCATGGAGGAATCATCCATGGAGCTCGGGGGCTCAACGTCAACATTGCCCTCGGGCGACCGTGCTATTTTTCCGAACAACAAACTTGTATCCGCTGCCACCACCTCTTAGAGCATTGCTTTGACGATCCCTTTGGTGGAATTGTGCATAACTAAATCTACAACAACCTTGGAAAATTTCGTCGAGTTCCGATGGAGGAATCCCCGACAATCTACGATATACCAGAGCCGTGTCAAATCTGGATGGGATTCTGGACGAGTTTAGGGCGTGGTCTCCAGAGCCCAGCTCGGAGGTCCTTTGAAAGATCCAACCGTTCATCTACTGCGGAAATCCCGTATCTACCACCTCTCCAAATTTCAGCTCGATCCAACGGTTCAAACTCCGGGAAACTTCCAATGAGTGGACCAATTTTTGGATCTTTTTTCTGCGCGAATAAGGATCCGACCCGAATTCATGTTTCTTTATGAACGTGATATTGGACAACCTTTTTTATGGAATTTTCTTCTATGGTATTGTGCGTTGTTTTTAAAACACGTACCCATAAAATTTTAATCCTCCTTCGAGGTAATCTTCACCATCACACTGGTGTCAAACCAGTTCGGCGGTATTGCTCCACGGCTGCCGACCTTTGTTAGACACGTCGCCGCTTTATTGAGCCGAGCTCAATTCCTTCGATCATCACCTCGGCAAGACGAACAAGAGTTCGGCGTCGCGAAGGATAAATCATCACCAATATCGCTGCCCCATGGATTACACGAAGCGGGAACACAGGCATCGCCGCATGGTCACTTTATCAAACCGGCATTGTCCGCGTCACAAGTTACGACCTGCGTCGGCATGGCCGCACTGTTGCTTCTTCAAGTCGATGTTCATCACGCCGAACTGCTTCAACACCTCGGCTGACACGACAGCTGCAACTTCTCCTTACCGACCTGCTCCGTCTCCTCGGCTAGACCATCTCTTCATCAACTTACTTCGGCGACTTCGGCGTCACCAGCCGACCAGCTTCATCGCATTAGCTAGACCACAGGCTTTTCCTTGGCGAGCCAAGCTTTGCTAGCATCGTCAGGCCATCGCTTTATCACCCATCAGGCAATGGATGTGCGGATCGATTCCCGATTTTGGGAGTCGCTTTTCTTCGGATTGCTACAACAAATAAACCAGGTGCTATTAATCCTAGTATTTTTTGCTTGTTTGGGTTTATTTTTCCCAAGGAATTATTACTCTAGTTTGTCCATCATCTGTACACAAGTCTATCAAATGATGGCTGCATTAACGATGGTCGCGTGGTGGTTCGGTCAGTTTCCGTACATAGTCCGGCGAACGCCGCATCCGGAACTCGGACCAACCTGTGAATTCAGGCTTTGCCACGCCTTTACCGCATCACGCTGACGCCCTGCATCGACATTGACTTCAGCGTCAGGCCGTATTTATTTTATTACTCACTTTGCATAAATTATTTATTATGCAACGATTTTTTTAAATTATTATTGTTACCATTATCTCCGGTTTGCACTATTTTTTGCGCACAGGAAAATGATCCGGGGACTTCGGCATCACTCTGCCGGTCTGCATTGACCGTGCTATGTCACCACTTCGGCATATCGAGCTCTCCGCCCCGCCACCTCGGGACCGGCTTGGGGGATGGAACCTTGCCCCGCATCAAGCTCGAACCGCGCCGAACACATTAACCAGCTAAGTCGCTTTCATGCTCAAAGTTTTAATTTTTAACTTGTGTTCGGTTCGACCAAGCATTATACTTTTTTGGAAAAAAGTTGCTTGTAAAAAATTTCCTTGTTCAAACTTTGTTTGTGACACGCATATTCAAATACCTCGTTTATTTGGGGGCTTCCTTTGTGAAGCTTTTCCTCTTGCATATGATTATACTTGTACGACTTCGTTCCTTGTTCGTGTATTATGCCACAATATGCACCATATTGACTTAAGCGATTTGCAAGCTGGGTTGCCTAGCTCCTGTGCTTACCCCGACGTTCCCGATTGTTCGGCTAGGGAGTAAAGGGAGCACTTTTGCGATTGTCACGACCGGGTCCTCCGAGCTCTGACCTCACACTAGGTGAAGCTGAAAGCTAGCGCTCTTATTGTTTTCAATCATGGTCGGCACACAACGGAACTCATGAGTACAAAAAATCTATTGCACAAGTCTCATAGTAATAATGAGCACCGAAGAAAGGTATCGGTGGGGGTACTATTTTCTTCGAAGATGCTTCTTACACTTCGTCTGTAATATAGCATAAGTTCCCTGAGCATGCTTTGTCTGTTACAGCCTTATGGCCCGGTTGCCTAGTTATCGGAAACACTGTCGATATTCTCGACAGGTGGAGTACATAACACTTTTTGGTCCTTGACAGAAGAGGGAGAAGCTGACGGTTGGTTAAGACGCGTTTAAAGTTCGGTTGAACAAAGATATGATATTAGTACTTCGGTACATACAATCATTATACATAAAATTCTTTTACCCAAGTCACTTGGGGGCTCTTAAATTTATATGAGCCGTTTTATAATAAGTGTTCTTCTTCTTAGTCGTTGCAAAGTTTTTATTACTATTATTATTTATGACTCCTTTTTTCGACACGAGTGTGTGGTCACTAGCCGGGGAGCCTAATTTCTCTCTCAAAACCGCTAGAGTTTAGTTTGCTAAACTGGCCTAATGAGAAGTTCTCCGCCTTCGGGATAGGAGGTTGAAGCCGTAGGCTGACCCACTCGAAGTCTTGATATAGGATGTGTCATGTTAAAGCACGACAGAAGCACTTTTGTTCTAAAGTCCAATTTTTGGATTGGCACCGAACACTTGATATTGTTCGGATGTCACATTTTTACTGACGTTTTTTGGTTTTCCAAGCTTATGGCACTTTTAAACTATTTGTGTGTTTCCAGCACAAGTCTCGCAGTGCAATGCCGGACACCTTTATAGATTCGGCAAAAACATTCTCGGATCTCACTATATATGCATTGGTTTCGAATTGTGTCTTCGGTCAATAGTTGGGTTGCCCGGCTCCTGCGCTTGCCTCCTACGTTGCGCTTTGTTTGACTAGGTGTGCAAAGGAAGAACCACTGCGATTGTGCTTCCAGCTCACATGGTTAAGCACCTCAATGGAGAAAGCCGAAAACTGACTGTCACAATAAGCGTAAACTGGTCAGCAATCCGATGACGGTGTTAAATGACGGGCCATTCATAACAATGGCCGAAGTGTTTACGGCTTGACCTCGACTGTCGCCGAACACTACTGGCGGCTATTAACTGGCCTCCCAAACTAAAATCCTCGATATTTTGCTCTTACATTAGAGCTGAGGTTTCATGATCATGCTTAGCATGACAACCCAAAGAAAGGAACCGATAGCGGGACTATTTTCTTTGGAAGACATTTCTTATGTTAAACAGTAATATAACATATCTCTCTGCGTACCTTTGTTTATAAAACCGTATGGCCAGGTTGCCTTGTTTGTCGTAAATCTTTGCCCTCATAAAGGCGTTATAAAGTAGGACAAACACTCCCCGGCTTCTGGCCAAGGAGGTTGAAGCCGATGGTCGGTTAACAAAGTTTTGTACAATGCGGATCCGAGCATTAATGATGTAAAGTACTTGGATACATAGAGTCATTACACATAATTTGTGATTTTACTATGGATATCGATCCTTAATTCGGCCACTTGTGCCCGCATTAAGGCTCGGGGGCTACTGGGCTTTGGGCTTATTATTTACAAATATTAAAGGGGCACATCGATCCCCTGATCTGGTGTTGCCACCCGACCAGTGTCTCGGGGGCTACTGCATTGCATGTTCAATGCAGAAAATTTTAAGTGCAATACAGTTGCCGAGGAGATTTTGATCCTCAGGTTGGTCAGCCGCACCCAACCTGAGTCTCGAAGACTAAGCACGCCGCTTTTTGTGTCCCGAAGTATTCTGTCGAGCTAGGACTTGATCCTCAAGCCGAATTTGCAAATCAACCTGAGTCTCAGCGGCAACTGGGATCAGCGGTCTTACGTCATCCTTCAGGTGCATCTCGGGTTTTAGACCGATACACACCTTGAGGGCTACTGGCTATATATCTCGGCAGAGAATAAATTGCAATAATAAAAAATATTGACAAAAATCCGGCCCACAGTCGGGGTGGTGCACCACCTCAGAAGCAGTCCGGCATAAAGCTCGGGCGCTAGTGGTTGGCTCCATAGAGGGCATTTCCGGCATTAAGCTCGGCTAAACTCCTTCAACTTTTTTGAATCAAGGTGATATGACACCTTGGATATAGTCCAGCGTTGGAGCTGGACACTGTCCAGCGTTGGAGCTCAGATATAGTCCGGCATTGGAGCTCGGATACAGTCCGGTGTTGGAGCTTGGACATAGTCCGGCGTTGGAGCTCGGATACATTCCGGCGTTGGAGCTCGGAAGCGGTCCGGCATTGGTGCTCGGCCGCAAAAGATACCTTGAATGCAGTCCGGCGTTAGAGCTCGGACGCAAGAGGACACTTCCTCCCGGGAACAACTTCAAACCCGAGGTGTGGCATAAAAATAACAAGGCATTGATAAAGGCCGGAAACTTAAAGGGGCCCCTCGGATACCCGACGTGTAAACTCGCCGAATGCATTTCGGCGATCCTCAAGATCGAAGATGAGAAGATTTGTTGAACCAGTTTTCAAGACCGTCAACCGAAGATGAAGAACGGTTCAGAAGAATCGAGGAGCGTCCCTAACTTGAAGACCGGTTCAGGGGGCTACTGACGGTGTCCTGGACTAGGGGGTACTCACCACGTCATCTCCTGATCTGTTAGATTGGGCCAAGGACCCCCATGGCCGTATACTCATGGGCCAGTTCGGACAGCTGCCGCATACAAGGAAGATTCCACAAGACTTGGCGATCAAGACAAGGACTCCTCCCCACCGGCGTATTCGGCTAGGAATCTTGTTATCCTAGGCCTCTGGTACATTATATAAACCGAGGCCAGGCTAGTCGATAGATATATACAAACAATCATACCATAGGCTAGCTTCTAGGGTTTAGCCTCTCCGATCTTGTGGTAGATCAACTCTTGTGATACCCATATCATCAAGAATAAATCAAGCAGGACGTAGGGTTTTACCTCCATCAAGAGGGCCCGAACCTGGGTAAAACATCATGTCCCCTGCCTCCTGTTACCATCCGCCTTAGACGCACAGTTCGGGACCCCCTACCCGAGATCCGCCGATTTTGACACCGACAGTCATTCTACCAGTTCTAGTAGCCACTTTAACAGCATAATCATTTTTCTTACTATTCATCTCATTGAGCAATTCCTTTTGAGCTTTAAGTACTTGTCCTACTTGAGTGGTAACCATAGAAGCATGTTTGCTAACAAGTTTAAGTTCACCTCTAATATTAGCCATATAATCACCCAAATATTTAATCATATCAGCATCTTGTTTTAATTGTCTACCAAAATAAGCATTGAAGTCTTCTTTCTTAAACATAAAATTATCAAAGTCATCCAAGCATTGACTAGCAATTTTAGCAGGAGGGATTTCAGCGTTATCATATCTATAGAGAGAATTTACCTTTACTACCTGTGTCGGGTTATCGAGGTCTGGAGGTTCTTCAATAAATAAAGGATTAAGATCATATGTTTCTTCGGCAGGCAGTAAATTAAGACCATGTATTTCTTCACTAGCAGGTAAATTCTTAACATCTTCAGCTTTAATACCTTTTTCTTTCAAAGATTTCTTTGCCTCTTGCATATCTTCGGGACCGAGAAATAGAACGCCTCTCTTCTTCGGAGTTGGTTTAGGAATAGGATCACTAATTGGAGCAGGAGCTGGCTCAGGAGGTGCCCAATTATTTTCATTTGTCAACATATTATTCAATACGATTTCAGCTTCATTCGGTGTTCTTTCGCTGAAAAGAGAACCAGCAGAACTATCCAGGTAATCTCTGGAAACATCAGTTAGTCCATTGTAGAAGATATCAAGTATTTCATTTTTCTTAAGAGGACGATCAGGCAAAGCATTAAGTAACTTGAGAAGCCTCCCCCAAGCTTGTGGGAGACTCTCTTCTTTAATTTGCACAAAGTTGTATATTTCCTTTAAAGCGGCTTGTTTATTATGAGCAGGGAAATATGTAGCAGAAAAGTAGTAGATCATATCCTGGGGACTACGCACACAACCAAGATCAAGAGAATTAAACCATATCTTAGCTTCACCCTTTAATGAGAATGGAAATATTTTAAGGATATAAAAGTAGCGAGATCTCTCATCATTAGTGAACAGGGTGGCTATATCATTTAATTTAGTAAGATGTGCCACAACAGTTTCAGATTCATAGCCATGAAAAGGATCAGATTCAACCAAAGTAATTATATCAGGATCAACAAAGAATTCATAATCCTTATCAGCAACATAGATAGGTGAAGTAGCAAAAGCAGGATCAGGTCTCATCCTAGCATTTAGAGATTGCTTATTCCATTTAGCTAATAACCTTTTGAGTTCATATCTATCTTTGCAAGCTAAAATAGCTAAAGAAGCTTCTTGATCAAATAAATAACCTTCAGGAATAACAAGTGATTCTTCATCACCACTTTCATCTTCATAATCAGATTCAATATTTTCAATTTCTCTAGCCCTAGCAAGTCGTTCCTCGAGAAAATCACTAAGTGGCATAGTAGTATCAGGCATAGAGGTAGTTTCATCATAAGTATCATGCATAGCAGAAGTAGCATCATCAATAACATGCGACATATCAGAACGAATAGCAGAAACAGGTGTGGGTGTCACAAGCTTACTCAAAATAGAAGGTGAATCAAGTGCAGAGCTAGATGGCAGTTCCTTACCTCCCCTTGTAGTTGAGGGATAAATGGTTGTCTTAGCGTCTTTCAAATTCTTCATAGTGTCTAGCAGATATAAATCCCAATTGACTCAAAGAATAGAGCTATGCTCCCTGGCAACGGCGCCGGAAATTAGTCTTGATAACCCACAAGTACAGGGGATCGCAACAGCTTTCGAGGGTAGAGTATTCAACCCAAATTTATTGATTCGACACAAGGGGAGCCAAAGAATATTCTCAAGTATTAGCAGCTGAGGTGTCAATTCAACCACACCTAGAAACTTAGTATCTGCAGCAAAGTGTTTAGTAGCAAAGTAATATGATAGTGATGGTAACGGTAACAAAAGAGTAACAAAAGCAAAGTAATGTTTTTGGTATTATGTAGTGATTGTAACAATAGCAACGGGAGAGTAAATAAGCGTAAACCAGTATATGGAAATCTCGTAGGAATTGGATCAATGATGGATAATTATGCCGGATGCGGTTCATCATGTAACAGTCATAACATAGGGTGATACAGAACTAGCTCCAATTCGTCAATGTAATGTAGGCATGTATTCCGAATATAGTCATACGTGCTTATGGAAAAGAACTTGCATGACATCTTTTGTCCTACCCTCCCGTGGCAGCGGGGTCCTAATGGAAACTAAGGGATATTAAGATCTCCTTTTAATAGAGAACCGGAACAAAGCATTAGCACATAGTGAATACATGAACTCCTCAAACTACGGTCATCACCGGTAAGTATCCCGATTATTGTCACTTCGGGGTTAACAGATCATAACACATAATAGGTGACCATAGACCTGTAAGATAGGATCTAGAACTCTCATATATTGATGAAAACATAATAGGTTCAGATCTGAAATCATGGCACTCGGGCCCTAGTGACAAGCATTAAGCATAGCAAAGTCATAGCAACATCAATCTCAGAACATAGTGGATACTAGGGATCAAACCCTAACAAAACTAACTCCATTACATGATAAATCTCATCCAACCCATCACCGTCCAGCAAGCCTACGATGGAATTACTCACGCACGGCGGTGAGCATCATGAAATTGGTGATGGAAGATGGTTGATGATGACGACGGCGACGAATCCCCCTCTCCGCAGCCCCGAACGGACTCTAGATCAGCCCCCCGAGAGGTTTTAGGGCTTGGCGGCGGCTCCGTATCGTAAAATGCGATGATTTCTTCTCTCCTATTTTTTTCCCCGAAAGCAGTTATATAGAGTTGGAGTTGGAGTCGGGGGATCTCCAGGGGGCCCACGAGGTAGGGGGCGCACCCTAGGGGGGCGCCCCCTACCCTCGTGGCAAGGGTGTGGGCCGCCTGGTCTTCATCTTTGGCGAGGATTTTTTATTATTAATTGTAAGATATTCCGTGGAGTTTCAAGTCATTCCGAGAACTTTTGTTTTCTACACATAAAACAACATCATGGCAATTCTGCTGAAAACAGCGTCAGTCCGGGTTAGTTCCATTCAAATCATACAAGTTAGAGTCCAAAACAAGGGCAAAAGTGTTTGGAAAAGTAGATACGACGGAGACGTATCAGGGTGTCCTAAGGCCTAAGGTGGGTAATTTAAACTTGTCCACAAACCCCCTTGAAATGTATGAATGCGATGCACCAGTATCAAAAAGAACGAGAGCGGTAAATGACTTAACCGAAAACTTACCGATAACTGCATCTAGCTGCTCTTCAACCTCCTCCACGTTCACGTGTTTCACTTGTCCCTTGTTGAAAGGGTTGGGCTTCTTCCCAGAGCTTCCATTGCCATTTCCCTTATTTCCTTCAGGACATTCGGTGGCGTAATGTCCACTCTTCCCGCACTTGAAGCAAGTAACATGACTTAGATCCCTCTTGGCGGGTGTGGTTGGGTTGGAGCGGTTCTGATTACTGCGTGCTCCATTCCCGTTTCCATTCTTGGAGCCACTGTGGTTATGCTTCCTCCATTGTGGTTATGGCCTCCATGGTTATGGGTATATCCTCCTGAGTTCGGGGTGAAACGGGGTTTCTGCTGAGCTCCTGAATTGTACCTCCCTTGTCCATTCTTCCTTTTGCGGCTCTCAATCTACTGTTGCTTCCCTTCAATCATAAGAGCCTTGTCTACCAACTCCTGGTAGTTGTTAAATATTGCCACCATTAACTGCATACTCATCTCATCATTCAGCCCTTCCATGAACTTCTCCTGTTTTGTGGCATCTGTGGCCACGTCATCTGGGGCATAACGAGCTAACTTGCTAAACTCATCCACATACTGCCCCACAGTACGGTTGCCCTGGCGTAAGTTGTGAAACTCACGCTTCTTCATGCTCATAGCTCCAGTTGAGACATGAGCAGCGCGGAACGCTTGCTGAAACTACTCCCAAGTAACATTGGCTATAGGGAAAGTGGCGGTGTAATTCTCCCACCATGAGGCGGCGGGTCCATCCAATTGATATGCGGCAAAACGCACCTTCTCAGCATCTGTGCAACCTGCGGTGGTCAACTCCCTTCCAATCCTGTGTAGCTAGTCATCAGCAACTATGGGCTTGGTGCTACAGGAAAACACCTATGGTTGTAACCTTAGAAAACAGGCTAAGTTGTCAACCGGAGGGGTGGTGGTGGGTTGTTGTTGTTGTTGTTGTTGTTGCCTTGATTCCGGACTAGCAACTGCATCAGTGTATTCTATTGTTGGATCAACTGACTGAGCTCTGGTGGGAAGACAAATCTGGGGTCACGTCTCGGAGGCATCTGATGGGTTTAGAGGGAAGAGATTAGAATAGAATGGGGTCTAGTGAGAAAGCACTACCCATATGCACATGAGACAAACACAATCAATAGCACTCCAAAACAATTTCAAGCAAGGGGATACAATTGATCTAACTATCATTACAGTTCTCGGACTACTAGTATATACATGGGGAAATACTACTAATAATATGGTGGTCTACGAGAAATTTTGATTGGTGGAAGACTCCATGATATCTGCTCCAGCTTCCTCTTCATAATCATCATCACTACTGTCGGGGTTAGAGTCGGTGTCGTCGATGATGTTGTAGTCCTTGGGATGGTCGTCATCTCCTCCTGGTGCGGGGTCTCCCATGAATACTCCTAGCTTCCTTGTCAGGTCGTCATTCATCTCCACTAGTACAGTGATTTCCTCCTTGTATCCGTCATGTGTAGACTTGAGTTCCTCTTCAAGCTCCATGTTCCTAGTCATCAACTTCTTCAGATCTATCATGCTTATACACATTTGGTTCTCCTGGCGACGAATGTGCTGGTTTAGCTCCTGGATGTAAGCTACGATGGACATGTCCTTCCTGGTGCTGATCATCTCCCATTGCTCATCTCAGCGCCCACATATCTGGCAGATAGTATCCTTAAGATCCTTGTGATAAACTTCACCGATGCGTCCTATGGCGATGTGGGCTGCCATGCTCTTTCCTAGACTCCAGGTTGGTGCATCAAAGGAAAACTATATGGGCTCAGTTACTGGCGTGAATGTCCTTCCTGGAACTTGAACTCAAATCATCCAATGCTCCTCTTCTGGTAAAGTGGCGGTGTAGGTCCCGGTGAAGCTTGGTATTCCAATATTTAGGTACCTAGTGACTTCCTTCAAGTGTCTCCCAAAGGGTGTGTCTTCATCCGGTTGTGCAAACTTGTTCCTTGTGTCCGCCATCCTATAGAGTAGAAAATGGAGAGAAGTCAGAAATGAGTAGACAAGAGTGACCTATGGCTCATCTTAGTGGTCTTGTCCTACATTCAGCATGTGCTCTGATACCATCTTGTAGCGATCCGACCTCAAACGGTCAAATCTCTATGCATAAGTGTCATCCCTGGATCGGTAATGCTGACACACACAGTACTTGAAGGATTTATAATAGAGTGGCAATCACACACTTATTATAACGAGTGTCTCAGAAGAGAGCTTATTACAATAAATATGGCTTAAGGCCATCTAAATAAGATAACAACGGAAGGCTTGGAAGATAAAGTGAGTCCATCAACTCCAATGGCATAGCTGAGTGCATGACAATGACCTAGCGCACCTTACTCTTCGTCTGAAAAGTCTGCAACATGATATGTTGCAGCCTGAAATGGGTCAGCACATGGAATATGCTGGCAAGATAACACAGTAGAGCAATGAACAGGTATAATGCTATCACTACATGCATATATGGCTGGTGGAGGCTCTATGGTTATAATGTTTTGCGAAAAGCCAATTTTTTCCTACAACAAAGGAATATGTTTTATTTAACTATCATGGTAGTTGTTAAGCATTGAGAAGGTTCCTCCAACTCAATCCCAATTAAAAAGTAATTAACGTCCCCACAGATTAATTTAGAGTGATGAGATCAACATGATGATCCAAGATCCAGATACTCAAGATGTCCATAATAGGGGACACGGCTAACCATGATTAGTTTGTACACTCTATAGAGGTTTGCGCACTTTTCCCCACAAGACTCGACCTCCTCCGTTGGATTTCTCGCACTACATGGTGTTTGAGAAACGGATGACCGAGACACAGTTTTTCAGAAGCATTAACTCTAACCCCGGGTAGACCGTACCAACCTACATCCCCTACATCTGCTAGCCTACCACTGGAAGAGATCATGCAACTTACTCCACTATGCTAGAGCCCATAATAGCTTGTGGCTGCACACTGAAGTTTCTAGCATGAATAATCTTATGATCCCTTTGAGCCTGGGTGGAGAACCATAGGATGATCACACGGGTACTCCGGGATATCCTAGGACAACACTGGATTCTCCAGGTGCCTGCAACCAATCCACCCAGATGCGTATTTAAGTAGCCACCTTAAGTTAACCATTAATTAACAATCTCACATCTGTCATCGATACACTCAAACCCAAACCACGTCTACGAGCATAGCATGGCGATATAAGCATAACGTAGAAGTAACTCCCAAGGGTTTGATGATAAAAGGGGCAATAGGTTCTAACTCATCATCTACTTCCCAAAAACCCACATGTAAAGAGATCCTACTCATGCAATGTTTGAGGGTTGTAACTAATGCATAAAAACTGGGTAAGAACAGAGTATGATCAAAGTGTTACTTGCCTTGCTCATGATCCGGAAAACCTAGTGACTCGTAGTAGCACGGTGCGCACTCCGGGAATTCTAGCACAAACAAACAATAGCATACATAAGCACTCAAGCAAGGATGGAAGGATAAAACTTAAAATAGAAGATCCAAACTGAAAGTTCAACTGAAGAGGATTGATTTGCAAAAAGAATCGATCGAATCGGAGCTACGGAACTGAAACTACGGTCAAAAGAACTTCGAATTCAAATCTGTTTCAAACCAAATTTTAAACTATCAAAACATTTTTCAAGTTGATTAAACACAAATAGGGACTCGAGATGAAGATTTTGGCGTTGGTTTCATTGGATTTGGACAAACGGTTAAGAAACGGCGAGGGTTTGAAGTTCAGGGGCTAATCTGTGATAAAAGTAATCACAGATAGGTCCCTGGCCGAAAAAGAAAATAAAAAGGAAAGACTAACGGACGAACGTCTGCTAACAGACGAACGGGCGAATTCGTTCGCTAAAACGATCGAACGAACGAGCGTTCGCAAACGAACTAAACCGAGAAAACCGAACCGGTCTAAAGAAAAAACGCATCTAGGGTTTTTTAAAAAAACTGAGCGGTTTTACCTAGACCGAAAAAACGACGAGGACCGGCAAATCCGGCGGTGACGGCGGATCCGACGGCGGCGGCTTCCGGCGAGGCGCGGGGTGGCGTGGGGCTGCGGGGCGGCGGCGCGACGGCGGAGTGGAGTGGCAGCAGCGCGAAGGCGGAGGCTGCAGGCGGCGGCGGTGCGGGACGAGGAGAGGAGGCGGCAGGCCTCGTCCCTATTTAAAGGCCGGGGGGCGTGCGGCTTGGGGAGGGGGTCGCCGGGAGAGGGAGTCCTCCCCGGACTCAGCTGTGGTGGCGTGCGCCGGCCGGACTCCCGCCCGGAGTCGGTCGGGGCAACAGGGTGGGCTGCGGCGGTGGCCTGGCTCGGCTGGGCCGTTGGACCAGTTGGGCGCGCGACTTCTTTTTTTTTTAAACAATTCTACCGACAGAAAAATCATAAATATATAAAAATAAAAAATCTAAAAATGCCAAAACAAATTTTCACAGTCTAAATAAAATATTTAGAACTTAGTGAACATTTTCTTGGCCTAAAAATGCAATTTTGAAAAATGCATATTTTTTCTAATTCAAATAAAATAGCAATGAAAATCCAAATAAAATACTTATTTGATCTTAACATTTTTCCTCCAGTATTTCATTTATTTTGGAGAATTCATATTATCTCCTCTCATATATTTTTAATATTGGAAATATTATTTGGAGAGAAAAATAATTAAAACCAAAGTGATCCCCTTTTCAATATTTGAGAAAATTCAAATATGAAAATAATAAAATCCCCAACTCTCTCCATGGGTCCTTGAGTTGTTTAGGATTTTAGGATCACAAAGCCAAAATGCAAATAAAATATGATATGCATATGATGACCTATGTATAACATTCCAAATTGAAAATTTTGGGATGTTACAACAATATGTCGATCATCCTTGGTAGACCCTTTTTGAATACTGCAGGGGCTGTTATTGATTGCAACAAAGACAATGCCACTTTTCATGTTAATGGTAATGAGCATATCGTACACTTTCCGAAGAAACAACCTCAAGTTCATAGTATCAATTCTATTGGAAAAATTTCAACTATTACTATTGGAGGTTTTGAATTTCCTCTTCCTATTGCCAAAAAGAAATATGATATTCTTATTGTTGGGGACGTGCATATCCCCGTTGAGGTAACCTAGTGTTATTCGATAATTCTTCGCTTTCATGTCATTCGGAAGAAGTTTATTAATAAGACTTGATCAACCTTGTTAATGGATTCCTTTTGATGAGCATGAGATGGATGAATTCAAAAGGCACAACTCCCTATACCCATCTTTTACTTTCTGTTATTTATATTAAATAAATAAAAAATAGTATTTTTGTCTATTTTTGAATTATTCATGCAATAAAAAATGTCCCGAAAATAAAAGTTCTCCAAATGCCCTAAAAATTTAGTATGATTTTTTTCTAGATTTTTTTAGTTTTTTTGGCACTTAACACACACCAGGGGGCCTCACCAGCTGGCCACAAGGGTGGAGGGCGCGCCCCTTGTCCTTGTGGGCCCCACGTGCCCCCTCCACTTATTCCAGCACCCATCCTCTCCCTCTTCCTCTAGAAAAAATCACTCCATAGCTCAAACTCATGTTCTTGCTCATCTTGCTGCCATTTTCGATCTCCTTGCTCAAAGCTCCATTCACAAAACTACTTTGGGGGATTGTTCTTCGGTATGTGACTCCTCCAATGGTCCAATTAATTTTTGTTCTACTACTTTATACATTACAAATTTTTGCTGCTGTGGTGACATTGTTCTTGAGCTTGCATGTCAAATTTATATGGTCCAAAGTAGTTTTGATGCATGATATAGCCTCTAGGAACTTGTAGGAGTAGTTGCTATCAATCTTGTTGAGTTTGGTTCATTTTTATTTCGAGTCACTAAAAATTTCAGAAATTTTCAGAGGAAGAAGTTGTTGAGGAGATTGTTGAGAGGTTCCTCAAGCCGGGGTTCAAAGGAAAAGGAAAATGAGGAGAAAGAGAAGCCTAAGTATAATCTTCCTCGCGCCATGGAGATTTGGCTGTGTGAATGGCCATGTGACGCATTCTTACAAGCAGCCGGAATTTATGATGACTTCTATTATTTGGCCGGGGATATAGGCATCACCGACTTCCTCCTCAACCAGTGTGATCAGTATCTCCTACTCACTAATACTTTTGTGTAAAATTTTCATTTTCATGCTAGGAGATCACCACCCATGGTAGATTTTCACTTATATGATGAGTACAAAGAAATGACACTTTATGACTTTTGTGAGGTTTGTAAATTATCTTATGAAGGTAGCGTCGAGGAACCACGTCCTAGTGATGTGGAAAGTTTTATTCATGAAATCACCGTAGGGGAAAATAGAGGAGTGTCGGGAGCAAGAGTGGCTAGTATACATTTCCCTGTTTTACGTTGTTACTCATTATTCGCTGGGAAATGTTTAATTGGTCGTGGAGAGAGTGGAGGCCTTAGTGCCCCTGGCCTCTCCATTTTGTGCTACGCTTTACATAGAGATAGAACTTACCGTTTGGGCGCTATTGTCACTAAACGGTTGAGTTTAAACCATACAAAGGGTCCTATTTTCGAAGGTATCTTTGCCTCCCGCCTTGCTAAACACTTTGAGATACCCATTAGGCACTATGAAAAGAGGAGAAATTGCTACCCACTATACATTTAGATTATGACAGCATGGTAGCACATAAGTTTATTCGCCATGATGAGGAAAAGAGATTTATTTATAACCTGGTATTTGGTGAGGTCACATTTCAGATTATTACCTTGCCTGCACCTATTTGTTCGATATTAATTCAGGTAGGTACTTTGTTTTGCCCACAGACATTCATGCATACTGGGAGGGGACACGATCCCCACCTTCTGAGCCAGAGCCATCACCTGATCCATATCAGGAGTCTATTTATCAGTGGGAGCCACACGAGCTTGCTAACCAGTGGAACCCCCAGGATCCTCCTCAGTACACCGGAGAGGGTTACTTTGATCCATGGGCGTAGACCAACTTAGGCCAAAATCCTAAGCTTGGGGAGTACGTATTTCTCACCGACATTGTATTCATGTTCACACACTCATTCTAGTTGTCGGTGTTCATACTTTTTCATTGTATTATCCATGTTAGTTTATTTCTTTTTCTCGCTTCCTTGTTGTGTGTTTGAATAACCTTAAGAAAAATAAAAAAATAGTTGTAGTTAGTTTACTTTCTATGCATGCTTAGTAGTAATGTTAAAAGAAAAACCAAAAAGATTTCTCGTTCCTCTTTTGCTTGTTGGGAGCTTTCCCGTGTAAATAGTTTTTCTTGTTCTTGTTTTACATTCTTCAGAAGAAAAAAAACTCCAAAAACATTTCAGTGTGTTTCTTTGAAATTCTTTTCTTTTTTTTGGGGGTCGAGAGGAGAAGACCACGACGAAATTGTTGAGTGGCTCTCATATGCATTATTGTTGATCTAACAAAGAGCTCATATTACCTTGTCTTCTCCTTTGAATAAATGTTTGCAGATTCCATCTTAGTCAAATGCACGTACACTATTATTATTATCCACACTGTTCGGCCGTGCAAGCGAAAGACAATAATGACGATATATGATGGAATGATTGAGATGAGGAAAAGCTGGTATGAACTCGACCTATCTTGTTTTTGTAAATATGATTAGTTCATCGTTCCTGATTCAGCCTATTATGAGTGAAATATGTTTGGAATGACAATTAGAGATTATAGTTACTCATGCCATGCTTAATTAGCTAGGAGTTTATAATGGTTTACCTTGCATGCCAACATGGAAATTAAAATGGTTGTGATGTAGTATGATAGGATGGTATCCTCCTTTGAATGATTCGATTGGCTTGACTTGGCACATGTTCACACATGTAGTTGAAACAAAATCAACATGGCCTCTACTATATTTATGTTCATGGTGATTTATATCCTACTCATGCTTGCACTCAATGTTGGTTAATCTCAATGCATGTTTATGACTGCTGTCGCTCTCTAGTTGGTCACTCCCCAGTCTTTTTCTAGCCTTCACTTGTACTAAGCGGGAATAGTGCTTGTGCATCCACTTCCATAAACCCAAAGTTGTTCCATATGAGTCCACCATACCTTCCTATATATGGTATTTACCTGCCGTTCCAAGTAAATTTGCAAGTGCCAAACTCTAAACCTTCAAATGATAATATGTTTTTTTATGCTCGAATCGCTCATGTACCAACTAGGGTTGTCCATATCTTCCATGCTAGGTGGGTTATTCTCATGATGAGTGGACTCCACTCATCATTCACGAGAAAATGGCTGGTAACCGGGATGCGCAGTCCCATGCTCAAATCAAATCAAAATAATTGCAAACAAAACTCCCCCGGGATCGTTGTTAGTTGGACGGTACCAGTTGTTTCGGACCAGCCATAGAGTGTGCTTGTTGGTGGTGGGGAAGTAATTGGGAACCGCCTATAATGTATGTAGCATGGAAGATACCGAGATCTCTTGGTTGTTATGTTGACAATGAAAGCATGCCGCTCAAAATATTATTTATTTCTATTTCAAAACTTGAGCTCTGGTACCTCTGCAAATCCCTGCTTCCCTCTGCGAAGGGCCTATCTATTTACTTTTATTGTTGAGTCATCATCCTCTTATAAAAAGCACCAGTTGGAGAGTGCCATTGTCATTTGTATGCATTGTTGTTAATTTATATTGAGTATGACCGTGACTAGATCTCTTTTACCATGAATTACAATGTCTAGTCGGTCCTTTGATATTCAGGGATGCTCTGCATTTATGTTTTGCGGTCTCAGAAAGGGCTAGCGAGATACCATTTTGTTATATCATATCATGATTATTTTGAGAAAATGTTTTCATCCGAGATTTGTTATTATTGCTCGCTAGTTGATTATGTCATTGATATGAGTAAATGTGAGACCTAAGAGTTATTGTGAATATGGTGAGTTCATAATCTATGTTGAAAACTTGAATGATGGCTTTACATATTTGCAACAACAAGATCAAACAGAGTTTGTAAAAGTTTTTCTTTATCACTTTCAGTTTGTCAACTGAATTGCTTGAGGACAAGCAATGGGTTAATCTTGGGGGAGTTGATACGCCTCCATCGTATCTACTTTTCCAAACTCTTCTACCCTTGTTTTGGACTCTAATTTGCATGATTTGAATGGAACTAACCTGGACTGAAGCTATTTTTAGCAGAATTACCATGGTGTTATTTTTGTGCAGAATAAAAAGTTCTCAGAATGACCTGAAATTTCACGGAGATAAGTTTTGGAATTAATAAAAAATATTGGCGAAAGAATCAAGTGAAGGGGGCCCACACCCTGGCCACAAGGGTTGGGGGCGCGCCCACCCCCCTGGGGCGCGCCACCCGACCTTGTGGGCCCCCTGGACCTGCACCGACCTCAACTCCAACTCCATATATTCTCTTTCGGGGAGAAAAAAAATCAAAGAAGGATTCATCGCGTTTCACAATACAGAGTGATTGCTCTCTGACTATAGCGCCAGAAAAGCTCTTGTCCGCTAGGACTACGTCGGTATTTCCCCAAAGAGGAAGGGATGATGCAACACAGTGACGGTAGGTATTTCCCTCAGTGAAGAAACCAAGGTTATCGAACTAGTAGGAGAACCAAGCAACACAACGTAAACAGCACCTGCACACAAATAACAACACCTCGCAACACAACGTGTCAAAGGGGTTGTCAATCCCTTTCAGGTAATGATGCAAGAAAATTGTAGTAGATTAAAATAATAGATCACAAATAAAATAAAGTGCAGCAAAGTATTTTTGTATTTTTGGTTTAATAGATCTGAATAAAAATGCAAAGGAAAAGTAGATCGCAAGCAAATATGTGAGAAAGAAGACCCGGGGTCGTAGGTTTCGCTAGTGGCTTCTCTCGAGAAAGATAGCAAACGGTGGGTAAACAAATTACTGTTGCGCAATTGATAGAACCTCAAATAATTATGACGATATCTAGGCAATGATCATTACATAGGCATCATGTCCAAGATTAGTAGACCGACCCCTGTCTACATCTACTACTATTACTCCACAAATCGACCGCTATCCAGCATGCATCTAGTGTATTAAGTTCATGGAAAACGGAGTAATGCAATAAAAATTATGACATGATGTAGAAAAGATCTGTTTATCTATTGCGTAGATATAGATCCCATCTTTTTATCCTTAGTAGCAACGATACATACGTGTCGGTTCCCTTCCTGTCACTAGGATCAAGCACCGTAAGATCGAACCCACTACCGGGCACCTCTTCCCATTGCAAGATAAATAGATCAAGTTGGCCAACCAGAACCCAAATATCGAAGAATAAATATGAGGCTATAAGAGATCATGCATATAAGAGATCAAATAAACTCAAATAACTTTCATGGATATAAAAAGATATGACTGATCATAAACTCAAAGTTCATCAGATCCCAACAAACACACTGCAAAAAGAGTTACATCATATGGATCTCCAAGAGACCATTGTATTGAGAATCAAGAGAGAGAGAGAGAGATGAAGCCATCTAGCTACTAACTACGGACCCGGAGGTCTACAAAGAACTACTCACGCATCATCGGAGAGGCACCAATGGAGGTGGTGAACCCCATCTGAGATGGTGTCTAGATTGGACATGGTGGTTCTGTACTCTGCGGTGGCTGGATGAACATTTCGTCGACTCCCCTAGGGTTCTGGTATTTTGGGGGTATTTATAGAGCAAAGTGGTGGTCCGGGGGGCACCCAAAGTGGGCACAACCCACCAGGGCGCGCCTGGGCCTCCTGGCGCGCCCTGGTGGGTTGTCCCCTCCTCGGGACTCCCCCCAGGTGCAACCAGGGCCCAACATGTTCCTTCTGGTCCATATAAAATCTCCGTAAAGTTTCATGGCATTTGCACTCTGTCTGATATTGATTTTCTGTGATGTAAAAAACACGGAAAAAACAGGAACTGGCACTTGGCACTATGTCAATAGGTTAGTACCAAAAAATGATATAAAATGATTATAAAACATCCAATATTGATAATATAACATCATGGAATAATCAAAAATCATAGACACGTTGGGGACGTATCAGCATCCCCAAGCTTAACTCCTACTCGTCCTCGAGTAGGTAAGTGATAAAAACAGAATTTTTGATGTGGAGTGATGTTTAACATGTTGTATCATATTCTTTTCTTTATAGCATGGACAATTGGACTTTTTATGTGATTCAAAGCAATAGTCTAGTGTTGACATAATAATTTTGATACTCAAGCATATCAACAAGCAACCATGTCTTTCAAAATATCAATGCTAAAATAAGTTATCCCTACAAAATCATATAGTCTTGTCATGCTCTGTCTTCTTAACACAAAGTATTTATCATGCACAACCCCGATGACAAGCCGGGCAATTGGTTCGTACTATTTAACGCGCTTTAGTTTTTTCAACTCTTACGCAATACATGAGCGCAAGCCATGGATATAGCACTACGGGTAGACTAGAGTATGATGATAGGGGTAAATATAGAGAAGACAAAAAGGTAAGAAAGTCTCACATCGATGCGGCTAACCAACTGGCTATGGACATGCCCATCAATCGATATCAATGTGAGGAGTAGGGATTGCCATGCAACGAATGCACTAAGTGCTATAAGTGTATAAAAGCTTAATATGAAAACTAAGTGGGTGTGCATCTAATCCTATAATGAAAAATCCCCACTAGTATATGAAAGTGGCAACATAGGAGACTCTCCATATGAAAAACATGGTGCTACTTTGAAGCACAAGTGTGGTAAACGATACTAGCAATGCCCCTTCTCTCTTTGTTTATTTATTTTTCTTTTTTCTTTTTCTTTCTTTTTTTCTTTTTCTTTTTTTCACTCATTGTCCGGAGTCTCATCCCGACTTGTGGGGGAATCATAGTCTCCATCATCCTTTCCTCACTGGAGCACTGCTTTAAAAATGAATAATGATGATCATCACACTTCTATTTACTTATAACTCAAAAGAAATAAAAATTACAATTAGATACCTATGACAAAATATGACTCTATATGAATGCCTCTGGCATGTACCAGGATATGCAATGATCTAGCGTAACATGTATGGAAAATGATGAACGGTGGCTGGACCACAAACACTATGTCAGCTATATGATCATGCAAAGAAATTTGACAATGAATGCTCAAGTCATCAAATGGAAGCGGTTGCATGGCGATATATCACGGAATGGCCATGGAAAAGCCATAATAGGTAGGTATGGTGGCTATTTTGACGAATATATAATAAGGATTATGTTTGATAGAGCGTATCATATCACGGGGTTTGGATGCACCTGCGAAGTTTGCACCATGTCTCAATGTGAGAAAGGGCAATGCACGGTACCGTAGAGGCTAGCGAAATGTGAAAAGGTAAGAGTGCATATAATCCATGGACTTACATTAGTCATAAAGAACTCATATACTTATTGTAAAAGTTTATTAGCCATCGAAGCAAAGTACTACTACGCATGCCCCTAGGGGGATAGATTGGTAGGAAAAAAACATCGCTCGTCCCCGACCGCCACTCATAAGGAAGACAATCAAAAATAAATCATGCTCCAACATCATAGCATAACGAGAGACTATACATGCATGCTTCGGGAATCACAAACCTTAACACCAATATTCCTACTAGAGCATAATTACTCATCAACATAACTCACATATCACATCATCATATCTCAAAACTATTACAAAGAATCAAGTTTATTTTGTCCAATGATCTTCATGACATTTTTTTTTCTTTTTGTTTATCCTTCTTGGATATATACCACTTTGGGACTAATTTTCATGTGTTCCTTTTCATAAGCTCAAACAAATGTAAGTGAAGATCATGAGCATAATATTTCATTATCTCAAAATAATTTAAGTGAAGCAAGAGAGATTTTATTCAAAATTTTACTAACTCTCAAATAAACCTAAGAGAAGCAAGAGAGCATTTCTTCATAAATACTGAGCACACCGTGCTCAAAAGGATATAAGTGAAGCAGTAGAGCAAGTCCTAGCTCATAAAAGATTTAAGTGAAGCATAGAGAGAAATTCTAACAAGTCATGACATAATTTTGGCTCTCTAAAATAGGTGTGTCCATCAAGGATTGATGACTTAAAACACAAAATAAAACAAGAAAATACTCATGTCATACAAGACGCTCCAAGCAAAACACATATCATGTGACAAATAAAAATATAGTCTCGAGTAAAATACTGATAGTTGTCGGAAGAAAGCGGGGATGCCACTCGGGGGCATCCCCAAGATTAGTTGGTTGCTCATTCTTGGATAATAGCTTGGGATGTCGGGGCATCCCCAAGCTTAGGCTCTTCCATCCTTCCTTCATCCATCGTAAGATAACCCAAAACTTGAAACCTTCAATCACACAAAACTCAACAAAACCTTCATGAGATCCGTTAGTATAAGAATAATAAACCACTACTATAAGTGTTGTATCAAACCAATTCATATTTTGTTTTTGTATTATATCTACTGTATTCCAACTTTTCTATGGCAAAAACTCATCAAAAAAACCATAGATCCATCAAAATAAGCACACAACACAAAGAAAACAGAATCTGTCAAAACAGAACAGTCTGTAGCAATATGACTATTTCGAATACTTCTGTAACTCCAAAAATTCAGAAAAATTAGGATGACCTGAGAAATTTTTGTATTGATCTATTGCAAGTGGAATGGGTATTTTATCGCTCTCTGATAAAAAAATGAAAATTAATTTCAGGAGCGTAAAAAAATCTATTTTTCAGCAAGATCAAACACTATCACCCAAGAAAATCCTAAAGGCTTTACTTGGCACAAACACTAATTAAAACATAAAAAACACAATCATAATAGGAAGCAAAAAGCAAAAATAAATTTTATTCATTGGGTTGCCTCCCAACAAGCGCTATAGTTTTACGCCCTTAGCTAGGCATAAAGCAAGGATCTAAGTTTTGTCATCTTTGTCCAACTGTTCAATCAAACACTTAGAATCCTTCAAGGATTTAGCATAAAGATTTTCAATAATAATACTCCTAGGAATAAATTAAAAGATTTCATTCTTGCAAAAAGGATCTCTTATCATTTCAACAAAAACCGGGTGAACACTAATCATCTTAAGATCTCAATTATTACTATTACTAGAAGTTGCACCCTTGTTCCTGGATCTCCTATTCTTTACGGGAGTTTCCTCGGTAATTTTAGTGGTAGTAAAACCATGCTTAGATTACTAAAGATTTCTTCCAATTTATCGATCCGAGATGGACTTTCTTCTATTCATTCATGGATTAAGGTACCCCTCTCTTTTAACAACTTAAAAATATCTCCCACTTTTGGCCCAAGATGAGTAGCAAAATTATGCATCTTTTTATATATTATTTCCATATGATCTTCGGTGAGCATTTTCTTTTCAATAGCATCTAATCTTTCCATAACATGCTCAAGAGTCAAAATTGTTTCATTAACCATAAGAGGCGGTGAACCCACTAAATTTCCCATAGCATTAAGGGCATGAAAAGGAGGACTCATTAAGAAATTGCCACCGGTAATCGTATCAAGGGAGAATCTATACCAAGTCGTGATGCCAACATAAAAACAACGCAGAAACACAATGGTAGATTGCTTACGGATAGATCTATTATGAGCATTGCAAATTCTATACCAAGCATCTTTTAAATTTTCTCCTCCCCTTTGTTTATAGTTGAGGACTTCGTCCTCAGGAGTGCAAGCAATAGAAGGAGAACTATCCATAACGGCAAACAAAGATGCACGCAAAAACAGATCCGCCAAGAAAATGGCGAACAAGAAAGAGAGGGAAATAAAACGGAAATTTTTTGTGAAGTGGGGGAGAGTAAAACGAGAGGCGAATGGCAAATAATGTAAATTGCAAGGAGATGAGATTTGTGATTAGGGACCTGGTTATGAAGAAGATCCTCCCGGCAACGGCGCCAGAAATTCCTTTTGATTGCTCTCCGACTATAGCGCCAGAAAAGCTCATGTCTGCTAGGACTACGTCGGTATTTCCCCAAAGAGGAAGGGATGATGCAGCACAATGACGATAGGTAATTACCTCAGTGAAGAAACCAAGGTTATCAAACCAGTAGGAGAACCAAGCAACACAATGTAAACAACACCTGCACACAAATAACAACACCTCGCAACCCGACGTGTTAAAGGGGTTGTAAATCCCTTTTGGGCAACGATGCCAGAAAATTGTAGTAGATTGAAATAATAGGTCACAAATAAAATAAAGTGCAGCAAAGTATTTTTGTATTTTTGGTTTAATAGATCTGAATAAAAATGCAAAGGAAAAGTAGATTGCAAGCAAATATATGAGAAAGAAGACCCGGGGGTGTAGGTTTCACTAGTGGCTTCTCTCGAGAAAGATAGCAAATGGTGGGTAAACAAATTACTGTTGGGCAATTGATAGAACCTCAAATAGTTATGATGATATCCAGGCAATGATCATGTCGGATGTCGGGTTCCGGCAGACCCTTGAGGTTCAAACACTTGGGTGCGCGCGGAGATTTCGCCTTCTACCTACCTGCGCCCCACCGCCACGCTAAGATCTAAGCTATGGAAAGAACAGCACAAGAGACACAGGGTTTATACTGGTTCGGGCCACCGTTGTGGTGTAATACCCTACTCCAGTGTGTGGTGTGGTGGATTGCCTCTTGGGCTGATGATGATGAGCAATACAAGGAAGAACAGCCTCGCGAGGGTCTGTTCTTGGCTGAGGGGATGAACTGCTCGGAGGTGTTCAGTCACCCTTCTCTCTCTCTCTGTGATGCTACTCGATCTGATCCCAGCTTGTTTCTGGGTTGGCCGATTCTCGATCTCTTCTACCCTGGGGGTGGCTAGTCCTATTTATAGGCAAAGGCCCTGGGCCTCTTCCCAAATATTGAGCGGGAAGGGCGCCAACAATTGGCCATTTTGAAGGGGAACATCTGGTACACTTATCCTGACTAAAGTTGGTCCTCGCCTGCCAAAGGCTCTGGTGGTGACGCTGGCTTGGGCTCCACAATGACTTCCTCCCTGCTGTTGGACTGGTCTTGGTCTCATTGCACCGAAACGGGTGCCTTTGCTTGATGCTCTCGCCTGCACTTGCTCCCTTTGCACCAAAGAGGAAAGGAGGACACTGCGCGGTTGGCATCCGCCTGGCGCCTTTGGTCGTCATGGCTTGCGTCACAGGCACCTCGTGAGGTACCCCGCCTTGATCTCTCCGCCTCCTCGCGAGCCAGCCTGATGAGGCCGTGCCTGAGGAAGCTCCGTGTCATCCGCCCCGCGAGGCTCGGCCCCTCGCGAGGGTCTTGGGTCTGTGTTGATGAAGATGGGCCGTGCTGGGCCCCCCTTTGAGCCATGCCGCAGGCCGCAGGCAGGCAAGTCTGGGGACCCCCGTTCCCAAAACGCCGACAGTAGCCCCCGGGCCCAAGGCGTGCCCGGACTTGGCCGTGTAGGGAGGCGAAAGGGCAAGAGCAAAGCGCCGCGGGCCCTAACAGCCTGCGGCCTTGGGCGCCGCATGGCGGTTGATTGGACATGGGCGTCTCCACTTCCCCACGGCGCATCGGCAACTGCACGGATTGGACAAGTCCCTGTATGCAAAGCGGGTCATGATTACCTATGATCGTGGAGGTCGGCGGTTGGCCTTCGCCGGCCATAAGTATGGAACGGAGCGCGCCCTTCCAGTCCATCCCTTCTTGCTTCTCCTTCTTCTCGGTCCTTGCTCCGTCTTGCTGCAATGGCTCCGATCCGCCGGTTCTCAACGGCAGAGAAGGGAAAGGCTCCCCGAGAGGAACCAGACCCGCTCCCGCCGAAGAAACGGCTCGCCCTCCGCGGCCGAGACGAGGGGGCCCATCAGGTGGTGTCGAGGCCCTGGTGCGAGCGACCACTGCCGTGGTTCCCGCTTCCCTTGTACGCCCACATCGAGGGCTCTGAAGGAGTCGATGCCGATCGCCACGGGCGGCGCCGCCGTCGGTGCCGACGGGTCACGTAGGTGTGGGTCGTCCCCCCTGGGGTCCACACCGAGGGCTCCTCTCGAGAGTTCGTGCTCCATGCCGCCATGCCTCCTCAGTCCTGGATTCGCCTTCCTCCCTTCTTCGCCTTCATCATCCCACATGGAGAGCTCCTGGAGCTTTGGCTGAAGCACGCCGGCTGCAGCGCCCTCGCGACCGAGGCAGAGGTCGCGGTCGTTGCCCCGGGCGAGGTCTTCATGACTCGAGGCTGGAGCGAAATCGCCTGAGTTTGCGGGACAAGAGGCGCCTTCGCGATCCACTTGGAGTACGACGGTGCTTCGGTGATGTTCTTCAAGGTCTTCGATGCGAACGGGCGCCGACTGGAGTGCTGTCCCGGGAGAGGTGGTCGGGACCCTGCTACGGCGAGGACTGGGCCCGCCGATCGCTCCCTTGGCGGCTGCTCAAGCGACGGAGGCGTCGGAGGTTCCAGCGACTCCGGCGAGCTCTTCGCGACTCCGGAGACGAGCGACGATAGCTACGAGCCCCCGAGCTGGCGCTGCTCCTGGAGCAGGGCGGGCTCGTCAGGCCGTCGCTGACTCTAATCTAGATGGGGTTGGCGCCGGTGCTTGACGGCCCACTATTGATGATGGCGTCTTTTGCAGGGGCGCATGTAGTTATCGTCCTTTTAGGATATGTTCCCTGCGAGGAATCAAAGACGCATCCCGTGGGGGCTTGTAAGGCGCCTGTGATCCTGTTTTGTTAATATAACCCTTGTCGTAGAACTGTGCGAGTTGCTCATTCCGTCTTAGCTCAGTTCTCCCTTTCGAACCTCACGAGGGCTTGGTGCTCTGCGCCGACAGGTCCCAGTCCCAAGGCGGCTTCAGCCATCGCTGGTATGCCAGGTCGTGATGCCGTGGTCAAGGCCAGGAGGTGAGCGACCCAAGGTCCGGTAAGAGCCCCTGAGTCGCGATGCTCAGGAGGTCCCCTTTGGCGCTCAAGCAGCCGTCGTTCGGTGAGAAAGGAGAGCGGCTCGCTAACATGGGATTGCATTAGGTGCGGGGATGGTGCCACGGTAGCTGGTGCTTCTGGGTGGTGACTTATCTCGAGAATCAGGGGCCGCTCTCTGGTGTGTCATCGGGTCCGTGCATCGGCAGGCGTGAGGTTGCTCGGCGAGGTCCTCGTGTGTCCCTCCCCTCTCGCCTTTGCTCCCCTTTCTGCTCTACGTCCTCGGGTCCCGGCCCTCGAGCGAGTCTCAGCTGTCGCTGGTATGCCAGGTCGCGATGTCGTGGACAAGGCCAGAGGGTGAGGGCTGGAGAGCCAGTAGGAGTCCTGAGTCGCGATGCTCAGGCACCCCCCCTTTAACATGCAAGCGGTTCGCGCGGATGAGAGTGAAGGAGAAACCGCAAGGGCCTCGCCTGACGCAGCTCCTTTAGGAGATCCTGTAGACCCATCATAGAAAGAACAAGGGGTTGCCATGAAAATTGACAGTCAGCCGTTGGTTGCTTCCGAGGGGCGATGAGGCACTGAAGGCTTGATGAGGTGGCGCCATGCGGGGCTGCCGCGGCCAGAGCTCAGCCATTCAGGTCTGTCGGTGTTGCAGGGACGGACCCATGCGCAAGCGTCGTGCCATTTGGGAGCAGCTCCATCAGTTGGTGTCAGTTGAGCGGGCAACTAGGTCAAACACATTAGCCGCGAAGGAGTGGATTCATTCAAATAGATGCTGGGAAGGCGGACATCACTGGGTCAGGCCCGAGCGACTTGGGGATGATGCAGCCCGTGGGGCGCCCCCAACAAAGTAAGCTAACAACATGAAATAAAAGGGATACATGCCGCAGGGACGGACCCACGCGGCCTGGGAATAATGCAGCCCTGGGGGGCACTCCCAACTGGAAATGAAACTTGAAAGATGTCACCTGATGATGTTGAGGATGAAGGAGTGTTGGTGTAGCAGACTCGGTGGGCTGCGGAAGCCGATCCTCACGAGCCCCCGGGCCCAGGGGCCTCGGGAGGCTCCGGAGGCGCTGGTGGCTCTTCGCGGACCATCTCCATCTCCGCCAGGGCTGCGGAATGCCTGGCCTCTTGAGCCTCCATGATGCCCCTCATGAGGCGCTGGCACGTGGCAGCCATGTTCGGCAAGCCGTAAGGCATGCGAACGTAGCTGTGGGGTGGACCTTCGTAGCGCCCCACTCGCGAGGGCCAGAGGCGACTTGATTGAGCCCTGGTATGTCGATGCAGACGCGCAGCCCACCATCCTCGCCTGGATGGGGAGCCACAGCTGGTAGGCGGCGGCCGCCTTTCATGACTCTTGACTCTTGTAGCTCCTGAATGGCCTTGCTGACGAACTCCTGAGGGTCTGGCTCTCCTTGCCTTACTCCTTCTTGAGGGAAACGTGCTTCGAAACACGCCTCCATGTGGTGCCCAAGCGCCTCCCTCATGACCTTAGCCAGGTCGGTGGCCCTCCAGGGGAGAGCCCCCGAGCCCTACCTGAGGAGGGCGTCGGGCGCGCTTTCCTATGTGATGGAAGGAGGTTCCCCCAGGGCAGGCGCGGTCCCTGAGGGGCCTGCCTCCTCAGGGGCCGGGCCGGACGATGTCTTCTTCTTCTTGGTGGCGGTCTCGGGAAGCCTCCTGCTTCCGCAATCTGGTTCTTCCAATGATGCGGCCTGGAAGGCTCGTTCCAGGGAACACACCGCGTACTTCTCTTCATAGGGCACCGTGATGACTCCGCCACTTCCTGGCATCTTGAGGACATTGTAGCCGTGGTGAGTTATGGCCATGAACTTGGCCAGCGCTGGGTACCCAAGGATGGCGTTGTACGGCAGGCGAATGTGAGCGACGTTAAAGTCGATGAGCTCGGTGCGGTAGTTGTCGCGTGCCCCGAAGGTGACAGGGAGGCGGACCTGCCCAATCGGGACCGTGGAGTCGTCGGTGACTCCGGAGAAAGGCTTGGTTGGCTGAAGCTGGTTGTAGGGCACTTGGAGATTGTTGAATGTTTCCACGGAAAGGATGTTGAGCCCTGCCCCGCCATCGATGAGGGTCCTGGTGACCACCACGTTGCTGATGATTGGGGAACAAAGCATTGGGAGGACTCCGGCTGTGGCCGCACACTTGAGCTGATCTGCTGAGCTGAACGTGATGGCGCACGCCGACCACCTGAGAGGGCGCGTGGCTTCCAGCTTGGGGAGGACTGCATTCACTTCGCGGGCGAACTGCTTGAAGATGCGTTGAGAGGCTGGGGCTTGAGCCCCGCCCAGGATGCAGGCGACCGCGCGCGGCTCCTGGAAGCCCCCAGCCCCTCGTCCTGATGGCGGTCCTCATTTCTCCTTGGCTGCGGCGGCAGCGGAGGGAGGCCTGCGTTGCCTTGCGGGCCATCCTCGCGAGGCTGATCCCTCCAGTCTCCCTCGCGAGGCGGGTCTTGCCAGCGATCCTCGCGAGGTCGATCGCGCCACCCTTGGCACGGGCAGCGGTCTTCCCAGCGTCCTGTGTTCCTTCCTCCTCCTCGACCGTAGCCCCGGTCACCGCGGTCGGGGCGACGGCCGATCCTTCCTTCTCGCACGGCTCGGAGCTCTTGACATTCATTGGTGTTGTGGGTGTGGAGGTCGTGGTACACACAGTACCGACTTCCCTTGGAAGGTTCGGGCTGATCTCTGCCCCGCTTGGTGTCTGGTTCTGCCGCGAGCACAGCAGCCCCCTTGCGCTTCACATCCTTGGCCTTGGGCTTCTTCTCTTCTGGGTCTGTGGCAGGCAGCTCGAGGAGGGAGAGACGCCCTTCCTCAGCCCTGGCGCACTTGGTTGCCAAGTTGAACAACTCCAAGGAAGTGCACAGGTCTTCATGCATCGCCAGCTCCTCCTTCATCTTGACATCGTGCACGCCGTCGGAGAAGGATGAGATGATGGCCTCCTCGGTCACCTTGGGAATCTTGAGGCATGCGTTGTTGAAGCGCTGGATGTACTTCTACAGGGTCTCTCCGAGTTGTTGCTTGATGTGGCGCATGTCGCTCACGGTGGGTGGCCGGGTGCGCATCTCGTCCCAAGAGGAGATCGTGCCTGGAGCCAGGTTCAGGAGCCATGTGCGGGCCCCGTCCTTGAGCGCCATGAGAAACCAGTTCGCCATGACCTTCTCGTCTCCGTTGGCAGCTTCCATGCCCAGCTCATAGAGCTGGAGGAACTCCGCAGGGTCGGCCGTGCCGTCGTAACGAGGAGGCAGGTCTGGCTTGAACTTGCCGGGCCACGCGACGCTGCGTAGCTAGGTGGTGAAGGCACGGCAGCCAGCTGTGGCCACAGGAGGCCTTGGGTGACGGAGAGCTTGGTCTTGCATGTCCCCACGCGCTGCAGCTGGGATCAGCGCGGGGTCTTGACGTGCGGGAGCAGGAGCATGGTCGGGACATGCTGGAGCAGGGAGCGCCTGGGCAGCTTCTTGCGGGTGAGGGACTTCTTGGCAGCTCTGCTCTTGCCGCGCTGGCACCTGACGGAGCAGGTTCCGCCCAAGGGCCACGCGCCTTGGAGCCATGGCGCCTTCTTGAGGAGGAGGCAGCCGGGGCGCTGCCGGAGCTTCGTCGCCCACGCGGGGCGGGGTGCGGTGCAGCGGAACAGACGGCCCAGGACAGCCCCCTGCGGAGCGGACAAGCTCGGTGACACGGTCGAGCCATTCTTCGTAGACATCGTCGACGGGACGGTAGCGCAGAGCTCGTTTGCCGCGATGAGCGCAGCTCGAGCCTCCATGGGTGCGCGGAGCGCGCGGGACGAAGAACCAGCTGGGGTGAGCGAGGGAGTAGCAGTGCGGCCGTCTTGCCGCACGGACAGATGCTGAGATGATGCTTGCTGCTCGTCCCCCGCCGGGCCGGTGACGGGGAACGGCGAGGACGCCCGCCGACAGGAGCCGTCTGGGCGACGCGGGAAGCGAGAGCGGCCCGGCACTCGGCGCGGGCCCGACGAGCGTCAGACATGGATGCAATGGTCGGAGGAGAACGGGGTGGTGGAAGACGAATTCCGGTGCACCCCTACCTGGCGCGCCAAATGTCGGATTTCGGGTTCCAGCAAACCCTTGAGGTTTGAACACTGGGGTGCATGCGGAGATTTCGCCTTCTACCTACCTGCGCCCCACCGCCACGCTAAGATCTAAGCTATGGAAAGAACAGCACAAGAGACACAGGGTTTATACTGGTTCGGGCCACCGTTGTGGTGGTGTAATACCCTACTCCAGTGTGTGGTGTGGTGGATTGCCTCTTGGGCTGATGATGATGAGAAATACAAGGAAGAACAGCCTCGCGAGGGTCTGTTCTTGGCTGAGGGGATGAACTGCTAGGAGGAGTTCAGTCACCCTTCTCTCTCTCTGTGTGTGTGTGATGCTACTCGATCCGATCCCAGCTTGTTTCTGGGTTGGCCGATTCTCGATCTCTTCTACCCTGGGGGTGGTTAGTCCTATTTATAGGCAAAGGCCCTGGGCCTCTTCCCAAATATTGAGCGGGAAGGGCGCCAACAATTGGCCATTTTGAAGGGGAACATCTGGTACACTTATCCTGACTAAAGTTGGTCCTCGCCTGCCAAAGGCTCTGGTGGTGATGCTGGCTTGGGCTCCACAATGACTTCCTCCCCGCCGTTGGACTGGTCTTGGTCTCGTTGCACCGAAACGGGTGCCTTTGCTTGATGCTCTCGCCTGCGCTTGCTCCCTTTGCACCAAAGAGGAAAGGAGGACACTGCGCGGCTGGCGTCCGCCTGGCACCTTTGGTCGTCATGGCTTGCGTCACAGGCACCTTGTGAGGTACCCCGCCTTGATCTCTCCGCCTCCCCGTGAGCCATCCTGGTGAGACCGTGCCTGAGGAAGCTCCGTGTCGTCCGCCCCGCGAGGCTCGGCCCCTCGCGAGGGTCTTGGGTCTGTGTTGATGAAGATGGGCCGTCCTGGGCCCCCCCTTTGAGCCACGCCGCAGGCAGGCAAGTCTGGGGACCCCCGTTCCCAGAACACCGACAGATCATTACATAGGCATCACGTCCAAGATTAGTAGACCGACTCCTGCCTGCATCTACTACTATTACTCCACACATCGATCGCTATCCAGCATGCATCTAGTGTATTAAGTTCATGGAAAAACTGAGTAATGCAATAAGAACGATGACATGATGTAGACAAGATCCGTTTATCTATTGCATAGATATAGATCCCATGTTTTTATCCTTAGTAGCAATGATACATACATGACGGTTTCCTTTCTGTCACTAGGATCAAGCACCATAAGATCGAACCCACTACCGGGCACCTCTTCCCATTGCAAGATAAATAGATCAAGTTGGCCAAACAAAACCCAAATATCGAAGAATAAATACGAGGCTATAAGAGATCATGCATATAAGAGATCAAAGAAACTCAAATAACTTTCATGGATATAGAAAGATATGACTGATCATAAACTCAAAGTTCATCATATCCCAATAAACACACTGCAAAAAGAGTTACATCATATGGATCTCGAAGAGACCATTGTATTGAGAATCAAGAGAGAGAGAGAGAGAGATGAAGCCATCTAGCTACTAACTACGGACCTGAAGGTCTACAAAGAACTACTCACGCATCATCGGAGAGGCACAAATTGAGGTGCTAAACCCCATCTGAGATGGTGTCTAGATTGGACATGGTGGTTCTGGACTCTGCGGCGGTTGGATGAATATTTCGTAGACTCCCCTAGGGTTCTGGTATTTTTTCGGTATTTATAGAGCAAAGTGGTTGTCCGGGGGGCACCCAAGGTGGGCACAACCCACCAGGGCGCGCCTGGGCCTCCTAGCGCACCCTGGTGGGTTGTCCCCTCCTCGGGACTCCCCCTAGGTGCAACCAGGGCCCAACATGTTCCTTCTGGTCCATAAAAAATCTCCGTAAAGTTTCGTGGCATTTGGACTCCGTCTGATATTGATTTTCTACAATGTAAAAAACATGGAAAAAACAGGAACTGGCACTTGGCACTATGTTAATAGGTTAGTACAAAAATGATATAAAATGACTATAAAATGATTATAAAACATCCAAGATTGATAACATAACAGCATGGAACAATCAAAAATTATAGATACGTTGGAGACGTATCACGGAGCCGCCGCCAAGCCCTGTTCTTCCTCGGGAGGGCAAATCCGGAGTCCATTCGGGGCTCCGAAGAGGGAAATCCGTCGCCATCGTGACCATCAACCATCCTTCATCACCAATTTCATGATGCTCGCCGCCGTGTGTGAGTAATCCCATCATAGGCTTGCTAGACGGTGATGGGTTGGATGAGATTTATCATGTAATCGAGTTAGTTTTGTTAGGGTTTGATCCCTAGTATCCACTATGTTCTAAGATTGATGTTCCTATGACTTTGCTATGCTTAATGCTTGTCAGTAGAGCCCGAGTGCCATGATTTAAGATCTGAACCTATTGTGTTTTTATGAATATATTTGTGTTCTTGATCCTATCTTGCAAGTTATAGTCACCTACTACGTGTTATGATCCGGTAACCCTGGAGTGACAATAGCCGGGACCACCCCCGGACCCGGTGATGACTGTAGTTTGTGGAGTTCATGTATTCACTAAGTGCTAATGCTTTGGTCTGGTACTCTATTAAAAGGAGGCCTTAATATCCATTAGTTTACAATAGGATCCCGCTGCCACGGGAGGGCAGGACAAAAGATGTCATGCAAGTTTTTTCCATAAGCACATATGACTATATTCGGAATACATGCGTACATTATATTGATGAATTGGAGCTAGTTCTGTGTCACCCTATGTTATAATTGTTACATGATGAATGATATCCGACATAATTATCCATCATTGATCCATTGCCTACGAGCCTGTTTCATATTGATCTTTGCTCCATTACTTTTCCATTGCCACTGTTAAAATTTCTAATGTTACTTTTGTCACCGTTATCGTTACTTCCATACTAGTTTGCTACTAAGTACTTTGTTGCAGATATTAACTCTTTCAGGTCTGGTTGAATTGACAACTCAGCTGCTAATACTCGAGAATATTCTTTGGCTCCCCTTGTGTCAAATCAATAAATTTGGGTTGAATACTCTACCCTCGAAAACTGTTGCGATCCCCTATACTTGTGGCTTATTGATACGTCTCCAACGTATCTATAATTTATGAGGTATTCATGATGTTATATTATCATTCTTGGATGTATTACAATCATTTTATAGCAACTTCATATAATTTTTTGGGACTAACCTATTGACCCAGTGCCCAGTGCCAGTTGTTGTTTTTTGCTTGTTTTTTACATCGCAGAAAATCGATATCAAACGAAGTTCAAACACTGCGAAACTTTTTGTGGATTTTTTATGGACCAGAAGACCACCAATGGGCCAAAGCAGCACCTGGGGGTGCCCCAAGGGGGCACAACCCACCAGGGCGCACCTGGGGGCCCAGGCGCGCCCAGGTGGGTTGTGCCCACCTCGGTGGCCTCCCGCACCCCCTCTTTAACCTATAAATTCCCAAAAATTCCAGAAACCCTGGGGGTTAACCTAGATCAGAAGTTCCGCCGCCGCAAGGCTCTGTAGCCACCGAAAACCAATCTAGACCCTTTCCGGCACCCTGCTAGAGGGGGGAATCATCTCCGGTGGCCTTTTTCATCATCCTGGTGGCCACCATGATAAGGAGGGAGTAGTCCACCCTCGGGGCTGATGGTTTGTTCCAGTAGCTATGTGTTTAATTTCTCCCTCTCTCTCGTGTTCTTGATATGTCACGATCTTGATGTATCGGGGCTTTGTTAATATAGTCGGATCATATGGTGTTTTCCCCTCTCTATCTTGTTGTGATGAATTGAGTTTTTACCTTTGAGATTCCGTTGTTATTGGATTGAATACTTTTATAGATTTGAGAACACTTGATATATGTCTTGCAATTGAATACTCATGGTGACAATGGGGTATCGTATTGATTCACTTGATATATGTTTTGGCACTCAACTCGCGGATTCCCGAGGTGACATTGGGGTAATCTATGCATAGGGGTTGATGCACGTTCTTGTCCTTGTTTCTCCGGTAGAAATCTTGGGGCACTCTTTGAAGTTCTTTGTGTGGATTGAGTATTATGAATATGAATTTGCTTTGGTGTTATTTTAGTATGAACTCTAGGATAGATCCAAAGGAAATAATAGCTTAGTGTCATTTTAGTACGGACTCTTGAATAGATTGATTGGAAAGAATAGCTTTGAGGTGGTTTCATACCCTACAAACAATTTCGTCTTATGTTCCCCGCCAGATAGGAACTTTGGAGTGATTCTTCGTTGCACGTTGAGGGACGGTTATATGATCCAATTATATTAGCATTGTTGAGAGGTTGCACTAGCGGAAGTATGGACCCTGGGCCTCCTTTTCAAGCATTGCAATACCGTTTTTATGCCCGTTTACTATTTGCTACCTTGCTGTTTTTATTTATTTAGATTATAAAAATATATTTCTACCATCCATATTACACTTTTATCACCATCTCTTCGCCGAACTAGTGCACCTATACAATTTGCCATTGTATTGGGTATGTTGGGGACACAAGAGATTTCTTGTATTTGGTTGCAGGGTTGTTTGAGAGAGACCATCTTCATCCTAGACCTCCCATATATTGATAAACCTTAGATCATCCACTTGAGGGAAAATTGCTACTGTCCTACAAAACTCTACGCTTGGAGGCCCAACACGAGTCTACAAGAATAAAGTTGCGTAGTAGACATCAAGCTCTTTTCTGGCACCGTTGCCGAGGAGGTGAGTGCTTGAAGGTATATCTTTAGATCTTGCTATTGAATATTTCAGTTTCTTGTTTTATCACTTGTTTGGTTCATAAAAAGAAAACTACAAAAAAATGGAATTGAGGTTTCATCATATTATTCATCTTTATAATGCCTTTCATGAAAATGATGGTTCGGAAAATTGTGCTCAGTTGATAGAAGAAGAACTCAATAGAATGTTTGGCATAAATGAGCATGATTGCAATGTTATTAGTATGAATTCTTTGAATATCCATGATGCTAATGATATGCAAAGCCATAAGCTTGGGGATGCTATATTTGATGAAGATAATATTTTTAGTCCCCCAAAATTTGATGTGCAAGTTTGTTATAATAATTGCATGCCTCCTATTTATGATGATTATAATGATGAAAGTGGATTTGGAGAGGTCATGACTTTATTTAGTGATGAATCCACCATTTTGGATGAGGTTTCAATTGACTATGATAACAAAGTTGCTATCTATGATGATTATGGTGATGACATGTATGCTATAAAGAATAATGATAACCATGGAACTTGTCATCATGATTTTAGTTTTCACTCCCATGATAGTTATTTTGTTGAGTTTGCTCCCACTACTATTGATGAGAATAAATTAGCTTATGTGGAGAGTAACAAAATTTCTATGCTAGTAGATCATGAAAATAATGATTTGTGTAATGGTTATATTGTTGAATTCATTTATGATGCTACTGAAAATTATTATGAGGGAGGAACATATGCTTGTAGGTATTGCAATAATATCAAGTTTCCTCTCTATGTGTTGAAAATCTTGAAGTTATGCTTGTTTTGCCTTCCTATGCTAGTTGGTTCTTGTTCCCATAAGTTGTTTGCTCACAAAATCCCTATGCATAGGAAGTGGGTTAGGCTTAAATGTGCTAGTAATATGCTTCATGATGCTCTCTTTATGTTTCAATTCTTATCTTTTATGCGAGCATCATTGAAACCATCATGCCTAGCTAAAAAGGCATTAAAGAAAAGCGCTTGTTGAAAGACAACCAACACTTTTACCTACTGTTTTTGTGTGTTCACATCATTAGGCTACTGTAGTAATCATGTTTTATTGCTTTTGTTTCAATAAAGTGCCAAGTAAGACTTTTGGGATGGCTTACGGTGATAGTTGATTTGATCTTGCTGAAAAACAGAAACTTTTGCGCTCAGGAAAACAATTCACATTTTTAACATAAGCTTGATAAAATGCTGATTCTTTTTCAGAAGATTAATAGACAAGTTTCCCATGTTTTCCTAATTTTTCAGAATTTTTGGAGTAGCAGAAGTATGGTTGGAGTACAGATTACTACAGACTGTTCTGTTTTTGACTAATTCTGTTTTCAATGCATAGTTTGCTTGTTTTCTAGTTTCTGAAAGTGCTAGTGATCGACTTAGAGGGGGCTGAATAGGCGATTTTTATGGAAGTCTTCAAAACATGGAAGTTTCAAAGACAAACGATAGAAATAAACCTATTACCATGCAGCGGAAGGTAGACTACACTAGACAAGCCATAGTCAAGTATTCAGTGAAGTGAAGGCACAATGACTAATAGCAACTAGGCAGTATGGATCAGGTTGGAAGATAGTATGAAGCCAATCAGAACAAGCAGTCACTCAGTGAAGACAAAAGATAATGCAAACAGGCAATGTCTTCACAAGGACCAACTATAAATAAAGAGATGGGAAGGATAGAACCAGTGGCTCGTTGAAGACAATGATTTGTTGGACCAGTTCCAGTTGCTATGACAACTGTACGTCTGGTTAGGGAGGCTGAGATTCAACTCAAAAGACCGTGTCTTCACCTTATTCCCCTTGAGCTAAGGACACCCAGTCCTCGCCCAATCACTCTGGTAAGTCTTCAAGGTAGACTTCCAAACCTTCACAGACTTCGTTCACCGGCGATCCATAGTGACTCTTGGATGCTCAGAATGCGACACCTAACCGGCTGGAGGATTCACAGTCCTCAAGTGTAATAAGTCTTCAGATCACACAGACAAGAAGACTTCAATGATGCCTAACACTCTTTGGCTCTGGGTGTTTAGGGCTTTGTCCTCGCAAGGAATTCTCTCTCAAAGGCTTTGAGGTGGGTTGCTCTCAAACGAAAAAAGCCATACACTAACTCTGAGCAGCCAACCGTTTATGGTTGTAGGGGGTGTGCTATTTATAGCCACTAGGCAACCCGACCTGATTTGTCCAAAATGACCCTGGGTCACTAAGGAACTGACACGTGTTCCAACGGTCAGATTTCAAACACACACAGCAACTTTACTTGGGCTACAAGCAAATCTGACTTATCCAGCTCTGGATAAGATTTGCTCTCATTGTGTTCGCTCGAAGACATAGGATTTTGGTTAAGCATCACTTCAGTCATTCTGACTGGTTCTCTTGGACCCCACTTAACAGTACGGTGGTTCCTATGACTCGACAAACAAGAAAACGAACGACGAAACAACTAAGTCTTCGCGCTCCATAGTCTTCACGCGATGTCTTCTCTTGTCATAGTCTTCAATGTGAATGTCTTCACATACCACCTTTCACTTCAATGTCTTCATACATTTTTAGGGGTCATCTCTAGTAGGAAAACCGAATCAATGAGGGACTTCTACCTATGTTATCCTGCAATTCTCACAAACACATTAGTCCCTCAACCAGGTTTGTCGTCAATACTCCAAAACCAACTAGGGGTGGCACTAGATGCACTTACAATCTCCCCCTTTTTGGTGATTGATGACAAACTGGTTGAAGTTTTCAACGGGGAATAAAATATGTGAAATTGTAACGGATAGTGTATTGTCTTCATAAGTGGCAAAGGCTCCCCCTGAAGATGTGCATATAAGTAATTTGCCTTTGGAATGCAAATGCACATGGCAGGTTGTACATGTGGAGATCCTCTTCAACTTATGATGACAATTCATCATGCATGATTTGATATAACGAAGATAATGACATGCATAATGAAAAATGGACGTCTGCAAAATGACCTAAGTGCGGAAGTTATCATCGCACATGCGGAATTTATCATCGCATCACAGAATAGCAAATAAGTAGCAGACGACCATCGAGTTTAAGTGTTACAACTCAAAGAACCGAATGTATCGAAAAGCAAGAGTTGTAAGCACTTGGAAAAGTAGCAAAAGGTAAAGCAACCACCCATATGGACCCGCTTGAAGACTATCAACTCATATGCTTCTCCCCCTTTTGTCAGTAAGGACCAAAAAGGTTTGAAGACATAGAGCGCCTACTCGTTCCCATGAGGTGCAGGCGAGGCAGCAGGGTCGTCGTTGAGGTCCGGTGGTGCAGAAGAACTTGGTGCAGTGTCGACACGCACTGAAGTTGGAGGAGGTGAAGTTGCATCATCTTGGTCATCGATGACTCTGGCATTCACTATCGCAGCTGAGGACGAATAGTCAGAGTCTTCAAGTGAGGGAGTCTGACGCAAGTGAGCATTCCTGGGAGGAGTTGAGTCAAACTTGAATCTGTGGTGAAGCCATCGTCTTGCAGATCAGCTTCAGCACTAAGCAATGTCAAACTCTTCCACGACCTCCGACAAGTTTCATGAGTGACAAAGGCATTCTTGGTGGCAAGATTGCGAATGCGATTGACATCCACCAAGAGGCTTTGCATCTGACGCTTGAGCTAGTTGTGATGCTTGTCCTGTTTATGGTGTAGCGCGACGAGAAGCTCTCAGTCATTGAGAACACGAGATCGCCTTCGAGGCCTTTGCACAATGGTGCTTCCAGTGGCGTCAGTTTGAGTACGAGGGGCACAGGTGTTGCCAGTCAAGGGATAAACACGCGAGACTGCCTGAACTCCTTCAATGGGCTGGGTGAAGCTTTGGTGATCAGCATTGTGAAGATAAATGGGATCCTTAGCAGGCTCTGGGTAAATAGCTTCAACAAACAGATCAACCTCTGGCAAGAAGACAAGATGATTGCGCGCAGACGACTGATAGTTGATGGCAGAGTGACGCTTGATAAGGCGCATTACCCATGGAGCATAGAACTTCAGACCAAAAATGTCGGAGCCTGATGCAGCCAACTGCCTGATGAAGAAGTCTTGAGCATTGAAGCTGATGCCATTGAAGATATAGAAAACCAAAGTCTTCATTGCTCCTTCAAGCTTCGCTGCAGATGAATGTCCTTTGACGGGCCATAGAGTTTTTCTGATGATATGATAAATGGTCCGAGGCAGATACTCTAGGTCTTCAACAAAGAATTTAGATGGGTAGTCAGCGTCGTGAGGCAAAGACTTCATCATGCTCAATATTTGGCTCATGTTGGTTTCTGGCGTCTAAAAGATGCTCTCCAAAGCATTCTGGTGTTGTTGACAACCTGGCTCATAGTATTCACCAGGAGTGGGCAGGCCTGTGAGCTCAATGATATCAAGAGCTTTGCCTTCATGATGGACATTGCCTGTCATCCACTCAAGGACCCAAGTCTTTGGATCCCTGTTGTAGCCTCGAATGTGAAGAGTTGCATAGAACTGTAGCAGAAGCTCTTCATTCCAGTGTTCCTTATCTATGACAAACTGCAGAAGTCCAGCGTCTCTGAAGCAATCCAACGCTTCTTCAAGGCAGGGCAGGCCAGCTATAGCTTCAGTGTCGAGACGCATATGTGGAAATATGCGCCCTTGATTGTATAAGACGCAGGAATAGTAGCTGCGATGCTGATAGCTCCAGAACCGATCTGATGAAATGCGAGGTTTGGTGTAAGGGTTCTTGGCGCTGTTGAAGAAGGTGTTGTGTGCCACAAAGCCATTCACATTGAAGACCCCGGGTGAAGTTGCAGTGCCTGGGAATCATGGAAGTCTTGGCTTGGGCTTCTGGACGAGAGGTCTGTGCTCGACATGATAGTCAAATTGTGGACCCGCATCAGGTGGAGGAACCAGAATGGGCCATCGAACCACAACAGGTTGACCACGATTAAATGCCAGCTCAATTGTATGAGGTCTTGGAGGGGGTATAGGAGCATTGACATTGTCGAAGATATGGGCTTCAGGGGCCACATTGGCTTCAGGTGCTTCAGTATTGGCTTCGGGCGCTGCAGTGGCTTCAGGTGCTTGCACTTCTGGCATCGCAGTAGCTTCAGGCGCCACATTAGCTTCAGCCATGACAATGTCATTGGCTTCAGCGTTGATGTTGGTGGCCGCCTCAGGATTGTTAACCTCCACTTCAAGAGCTGGAGGGTCGGACACGTTCTCCTAGAGAACAACATCTTGGTGGGACGGGGGTGTAGCTGCAGTGGGGTCAACAGCTGGATTGTCAACTTCATCATCTTCAACAATGTCGTGAGGACCAATGTCTTCAGCTGCGGTGGGGTCAACAGCTGGATTGTCTTCAGCTTCATGAGCCTCTATGGAAGCAGGCTCATGAACTATCACTTGGAGTTCTTGATGTTCAGACGCAGGATGACCCACTGAGATTGGCTCGACATCAAGGGGCTCTGTGGGAGCAGCCCGGTCTCTCTTCTTGGTTTTGCGTTTCTTGGTTGGAGGAGCATCATCAGTGGTGGCCTTGGTTTTGCGCTTTCTGGCTTCGGCTTCAGCTGCCCTTGTTTTCTTCAGTTCTGAAGCCACTGTGGGGACCTTAGGCTTCGAGCCTATCATACTGGCTGGGAAGACAATTGGATGTACTTCCTACCTTGGTGCTTCGGGTTCTGCCATAGTTGGCTTCTTCTTCTTCTTGGCCGCCATTCGGGGGTCGATGCCTGGTCGCCCCAAAGCCTTGCGCTTTTCAGCTTCATTGTATCCCTGAACACATTTAGCAGCAAGATCCTTCATGTGCTCACGAGACCCTTTGGCTTCTTCGCATTTCGTTCGGAATGCTTCCTTGAGCTCATGCATCATGACCTGGAAGTTCTGAATGTCTTCAACATTGAGCTTGGCCATATGCTTCTTGAACTGAGCCTTTTCATAATCTATCTTATGCTTCAGCTTAACAATTTTCTGAGCTAGAGCCAGCTCATCAGCAATGGCTCCATGGAAGGTGACGCTGAGGCCAATGGGAAGCTGAAGATCATCAAAGATAACATTTGGGATGTCAAACCACTCATCAATGAACTTGTTTATGATTTCAACATCAAAGAGAGGAAGGTCATTGAAGATTTCTGCCTCTTGCTTGCTCTTGATCAACTGCTCAAGAGCGTCATCGCCAAGGTCGTCATCGCTGGACAGATCAATGGCGTCATTCTCGTTGTGCAGAACAGCAGCAAGGGTCAGTGCTTGGCTGGTGGGTTGCATGGGCATCTTTACTTTGGAAGGCTTGGAGATGCGTGACAGATCTTCAGACTGCACACTTTGTTCAGGAGGTGCAGTGGCCAGAGGCTTCACCCGTGAAACCTTTGGTGCAGGGGCAGGCTTCGAAGCCTTAGGTTTCTTCAGCTTCTTTGGCTTCGGTGGTGCAGGCGCTTCATCAGAATCAGCGACGTCTACAGGTTGATCCACAACTGCCCCTTGAACCTATATGTGAGTAATGAGATCTTCTAAGTTATAGAAGGGCCCAACCAGATTGGGTTCAGCTTCGTGTGTGCCATCAGCACGAGGAGCAGAGGTCCCTGGATTGAAGTCTAGTCCCCATGACTTCTTATTTTCTTTGGCCGAGTTCCTGGCAAACTGGAAGTTGCGCTTGAACAGATTGTCGTCACGACACCATAGCAATGAAGATGGGTCTGCATCGGCAGGCTGTGGTCCACGGACCATGCAAGTATAGAAGCCTTGTTCAATGGCTTCAGCTCTGGATATGGGTTAAAGATATCTATACAAGATGTCTCCCCACGGTCGCTTGATGGCATTTTTCTCAGCATATTCCTGGGTCACAAACCTGTACTTGAACCATTATTCTGCCCAATATCTTCAAATCCATTGGATTCGGGTTTTCCGCTGATTGTAGTCCTCCTCTGGATCTGTCTTGTACAACTCATAGAGGTCAGGAGGCAAATCTCTTGAGGTGTTCCCACGATGCTGTCTGCCACCCTTTCTTGCAGATTTCTCTGTTGCCATGAAGTTTAGACTGAAAGGCTTCAAAGCTGTCAAAGTCTTCCGTCTACTGGTCAGACAAGAACTGGCTTCAGGAGAATTTATATGATGTTGTAAGAACTCTGCAAATGAATGCAGACTATGAGAACCAAGGGATTCTCCCACGGACATGTACCTGTGACAGCATTAAAGGTGCGAGGGAAGGGGAAGAGGTCATATGCATTCTCAGAAGATTTTTGAAGATAAATCAGTTTAGAAGATATTGACCTCATAGTGACAAGACATTCACTCATAGGTAGAGAGTTGGTTCCAGATTTGTACGAATCCATGAATAAGTTGTAACATCCCAAATTTTCAATTTGGAATGTTATACATTAGCTCATCATGCATACCATATTTTATTTTGGTTTTGGTTTTGATCCTAGAAAATCCTAAGCAACTCAAGGACCCACGGAGAGAGTTGGGGATTTCGTTATTTACATATTTGAGTTTTCTCAAATTTTGTAAACAGGATCATTTGATTTTATTTATTTTATCATCAATTATTTCTATTACAAAAATATGAGAGGGAATAAAATGACTTTCCCAAAATATAGAAATATTGAGGATTTAATAAAAAATCAAATAAGATTTATTTCGGAGCTTTTCGGTATTTTATTTGAATTTAGGAAAAATGCGCGTTTTTTAAAATTGCATTTAGGACCCAAATAAATGTTCACTTTATCGGGCTTGATTTTAGAAGCCCGCGAAAATTTATTTCGGGATTTTAGGAGTCCGTTTAGTATTTCTTTTTATTTTTCTTCCGAGCGAAAAAAAACGCGGAACCGACTATGGGCCATACTCGGCCAGGACACCGCTGGCCGGGGCCTTTATAAGCCGGGGCAAGCCAGCCCAAAGGCCAGCCGCCCTGAAACCCTAACCCTAGCCGAGCCCCAGCCCCAGCCCCAGCCCCGCCGCCAGCCGCCACCGCCGCCAGCCGCCGCCGCCGCCCCGCCGCCGATGCGCTGGAGCCGCGCGTCGCCCGAGGTTCGCCGCCCTCGAAATCCATGCTGTTTAAAAAAAATCCGTTCGTCGTTTTTCTTTTTTGTCGGATTTTTCCGCGGTTATTTTCTGATCGCGATTTCTGATCCGATTTTCGTTTTAGTATAACTTTTTGCTCGTTTATCCGAATCAGGCGATTCAAGCGCCTGGAGTTTCGTCTCGAAACCCTCTTTCCGAATAATCAACTTAAACAAGTTTTTGCTACTATAAAATTTGACTTAGATCCAGATTACTAGAACGAAGTTGTTTTCTTTCGCCGTTTGATTTCTTTTGCTTCGTTCGATTTGATTCTTTTTGCAAACCAGGGTTCTTAAGTTGAACTTTCTGGTTAGATCTTCTATTTGAGTTTTACCTGTGCATTAGATGAGTACTTATTGTATGCTTGTTTGTTTGTCTGTGATAGAATACCCGGAGTGCGCCGCCTGTTACTTTGAACCTCTAGGTTTCGCGGATCATCAGCAAGGCAAGTAACACTTTGATCATACCTTTTTCTACAACCCAGTTTTATTGCATTAGACCAATCCTCACACATTGCATGATTAGGATCTAATTAAATTGTGGGATGGGAAGTAGATGAGGTAGTACCTATTACCTGTTTATTATCAAACCTTTGGGAGTTACTTCTGCGTTTGCTTATTATGCCATGCTATGCTAGTAGACGTGGATTAGGTGAGTGATATCCATGATAGATGTGAGATAGTTAATTAATGGTTTATCTAAGGTGGCAACCTAAACACACATCTGGGTGGATTGAGGCACCTGGGTATTCGAGGACTTGCCTGTTTTTCTTTTGGACCGCCACCCAGGCTCAAAGGGATCATGAGATTATTCATACTAGAAACTTCCGTGTGCAGCCACAAGCCATTATGGGCTCTGGCGTAGTTGATTAAGTTGTGCGAACTCTTACAGTGGTAGACTAGCAGATGTAGGGGATGTAGGTGGTACGGTCTACCCGATCGTAAGGTGCTAGCGCTTCTGAAAGACTATGTCTCGGTCATCCGTCTTCTCAAACACCATGTAGTGCGAGAAAACAAACGGAGGCGATCGAGTCTTGTGGGGAAAAGTGCGCAAACCTCTGCAAAGTGTAACAAACTAATCATGGTTAGCCGTGTCCCCGGTTATGGACATCTTGAGTATCTAGTACTTGGATTATCATGTGAATCTCAACATGTTACTCTAAAGTTAATTTTGTTGGGTTTAATGATGTTAATTGGGATTGAGAATGCTGTCAACCATTCTCAATGTTTAACAACCACCATGATAGTAATTAAATTTATTCCTTTGAAGTAGGTAAAAATTGGCTTTATGCAAAAACTGTAACCATAGAGCTTTCCACCAGCCAAATATGCATATAGTATAGCTGTTGCATTCCATTACTCTCTATGTGTTACCTTGCCAGCATATTCCATGTGCTGACCCATTCTCGGGCTGCAACATTAATGTTGCAGACTTTTCAGATGACGATTAAGGAGTTTTTAGGTCGTGGTTCTATACTCAGTGATGCCGTTGGAGTTGATGGACTCACCTATCTTTCAAGCCTTCCGCTGTTATCGTTATTAGATGGCCTTAAGCCATATTTATTGTACTAAGTTCTCTTTTGAGACACCCGATGTAATAAGTGTGTGATTGCTACTCTGCTATAAATCCTTCGCGTACTATGTGGTGTCAGCATTACTGATCCAGGGATGACACCGGAGCATAGAGATCAGACTGTTTGAGGTCTGGTCGCTACAGAGATGGTATCAGAGCACAGGCTGACTGTAGGACACGACCACTAAGCTAAAGACCTAGATCACTACTCACTCTCTTCTCTTCTGACTTCTCATCTTTTCTACTCTTTAGGATGGCGGATGCAAGGAACAAGTTCACACAACCAGATGAAGATACACCCTTTGGACGCCACTTGAAGGAAGTCACTAGATACCTGAACATAGGAATACCAAGCTTCACGGGAACCTACAACGCCACTTTACCTGAAGAAGAGCGTTGGATGATTCAAGTTCAAGTTCCAGGAAGGACGTTCATGCCAGTCACTGAGCCCATAGAGTTTTCTTTTGATGCACCAACTTGGAGTCTAGGAAAGAGTATGGCAGCTCATATCGCCATGGGACGCATTGGCGAAGTCTACCGCAAGGATCTCAAGGATACTATCTACCAGATTTGTGGGCGCCGAGATGAACACTGGGAGATGATGAGCACCAGGAAAGATAGATCAATTGCAGCTTTTATTCAGGAGTTAAATCAGCACATTCGATGACAGGAGAATCAGATGTGCGCCGACATGATAGATCTGAAGAAGGGTAAGACTAGAATCAAGGAACTGGAGGAAGAACTCAAGGCTACATGCGAAGATTATGAAGAAGAAATTGAAGTATTGGTGGAGAAGAATGACGATCTGATCAAGAAGGTTGGAATATTTATGGGAGGCCCGACACCAGTAGATGAAGACGAAGAACCCAAGGAGATTAGCCCGGAAGACTACATCATCATTGACGGCACCGACTCGGAACAAGATAGTAGCAATGATGACTATGTTGATGAAGCAGGAGCTGATATCATGGAGTCTACAACCGTAGAATATTTCTAGTAGACCACCTCATCAGTAGTAGTAGTCCACCATGTAAATATAGTAGTCCGAGCACTCTTGCGATAGATAGATCGATTGAATGCCTTTGTTTGATTGATTGAAGTGCATTGTTTGCTTTTGCCTCATGTGCATATGGGTAGTGTTTTCTCTTTAGACCCCCTCTATTCTTATATCTCATCTTTTCTAAACCCTCAGATGCCTCCGAGACGTGACCCCGGATTTGCCTTTCCGCCGGAGCTCACCCAGTTGATCCAGCAGCAGAACACCTTGATGCAGTTGCTAGTTCAGAATCAGAATTAGGGGAACAACAACAACCCACCACCACCACCACCTGTTGACCACTTAGCCCGTTTTCTTAGGCTGAATCCACCGGTGTTTTCCAGTAGCACCGAGCCGATAATAGCAGATGATTGGCTCCGCAAGATAGCTAGGGAGTTGACCACAGTAGGATGCACAGATGCTGAGAAGGTTAAGTTTGCCGCATATCAGTTAGAAGGACCCGCAACATCCTGGTGGGAAAATTTCACAGCCACCTTCCTAGTCGACACTGTCACATGGGACCAGTTTCAGCAGGCTTTTCGTACTGCCCATGTTTCAGCAGGAGCAATGGCCATGAAGAAGTGTGAGTTTCGTAACTTGCGCCAAGGAGGACGGACAGTTGGCCAGTATGTGGAGGAGTTTAGTAAGCTAGCACGTTATGCCCCAGATGACGTTGCTACGGATGCAGCTAAGCAGGAGAAATTCCTGGAAGGATTGAATGATGAGTTGAGTATGCAGTTGATGGTAGCCACCTTCAACAACTACCAGGAGTTGGTAGATCGTGCTCTTATGATTGAAGGGAAGCAGCAGCAAATTGAGAACCGCAAGAGGAAGTATGGAGAAGGAAAGTATAATTCAGGAGCTCAGCAGAGGCCACGTTTTACCCCTAGACCGGGAGGACATTTTCAGCATACCCATGGAGTAGGTAGCTCGCACAATCACAATGGCACCAAGAATGGTAATGGGAATGGAGGAAGCAATGGACATAACCGCAACACCCCATCAACCCCAGCCAAGAAGGACCAGAGCCAAGTCACCTGTTTCAAGTATTCCAAGACCGAACACTATGCCAATGAATGTCCTGAAGGCCAAAATGGCAATGGAAGTTCTGGGAAGAAGCCGAACCCTTTCAACAGGGGACAGGTGAACCACGTTAATGTGGAGGAGGTTGAAGCTCAGCCCGATGCAGTAATAGGTAAGTTTTGGTTAAGTCATTTACTGCACTCATTCTTTTTGATACTGGTGCATCGCATTCATACATCTCAAGGGGATTTGTGGATAAGTATAACCTACCAACCCAAGCCCTTAGGTCACCCATGTTGGTAACCTCGCCAGGAGCAGAGTATGTGGCTAGTCCATGGTGTGATCGGTTACCATTACGGATTGGTAACTATGTTTTCCCTCAGACCTAGTAGTATTGGAATCTCAAGGATTGGATGTGATATTAGGCATGGATTGGTTATCAAAGTATAAAGGGAATAATGAGTGTGCTAGTAAGTCAATTTTGCTTACCACACTAGAAGGGAGAAGGATCAAGTATGTATCCCGGCATGTGCCAAATAGGACTCAAGTAAATTCCTTATCAGGAGTTGTGCAGGAGGAAGTACCAGTGGTAAAGGATTTTCCTGATGTATTTCCCAAAGAGTTGCCAGGTATGCCACCGGATAAAGACATTGAGTTTTTGATTGAGCTTTTGCCAGGCACTGGGCCAATATCAAAGAGACCATATAGGATGCCAGCAAAAGATTTGGTGGAAATTAAGAAGCAGATTAAGGAGTTACTGGATAAAGGTTACATTCGCCCAAGTTCTTCGCCTTGGGGATCGCTAGTACTTCTAGTGGAGAAGAAGGATGGATCGTTAAGAATGGTTGTTGATTATCGAGGATTGAACGAAGTAACAATCAAAAACAAGTACCCGCTACCAATGATCAATGATCTGTTTGATCGATTGCAAGGAGCTAAAGTATTTTCCAAGATCGATTTGCGATCAGGATACCACCAGTTGAAGATTCAAGAACAGGATATTCCGAAGACAGCTTTTACCACCAGGTATGGGCTGTATGAGTATACCGTTATGTCATTTGGTCTGACTAACGCGCCTGCCTATTTTATGAACATGATGAACAAAGTGCTTATGGAGTTTTTGGATAAGTTCGTCGTAGTGTTCATTGATGATATCCTGGTATATTCGAAGAATGAAGAGGAGCATAAGGAGCATTTGCGTTTGGTACTTGGAAAGCTCAGAGAACACCAATTATATGCCAAGTTCAGCAAATGTGAGTTTTGGTTGAAGGAAGTAGGATTCCTCGGACACGTTATATCCGAAGAAGGTATAGCAGTAGATCCCGCTAAAGTTGAAACCGTGACCAAGTGGGAAGCACCAACAACTGTTGGAGAGATCCGGAGTTTTCTTGGACTCGCAGGATACTACCGGAGGTTTATTGAGAATTTCTAAAAGATTGCGAAGCCTATGACGGAGTTGTTGAAGAAGGATACTAAGTTCAAATGGACTGAGGAGTGTGAGGCAAGTTTTCAGGAATTGAAGAACCATTTGGTTACCTCACCAGTGCTGATATTGCCAAATCAGACCAAGGATTTTGAGGTGTATTGCGACGCTTCACGTCGAGGACTTGGAGCAGTGCTTATGCAGGAAGGGAGAGTTGTTTCCTATGCTTCACGACAATTGAAGCCTCACGAATTGAATTATGCCACGCATGATTTGGAGTTAGCAGCCATAGTGCATGCCTTGAAGACATGGAGACATTTCCTCATCGGAAATCATTGTGAGGTGTACACGGATCGCAAGAGTTTGAAGTACATTTTCACGTAGAAGGAGTTGAACCTCAGACAAAGGAGATGGTTGGAGCTCATCAAGGATTATGATATGAGATTGCATAATCACCCTGGAAAGGCTAATGTAGTAGCTGACGCATTAAGCCGCAAGAGCCATGTCAATACATTAATGACGCGAGAAATACCAAAGGAGTTAGCAGAAAATCTTCGTGAACTATGTTTGGAAATAGTTACGAGAGGCTATGTAGCAGCATTGTAAATTCAGTCAACTTTGATGGATAGAATCAGAGAAGCTCAAAAAGCTGACAAGGAGATTGCTTCCATAAAGGAGAAAATGAGCCAAGGAAAAGCTAAAGGATTTCGTGAGGATGAGCACGACACCCTATGGTTTGAAGACCGTGTTTATGTACCCAATGACCCGGAGATCAGAAAGTTGATTCTGCAAGAGGCACATGATTCACCGTATTTGATTCACCCAGGAAATACCAAGATGTATTTGGATTTGAAGGATATTTTCTGGTGGACCGGAATGAAGAAGGATATTGCGGAGTATGTAGCAGTTTGTGACGTATGTCAGAGAGTAAAGGCAGAGCATCAGAAGCCAGCAGGATTGTTGCAACCGTTGCCGATACCCGAATGGAAGTGGGATAAGCTAGGCATGGATTTTATCACGGGATTACCAAGGACTCGTTCAGGCTATGACTCGATTTGGGTTGTAGTTGATCGATTGACGAAGGTAGCTCATTTCATCCCAGTAAAGACCACTTACACCAGTGCTAAGTTGGCAAAGATATACATGACCAGGATCGTATGTTTACATGGAGTTCCGAGGAGCATCGTATCAGATAGAGGAACCCAGTTTACCTCAAAGTTCTGGAAGCAGTTGCATGAGACTTTGGGTACTAGGCTAGAATTTAGTACAGCTTTTCATCCGCAGACAGATGGACAGACCGAGAGAGTCAATCAGATTTTGGAGGATATGCTGAGAGCTTGTGCGCTAGATTATGGATCTAGTTGGGACGATAATTTGCCATATGCAGAGTTCTCTTACAATAATAGCTATCAGACCAGTTTGAAGATGGCCCCTTTCGAAGCTCTGTACGGAAGGAGGTGTAGGACATCGTTGTCATGGGACAAAGTTGGAGACCGCCAGTTGTTTGGACCAGATCTGATTAAAGAGTCTGAACAGAAGGTGAAGTTGATTCGCGATAGGCTCAAGGTAGCCCAGTCTAGGCAAAAGAGCTACGCAGATTCTAAACGCAAGGAGACGGTTTACGAAGTCGGAGATAGAGCTTATCTTCGAGTATCCCCACTTCGAGGGATTAAGCGCTTTGGAGTTAAGGGGAAGTTAGCGCCACGATTTGTAGGGCCATATCAAGTTTTGGAGCGTATGGGAGAAGTGGCCTACAAGTTGGAATTGCCTGAAAAATTGACAGGAGTTCATGATGTGTTTCACGTTTCTCAGTTGAAGAAGTGTCGCATGGAGATGGCTGACATACCTTTGGGAGACACAGTGCCATTAGAAGCAATTCAGTTGGATAACAATTTGACCTATGAGGAGATACCAGTCAAGATTCTTGAGTTTGCCAGCCGAGTAACTCGCAGCAAGGTTATCAAGTTTTGCAAAGTTCAGTGGAGCCACCACACGGAGGATGAAGCCACCTGGGAGCGAGAGGAAGATTTGCTCAAGGACCACCCTCACCTATTTTCTAGCCAACCCGAATCTCGAGGGCGAGATTCATCTTAAGGGGGTAGGTTTGTAACATCCCAAATTTTCAATTTGGAATGTTATACATTAGCTCATCATGCATATCATATTTTATTTTGCTTTTGGTTTTGATCCTAGAAAATCCTAAGCAACTCAAGGACCCACGGAGAGAGTTGGGGATTTCGTTATTTACATATTTGAGTTTTCTCAAATTTTGTAAACAGGATCATTTGATTTTATATTTTATCATCAATTATTTCTATTACAAAAATATGAGAGAGGGAATAAAATGACTTTCCCAAAATATAGAAATATTTATGATTTAATAAAAAATCAAATAAGATTTATTTCGGAGCTTTTCGGTATTTTATTTGAATTTAGGAAAAATGCGCGTTTTTCAAAATTGCATTTAGGACCCAAATAAATGTTCACTTTATCGGGCTTGATTCTAGAAGCCGGGGAAATTTTATTTCGGGATTTTTGGAGTCCGTTTAGTATTTATTTATATTTTTCTTCCGAGCGAAAAAAACGCGAAACCGACTATGGGCCATACTCGGCCAGGACGCCGCTGGCCGGGGCCTTTATAAGCCGGGGCAAGCCAGCCCAAAGGCCAGCCGCCCCGAAACCCTAACCCTAGCCGAGCCCCAGCCCCAGCCCTGCCGCCAGCCGCCGCCACCGCCAGCCGCCGCCCCGCCACCGATCCGCCGGAGCCGCGCGTTGCCCGAGGTTCGCCGCCCTCGAAATCCGTGCCGTTTAAAAAAAATTCCGTTCATCGTTTTTCTTTTTCGTCGGATTTTTCCGCGGTTATTTTCTGATCACGATTTCTGATCCGATTTTTGTTTTAGTATAACTTTTCGCTCGTTTATCGGAATCAGGCGATTCAAGCGCCTGGAGTTTCGTCTCGAAACCCTCTTTCCGAATAATCAACTTAAACAAGTTTTTGCTACTGTAAAATTTGACTTAGATCCAGATTACTAGAATGAAGTTGTTTTCTTTCGCCGTTTGATTTCTTTTGCTTCGTTTGATTTGATTCTTTTTGCAAACCAGGGTTCTTAAGTTGAACTTTCTCGTTAGATCTTCTATTTGAGTTTTACCTGTGCATTAGATGAGTACTTATTGTATGCTTGTTTGTTTGTCTGCGATAGAATACCCGGAGTGCGCCGCCTGTTACTTTGAATCTCTTGGTTTCGCGGATCATCAACAAGGCAAGTAATGCTTTGATCATACCTTTTTCTACAACCCAGTTTTATTGCATTAGACCAATCCTCACACATTGCATGATTAGGATCTAATTAAATTGTGGGATGGGAAGTAGATGAGGTAGTACCTATTACCTGTTTATTATCAAACCTTTGGGAGTTACTTCTGTGTTTGCTTATTATGCCATGCTATGCTAGTAGACGTGGATTGGGTGAGTGATATCCATGACAGATGTGAGATGGTTAATTAATGGTTTATCTAAGGTGGCAACCTAAACACACATCTGGGTGGATTGAGGCACCTGGGTATTCCAGGACTTGCCTGTTTTTCTTTTGGACCGCCACCCAGGCTCAAAGGGATCATGAGATTATTCATACTAGAAACTTCCGTGTGCAGCCACAAGCCATTATGGGCTCTGGCATAGTTGATTAAGTTGTGCGAACTCTTACAGTGGTAGACTAGCAGATGTAGGGGATGTAGGTGGTACGGTCTACCCAATTGTAAGGTGCTAGCGCTTCTGAAAGACTATGTCTCGGTCATCCGTCTTCTCAAACACCATGTAGTGCGAGAAAACAAACGGAGGCGATCGAGTCTTGTGGGGAAAAGTGCGCAAACCTCTGCAGAGTGTAACAAACTAATCATGGTTAGCCGTGTCCCCGGTCATGGACATCTTGAGTATCTAGTACTTGGATTATCATGTGAATCTCAACATGTTACTCTAAAGTTAATTTTGTTGGGTTTAATGATGTTAATTGGGATTGAGAATGCTGTCAACCATTCTCAATGTTTAAAAACCACCATGATAGTAATTAAATTTATTCCTTTGAAGTAGGGAAAAATTGGCTTTACGCAAAAACTGTAACCATAGAGCTTTCCACCAGCCAAATATGCATATAGTATAGCTGTTGCATTCCATTACTCTATATGTGTTACCTTGCCAGCATATTCCATGTGCTGACCCATTCTCGGGCTGCAACGTTAATGTCGCAGACTTTTCAGACGACGATTAAGGAGTTTTTAGGTCGTGGTTCTATACTCAGTGATGCCGTTGGAGTTGATGGACTCACCTATCTTTCAAGCCTTCCGCTGTTATCGTTATTAGATGGCCTTAAGCCATATTTATTGTAATAAGTTCTCTTTTGAGACACCCGATGTAATAAGTGTGTGATTGCTACTCTGCTATAAATCCTTCGAGTACTATGTGGTGTCAGCATTACTGATCCAGGGATGACACCGGAGCACAGAGATCAGACTGTCTGAGGTCTGGTCGCTACATAAGTACAAGTGAGGAATCTAACTACTTTGTGAAGCATAAGTGAATATACTAGGCATGTTATGAGATGCAGTATGAGATAGATCCAACTTGTGTGAACAGAAATACTTGTGGTTGAAAAGGATGAATCTATCAGATCAAAAGGACTGTAAAAAGGAGGTTTTATTTACCACACGAGGAACTGCTAGACGCAGTAGGAGAGGAGGCCGAGCAGTTCGATCTTTCGTGCCCTAACTTGGCGACAGAGGACACCTATGGCGACAGCGGAGAAGACGATGTCCGCGGCCGGCGTGAGGACGGCGTCGGTGAGGTCGCGACAGCTAAGAGCTTCGTCGCCGGCATCATCGAGGGCTAGCGGTGGCGCTAGGGTTTATGCGAGGGTGGAAGAAGAGATAATGACTGGGGTGAGGCGTGTACTTATAGGGACAGGGGCGGCACAATGTTATTACACAGGTGCCCCTGGCGGTTCACATCTGAAGGACACGTGGCTATCATGCAACACATTGGAGGTTGTTCCATGTTCCCACGCACGCCTGGATTGTCGGGTGGTCGTTTCCACTTCTCCGGGTTTCAGGTTGAAGGATTTAGCATTGAAAACAGATTAATGTTTGTCTCTGTGTCTTCTGCTGACAAGGACGCAGAGAAGACATTTTGACAGTGTCAATAAATGCATATGATTTGGATAGATAGACTTAAGATAGAAGCATAGAGGGGTTAGGGTCCGATCACATTCACTTAGTTCAAAAGATTCAACAATTAGCCATAGCTATAAGTGAATGTTGTAGAGGACAAAAACCAAATCAGTACATTGAAGATAAACATGAAGCCATGTTAACATTGAAGACAAACAGAAAGTGAAGACTTTGCAAATGTAACGCCAAACACTTCTTAGGGAAGAATTTGGTGGTGGCGTTACCCACCGTATAGGAAGTATTTGACCCAGACACAACACATAATTATCGTGGCGCTCCGAAGTCAAATTCCACGTTAATGTATTCACACTCAGAATGCAAGTGTTCATTGATTGAAGACATACGTTACTTCGTGTGTTGCACATCTAAGTCATCAACATGCATAAGTGTTAGGATGTGTGCCTGATCACAGGACATTTGAGGATTCCAAGACATTTAGCTCACACCATAACTTGCAAAACCTCTTCTCATCCAAGGGCTTTGTGAAGATATCTGCCAGTTGCTCTTCAGTGTTGACGTGTATGATATCAATATCTTCCTTCATGACATGATATCTGAGAAAGTGATGACGAATTTCAATGTGCTTTGTCTTTGAGTGCTGAATTGGGTTGTTAGCAATCTTGATGGCGCTCTCGTTGTCGTAGTAGAGTGGTACTTGCTTCAGATGGATGCCATAGTCTTTGAGTGTTTGCTTCATCCATAGAAGCTGAGCGCAGCAAGATCCAGCAGCAATGCATTCAGATTCAGCAGTGAAGAGAGATACACAGTTCTGCTTCTTTGAAGACCAACATACAAGTGATCATCCCAGAAAGTGACATGTGCCTGATGTAGACTTGCGATCCACTTTGTCACCAGCATAATCAGCATCCGAGAATCCAACTAGATCAAACTCTGAGCCCTTTGGATACCATAATCCTAGTGTTGGGGTGTGAGCCAAATATCGAAGAATTCGCTTCACAGCTAAGTGATGTGATTCCTTTGGTGCCACTTGGAATTGGGCACACATGCAAACACTAAGCATGATATCTGGCCTAGATGCACATAAATAAAGCAAAGAACCAATCATGGAGCGGTATACCTTTTGATCGAACTCTTTACCATTATCGTCGGGACCCAGATGGTGTTTAGCTGGCACTGGCGTCGTGTAGCCTTTGCAGTCTTGCATTCCAAACTTCTTCAGGCAATCTTTGAGGTATTTCTCTTGAGATATGAAGATGTCGTTGCGTTCCTGTCGTATTTGAAGACCAAGGAAGAACTTCAGCTCACCCATCATGGACATCTGATATTGCTCTTGCATCATGTATCCAAACTCATCACTGTATTTTTGGTTAGTGCAGCCAAAGATAATGTCATCCACATATATTTGGCACACAAACAGTTCACCATCATATGTCTTCGTGAAGAGAGTGGGATCCAGCGAACCAGGTTTGAAGCCTTTGCTCTTCAGGAAGTCTTTGAGTGTGTCATACCAAGCTCGAGGGGCTAGTTTAAGGCCATACAGTGCCTTGTTGAGCTTGTAAATCATGTCAGGATGTTTTGGATCTTCAAAGCCAGGCGGTTCTGCAACATACACTTCTTCTTCAATCTTGCCATTGAGAAAGGCGCTCTTCACATCCATTTGATACAGAAGAATGTTATGATGATTTGCATAGGCCAGCAATATGCGTATAGCTTCAAGCCTAGCCACAGGAGAAAATGTTTCATCAAAGTCAATTCCTTCAACTTGAGTGTATCCTTGAGCAATGAGACGAGATTTGTTTATGACAAATTGACCATGCTCATCTTGCTTGTTGCGATATATCCATTTAGTGCCTATGGTATTGTGCTTACGAGGATCGGGACGCTTGACCAGTTCCCATACATTATTCAACTCAAATTGTTGAAGCTCTTCTTGCATAGCTTGAATCCATTCAGGTTCCATGAAGGCTTCATCAACTTTCTTGGGTTCAGATATTGAGACGAATGCGAAGTGCCCACAGAAATTTGCTAGTTGTGTTGCCCTTGAACTAGTGAGTGGACCAGGTCATTGATGCTATCAATTATTTTCTCAATTTGTACTTCATTTGCAACACGAGGATGAGCAGGACGAAGATTTTGCTCTTGCTGATCATTGTCATCGGTGGAAGGATTGTCTTCAGGTTGAGCATTGCCTTCAGGTTGATCAGGTGCAGAGATGATGAGTTCCTCTTCAGGCTGAGCTTCAGACGGTATGATTTCTCCAGTTCCCATAAGCTTGATGGATTCACTGGATGGAACTTCATCTAGCACATTTGGCAGGTGCTCTCTTTGCGAGCCGTTAGTCACATCAAACCGCACATCCACAGTTTCAACCACTTTATAGTGAAAGAGGTTGAAGACTCTGTAGGAGTGCGAGTCCTTTCCGTATCCAAGCATAAAACCTTCATGTGCTTTCGGTGCAAATTTTGAAGTGTGATGTGGATCCTTGATCCAGCACCTGGCACCAAATACTCTGAAGTAACTGACATTTGGCTTCTTACCAGTAAGGATCTCATAGGATGTTTTGTTCAGAAGCTTGTGAAGATAAACACGGTTGATGATATGGCATGCAGTATCAATGGCTTCAGGCCAGAATTTTCTTGGAGTCTTGTATTCATCGAGCATCGTCTAGGCCATCTCAATAAGTGTTCTGTTCTTGCATTCCACGACGCCATTCTGCTGCGGCGTGTATGGAGCTGAGAATTCATGAGTGATGCCCAAAGTATCAAGATAAGTGTCGAGGCCAGTGTTCTTGAATTCAGTGCCATTGTCATTTCTGATGTGCTTGATCTTGACGCCATAGTTGTTCATGGCTCGATTGGCGAAGCGTTTGAAGACATCCTGCACTTTAGTCTTGTAGAAGATTATATGCACCCAAGTGTATCTTGAATAATCATCAACAATGACGAAGCCATAGAGACAAGCAGTAGTAGTAAGAGTTGAGTAGTGAGTGGGACCGAAGAGGTCCATGTGGAGTAGTTCGAAGGGTTGAGTCGTTCTCATGATTGTCTTCGAGGGATGCTTGGCCCTCGTCATCCTTCCTGCTTCATAGGCACCACATAAGTGATCCTTCTTGAACTTGACGCCCTCGATGCCTAAGACATGCTTCTTCTTTGCAAGAGTGTGCAAGTTCCTCATGCCAGCATGCCCTAGCCTCCGATGCCAGAGCCAGCATTCTGAAGCTTTTGCTAGAAGACATACGGCAAGCTGTGGTCCTGCTGAGAAATCTACCACGTACAAATCATCTTTCCGATACCCTTCAAAGACTAGAGACTTGTCAGATTCCATTAGAATAAGGCAACGATATTTTCCAAACATCACAATTATATTTAAATCACAAAGCATTGAGCCAGACATTAAGTTGAAACCAAGAGAATCAACAAGCATCACTTTATCCATGTGTTGATCCCTTGAGATTGCAACTCTACCTAGACCCAATACCTTGCTTTTACCAGTATCAGCAAATGTGATGTGACTCTTGTCAGATGGACGTAAAGTTGAGTCCATGAGAAGACTTCGCTTGCCAGTCATGTGATTAGTACACCCACTATCAATAATCCATTCTGAAGCAGCTGGTGTCATACCCTGCAGTGCAGTTAGGGGGATAGGCTTCACGAAGAGAATTGTGAAGCATAAACATTTGATGAGCAAGTAGATTATAAAAGCTTAGATCGAGGTTAGGAATGATAGGGCAAGTAGCAAGCGATTCAGGAACAAAATACATAATAAGACCATTTGGGCATTTGATCTTGTGCCCTACAAGATGTTTAAGGTCCCCAGCAATAGCTTCAAATGAATTTGATTTTCGGCTGGAGACCCTTCCCTGCAAAAGAGAGTTAAGCTTTCTTAGCCACCCACATCTTCAAGGGTGGCTTCGAAGCAATGAGTCTAAGTGCAGCATCTGAGAACTTTGGCTTTGGAGCCCTAGCAAATAGTCTTGCAGGTGGACAATAGTACTCATAAGAATAAGCAGATTAGTTCTTGGTCTTATGAACATGGCGGTTTGATGAAACACGCTCATATTCATAGGCATGAGTATGGTTTCCCTGCAAAACATTTGCGTTAGTGCGACTCAAGTGAGTCCTTTGTCTGTATGAAGCCTTTGGACCATATGAAGCCTGTGGTCTAGGGTTTGTCTTCTTCACTTGTGGTGTCATGACGACATTCACAGGAAGATTCTCCAACCACTTTTTCAGCACCCAGACTTTCTTCATAGGTGGCCCATTCCTGTAGTTAGTACCAATATACCTGGCAAACACTTCACCATTCTGATTCTTAAACAGTTTATAGTTTGCATCAAAGGATTCATCAATAACAATGGGATTAGCACAAGTGAAGCCAGACAGGGTGGATGGATCCACTGAAGGTTCCTTTGCAGCAACCCATGTGGTTTTGGGGTACTGCTCAGGTTTCCAGTAAGAGCCATCAGCATTCAATTTCCTTTCGAACCCAAGACCCTCTTTCCTAGGGTTTCGGTTCAGGATCTGCCTTTTGAGGACATCACATAGTGTCTGATGCCCTTTGAGACTTTTGTACATCCCTGTTTCAAGCAATGTCTTCAACCTAGCATTTTCATCAGTAATAGCAGTGGTATCCTCAGCAGAGGGGTTAGTTACCACATCAACAGTTGAAGATATTGCAATAGTAGCAGCAGTAGAACATCCAGCAACAAAAGTAGCGTTGTCACGCTCAATGCATTTAAGACAAGGTGGTTCAAATCCTTCCTGAGCGGAACTGATCTGTTTGGCGCGAAGTGACTCGTTTTCTCAAGATCTTGCTTCCTTTGAAGATAATCATAGGAAAGCTTTTCATGAGTTGTTGAGAGCGTTTCATGACGACTTTCAAGTTCCTCATACTTAACATGAAGATTTTTATGTCTTCAATTAAGGACTGAGATCGAGTCATTTCAGCGTCTAACAGGTCATTGCTTTTGTCTAACAGCTTTTGAATATGTTCCATAGCTTTCTGTTATTCAGTTGCAATTTTAGCAAGTGTTTTGTAGCTGGGTTTGGAACCACAATCAGAGTCATCTTCACTGGATGTTTAATAGTGAGTAGTGCGTGTGTTTACCTTGGCACCGCGTGCCATGAAGAAGTAGGTGGGAGCGGAGTAGTCCTTGTCATTTGCATCGGCGTCGGTGATGAAGTCATTGTCTTCAATGTTGAAGATGGACTTGGCAACGTATGTTGTAGCCAGACTTGCAATGCCAGAATCGGACTCCTCCTCAGACTCCACCTCCGCCTCCTCAGAAGCGGACTCCTCCTATGAATCCATTTCCTTGCCAACAAACGCACGAGCCTTGCCAGATGATCTCTTCTTGTGTGATGACGACTTTGAGGAAGACTTGGAAAAAGACTTTGAGTATTTCTTCTTCTTATTGTCATCAGAATCATACTCCTTGCTCTTCTTCTTCTTCTTCTTCTTCTTGTTCTCATTGTCCCACTGCGGACACTCAGAGATGTAGTGGCCAGGTTTCTTGCACTTGTGGCATGTTCTCTTCTTGTAGTCATGAGCAGAAGCTTCATCATTCCTTGAGCTTGATCATGAAGACTTTCTGAAGCCTTTCTTCTTGGTGAATTTTTGGAACTTCTTCACAAGCATAGCAAGCTCCTTTCCAATGTCTTCAGGATCATCAGTACTGCTATCAGATTCTTCTTCAGATGAGGAGACAACTTTTGCCTTCAAGGCACGAGTTCGCCCATAGTTGGGACCGTAGATGTCTCTTTTCTCAGAAAGCTGAAACTCATGTGTGTTGAGCCTTTCAAGTATGTCAAACAGATCCAGTGTCTTGAAGTCAGGACGTTCTTGAATCATCAGGGCTAGGGTGTCAAACGAGCTGTCAAGTGATCTCAGGAGTGTCTTGAAGACTTCATGCTTGGTGATATCAGTAGCGCCGAGGGCTTGAAGCTCATTTGTGATGTCAGTGAGTCGATCAAATGTGAGCTTAACATTCTCATTGTCGTTTCTCTTGAAGCGGTTGAAGAGGCTGCGAAGGACACTGATTCTTTGATCTCTCTAGGTTGAGACGCCTTCGTTGACCTTGGAGAGCCAGTCCCAGACTCGCTTAGATGTTTCCAGAGCACTCACACGGTCATACTGTCCTTTGGTCAGATGACCACAGATGATGTTCTTGGTCGTGGAGTCCAGTTGAACGAACTTCTTGACATCAGCAGCGGTGACACCTTCACCAGCCTTGGGGACGCCATTCTTGACGACATACCAGAGGTCGACATCAATGGCTTCAAGATGCATGTGCATCTTATTCTTCCAGTAGGGATATTCAGTTCCATCGAAGACTGGACACGCATCGGAGACTTTGATTATCCCTGTAGTCGACATAGCTAAAACTCCAGGTGGTTAAACCGAATCACACAGAACAAGGGAGTACCTTGCTCTGATACCAATTGAAAGTGCTAGTGATCGACTTAGAGGGGGAGTGAATAGGCGATTTTTATGAAAGTCTTCAAAACATAGAAGTTTCGAAGACAAACGATAGAAATAAACCTATTACCATGCAGTGGAAGGTAGACTACACTAGACAAGCCATAGTCAAGTATTCAGTGAAGTGAAGGCACAACGACTAATAGCAACTAGGCAGTATGGATCAGGTTGGAAGATAGTATGAAGCCAATCAGAACAAGCAGTCACTCAGTGAAGACAAAAGATAATGCAAACAGGCAATGACTTCACAAGGACCAACTATAAATAAAGAGATGGGAAGGATAGAACCAGTGGCTCATTGAAGACGATGATTTGTTGGACCAGTTCCAGTTGCTGTGACAACTATACGTCTGGTTAGGGAGGCTGAGATTCAACTCAGAATACCATGTCTTCACCTTATTCCCCATGAGCTAAGGACACCCAGTCCTCGCCCAATCACTCTGGTAAGTCTTCAAGGTAGACTTCCAAACCTTCACAGACTTCGTTCACCGGTGATCCACAATGACTCTTGGATGCTCAGAACGCGACGCCTAACCGGCTGGAGGATTCACAGTCCTCAAGTGTAATAAGTCTTCAGATCACACAGACAAGAAGACTTCAGTGATGCCTAACACTCTTTGGCTCTAGGTGTTTAGGGCTTTGTCCTTGCAAGGAATTCTCTCTCAAAGGCTTCGAGGTGGGTTGCTCTCAAACGACAAAAGTCGTACACTAACTCTGAGCAGCCAACCGTTTATGGTTGTAGGGGTGGGCTATTTATAGCCACTAGGCAACCCGACCTGATTTGTCTGAAATGACCCTGGGTTACTAAGGAACTGACACGTGTTCCAACGGTCAGATTTCAAACACACATGGCAACTTTACTTGGGCTACAAGCAAAGCTAACTTATCCAGCTCTGGATAAGATTTGCTCTCATTGTCTTCGCTCGAAGACATAGGATTTTGGTTAAGCATCACTTCAGTCATTCTGACTGGTTCTCTTGGACCCCACTTAACAGTATGGTGGTTCCTATGACTCAACAAAGAAGAAAAAGAACGACGAAACAACTAAGTCTTCGCGCTCCATAGTCTTCACGCGATGTCTTCTCTTGTCATAGTCTTCAATGTGAATGTCTTCACATACCACCTTTGACTTCAATGTCTTCATACATTTTTAGGGGTCATCTCTGGTAGGAAAACCGAATCAATGAGGGACTTCTACCTGTGTTATCCTGCAATTCTCACAAACACATTAGTCCCTCAACCAGGTTTGTCGTCAATACTCCAAAACCAACTAGGGGTGGCACTAGATGCACTTACAGTTTCCATGGCTTACATTGCTTAATGTAAATTGTGGAAATGATATGCTATAGTAGGCATTGTGTGAGAACAATTATGAATCTTGTCTTTGACAGTACCAAAAGTGAAATGGTTTCCTGTTTATCTTACTGACCTATCTCACAAAGTTCCGTTAAGTTTTGTGTGATTGAAGTTTTTCAAGTTTTGGGTGAGATATCGATATGAGGAGAATAAGGAGTGACAAGACCCTAAGCTTGGGGATGCCTGTCGGTGTCAAAACCGGCGGATCTCGGGTAGGGGGTCCCAAACTATGCGTCTAGGCCGGATGGTAACAGGAGGCAAGGGACACGAAGTTTTACCCAGGTTCGGGCCCTCTTGATGGAGGTAAAACCCTATGTCCTACTTGATTAATATTGATGATATGGGTAGTACAAGAGTAGATCTACCACGAGATCGGAGAGGCTAAACCCTAGAAGCTAGCCTATGGTATGATTGTTGTTCTGTATGTTGTCCTACGGACTAAAACCCTCCGGTTTATACAGACACCGGAGAGGGTTAGGGTTACACAAAGTCGGTTACAATGGTAGGAGATCTACATATCCGTATCGCCAAGCTTGCCTTCCACGCCAAGGAAAGTCCCTTCCGGACACGGGACGAAGTCTTCAATCTTGTATCTTCATAGTCCAGGAGTCCGGCTGAAGGTATAGTCCGGCCATCCGGACACCCCCTAATCCAGGACTCCCTCAGTAGCCCCTGAACCAGGCTTCAATGACGACGAGTCCGGCGCGCAGATTGTCTTCGGCATTGCAAGGCGGGTTCCTCCTCCAAGTACTTCATAGAAGATTTTGAACACAAAGATAGTGTCCGGCTCTGCAAAATAAGTTTCCACATATTGCCATAGAGAGAATAATATTTACACAAATCTAATCTGCTGACGTATTCCGTAGTGTGACATCGCACCATGGCCAAGCCTTTATTCGAATCGTTTTATTGTCCCACCTCAGTGTGTCATGCGAGGCGGTTTCCTTGGCACATCTCGTCGAAGCAGAGATCGTGTCCCCTTATTCCGGGATTCTCATCAATACGGGCGTGGGTAACCCAACTGCGCCATTGATTACGGCGCTTGGAGATAAGCGAGTTTTACCAGGCTGGTGGGGACACGTAGTTGCGTCCACCCATATAAGGGGATAAGGATCCACCTTTTCACCTACGCCTTCTTCCTCCTTTGCCTATCCATTTTCGCGCACTCGAGCTCCAGCGCCCAAGTCCGCACTCCCCACCTCAACCTTCTCCAGCCATGTCCGGAGCGGGAGGCAAGTGGATGGTCTCCTCCGTCACGGAGGGACACATCAAAAAACTGAGGAAGGCCGGATACTTGTCTAACGACATCGCGTACCGGCTTCCCGAAGAGGGGCAGCTCCTCCCCACCCCAAGGCCCCATGAGAGGGTAGTGTTCCTTCCCCACTTCCTCCGCGGACTGGGCTTTCCTATCCACCCATTCGTCCGGGGACTCATGTTCTACTACGGCCTGGATTTCCATGATCTGGCCCCGAACTTCATCCTCAACATCTCGGCGTTTATCGTCGTGTGCGAGGCTTTCCTCCGCATCCGCCCCCATTTCGGCCTATGGCTCAAGACTTTCAATGTCAAGCCGAAGGTGGTGCGCGGCAACCAGGCGGAGTGCGGAGGCGCCATGGTGGGCAAGATGCCCAACGTCTTATGGCTCGAGGGCTCCTTTGTGGAGACCCTGAAGGGGTGGCAATCGGGGTGGTTTTACATCACCGAGCCGCGCGACCCTGAGTGGGTCGCAGCCCCCGAGTTCCGGTCCGGACCCCCAACGCGGCTCACGTCCTGGAAAGAGACGGGCCTGTCGTGGGGCAGCAAAGGAGAGGTGACTGGACTGCAAACATGCATCCAAACCCTGGTGAACAAGCAGCTCAAGCTTGTCAACGTAGTCCAGGTTATGCTCATCCGCCGGATCCTCCCGTGTCAACAACGGGCCTTCAATCTGTGGGAGTTCAACCCGGCGCAGCACCGAACTCTGAGCAGGCTCTTCGACACGACGTACGAAGATGCCTGGAAGGTGCTTTTCAAGGGCGCTGAGGCTCCCGCGTCCGCTACCGAGGATCGCGGATTCAGCGCGCAGCATCACGCTAGCGCGGTAAGTTGTTTGTACCTTTTACAGGGTATTAGTTTTTCATAGTTTAACTCTATGCGGGATCTAAGCTCCCTTACCTTTGACAGGATTGGCAGGCGAAGTCCGGACAGATCGACTGTCCGGCTCCTTTGCCTGAAGACCCAGCCGATGCCCGCTTGGTGAAGCTGCTGGTTCCGGCACCCTATGTGGTGCCGAAGAAGAAGGCCACGAAGAAGGCCACGGGGACTCGAAAAAGTGCCCGGCACCAGGAGGTGTCAGGTTCATCATCCGACGGCTCCAAGGCGCATTCCTCCCATGAAGATGAGGAGGAGGAAGAAGAGACCTCTCCCCCTCCAGCGGGGGGAGAGAAGAAAAGGAAGGCCGCCCTCACTGGGGAGGCCGAAGGGTCCAAGAAGGGGAAAACCCTTCCTCCGGACTACTCCACCAACACCGACGACGGCGGAGAGGAGTGGCTGCTCAGGGCCAAGCCCCTGGCGAAATCGTAAGTATCCGGATACTAGAGTAATTCATAGTATTCCTTTATTACACAGCTTTCCCTTATGTCAAATTTGATTATGCAGCCCACCCAAAGACCGACTCGACGCATCGTCGAGCGGTTCACTGGACTCGTCGGATGTGAATTCGCTTCCGACGGCTACCTCCCCCCGCCCTACGGACGACGCCGAAGTGTTGTCCCACCAGGTTCCAAGCCAGGAGGAGGTGGTCCTGGAGGCACCGCAAGGCGACCTCCCGGACTCCAGGAGTAAAGGGGATAAAACCCCCCAGGGCTCCAAGTACGGCTCTAGGCCGGACACCGCTCCGGAACCTTCAAAGGTTCCAGAGTCCGGCGGGCGACCTCCTTCCAAGAGGAGCAAGTCCACCGTGCCGGTGACCCCCGTTCAACTGGAGGCACTGGACAATCTATTGGAGGTGCTCAAAGGCGCCTCCATTGACTAGGAGCACCACACCATTATGAGATCGGTGGTCCAGAAGGTTCAGTCCGCCAAGAGCGGACTGACTGAAGCTTGTGTGAGCCTTTTAACAGGCTTTGAGGTAAGTAAAGAATGTGTAAATAATATTACCACATAGACAGTAGCCCCTGATGCTCTGTTTGGCGTTCGGGAAGAAAAGCTGAATAGAGGATCAAATAAAATTCGCAGGAGTCTAACAAAAAGGAGTCAATATGCGTATGCAGGCTTCTCTACTGGCGTCCGCCGCACTGACTGCGGAAGTGGACACGCTAAAGCAGAACCTCAAGTAGTCCGAGCAAGAGCTCGGGCGTGCCAAGAAGTAGCTCGAGGACAAGGAAGGTAATAAATACCTTGTTTAAATATATATAAAAAGTGCAATTGCAAAAAATGACAGGATTATCGTGGCTATTGTAGGGGCCACGTCTAAGGTGGCGACCCTTAAGCAAGCGCTGTTCGAGGCCGGGGAGAGGGTGGCCACGGAGCGCACCGAGCGGGAGAAGTATGAGGCCCAGGTTGGCAAGGTGCGGCAAGAGCTCCAGGCTCTCATGAAAAAACATGAGAGTTTGGAGCTTGACTCAAAGACGCGAGCATCCGAGCTCGCGGTGGCTATTGAAAATGCCAAGTCTGCCAAGGCCGAATCCCAGAAGACCCTCCAGGAGTTGGACGCGGTGAAAAAGATAGCGGCGGGTAAGGCATTCTTTATGCAAAGCAAACACATAAACGTGAGTTACTTGTTACTTACCCGAATCCGGAGCTCTCCAGGAGCATTCGCAGATCTTCCCCATAGCGTGTCCGATGCCGCCGCATTCTATCGAGCCGAGGAGGGCAGCTCGACAGAGAAGGTGTTCTGGTATCAGTATGCTGAGGCCGGACACCCCGTGCCCCTGAGCGACCAGCTGACGCAACTGGTCGAGCTCCACAAGGCGGCCGAACAGGCCATGAAGGGCCTCATAGTTCGGCTGTGGCCTGGAGAGGCTCTGCCTGGGAGCTATTTCGGGCTGGTGCGGCGGCTGGTGGGGGCCTGTCCAAGGCTCGAAGTCATCAAGCGCTCCGTCTGCATTGAAGGTGCCCGTAGGGCCCTTGCCCGTGCTAAGGTGCACTGGGGCAAGCTGGATGCTGAGAAGCTTGTGAAGGATGGGCCACCGCCGGGGAAAGAGCATCGCAAGCCCGAGAATTATTATAAGGATGTTCTGAAGGGTGCCCGCCTTATGGCGGATGAATGTTCCAGGGATGTAATTTTTGAGTAAAACTCGCTCGTTTTGTCCTGTGCGCTGAAAACTTGTTCATATGCGCTAAGCAATGCTGTTGGAATTTAAAATATTACCTTCTGTGCGGCTGTTTATCAATTCTGAGAGATGGCGAGTCGTCGGCTTCTGCCCCCGTGCCGCTAGTGCTGGGGTGTTCGGGGATAAACCTGAGCGCTCTTTTTCCCATGTTTGGGTCCTTCGAGGGAGGCGCTCAGCACAACGAACAAGGCAATCGGACTATAATGCGTGAACACTCTCACTTAGCCATAGAATTCTATAATTTTAAATTTCGGCGAAGCCCCTGGTATTCGGAAGACCGAGTTCGGGGCGCTATCCACGCCTTGGCCGGACAGAGCCGACTCCTCGCTCTAAGCGGCATAAGTCTTTAGGGACTCGAAAAACCTCTCGAACAGCGACCAGCTCTCGCTTCATCATGACAGTCAGTTTTAGCTTTCTCTACTGAGGTGCTCGACCCAGCTCAACTGGGGCACAATCGCAGTAGTTCTCCTAGTGCTACCTTAGCCGACATAGCAGAACGTAAGGCACCAAAACATAGGAGCCGGGCAAACCCAACTATTGACCCAAGACATGATTCGGAGCCGATGCATATAATGCTATAAGTTCGGGGTGCCGCACTTGTTAAAGTGTTCAGACTTCTCACACCATATTGAGGGGTACTAAAGCCCCTGGCGTATTTTGGCCGTACCAAAGTGTACGGGTGCAACATGTCATTAAGGAACATATATTTGTAAAAAAAGAGTAATGCAAAAATAGACAAAAGCTATGCATTGTTTATTAAAAAGGGCTGCGATAAAAGCAGAACGATACAAATAATGCGATAAGTAAAAGGTTGGACTATTTAACATGTCTGTTCCAGGGGCAGGCTGCAGAATGGTATGCGAAACAGGTATACTGCTCGTGATAGAGACCACCTGGGAGTTCCATAATGCGGCATGGCTTGTCTGCTTCCCTGGTTCTTGCATCGTTTATGCAGTAGTTGAACTGCCGAACAGGCCTTCCGAAGAATGGAGTCCTGAAAGTAAGAGAAAATTAAAAAATTGGCAGCCTTTGGTGTGGTTTAAGCCGTGTTTCGGGCGTGCCATGATGGTGCCCCTCCCCCTGTACCCATAGTATTTCTAGAGCGTAGTTATGTACGCGAAGCACTGGTGTCGCATTTTTGTGAGGGCTGGGGTTGGGGCCGCATTGCTATGCCTGCTCGGAACGTGCCAGGCGGTCTTGTTGTAGGTTACTCCGGGCACGCTTGACGGTGTCCGGACGTTTAATGGCCGGACTGGAGAACTGCCTGGAGAGGCTGCTTTGTACTTCCGTTGCAAGGGCCGCCGTGTGCTCCTCCGTTCAGAGGGAGCGTTCGGTGTTTCCATTGACCGTAATTACTCCTCGAGGGTCTGGCATCTTGAGCTTAAGGTATGCGTAGTGCGGTACCGCATTGAACTTGGCGAATGTGGTTCGCCCGAGCAGTGCGTAATAGCCACTGTGGAATGGGACTATGTCGAAGATTAACTCCTCACTTCGGAAATTATCCGGAGATCCGAAGACCACTTCAAGTGTGACTGAGCCTGTACAGTTGGCCTCTACACCTGGTATTACGCCTTTAAAGGTCGTTTTGGTGGGCTTAATCCTCGAGGGATCTATGCCCATTTTCCGTATTGTATCCTAGTAAAGCAGGTTCAGGCTGCTACCACCGTCCATAAGGACTCTAGTGAGATGAAATCCGTAAATAATTGGGTCTAGAACCAATGCGGCGAATCCGCCATGACGGGTGCTAGTGGGATGGTCCCTTCGATCAAAGGTGATCGTGCAGGAGGACCATGGGTTGAACTTTGGGGAGACTGGCTCTACCGCGTATACGTCCCTTAACGCACGCTTCCGCTCCCTCTTGGGGATGTGGGTTGCGTATATCATGTTCACCGTCTGCACTTGTGGGGGAAAACCCTTCTGTCTACTATTGTTCGGCGGCCGGGGCTCTTCGTCGTCATCGCTATGCATCCCCTTGTCTTTATTTTCGGCGTTTAACTTGCCTGCCTGCTTGAACACCCAACAATCCCTGTTGGTGTGATTGGCCGGCTTTTCGGGGGTGCCATGTATCTGGCACAAGCGGTCGAGTATTCGGTCCAAACTGGACGGGCCCCTAGGATTTCTTTTGAATGGCTTTTTCCGCTGACCGGATTTATAGCCTCTGAATCCGGCATTAACTGTCGTATCCTCAGCATTGTCGCCGTTAATGCGGCGCTTCTTCTTGTTGCGACGCGACCTGCCACTACTGTCCCTGGTATCCGAATTACCAGGGTTCTTGGTCATATTGTTGCTACGAGCAAGCCAGCTGTCTTCTCCCGCGCAAAAGCGGGTCATGAGTGTCGTGAGTGCTGCCATAGATTTTGGCTTTTCCTGTCCAAGGTGCCGGGCAAGCCACTCGTCACGGATATTGTGCTTGAAGGCTGCTAGGGCCTCTGCGTCCGGACAGTCGACTATTTGATTTTTCTTTGTTAGGAACCGTGTCCAGAATTGCCTGGCCGATTCCTCTCGCTGCTGAATTACGTGGCTTAGGTCATTGGCGTCTGGTGGTCGCACATAAGTGCCCTAGAAATTGTCGAGGAATGCGGCTTCCAGGTCCTCCCAACAACTGATTGATCCTGCTGGCAAGTTGTTAAGCCAATGTCGAGCTGGTCCTTTAAGCTTGAGTGGGAGGTATTTGATGGCGTAGAGATCATCGCCGTGGGCCATGTGGATATGAAGCAGATAATCCTCGATCCATACCGCAGGATCTGTTGTGCCATCATATGATTCGATGTTTACGGGTTTGAAACCCTCGGGGATTTGATGATCCATTACTTCGTCTGTGAAGCATAGTGGGTGTGCGGCGCCTCTGTACTGGGCCATATCACGATGTAGCTCCAATGAGCTTTGTCCACTGTGTTCGGCCCTACTGGATTTGTGTCCGGCGTGACGGTTATCGTCTCGAGTCATGGGGTGCCCACGCGATTCGTAGATCGATCTTGTTTGCCTTGCCTTGTCCTCCAACATATCTCGCAGGTCTGGCGCATTTTCCCGTGCCTTGGTACGGGGTGCGGCTTGAGTGGAGGGCCGAGAGGCCTCTCTGTCGCGGCCACGAGGTGGCCGGTCGGCCGTATCAAGTGCTGGTGATGTAGGTTTAAGTGCTTCCTCCTCTAATCGGGGTAGCAACCTGCGCTTTGGGTAGCTCTTGGAGGGGCGTTCGAGTTTATGCTCTTCGGCCGCAAGGACTTCAGTCCATCTGTCGACTAGCAAATCTTGATCAGCTCTAAGTTGTTGCTGTTTTTTCTTGAGGCTTCTTGCCGTGGCCATAAGCCTGTGTTGAAAACGCTCTTGCTCGACGGGATCCTCTGGCACGACGAATTCGTCGTCGTCGAGGCTTGCCTCGTCTTCGGAGGGAGGCATATAATTATCGTCCTCGACCTCTCTGTCTGCCGCTCTCTCATGAGGGCTGGCTTCTCCATCCTCATGTGCTGAATCTTGCTGGAGGGGGCTTTCTTCGGCACTCTCCGGAGTATTATTATCTCCCGTGCTGGAATCACCGTATTTGCTTTGGCGGGATTTTGAGCGGCGCCGCTGACGCCGGCGCTTAGGCTGTTTCTTGGAGGGGTCATCCTCCGCTGTTCCATCGCCATCTCCTTCTTTTGGGGTGTCCACCATGTATATGTCATATGACGAGGTGGCTTTCCAGGGCCCAATAGGCGCTGGTTCTTCATCGTCTCCTGCATCGGCGCCCATACCGTCGATGTCTTCGGAGTCGAAGTCGAGCATGTCGGTTAAATCGTCGACAGTGGCTACAAAGTGGGTGGTGGGTGGGCTTTGAATTTCTTCATCGTCCGTATCCCAACCTTGCTGACCGTAGTCCGGCCAGGGCTCTCCTGATAAAGAGAGAGACTGTAGTGTCTTCAGAATATCGCCAAAAGGCGAGTGCTAAAAGATGTCCGCGGCAGTAAACTCCATGATCGGCGCCCAATCGGATTCGGTCGGCAGGGGCGTGGAGGGTTTGGAGTCCGGAGAGGAGTCCAGCTCCTTGGAGTCACGAGTCTCGCGGAGTGCGGGGCTGGTGTTCGGCTCGATCGCCGTTGGGATCACAGCCCCCGAGGCGGCGTCCAACCACCCATCCTCGATCGGCGTAGTTGGCTCTGAATTAAGGCTCGAAGCCGATGCGGGTGCAGCCTCCAGGGCATTGTTCGGCGGCAGAGCTAGATCATGCTCGTCGTGACAGTGCGGCGTGCTCGGCAGTGGCTCGAATCCGTCAAAGATCAAGTCCCCGCGGATGTCAGCCGTGTAGTTTAAACTTCCAAATCTGACCTGACGGCCAGGGGCATAGCTTTCGATCTGCTCCAAATGGCCAAGTGAATTGGCCCGCAGTGCGAAGCCGCCGAAGACGAAGATCTGTTCGAGGAGGAAGGTCTCACCCTGGACTGCATCGCTATTGATGACCGTAGGAGCCATCAAGCCTAACGGCGATGACATAGAGGAACTCTCAATGAAAGCACCAATGTCGGTGTCAAAACCAGCGGATCTCGGGTAGGGGGTCCCGAACTGTGCGTCTAGGCCGGATGGTAACAGGAGGCCAGGGACACAAAGTTTTACCCAGGTTTGGGCCCTCTTGATGGAGGTAAAACCCTACGTCCTGCTTGATTAATATTGATGATATGGGTAGTACAAGAGTAGATCTACCACGAGTCGGAGAGGCTAAACCCTAGAAGCTAGCCTATGGTATGATTGTTGTTCTGTATGTTGTCCTACGGACTAAAACCCTCCGGTTTATATAGACACCGGAGAGGGTTAGGGTTACACAAAGTCGGTTACAATGGTAGGAGATCCACATATCTGTATCGCCAAGCTTGCCTTCCACGCCAAGGAAAGTCCCTCCCGGACACGGGACGAAGTCTTCAATCTTGTATCTTCATAGTCCAGGAGTCCGGCTGAAGGTATAGTCCGGCCATCCGGACACCCCCTAATCCAGGACTCCCTCAATGCCCAAGGCACTTGATACGTCTCCAACGTATCTATAATTTGTTATTATTCCATGATGTTATATCATCAATCTTGGATGTTTTATAATCATTTTATAGTCATTTTATATCATTTTTTGGTACTAACCTATTGACATACTGCCAAGTGCGAGTTCCTGTTTTTCCGTGTTTTTTACATTGCAGAAAATCAATATCAGACGGATTCCAAATGCCATGAAACTTTACGGAGATTTTTTATGGACCAGGAGGAACATGTTGGGCCCTGGTTGCACCTGGGGGGAGTCTCGAGGAGGGGACAACCCACCAGGGCGCGCCAGGAGGCCCAGGCATGCCCTGGTGGGTTGTGCCCACCTCGGGTGCCCCCGGACCGCTTCTTTCCTCTATAAATACCCAAATATTCCCAAAACCCTAGAGGAGTCGACGAAATATTCATCCAGCCGCCGCAGAGTCCGGAACCACCAGATCCAATCTAGACACCATCTTGGATGGGGTTCACCACCTCCATTGGTGCCTCTCCAATGATGCATGAGTAGTTCTTTGTAGACCTTAGGGTCCGTAGTTAGTAGCTTGATGGATTCATCTCTCTCTCTTGATTCTCAATACAATGGTCTCTTGGAGATCCATATGATGTAACACTTTTTGTGGTGTGTTTGTTGGGATCTAATGAACTTTGAGTTTATGATCAGTCATATCTTTTTATATCCATGAAAGTTATTTGAGTTTCTTTGATCTCTTATATGCATGATCTCTTATAGGCTTGTATTTCTTCTCCGATATTTGGGTTTTGTTTGGCCAACTTGATCTGTTTATCTTGCAATGGGAAGAGGTGCCCGGTAGTAGGTTCGATCTTACGGTGCTTGATCCCAGTGACAGAAAAGGGAACCAACATGTATGTATCATTGATACTAAGGATAAAAAGATGGGATCTATATCTACGCAATAGATAAACGGATCTTGTCCGCATCATGTCATCGTTCTTATTGCATTACTCTGTTTTTCCATGAACTTAATACACTAGAAGCATGTTGGATAGTTGTCGATGTGTGGAGTAATAGTAGTAGATGCAGGAAGGAGTCGGTCTACTAATCTTGGATGTGATGCCTATGTAATGATCATTGCCTGGATATCGTCATAATTATTTGAGGTTCTATCAATTGCCCAACAGTAATTTTCTTACCCACCGTTTGCTATTTTTCTCTAGAGAAGCCACTTGTGAAACTTACGGCCCCCAGGTCTTTTTCCTCATATATTTGCTTACGGTCTACTTTTCCTTTTCATTTTTATTCAAATCTATTAAACCAAAAATACAAAAATACTTTGCTGTAATTTATTTTATTCGTGATCTATTATTTCAATCTACTACAATTTTCTGGCATCGTTACCCGAAAGGAATTGACAACCCCTTTAACACGTCGGGTTGCGAGGTGTTGCTATTTGTGTGCAGGTGTTGTTTACGTTGTGTTGCTTGGTTCTCCTACTAGTTCGATAACCTTGGTTTCTTCACTGAGGGAAATACCTACCTTCGCTGTGCTGCATCATCCCTTCCTCTTTGGGGAAATACCGACGTAGTCCTAGCAGACAAGAGCTTTTCTGGCGCTATAGTCAGAGAGCAATCAAAAGGAATGTCTGGCACCGTTGTCGGGGAGGATCTTCTTAATAACTAGGTTTCTAATCACAAATCTCATCTCCTCGCAATTTACATTATTTGCCATTTGCCTCTCATTTTCCTCTCCCCCACTTCACAAAAATTTGCTGTTTTATTCGCCTCCCTTTTCCGTCCGTCGTTTTCTCGTCAGATCTATCCTTTGCTCGCAATCATGAGTGATTTCGGTATGGCACCAACAGATGATGGCCTTACTCCTAAGATTGGACGTATGGGCAATTTGGATGCTAAAACTTTTGTCTTGGGGCAAGGGAACGTTATGGGAAAAGAATGTATCCAAGAATTTTTCAATTGTGTGGGAAATTTGAGTCTTGATGATGCTCCTATACTTAAAAATACTAGATCTTATGCGGATGCTATTTTAGCACTAGTTCTGAAACTTGAAAGTAAATTTATTCGTACCCATCATACCTTGCAAAGATTGTTTTTTGAGCTCCGCGTTATAAAGAATCCTCGAGCTAAAAAGTTGGCCACTCTCGTTCTTATGAATGAGTTTGAGTACATAATACGGGAAGCTAGGGAAATCTTTGACTTTTATGGTATGAATCATGAAAAACCTGTGATAGATGAAATTCTTTACAATAGTGACTATGCTTTTAAGACATTTGCTTGGGGACAATAAAATCTTTGATGAGAATCTTAAAAAGGAAGTCCCAGTTCTAGATATAATCCAACAAGTCTTCAATGATGTTAATCAACATTACTCTTGGATTGTTGCGGGAAATCAAAAGGGGTATGATGAAAACTAACTTAGGGTTGCAAAGGCCTCTATTGATAACATGTTTTATGTTGTGTTTACAAAGCCTCGTGATGAAAATACCTCTAAGAAAGTCAAGAACAAGGATGACAAAACTTAGATCCTTGCTTTATGCCTAGCTAAGGGCGTAAAACTATAGCGTTTGTTGGGATGCAACCCAATGAATAAAATTTATTTTTGCTTTTTGCTTCCTGTTCTTGTGTGTTAGCACAATTATGATACTGTTATGATTGTGTTCTTTATGTTTTAATTAGTGTTTGTGCCAAGTAAAGCCTTTAGGATCTTCTTGGGTGATAGTTGTTTGATCTTGCTGAAAAAACAGAAACTTTTACGCTCACAAAGTTAATTTTCATTTTTTTACCAGAGAGTGATAAAATACCATTTCCACTTGCAGTAGATCAATATACAAATTTCTCAGGTCGTCCTAATTTTTCAGAATTTTTGGAGTTACAGAAGTATACAAAATAGTCAGATTTCTTCAGACTGTTCTGTTTTGACAGATTCTGTTTTCTTTGTGTTGTGTGCTTATTTTGATGGCTCCATGGTTTTCTTTGATGAGTTTTTGCCATATAAAAGTTGGAATACAATAGATATAATACAAAAACAAAATATGAGTTGGTTTGATACATCACTTATAGTAGTGGTTTATTATTCTTATACTAATGGATCTCACGAAGGTTTTGTTGAGTTTTGTGTGATTGAAGTTTTCAAGTTTTGGGTTATCTTACGATGGATGAAGGAAGGATGGAAGAGCCTAAGCTTGGGGATTCTCGGGCATCCCAAGCTATTATCCAAAAATGAGCAACCAACTAAGCTTGGGGATGCCCCCGAGTGGCGTCCCCTCTTTCTTCTAACGACCATCGGTATTTTACTCGAGGCTATATTTTTATTCATCACATGATATGTGTTTTGCTTGGAGCGTCTTGTATGATATGAGTCTTTGCTTGTTTTGTTTTCTGTTTTAAGTCATCAATCCTTGCTGGACACACCTATTTTAGAGAGCCAAAATTATGTCATGACTTGTTAGAATTGCTCTCTATGCTTCACTTAAATCTTTTATGAGCTAGGACTTGCTCTAGTGCTTCACTTATATCTTTTTGAGCACGGTGTGCTTAGTATTTTTGAAGAAATGCTCTCTTTCTTCACTTAGATTTATTTGAGAGTTAGTAAAATTTTGAATAAAATCTCTCTTGCTTCACTTAAATTAATTTGAGAGAAAGAAATATTATGCTCATTATCTTCACTTATATTTGTTTGAGCTTATGAAAAGCAACACATGAAAATTAGTCCCAAAGTGATAGATATCCAAGAAGGATAAACAAAAGAAAAATGTCATGAAGATCATTTGACAAAATAAACTTGATTCTTAGTAACAGTTTTGAGATATGATGATGTGATATGTGAGTTATGTTGATGAGTAATTATGCTCTAGTAGGAATATTGGTGTTAAGGTTTGTGATTCCCGAAGCATGCACGTACAGTCTCTCGTTATGCTATGATGTTGGAGCATGATTTATTTTTGATTGTCTTCCTTATGAGTGGCGGTCGGGGACGAGCGATGGTCTTTTCCTACCAATCTATCCCCCTAGGGGCATGCGTAGTAGTACTTTGCTTCGAGGGCTAATGAACTTTTGCAATAAGTATATGAGTTCTTTATGACTAATGTAAGTACATGGATTATACACACTCTTACCTTTTTCACAATTTTCTAGCCTCTACGGTACCGTGGATTGCCCTTTCTCACATTGAGAAGTGGTGCAAACTTCGCAGGTGCATCCAAACCCCGTGATATGATACGCTCTATCACACATAAGCCACATTATATCTTCTTGAAAATAGCCACCATACCTACCTATTATGGCTTTTCCATGGCCATTCCGAGATATATTGCCATGCAACTTCCACCGCTTCCGTTTGATGACTTGAGCATTTATTATCATATTGCTTTATATGATCATATAGCTGACATAGTGTTTGTGGCTCAGTCACCGTTCATCACTTTTCATACATGTTATGCTAGATCATTGAGGCATTTATATAGAGTCCTACATTGTTATAGGTATCGAGTTGTAATTTTTATTTTGAGTTATAAGTAAATAGAAGTGTGATGATCATCATTATTCATTTTTAAAGCAGTGCCCCAGTGAGGAAAGGATGATGGAGACTATGATTCCCCCACAAGTCGGGATGACACTCCGGACAAGGAGAGAAAAACAAAAATAAAAAAAGAAAGAAAAAAAGAAAATAAAAAAAGAGAGAAAAATAAAAAATAAACAAATAGAGAAGGGGCATTTCTAGTATCCTTTACCACACTTGTGCCTCAAAGTAGCACCATGGTTTTCATATGGAGAATCTCCTATGTTGTCACTTTCATATACTAGTGGGAATTTTTCATTATAGGATTAGATGCCACCCACTTAGTTTTCATATTGAGCTTGCATACACTTATAGATCTTAGTGCATTCGTTGCATGGCAATCCCTACTCCTCACATTGATATCGATTGATGGGCATCTCCATAGCCCGTTGGTTAGCCGCATCGATGTGAGACTTTCTTACTTTTTTGTCTTCTCTATATTTACCTTGATCATCATACTCTATTCCACCCGTAGTGTTATATCCATGGCTTGCGCTCATGTATTGCGTAAGAGTTGAAAAATCTGAAGCGCGTTAAAAAGTATGAACCAATTGCTCGACTTGTCATTGGGGTTGTGCATGATAAATACTTTGTGTTAAGAAGACAGAGCATGACAAGACTATATGATTTTGTAGGGATGACTTATTTTAGCATTGATATTTTGAAAGACATGGTTGCTTGTTGATATGCTTGAGTATATAAATTATTATGTCAACAGTAGACTATTGCTTTGAATCACATAAAAAAGTCCAATTGTCCATGCTATAAACAAAAGAATATGATATGACATGATAAACATCACTCCACATCAAAAATTATGTTTTTATCACTTACCTACTCGAGGACGAGTAGGAGTTAAGCTTGGGGATGCTGATACATCTCCAACGTATCTATAATATTTGATTGTTCCATGTTGTTATATTATCAATCTTGGATGTTTTATAATCATTTTATAGTCGTTTTATATCATTTTTTGGTACTAACCTATTGACATAGTGCCAAGTGCCAGTTCTTGTTTTTTCCGTGTTTTTTACATCACAAAAAATCAATATCAGACGGATTCCAAATGCCATGAACCTTTACAGAGATTTTTTATGGACCAGAAGGAACATGTTGGGCCCTGGTTGCACCTGGGGGGAGTCCCGAGGAGGGGACAACCCACCAGGGCGTGCCAGGAGGCCCAGGCGCGCCCTGGTGGATTGTGCCCACCTCGGGTGCCCCCCGGACCGCCTCTTTCCTCTGTAAATACCCAAATATTCCCAAAACCCTAGAGGAGTCGACGAAATATTCATCCAGCCGCCGCAGAGTCCAGAACCACCAGATCCAATCTAGACACCATCTCGGATGGGGTTCACCACCTCCATTGGTGCCTCTCCGATGACGCGTGAGTAGTTATTTGTAGACCTTCGATTCCGTAGTTAGTAGATAGATGGGTTCATCTCTCTCTCTTGATTGTCAATACAATGGTCTCTTGCAGATCCATATGATGTACCTCTTTTTGTGGTGTGTTTGTTGGGCTCTAATGAACTTTGAGTTTATGATCAGTCATATCTTTTTATATCCATGAAAGATATTTGAGTTTCTTTGATCTCTTATATGCATGATCTCTTATAGCCTCATATTTCTTCTCCGATATTTGAGTTTTGTTTGTCCAACTTGATATGTTTATCTTGCAATGGGAAGAGGTGCCCGGTTGTGGGTTCGATCTTACGGTGCTTGATCCTAGTGATAGAAAAGGGAACCGACACGTATGTATCATTGCTACTATGGATAAAAAGACGGGATCTATATCTACGCAATAGATAAACGGATCTTGTCTACATCATGTCATCGTTCGTATTGCATTACTCTGTTTTCCATGAAATTAATACACTAGATGCATGCTGGATAGCAGTCAATGTGCGGTGTAATAGTAGTAGATGCAGGCAGGAGTCGGTCTACTAATCTTGGACGTGATGCCTATGTAATGATCATTGCCTGGATATCGTCATAATTATTTGAGGTTCTATCAAAAACCCAACAGTAATTTGTTTACCCACCTTTGCTATTTTTCTCGAGAGAAGCCACTAGTGAAACCTACGGCCCACGGGTCTTTCTCCTCATATATTTGCTTGCGATCTACTTTCCCTTTGCATTTTATTCAAATCTATTAAACCAAAAATACAAAAATACTTTGCCGCAATTTATTTTATTTGCGATCTATTATTTAAATCTACTACAATTTTCTGGCATTGTTACCCGAAAGGGATTGACAACCCCTTTAACACGTCGGGTTGCAAAGTGTTGTTATTTGTGTGCAGGTGATATTTACGTTGTGTTGCTTGGTTCTCCTACTGGTTCGATAACCTTGGTTTCTTCACTGAAGGAAATACCTATTGTCGTTGTGCTGCATCATCCCTTCCTCTTTGGGGAAATACCGACGCAGTCCTAGCATACAAGAGCTTTTCTGGCGCTATAGTCAGAGAGCAATCAGCACCCAAAGGTAATATTCAAGAAATATCCAAGAAACTAAGCTTGAGGATGCCCCGGAAGGCATCCCCTCTTTCGTTTCCAACATTATCGGTAACCTCACTTGGAGCTATGTTTTTGTAACACCCACAATGCGGCTATATCTCCCACGTGTCGGGGCACGACTTAGAGGCATAGCCGCATGGTAGGCTTGTCGCAAGAGGGGTAATCTTCGCACATTCCATGTACCGAATAAGAAATGGATAAAGAGTTGGCTTACAATCGCCACTTCACACAAATAGCAAGTTAAATATACATCATCCAGAATACAATCAAGGTCCGGCTACGGAACCAAAATAAAAGAAGACAACCCCAAATGCTAGATCCCCGATCGTCCCAAGTAGGCTCCACTATTGATCAACCAGAAACGAAACAACACAACGAACAAGATCTTCTTCGAGCTCCCACTTGTGCTGGGTTGCGTCACCTGTACTGGTATCATCGGCACCTGCAACTATTTGGAAGTATCTGTGAGCCACGAGGACTCAGCAATCTCACACCCGCGAGATCAAGACTATTTAAGCTTATGGGTAGGAAAGGGGTAATGAGGTGGAGCTGCATGCAGGCACTAAGCATATATGGTGGCTAACATATGCAAATAAGAGCGAGAAGAGAAGAAACGCAACGGTCGTGAAACTAGAAGTGATCAAGAAGTGATCTTGAAGCTACTTGCGTTCAAGCATAACACAAGAACCGTGTTCACTTCCCAGACTCCGCCGGAAAGAGACCATCACGGCTACACACACGGTTGATGCATTTTAATTAAGTTAAGTGTCAAGTTCTCTACAACCGGACATTAAAAAATTCCCATCTGCCACATAACCACGGGCACGACTTTCGAAAGTTCAAACCCTACAGGGGTGTCCCAACTTAGCCCATCACAAGCTCTCACGGTCAACGAAGGATATTCCTTCTCCCGGGAAGACCTGACCAATCTCCGAATCCCGGTTACAAGACATTTCGACACTGGTAAAACAAGACCAGCAAAGCCACCCGATGTGTCGACAATCCCGATAGGAGTCGCACGTATCTCGTTCTCAGGGCAACACCGAATGAGACAGGCTACGAGTAAAACCAGCCCTCGAGTTTCCCCGAGGTGGCCCCGCAGGCGGCTCGGTTCGGACCAACACTTAGAGAAGCACTGACCCGGGGGGGGGGTTAAAATAAAGATGACCCTCGGGTTGACCGACCCAAGGGAAGGGTAATAGGTTGTTAGGCAAATGTAAAACCAAGGTTGGGCCTTGCTGGAGGAGTTTTATTCAAAGCGAACTGTCAAGGGGTTCCCATAACACCCAACCGTGTAAGGAACGCAAAATCAAGGAATATAACACCGGTATGACGGAAACTAGGGCGGCAAGAGTGGAACAAAACACCAGGCATAAGGCCGAGCCTTCCATCCTTTACCAAGTATATAGATGCATTAATTAACATAAAAATATTGTGATATCCCAACATATCCATGTTCCAACATGGAACAAACTTCATCTTCACCTGCAGCTAACAACGCTATAAGAGGGGCTGAGCAAAGCGGTAACATAGCCAAACAACGGTTTGCTAGGAAGGTGGGTTAAAGGCTTGACATGGCAATATGGGAGGCATGATATAGCAAGTGGTAGGTAACGCGGCATAGCAATAGAGCGAACAACTAGCAAGCAAAGATAGAAGTGATTTCGAGGGTATGGTCATCTTTCCTGAGATCCTGCAAGGAAGAAGAACGAGTCCATAAAGAAGACAAACAGACATAGTCGAACGGATCCTTACAAACACGATGTTATCGGAACTAACCAGAAGAAGCAACACCAGAAAGAAGCAAACAACATAGTAAACAACCATCACATAAACATGGCATGATGCATGACCAAGTATGATGCATGTCCGGTTTAATGAGGCATGGCATGGAAAAGTGCACAAACAATACTACAAATTAAGTGGAGCTCAATATGCAACGAGTTGCATATTGACGAAACACCACATGACTTATTTAGTTCGATCTTGTTTATGTACCCAACAATATTAAATGTTGATTAACATGGCAAGAGGTGAAGCATATTAAAACTACCTATCTAGACAAGTTTAAATGAAGTCGGAACAACAAACAACAATTCCGGAAAATCCCCATGTGCATATTATGAATTTGGTACTGTTCTGCCCTAAACCCAATTTTAGAGTTGTTAAACATGCAAGATGAGTGCACCATGTTAAACTAGGCATTTTTCTACCCCATTTACATATAAAGTTTGTTAAGTTTGGAGCTACGGTTAATTGGTTATGAAATAGATCATTTTAGCGAGTTATTTAAGCAAATTTAAACAAGCAGCATTTTAAACATTTTAAACATGCATGAAAGTTGGATATTATGAAACTAGACGTAAATCTAAGCATTTTTCATATTTAAAGTTTTCACATGTGATGCACGGTTGAGAAGTTATTAAATGCATGAACATGAAGGGGTTTTCTGAAAAATGGGTAACTCTAGATAATTAACAAATCGTCCAGAACTGAAAAAAAAAACATAACGGACCGAATCTAAAGCATGTTGGGCCAGCAGTGCGCAGGGCACTGGAAGGGTCTCCTCACCTAGTGGCCTTGGGCCGAGTCGAAGGGGAAGCAGGCCGGGGCGCTGCTGGGCCGGATCTAGAGGCGCCGGAGGGGTGGCCCAGGCGAGGCCATGTGCGGTCAACGCGAGGAGCAGGACGAGGCGCTGCTGCTCTCGTCTTCTGAAGAACAGAAACAACAGCGGGACGAGAGGTTCAGAGCGGCAGCGGCGGCGGAGACGAGCGGTTCCAGGTGCGGGGCACCGTTCTCCGGCGAGGTACTTGGCGGCGGCGACGGATTCAGGAGGCTGGCGACATCGGGCGCGGTCGACAGCGAGCTCCTGCGTCAGAACGTCCATGGGCGGCGGCGGCTTTTGCTCCCTGGTGCAGCACAAGAGAGAGAGAGAGAGGGAGATCGTGAGAGAGAAGGAGGCAACCGCAGGAATAAAGACGGCGAGGGGCAGCACATCCTGTGGGCGAGGTGGCCGAAGCTGCTAGTGGACGAAGTTGGAACGAGAATCGAACACGGCAACGCAGGGAACCGAGGGGATCCACGGGAGGACGAGCTCGGGAGGCTTGGCGCGGGGATGTTGGTGCCTGCGGGCTCGAGGAGAAGCAGAAGAGGCCGCGAGACGAGGTGGAGCGGCGCTGGTTTCCGACGATGAGGCGGCTCCTCGGCGGCGCGGGGTCCTGGAGGTGAAGCTCGAGCGAGCTCCTCTCGATCTGCATCGAGGAGGGAGCGAGAGGCTCGGCTGCGGGCCGCCTGGTGGCCGTCGGATCTCTATCCGGCGGTCGCAGATGGATGGATCGGCGGTTGGTGGAGGCTGAGAGGATTTGGATCGGGTGCGGGCTTGGATCGAGGAGGAGCAGAAGAGAGCGATGGTTGGTTGGTAGCTGAAATCGATGAGGAGGGGATCCCGAGGAAGAGGGGAGTGGGTGGAGTGGCGGCGGCGCAATGGGATCGATGGGACAAAGCACCTAGGATCTAGGGTTGGACTTATATATGTTAAGTGGGTTTTTGGGTAGGGGTATTCAGTCCGTCTGATCGTGATCGGACGGCCGGGAAAAATAGATAGGGAAACCAAACAAGAAAACGGAGATGTTTTCGGGATGTTTGGGGATGATCGGGATCCAATAGTGACGACTGTCCGGGTCGGGTTCGGGTAAGTTTCAGATGCGCACGTGAGGGGTCGGTTGGAACTTGTGGGTTGTGCAGAAGGCCTCGGCCTGAGAGGAGAGAAAAGAGAGAGAGAGACCCGGCGACTGTTTCGGAGACCGAAACGTACGACGATAGACCGGCTATATTGCCGCTATAGTTTTACGGTTGGGACGTCAAACGGACTCCGAATGAGATGAAACTTGACAGGCGGTCTATCTACACTATAATAAGATCGCATGCCAACTTTCATCCCATTTCGAGAACATTTTCCGGCCACTTATAAAATACTATTTCGGAGGTGCCGCGGGCGCGTGCAAGTGTGTCTGGGCTCAGAACGGACAACGAAAGGAACGGGGAGGCCGAGACAGATGCAAGTTTTGAAAACATGATGATGCAATACGCATGATGACATGACAAGATGCAACACGCAAGCGAATGACATGGCAATAACAACGAATAACTAGAAGACACATGGCGCATCGGTCTCGGGGCGTCACAGTTTTCATTCGTCACATGGTAGGCTTTTTGCTTGGAGCATCATTTTATTTTGTTAGGATTTGCTTGATGTTATTTAGAATAATGTTTTGCATCTTTTATTTCAATAAAAGTGGCAATGATAGCCTTTACTATGCTTATTTTACAAGTATACTTGTTGCTGTTTGAAAACAGAAAGTTTACTGATGTTGCAAAAATTCCCTAGAAAAGTTGGAATGTGATAAAATGTTGAAACTTTTTGTAAAATGAGCTCTGATAAATTTCCTACAGTGTGGCAAATTTTCGTAACTCTTGGAGCTAGGGAAGTATTGATACTCTTGCATTCTTTACGGACTGTACTATTTTGGCAGATTGCTGTTATGTTTGCATTGTTTGCATATGTTTGCTTGTTTAATGATTCTATTTGAGGATAGGAGTATTAAATATGCGGAAGCATTTAGTGTGAAATGTTGAATAATAATTTTAGTGATTTTATACAGTAGAGGATGATAAGGTTTTTGCATTGGCTTATACTAACTTATCTCATGAGTCCTTGTTGAGTTTTGTGTGGATGAATCTTTTGAGATTTAGGAAAACCGTGATGTGAGAATAATTAAGGAGACACAAAAGCTCAAGCTTGGGGATGCCAAAGGCATCCCAAGATAATATGTCAAGAAGTCTCAAGCATCTAAGCTTGGGGATGCCCCGGTAGGCATCCCACCTTTCTTCTTCAACAATTATCAGTTAGTATCGGTTGAGCCTAAGTTTTTGCTTCTTCACATGATGTGTGCTATTCTTGGAATTGCATTTTGTTTTGTTTTTTCTTGATGTTTTAATAAAATACTTAGATCTGAAAGTTTTTAAATAAAATAGAGTCCTCAAATAGTTTCCAGGGAGGCTAAGTAGGCGGCATTCACAACCCATCAGCGAAGCTCTTTTCTATGGAATTGCTCTAGTGCTTCACTTATTTTTTTGACGAAATTATCTCTTGCTTCACTTAAATTAATTTGAGAAGAAATAAATATTATGCTCATGATCTTCATTTATATCTTTTTGGAGTAGCTTGTCATTTAGTCTTGTGCTTCACTTATATCCTATGAGTAAATTGTTGAATAAATTGAATATCATGAAGTTGAAATCATATCATGCCTAGTGGTAGCTTCACATTGGGTTTAGCATGTGAAATATTTTGAGGCTTGACAATCACAATATTGGTCACACAAGCAATTCACGAATAATTAGTATAAGGAATAGAACCTTCACATGCAAATACACTATCATGGAAATCTTTTGTGATTCTGAGCCCCCATCAAAATATTATATGCCAAAATTGTTGGCGTTGGACAAGGAAGACAATGTAATGGTTTATGTTTGTTCATATTCACATAGAAGTTATATTGTCATAGATCCTTCAACATGTGATGCTTGCCCCCCATCTTTGCTAGCCAAAAATTCCGCACCAAGTAGAGATACTACTTGTGCATCCAAAACTCCCTAAACCCAAATCTTATTTTCAAGAGTCCACCATACCTACATAAGGATTGAGCAAGATCCTTAAAGTAAGTTGTCATCGGTGCAATAAGGCAATAAAAATTGCTTCTAAAAGTGTGAGATCATTTAGTGTAAGAGAAAATTGAGCGTTGTACGAACTAGTGATGGCAAAGAATAAAAGCGACAGACTGCATAATAAAGGTTGCTATCATAAGGGGCAATATAACGTGACGTTCTTTTGCACTAAGGGGTTGATCATACAAACAAATAAGCGCATGGCAACCTCTGCTTCCCTCTGCGAAGGGCCTATCTTTTACTTTTCGGTATTTACTTTTATGCAAAGAGTCAAAGGTTTTCTCTCTATTCCTTTTTATTTTTCTCTTTTGGCAAGCATCATGTGGTGAGGAAAGATCTAGGCACAAATATCCAGTTGGATATGGGTAGCATGAGTTATTATTGTTGACATCACCCTTGAGGTGAATACGTTGGGAGGCGAAATTATAAGCCCCTATCTTTCTATGTGTCCGGTTGAAACGTTTTGCTCATGTGTATGCGGTGAGTGTTAGCAATCATAGAAGACTATATGATGGTTGAGTATGTGGAGCTCTTACTTAGACTCTGTTGAATAAGTTGTAACACCCACGATGCAGCTATATCTCCCACGTGTTGAGGCACGACTTAGAGACATAACCGCATGGTGGTTTTGTCGCAAGAGGGGTAATCTTCACACAATCCCATGTACTGAATAAGAAAGGGATAAGGAGTTGGCTTACAATCACCACTTCACACAAATAACAAATTTAAACATACATCATCCAGAATACAATCAAGGTCCGAGTACGGAACCAAAATAAAAGAAGACAACCCCAAATGCTAGATCCCCGATCGTCCCAACTGGGCTCCACTACTGATCATTAGGAAACGAAACATAGTAACGACCAAGGTCCTCGTCGAACTCCCACTTGAGTTTGGTAGCATCACCTGCACTGGTACCATCGGCACCTGCAACTGTTTGAAAGTATCCGTGAGTCACGAGGACTCAGCAATCTCACACCTGCGAGATCAAGACTATTTAAGCTTATGGGTAGGATAAGGTAATGAGGTGGAGCTGCAGCAAGCGCTAAGCAAATATGGTGGCTAACATACGCAAGTAAGAGAAAGATGAGAAGCTACGCAACGTTCGTGAAGCTAGAAGAGATCAAGAAGTGATCCTGAAACTACTTGCGTTCAAACATAACCCAAGGTTGTGTTCACTTCCCGGACTCTGCCGAAAAGAGACAATCACGACTACACACGCAGTTGATTCATTTTAATTAAGTTAAGTGTCAAGTTCTCTACAACCGGATATTACCAAATTCCCATCTGCTGCATAACCGCGGGCATGACTCTTGAAAGTTTATACCCCGCAGGGGTGTCCCAACTTAGCCCATCACAAGCTCTCACGATTAACGAAGGATATTCCTTCTCCCGGAAAGACCCGATCAGTCTCGGAATCCCGGTTACAAGACATTTCGACAATGGTAAAACAAGACCAGCAAAGCCGCCCGATGTGCCGACAAATCCCGATAGGAGTCGCACATATCTCATTCTCAGGGCACACTGGATGGGCCAAACGTCGGGTTGGCTTAGACCCTGGTTGCCCAGGGAGCGCCGGACATCGCCCAGGTTGGACCAACACTCAGAGGAGCACTGGCCCGGGGGTTTAAAATAAAGATGAACCTTGAGTCTGCAGAACCCAAGGGAAAAAGGCTTAGGTGGAAAATGTTAAAACCAAGGTTGGGCCTTGCTGGAGGAGTTTTATTCAAGGCGAACTGTTTGTAACGACCAAACCTCGAAGGATTTGAGCCTCTGTGCTTACCGTGCTAGTCCCTGGATCGAACTCGCTAGCACACATAGTATAGATGAATACCAGAATAGCAAGTGCATCATTTATTACAATGTATGATCCAGAATATATAAAATAAAACAATCTGCATAGCACTTGGCTAGCTTTATTCAATCAAACAGCGGAAAGTAGCAGAAAATAACGATGAGTCCCATCATAGCCCACTGGTGATGCTGAGTGCAGACTCGCGATCCTAATGGTACCTTACTCTTCGTCTGAATATCCTGCAACATGAGACGTTGCAGCCATATAGGTCAATACTTGGAATGTATTGGCAAGTTACACAGGAGTAATAATAAAGCAGACCTACATGTATATGCATAGTACAACAAAGGAAGGCTTGGGGGTTTATTTTGCGGAAAGCTGATTTTATCCTAATAACTACCTAATAGTAAATTTTTTATTTAGTTCTTTTATTACTGCAATTAAATGCACAAGGTTGAGTTGGCAAAATCAACTCCAACCTACCCTTTATTAAGTTGCCCAACAAATTTATTAAGTGTCACATCTGTCAAGATCATCCAACAACTGTAATGGCATAGTGGCTCAAATTTACCCATAACCGGGGGCACGACTAATCATGATTAGTTTTAATACTCTGCAGAGTTTAGTACGTTTTACCCACTGGACCCAATCCGAAGATTGAGACGAAGTCTTTCAGAAGAGGTTCCCTTGACCACCTGACGGCCACATCCCACCTACATATGCTACATCTGTCGACACAGTCTGGGCAAGGGTTCCAACAACTGATCAACTAAGCCAGAGCCCATAATAGCCAGTGGCCGCACATGGAAGCTACTAGTCACTAAGTCTGTCTGATCTTTTTGAGCCTGGGCGGCATTCCACTTAGGGTGCACTCTCATGAGCGCATGGCCTTAGAAAAGGTGCAAGACCCCATGATGCCTTCCCTCAACACCAAGCAATACCACTTCCGCCCAGAGGTGAGTTAAATCCTGAGTTACTACTCAATTTGTTAAATATATATAATCATCACATAACTCAATGAATACATGAACCACCCCCGTCTACAAAGCATAGCAACCTACCACTATCACGATTTGCAAAGACAGGAAGATAGCTCATCAGCATAGCAAAAATAATATAGTATTCCTATACATGCATATATTCATAGTGTGATATAACTACATGCATAGAAAACAATAGGTAAAGGATGATCAACATGTAACTTGCCTTGGTTCTGGTTCAGAAAGTCACACTCCTGACAATAGCTCGCGTCGCACTCCGGACAATCTACACGTTTCACACAATTCAACAAATCAATCACCGGAACACGAATAGAACCAAAACAAAACCAACAGCAACAAAACCATTTTTAAAACTCAACAACAGAAGCTTAAAAGCACCTAAATTGTACTACGGTCACAATGCAAAAAGAATCACTCGATTTCGATAAACGGTTTGAGAGTTATGGCCTTTGGAAGGTTTAATTCAAATTCAAACAAATTCAAATTTGAACAGAGCAAACATGTGCAAAGTTGGTACTGTGATATTGTGCTGATTTTTGTGAGATCATAGGAAAAAGAATTACCTAATTTGGACATATAGGTTAAAAGATATAGCTAGTTGAAGTTAGAGGAAGAATCTGGAAAAAAATAAAACAGCAACAGAAAACTCCTAAGCGCTGTAGCGAACTCCTGTGCGTGTCCTGTAGCAAGGTGCCAAGTGGCGGCGGCTGATTGGCTGGGCGCGTGTGCTCACCCAAAACAGAGGAAAACGATGGCGGTCTTGGGCGTTGGCGGCAACGCTCCTCTGGTGGGTCTCCGGCGAAGGCGAGGTGACGGACGGGTGCGGAGGTGAGTGGCGGAGGCGGTGGTGGTGCTCAACGGTGGCGGGGCGTCCTCAAGCGGCGGTGGAGAAGACGTGAACTCCGATGAACTCAGGTGAAGTCGGCCGGCTTGTTCCTCTCCCTCTGCTGCGTTTTCGGCAACACAAAGATGTGAGGCGAGAGAGGCTTCGAGAGAGGATTCGAACGGTTACAAGTGGAGCGGCCGGGGCGTCCTTACGGTGGCGGAAACATCGGCGAACAGCGGTGGTCGATGGACCTCCTCTGCGAGATCCAAAACGCCCGACAGGCGCGTGTGGACGAGGGGCGATGGGGAATGGGCTTCGGAAGGTTTCCCCTAGGGCTTTTCCTCGCGTGTGGTGTCCCTGGGGAGCACGGGGTCGGACAGAGGCGCAAATCGGCTCAGGCTCGGGCGTGGCTGCGCGCGCGGTGTGGCACAGCGGTCTCCGGCTCGGGGAAGAGGACGAACAGGCGCGGGGTCCACCCGTCAGCGAGTGAGGCGACTAGCAGATCGGGTACGGGCGAGCGATGCGGTTGGGGCGGCGTGTACCGCTTCGGCGGCAGCTACGTGGGCTGCGGCGGCGCTGGCGCTGCTGGGCCGGCTGGCTGGCTGGCCGGCTCGCTGCCTTTCTCTCTCTTTTTTTACACAGCAGTAGAAAACAAAATAAATAAAATAACCTACACAAAATAAAATCTAAATAAAAATACCTAGACACACAGTAAAATCTATACTGCTAATATAAACTACAGGAACACTAGTTCCAACACTAATGCAATTTTGTAAAATAATTTTGATGCAATAGGCCACTCAAACAGCAATAAAACAATAAAATAAAATATTTTGAAGATTGAAAAAAATTACCAGAACATATTAGATGAACTGGAAATAATATTCTGCACATTATGAACATTTTTAAAATAGGGGAGAATTCATGTTATCTCCACTCCAAATAAATTGCCTTTTGTTGCATAATGATTTGAATATTCTGAAAAAGCAAATAATGCAACAAAAAAAAATGATATGCATATGAATGATCTATTAACATCCTAATTTAGGAAAATTGGGATGTTACACTGTTAAGGGGGTCCCATAACCCCAACCGCGTAAGGAACGCAAAATCAAGGAACATAACACCGGTACGACAGAAACTAGGGCGGCAAGAGTGGAACAAAACACCAGACATAAGGCCGAGCCTTCCACCCTTTACCAAGTATATAGATGCATTAATTGAATAAGAGATAATGTGATATCCCAACATATCCATGTTCCAACATGGAACAAACTTCAACTTCACCTGCAACTAACAATGCTATAAGAGGGGCTGAGCAAAAGCGGTAACATAGCCAAACAACAGTTTGCTAGGAAGGTGGGTTAGAGGCTTGACATGGCAAAATGGGAGGCATGATATAACAAGTGGTAGGTAGCGCGACATAGCGACAAAACAAACAACTAGCAAGAGAAGATAGAAGTGACATCGAGGTTATGGTCATCTTGCCTGAGATCCCGCAAGGAAGAAGAACGAGTCCATGAACGAGACAAACAGACGTAGTCGAACGGATACTCACAAACGCGACATTACCGGAACTAACAAGAAGAAGCAACAATGGAAAGTGGCAAACAACATGGTAAACCAACAAGCATAAACATGGCTTGATGCACAATTAAGTATGATGCATGTCCGGTTTAAAGAGGCATGGCATGGCAAAGTGCACAAACAACACTACAAGTTAAGCGAAGCTCAATATGAAACGAGTTGCATATTGAAGAAACACCACATGACTTATTTAGTTCTCTCTCGGTTATGTACTCAACAATATTAAATGTTTTTAAATAAGGCAAGAGGTGAAACATATGAAAACTACCTATCTAGGCAAGTTTAAATAAGGCCGGAACAACAAACAACAATTCCGGAAAATCCCCATATGTATATTATGAATTTGGTACTGTTCTGCCCTAAACCATATTTTAGAGTTGTTAAACATGCAATATGATGACACCATGTTAATCTATGCATTTTTATACCCATTTCCATATAAAGTTTATTAAATTTGGAGCTACCGTTATTTAGTTATGAAATAAATCATTTTAACATGGCATTATGCAAAATAAACACAATTAGCATCTTAAACATTTTAAACATGGATGAAAATAGCATATTATGAAACTAGACGAAAATCTAAGCATTTTTCATAATTAAAACATTTTAATCCGATGCATGGTTGTAGAGTTATTAAATGCATGAACTAGAGGGACTTTTGTGCAAAATTGGCAGCCTCTGGAAAATTACTAAATTCCTAGAACTAAAAAAACATCTACGGGCCGAAACAGTGGTAGGCTCAGGGGGGCGCTGGAGCTCACCATGGGCCTGGCCCGGTCAGAAGCAGAGGAGGAAGCAGGCCGGCTGGGGAGGTTAGGCTGGACGCGCTGGGCCTGGCAGCGGGGCCCATGCACAGGAGGAGGAAGCCCCCGTCCTCCTCGAGCGCTCCCGCTCGAGCAGGGAAGCATGGAGGCGGCGCGCCACGGGGAGGTCCTCCGGTGAGGCAGGGAACGGTGGGGAGACGCCGGAGAGCAGCAGATCCGGGCGCGGGCGGCGTCGGGGCCCCAACTCCGGCTAGATCTAGGCGGAGATGACCGGATCAGCCGCAGGGATGGCGAGGCCGGCGAGCTCCGGTGAGTGGAGGGCGACCCGGGGCGGAGCAGTGGGTCAGTGGGCGGAGGCGGCGACGGATGGCGGTGCAGGGGATCGACGAGGCCCACGGGATGCGCAAGGAAGCAGGGTCACGGGCGCGGGTGGTCTCCGGCGCGGACGACGGCCACCGGCAGCGCTTGGGAGGAGCTTAGGCGCGCGAGACGAGCCCCTGGCTAGGGCGCTCGCGGGCGCCTGCGGGCTGCGGCGGCGGGCGGCTCGGGCTCGGGCGGGCCCGCGATGGGCCTCTAGGACCGCGGCGAAGTGGGGGGAGGCGGGGCGCGACGTGGCTTCGTCTGGTTGGGCAGGGAGGCGGCGCTGCCCACTAGGGTGGCGCCACATGGCGACGGCAAGGTGGCGGCGCGGGAGGAGGTCAAGTGGCGGCGGCGGAGCGGATCTGGCGGCGACAAGTGGCGGATGGTGGCTGGGGCTGCGCGGAAAATGAGGAGGAGGGTGGAAGAAGGCCAAAATGGACTAGGGGGTGTCCATATATAGCAGGAGGAGCTAGGGTTTGGGGGGTTTTGCTCCGTTTCGGAGCCATTCGATTGCCATCGGACGGTCTGTAACGGAGGGGTAGGTAGATGGGCTAGGTGGGCTGTGTAGGAGGGTTGGGCTGAGAGGAGAGGGGAGAGATGCAGCTCGGCACGGTTTCCGGAGACCAAAAACGTCCGGCAAAAAGACCGGCTATACTGTCGCTATAGTTATCCATTGGGGCATCAAACGAACTCCGAATGCGATGAAACATGGTTGGCTGCCTAGTGCAACATAACAACACCACATGCCAACTTTCAATCCATTTCGAGAACATTTTTTGGCCACTTATAAGCTAATATTTCGGAGGTGCCGCGGGCTCGTGCAAGTGTGTCTGGGCTCAGAACGGATAATGGAGAGAATTGGGGGAAACCGGACGGACGCAAGTTTTGAAAACATGTAGATGCAATGCGGATGATGACATGGCAATATGCAACACGCAAGCAAATGACAAGGTAACAACATCGAATAACTGGAATACACCTGGCGCATCGGTCTCGGGGCGTTACATAAGTTGAATTAGATTTTCTTGGTGACTGAGAACATAGGTTGTTGAGTTTCAAGAGAATTCATTGTTTGAACCTTAACATGTGAATTGGTTGCTACTATAACATGAGAAGTTTTATAAGAAAGAATTGATGTTATGATGCTAGGAAAAGTGATTGAAATTATCATTGATCAAACTTATGCACTTTGCTAGCTTTCACACTTCATAAATTATTTCTTTTACCATTTACCTACTCGAGGACGAGTAGGAATTAAGCTTGGGGGTGCTGATACGTCTCCAACGTATCTATAATTTATGAAGTATTCATGTTTTGATATTATCATTCTTGGATGTTTTACAATCATTTTATAGCAACTTTATATCATTTTTGGGACTAACGTATTGACCCAGTGCCCAGTGCCAGTTGTTGTTTTTTGCTTGTTTTTTACATTGCAGAAAATCAATATCAAACGGGGTCCAAACACCGTGAAACTTTTTGTGGATTTTTTATGGACCAGAAGACCACCAATGGGCTAGAGCAGCACCTGGGGGGTGCCCCGAGGGGGTGGGTTGTACCCACCTCGATGGCCTCCCGCACCCCCTCTTTACCCTATAAATTCCCAAAAATTCTAGAAACCCTGGGGGTTAACCTAGATCAGAAGTTCCGCTGCCGCAAGGCTCTGTAGCCACTGAAAACCAATCTAGACCCTTTCTGGCACCCTGCCGGAGGGGGGAATCATCTCCAGTGGCCACCTTCATCATCTCGGCTGCCACCACGATGAGGAGGGAGTAGTCCACCCTCAGGGCTGAGGGTTTGTACCAGTAGCTATGTGTTTAATCTCTCTCTCTCTCTCTCATGTTCTTGAGATGTCACGATCATGATGTATCGCGGGCTTTGTTAATATAGTCGGATTATATGGTGTTTTACCCTCTCTATCTTGTTGTGACGAATTGAGTTTTTCCCTTTGAGATTTCGTTGTTATCGGATTGAATACTTTTATGAATTTGAGAACACTTGATATATGTCTTGCAATTGAATACTCATGGTGACAATGGGGTATCATATTGATTCACTTGATATATGTTTTGGCACTCAACTCACGGATTCCCGAGGTGACATTGGGGTAATCTGTGCATAGGGGTTGATGCACGTTCTTGTCCTTATTTCTCCGGTAGAAATCTTGGGGCACTCTTTGAAGTTCTTTGTGTGGATTGAGTATTATGAATATGAATTTGCTTTGGTGTTATTTTAGTACGAACTCTAGGATAGATCGAACGGAAAGAATAGCTTAGTGTTATTTTAGTATGGACTCTTGAATAGATTGATCGGAAAGAATAGCTTTGAGGTGGTTTCGTACCCTACAAACATTTCCGTCTTATGTCCTCCGCTAGATAGGAACTTTGGAGTGATTCTTCGTTGGACGTTGAGGGACGGTTATATGTGTTGGAAATATGCCCTAGAGGCAATAATAAAAGTGTTATTATTATATTTCTTTGTTCATGATAATAGTCTTTTATTCATGCTATAACTGTATTATCCGGAAATCGTAATACACGTGTGAATACATAGACCACAATATGTCCCTAGTGAGCCTCTAGTTGACTAGCTCGTTGTGATCAACAAATAGTCATGGTTTCCTGGCTATGGACATTGGATGTCGTTGATAACGGGATCACATCATTAGGAGAATGATGTGATGGACAAGACCCAATCCTAAGCCTAGCACAAAGATCGTGTAGTTCGTATGCTAAAGCTTTTCTAATGTCAAGTATCTTTTCCTTAGACCATGAGATTGTGCAACTCCCGGATACCGTAGGAGTGCTTTGGGTGTACCAAACATCACAACGTAACTTGGTGGCTATAAAGGTGCACTACAGGTATCTCCGAAAGTGTCTGTTGGGTTGGCACGAATCGAGACTGGGATTTGTCACTCCATGTAAACGGAGAGGTATCTTTGGGCCCACTCGGTAGGACATCATCATAATGTGCACAATGTGACCAAGGGGTTGATCACGAGATGATGTGTTACGGAACGAGTAAAGAGACTTGCCGGTAACGAGATTGAACAAGGTATCGGTATACCGACGATCGAATCTCGGGCAAGTACAATACCGCTAGACAAAGGGAATTGTATACGGGATTGATTAAGTCCTTGACATCGTGGTTCATCCGATGAGATCATCGTGGAACATGTGGGAGCCAACATGGGTATCCAGATCCCGCTGTTGGTTATTGACCGGAGAACGTCTCGGTCATGTCTACATGTCTCCCGAACCCGTAGGGTCTACACACTTAAGGTTCGATGACGCTAGGGTTATAAAAGAAGTTTGTATGTGGTTACCGAATGTTGTTCGGAGTCCCGGATGAGATCCCGGACGTCACGAGGAGTTCCGGAATGGTCCGGAGGTAAAGATTTATATATGGGAAGTCCTGTTTTGGTCGTCGGAAAAGTTTCACACTTTATCGGTATTGTACCGGGAGTGCCGAAAGGGGTCCGGGGGTCCAGTGGGGGGGGGGGGTCCACCTGCCCTGGGGGGCCACATGGGATGTAGGGGGTGCGCCTTGGCCTATATGGGCCAAGGGCACCAGCCCCAAGAGGCCCATGCGCCAAGGAAACTTGGGGAGGGAAGAGTCCTCAAGGGGGAAGGCACCTCTGAGGTGCCTTGGGGAGGATGGACTCCTCCCCCCCTCTTGGCCGCACCCCTTCCTTGGAGGAAGGGGCAAGGCTGCGCCTCCCCCCTCTCCCTTACCCCTATATATAGTGGGGGGGAGGGAGGGCAGCCATACCTGAAGCCCTGGCGCCTCCCTCCCTCCCGTGACACCTCCTCCTCTCCCGCAGGTGCTTGGCGAAGCCCTGCAGGATTGCCACGCTCCTCCACCACCACCACACTGTTGTGCTGCTGCTGGATGGAGTCTTCCTCAACCTCTCCCTCTCTCCTTGCTGGATCAAGGCGTGGGAGACGTCACCGGGCTGTACGTGTGTTGAACGCGGAGGTGCCGTCCGTTCGGCACTAGGATCTCGGGTGATTTGGATCACGACGAGTACGACTCCTTCAACCCCGTTCTCTTGAACGCTTCCGCTTAGCGATCTACAAGGGTAAGTAGATGCACTCTCCTTCCCCTCGTTGCTGGTTTCTCCTTAGATAGATCTTGGTGACACGTAGGAAATTTTTGAATTTCTGCTACGTTCCCCAATAGTGGTATCAGAGTTAGGTCTATTGCGTAGATTCTTTGCACGAGTAGAACACAAAGTAGTTCTGGGCGTTGATTTTGTTCAATATGCTTACCGTTACTAGTCCAATCTTGTTTCGACGGTATTGTGGGATGAAGCGGCCCGGACCGACCTTACACGTACTCTTACGTGAGACAGGTTCCACCGACTGACATGCACTTGGTGCATAAGGTGGCTAGCGGGTGCCAGTCTCTCCCACTTTAGTCGGAACGGATTCAATGAAAAGGGTCCTTATGAAGGGTAAATAGCAATTGGCATATCACGTTGTGGTTTTGCGTAGGTAAGAAACGTTCTTGCTAGAAACCCATAGCAGCCACGTAAAACATGCAAACAACAATTAGATGACGTCTAACTTGTTTTTGCAGGGTATGCTATGTGATGTGATATGGCCAGAAGGATGTGATGAATGATATATGTGATGTATGAGATTGATCATGTTCTTGTAATAGGAATCGCGACTTGCATGTCGATGACGTGACAAGATGATCATGGAGCCCCAAGATGGAGATCAATGGAGCTATATGATATTGGCCATATCATGTCACTACTATATAATTGCATGTGATGTTTATTATGTTTATGCATCTTGTTTACTTAGAACAACGGTAGTAAATAAGATGATCCCTTACAACAATTTCAAGAAGTGTTCTCCCCTAACTGTGCACCGTTGCTACAGTTCGTCGCTTCGAAGCACCACGTGATGATCGGGTGTGATAGATCCTTACGTTCACATACAACGGGTGTAAGACAGATTTACACATGCAATACACTTAGGGTTAACTTGACGAGCCTAGCATGTACAGACATGGCCTCGGAACACGGAGACCGAAAGGTCGAGCATGAGTCGTATAGTAGATACGATCAACATGAAGATGTTCACCGATGATGACTAGTCCGTCTCACGTGATGATCGGACACGGCCTAGTTGACTCGGATCATGTAATCACTTAGATGACCAGAGGGATGTCTATCTGAGTGGGAGTTCATAAGATGAACTTAATTATCCTGAACATAGTCAAAAAGATCTTTGCAAATTATGTCGTAAGCTCGCGCTTTAGTTCCACTTTTTAGATATGTTCCTAGAGAAAATATAGTTGAAAGTTGATAGTAGCAATTATGCGGACAGTAGAAAGCTTATGTCCTTAATGCACCGCTCAGTGTGTTGAACCCCAAATGTCGTCTGTGGATGTTGCGAACATCGGACATACACGTTTTGATAACTACGTGATAGTTCAGTTAAATGGCTTAAGTAGAGGCACCAAAGATGTTTTTTGAAACATCGCGGAACATATGAGATGTTTCGAGGGCTGAAATTAGGATTTCAGGCTCGTGCCCACGTCAAGAGGTATAAGACCTCCGACGATTTTCTTAGCCTGCAAACCCAGGGAGAAAAGCTCAATCGTTGAGCTTGTGCTCAGATTGTCTGAGTGCAACAATCACTTGAATCGAGTGGGAGTTGATCTTCCAGATGAGATAGTGATGTTTCTCCAAAGTCATTGCCACCAAGCTGCAAGAGCTTCGTGATGAACTATAACATATCAAGGATAGAGATGATGATCCTTGAGGTATTCGCGTTGTTTGACATCGCGAAAGTAGAAATCAAGAAGGAGCATCAATTGTTGATGGTTGGTGAAACCACTAGTTTCAAGAAGGGCAAGGGCAAGAAGGGATACTTCATGAAACGGCAAATCAGCTGCTGCTCTAGTGAAGAAACCCAAGGTTGAACCCAAACCCGAGACTAAGTGCTTCTGTAATAAGGGAACAACCACTGGAGCAGCATTACCCTAGATACTTGGTAGATGAGAAGGCTGGCAAGGTCGATAGAAGTATATTGGATATACATTATGTTAATGTGTACTTTACTAGTACTCCTAGTAGCACCAGGGTATTAAGATACCGGTGCAGTTGCTAAGTGTTAGTAACTCGAAATAAAAGAGCTACGGAATAAACGGAGACTAGCTAAAGGTGAGCTGACGATATGTGTTGGAATTGTTTCCAAGTTTGATGTGATCAAACATCGCACACTCCCTCTACCATCAAGATTATTATTAAACCTGAATAACTGTCATTGTGTGTTTGCGTTGAGCATAGACATGATTGGATTATGTCTATCGCAATACGGTTATTCATTTAAAGAGAATAATGGTTACTCTATTTATTTGAATAATACCTTCAATGGTCTTGCACCTAAAGGAATGGTTTATTGAATCTCGATCGTAGTGATACACATTTTCATGCCAAAAGATATAAGATAGTAATGATAGTACCACTTACTTGTGGTACTGCCATGTAAGTCATAATGGTATAAAACGCATGAAGAAGCTCCATGTTGATGGATCTTTGGACTCACTCGTTTTTGAAAAGTTTGAGACATGCGAACCATGTCTATTGGTGTATACGCATGAAGAAACTCCATGCAGATGGATCGTTTGGACTCACTTGATTTTGAATCACTTGAGATATGCAAATCATACCACATGGGCAAGATGACTGAAAAGCCACGGTTTCAGTAAGATGGAACAAGATAGCAACTTGTTGGAAGTAACACATTTTGATGTGTGCGGTCCAATGAGTGCTGAGGCATGCAGTGAATATCGTTATGTTCTTACTTCACAGATGATTCGAGTAGATGTTGAGAATATTTACTTGATGAAACACAAGTCTAAATTATTGAATGGTTCAAGTAATTTCAGAGTGAAGTAGAAGATCATTGTGACAAGAGGATAAAATGTCTATGATATGATCATAGAGATGAATATCTGAGTTACGAGTTTTGGCACACAATTAAGACATTGTGGAAATTGTTTCGCAATTAATACCGCCTGGAACACCATAGTGTGATGGTGTGTCCGAACATCATAGTTGCACCCTATTAGATATGGTGCGTACCATGATGTCTCTTATCGAATTACCACTATTGTTCATGGGTTAGGCATTAGAGACAACCACATTCACTTTAAATAGGGCACCACGTAATTCCGTTGAGATGACACCGTATGAATTATGGTTTAGAGAAACCTAAGTTGTCATTTCTTAAAAGTTTGGGGCTGCGACGCTTATGTGGAAAAGTTTCAGGTTGATAAGCTCGAACCCAAAGCGGATAAATGCATCTTCATAGGACACCCAAAGCAGTTGGGTATACCTCCTGTCTCAGATCCGAAACCAATTAGGGATTGTTTCTAGAATCGGGTCCTTTCTCGAGGAAAAGTTTCTCACGAAAGAATTGAGTGGGAGGATGGTGGAGACTTGATGAGGTTATTGAACCGTCTCTTCAAACTAGTGTGTGGCAGGGCACAGGAAGTTGTTCCTGTGGCACCTACACCAATTGAAGTGGAAGCTTATGATAGTGATCATGAAACTTCGGATCAAGTCACTACCGTACCTCGTAGGACGACAAGGACGCGTACTACTTCAGAGTGGTACAGTAATCTTGTCTTGGAAGTCATGTTGCTAGACAACAATGAACCTGCGAGCTATGGAGAAGCGATGGTGGGCCCGGATTCCGATAAATGGCTCGAGGCCATAAAATCCGAGAGAGGATCCATGTATGAAAACAAAGTGTAGACTTTGGAAGAACTACTTGATGGTCGTAAGGTTGTTGAGTACAGATGGATTTTAAAAGGAAGACGGACAATGATGGTAAGTATCACCATTAAGAAAGCTCGACTTGTCGTTAAGATGTTTTCCGACAAGTTCAAGGAGTTGACTACGGTGAGACTTTCTCACTCATAGCGATGCTAAGAGTCTGTTGGAATTATATTAGCGATTACTGCATTATTTATGAAATCTTGCAGATAGGATAACAAAACATTGTTTCCTCGACGATTTTCTTGAGGAAAGGTTGTATGTGATACAACCGGAAGGTTTTGTCAATCCTGAAAGATGCTAATAAGTATGCAAAGCTCCAGTAATCCTTCTAAGGACTGGAGTAAGCATCTCGGAGTTGGAATGTATGCTTTGATAAGATGATCAAAGTTTTGGGTGTATACAAAGTTTGTGAGAAACTTGTATTTCCAAAGAAGTGAGTGGGAGCACTATAGAATTTCTGATGAGTATATGTTGTTGACATATTGTTGATCAGAAATGACGTAGAATTTCTGGAAAGCATATAGGGTTATTTGGAAAGTGTCTTTCAATGGAAAGCCTGGATTAAGCTACTTGAGCATTGAGCATCAAGATCTATAAGGATAGATCAAAACGCTTAATAGTACTTTCAAATGAGCACATACCTTGACATGATCTTGAAGGTGTTCAAGATGGATTAGTCAAAGAAGGAGTTCTTGCCTGAGTTGTAAGGTATGAAGTTAGGACTTAAAGCTCGACCACGGCAGAATAGAGAGAAAGGACGAAGGTCGTCCCCTATGCTTAAGACATAGGCTCTACAGTATGCTATGCTGTGTACCGCACCTGATGTGTGCCTTGCCACATGTCTGGCAAGAGAGTACAAAGGTGATCAAGGAGTGGATCATCAGATAGCGGTCAAAGTTATCCTTAGAGGAATAAGGATATGTTTCTCGATTATGGAGGTGATAAAGAGTTCGGTGTAAAGGTTTACGTTGATGCAAGCTTTAACACCTATCCGAATGACTCTGAGTAGCAAACCGGATACGTATAGTGGAGCAACCATTTGGAATAGCTCCAAGTGGAGCGTGGAAGCAGCATTTACAATATGACCTAGAAATTTGCGAAGTACATACGGATCTGAATGTTACAGATCCGTTGACTAAAACCTCTCTCACAAGTAGAACATGATCAAACCCCAGAACTCATTAAGTCTTAATCACATGATGATGTGAACTAGTTTAATGACACTAGTAAACTCTTTGGATGTTGGTCACATGGTGATGTGACCTGTCAGTGTTAATCACATGGTGATGTGAACTAGATTATTGACTCTAGTGCAAGTGGGAGACTGTTGGAAATATGCCCTAGAGGCAATAATAAAAGTGTTATTATTATATTTCTTTGTTCATGATAATAGTCTTTTATTCATGCTATAACTGTATTATCCGGAAATCGTAATACAAGTGTGAATACATAGACCACAATATGTCCCTAGTGAGCCTCTAGTTGACTAGCTCGTTGTGATCAACAGATAGTCATGGTTTCCTGGCTATGGACATTGGATGTCGTTGATAACGGGATCACATCATTAGGAGAATGATGTGATGGACAAGACCCAATCCTAAGCCTAGCACAAAGATCGTGTAGTTCGTATGCTAAAGCTTTTCTAATGTCAAGTATCTTTTCCTTAGACCATGAGATTGTGCAACTCCCGGATACCGTAGGAGTGCTTTGGGTGTACCAAACGTCACAACATAACTGGGTGGCTATAAAGGTGCACTACAGGTATCTCCGAAAGTGTCTGTTGGGTTGGCACGAATCGAGACTGGGATTTGTCACTCCGTGTAAACGGAGAGGTATCTCTGGGCCCACTCGGTAGGACATCATCATAATGTGCACAATGTGACCAAGGGGTTGATCACGGGATGATGTGTTACGGAACGAGTAAAGAGACTTGCCGGTAACGAGATTGAACAAGGTATCGGTATACCGACGATCGAATCTCGGGCAAGTACAATACCGCTAGACAAAGGGAATTGTATACGGGATTGATTAAGTCCTTGACATCATGGTTCATCCGATGAGATCATCGTGGAACATGTGGGAGCCAACATGGGTATCCAGATCCCGCTGTTGGTTATTGACCGGAGAACGTCTCGGTCATGTCTACATGTCTCCCGAACCCGTAGGGTCTACACACTTAAGGTTCGATGACGCTAGGGTTATAAAGGAAGTTTGTATGTGGTTACCGAATGTTGTTCGGAGTCCCGGATGAGATCCCGGACATCACGAGGAGTTCCGGAATGGTCCGGAGGTAAAGATTTATATATGGGAAGTCCTGTTTTGGTCGCCGGAAAAGTTTCGCACTTTATCGGTATTGTACGGGGAGTGCCGAAAGGGGTCCGGGGGTCCACTGGGGGGGGGGTCCACCTGCCCCGGGGGGCCACATGGGCTGTAGGGGGTGCGCCTTGGCCTATATGGGCCAAGGGCACCAGCCCCAAGAGGCCCATGCGCCAAGGAAACTTGGGGAGGGAAGAGTCCTCAAGGGGGAAGGCACCTCTGAGGTGCCTTGGGGAGGATGGAATCCTCCCCCCCTCTTGGCCGCACCCCTTCCTTGGAGGAAGGGGCAAGGCTGCGCCTCCCCCTCTCCCTTACCCCTATATATAGTGGGGGGGAGGGAGGGCAGCCATACCTGAAGCCCTGGCGCCTCCCTCCCTCCCGTGACACCTCCTCCTCTCCCGCAGGTGCTTGGCGAAGCCCTGCAGGATTGCCACGCTCCTCCACCACCACCACACCGTTGTGCTGCTGCTAGATGGAGTCTTCCTCAACCTCTCCCTCTCTCCTTGCTAGATCAAGGCGTGGGAGACGTCACCGGGCTGTACGTGTGTTGAACGTGGAGGTGTCGTCCGTTCGGCACTAGGATCTCCGGTGATTTGGATCACGACGAGTACGACTCCTTCAACCCCGTTCTCTTGAACGCTTCCGCTTAGCGATCTACAAGGGTACGTAGATGCACTCTCCTTCCCCTCGTTGCTGGTTTCTCCTTAGATAGATCTTGGTGACACGTAGGAAAATTTTGAATTTCTGCTACATTCCCCAACAATATGATCCAATTATATTATCATTGTTGAGAGGTTGCACTAGTGAAAGTACGGACCCTAGGCCTCATTTTAAAGCATTGCAATACCGTTTTTGTGCCCTTTTACTATTTGCTACCTTACTGTTTTTATTTATTCAGATTATAAAAATATATTTTTACCATCCATATTACACTTTTATCACCATCTCTTCGCCGAACTAGTGCACCTATACAATTTGCCATTGTATTGGGTGTGTTGGGGACACAAGAGATTTCTTGTATTTGGTTGCAGGGTTGTTTGAGAGAGACTATCTTCATCCTACACCTCCCACGGATTGATAAACCTTAGGTCATCCACTTGAGGGAAAATTGCTACTGTCCTACAAAACTTTGCGCCTGGAGGTCCAACACGAGTCTACAAGAATAAAGTTGCATAGTAGACATCAGTTATCAAGACCTTTTTCTGACGCCATTGTCGTGGAGCATAGCTCTATTCTCTGAGTCACTTGGGATTTATATCTGTTGATCACTATGAGGAATTTGAAAGACCAAAGAACTAAGATTTTTCCCTCAATTACTAAGGGAGGTAAGGAACTGCCATCTAGCTCTGGACTTGATTCTCCTTCTGTTTTGAGTAAACTTGCGACACCTACACCTACTATTGATTCTGATATGTCGCATGTTATTGATGATGCCACTTCTGATGTGCATGATGCTTATGAACTGTTCTCTGTAGGCAGAGTTGTCGTGTGAGTGTCGTGAGCGGTCCATTTCCAAGAAAGTCGGTCCGGCTCTCTAGAGGGGGTTATCCCCTGAAGACACCTCCAAAGTTCCACATACTCGAGGATTGCTGCGGGACTGAGGTTGCCATGGATGTCCGTGATCCAGCAACGATCAGAGAGGGCCTCGTAGACAAGTCTCTTGTTCCGGCCCTGACGCGGGATATGGGTAAGCAGGGTTGGTGCAATCTCAGAGATGGACTGCCCTTTGAGCCAATGATTGCACCAAAATATGCATGTGTTGCTGTCACCAAGCATTCATGAAGTTGAGGCCCGGAAAACCTCGGAAGCCTCACGGTCGGAAGAGGGTTGAGGTGCTTCCACACGCACTCGGGGTCAGTGGCCTGGAACCATAGCCAACGCATACGCAACGCGACGATGGTGCAGTGAAGATCGCGAACGTCGAGCCCACCATGCTTCAAGGGTCGGCAAACCTTCTGCCAGGAGACGATGCAAGATAAGGCATGTGCATCCTTGTTGCCGTGCCATAAGAAATAACGAAACATCCTGTTAATCTTTTTGAGGATCAGGGGGTTTAGGGCCAGCGCGAGCAACATGTGGACCGACATGGCCGTGAGCACATGGCAGATGAGGGCAAGGCACTCCCCGCGAGAGATAACGGAAGCTTTCGAAGTTGCGAGCTTCTTCACAAGCTTGTCGACTAGCGGTAGTAGCGCGAGCCGAGGCCTTCCGGATTGAGAGCGGCAAGCCGATGTATTTGATTGGAAGCCCATAATCGAGCAGGAAAGAGAGGACCCGATGGTGGCGAGCTCATCGTTGTCGCAATGGATTGGCGTAGCGGAGCATTTTTAACAAGTTCGTGCGGAGGCCAAAGGCATTGCCGAACAACCAAAGAAGCTCCTTAATAGTGTTTAGCTCGTGGGCATCAGTGTGGCAAAAGATGAGTACATCTGTAGCGACCAGACCTCAAACGGTCCAATCTCTGTGCTCCGGTGTCATCCCTAGATCAGTAATACTGACACCACACAGTACTTGAAGGATTTATAACAGAGTAGCAATCACACACTTATTACATCAAGTGTCTCAAAAGAGAACTTATTACAATAAATATGGCTTAAGGCCATCTAATAACGATAACAGCGGAAGGCTTGGAAGATAAGTGAGTCCATCAACTCCAACGGCATCACTGAGTATAGAACCATGACCTAAAAACACCTTACTCGTCATCTGAAAAGTCTACAACATGAACGTTGCAGCCCGAAACGGGTCAGCACCTGGAATATGCTGGCAAAGTAACACATAGAGAGCAATGAAAGAATAAGGCCATACTACATGCATATTTGGCTGGTGGAAAGCTCTATGGTTACAATTTTGCGTAAAGCCAACTTTTCCCTACTGCAAAGGAATAAATTTTATTTAACTATCATGGTAGTACTTAAACATTGAGAGTGTAGACACCCTCTCAATCCCAATTAAGCATCATCATTAAAATCCAACAAAATTAATTAGAGTAACATGATGAGATTCACATGATAATCCAAGTACTAGATACTCAAGATGTCCATAACCGGGGACACGGATAACCATGATTAGTTTATACACTCTGCAGAGGTTTGCGCACTTTTGCCCACAAGACTCAATCTCCTCCGTTGAGATTCTCGCACTACATGGTGTTTGAGAAACGGATGACCGAGACATAGTCTTTCAGAAGCGCTTGCACCTTACGAACGGGTAGACCGTACCAACCTACATCCCCTACATCTGCTAGTCTACCACTGTAAGAGTTCGCACAACTTAGTCAACTACGCTAGAGCCCATAGTAGCTTGTGGCTGCACACGGAAGTTTCTAGTATGAATAATCTCATGATCCCTTTGAGCCTGGGTGGCGGTCCAAAAGAAAAACAGGCAATCGCTGGATTTCCCAGGTGCCTCAATCCACCCAGATGCGTGTTTAAGTTGCCACCTTAGATAAATCATTAATTTAACAATCTCACATCTATCATGGATACACTCACCCAATCCACGTCTACTAGCATAGCTTAGCAATATAAGCAAACGTAGAAGTAACTCCCAAAGGTTTGATAATAAAACAGGTAATAGGTACTACCTCATCTACTTCCCAAAACCCACAATTTAATTAGATCCTAATCATGCAATGTGTGAGGGTTGATCTAATGCAATAAAAACTGGGTAATAGGAAGTATGATCAAAGTGTTACTTGCCTTGCTGATGATCCGCAAAACCTAGCGATTCGAAGTAGCAAGCGGCGCACTCCGGGTACTCTATCACAAACAAACAAGCATACAATAAGTACTCAACTAATGCACAGGTAAAATTCAAATAAGAGATCTAACCAGATGGTTCAACTTAAGAACTCCGGTTGGCAAAAAGATCAAATCGAACGAAGCAACGAAAGACAAACGGCAAAAGAAACAAGCTTCGATTTAGTATTCTGGATCTAGGTCAAATTTTACAGAGGAAAAAACTTGTTTGAGTTGATTAAACGGAGAGAGGGTTTCGAGACGAAACTCCAGGCGCCTGAATCGCCTGATTCCGATAAACGAGCGAAAAGTTAAACTAGAACGAAAATTGGATCAAAAAACGCGATTAGAAATAATCGCGGAAAAATCCGAGAAAAAGAAAAACGACGAACAGAAAAACAAACGAACGTTCGTTAATTGGATCTAAACGATGAATGCGTTCGTTAAGACGAACGGACGAGCGAACGCTCGCTAAATAAATAAACCGGAAAAAAACTGATCTATTAAAAAAACGAAACTAGGTTTTTTCTAAAAAATAACCGAATCATTTTTTTCTCAGAAAACCGGGCGGCGGGGCGGCTACCTCGGCTCAGACTCTGGTGGGGTTCCGGCGGCGGCGGTGGGTAGCAGCGGCGGCAGGCGGCGTGCGGCAGCAGCGGCGGCAGGCGGTGTGCGGCGCGGCAGCGGCTTGCGGCGTGGGGCGGGGCGGCTCGGTGACTCGAGGCTCCCACGGGGCCCCGGGGTGGCTATTTAAAGGGGGGAGAGAGGCGGCGGTGTACCCGGCTTGGGGAGGGGGTCGGGCGGCGGCGGCGTACCCGGCTCGGTCTCCCCGATTCTGGCGGCTACACGAGCTAGGAGGCGGCGAGGGTTGGGCCAGCCTGGCTCGGCTGGGCCCTTGGCCCAGTCGGGCGCGGGGTTTTTTTAACAATTTCGCCGAAACTAAGAAAAATTCTAAAAAAAATAAATAAAAATCTAAAATTGCCAAAACAAATTTTCATCGTCTAAATAAAATATTTAGAACTGGATGAACATTTTCTTGGCCCTAAATGCAATTTTTGAAAACATGCAATTTTTCCTAAATTCAAATAAAATAGCAAATGAAATCTTATTTGATTTTATTATTAAATCCCCAATATTTATTTATTTTGGGAAAGTCATTTTATTCCCTCTCTCATATTTTATGATTTGAAGTAATTGGAGATAAAATAAATAAAATCAAATGATCCTATTTTCAAAATTTGAGAAAACTCAAATATGAAAATAACGAAATTCCCAACTCTCTCCGAGGGTCCTTGAGTTGCGTGAAATTTCTAGGATCAACCAAAATGAAATAAAATATGATATGCAATGATGATCTAATGTATAACATTCCAAATTGAAAATTTGGGATGTTACGAAGCTACCCCCCTTAAGATGAATCTCGCCCTCGAGATTCGTGTTGGCTAGAAAATAGGTGAGGGTGGTCCTTCAGCAGATCTTCCTGTCACTCCCAGGTGGCCTCATCCTCCGTGTGGTGGCTCCACTAAACTTTGCAAAACTTGATAAGCTTGCTGCGGGTGACTCGGCTGGCATACTCAAGAATCTTAACTGGTTTCTCCTCATAGGTCAAATAACTGTCCAACTGAATCGCTTCCAGCGGCACTGTACCTCTTAGCGGTATATCAGCCATCTCTGCGTGGCACTTCTTTAACTGGGAAACGTGGAACACATCGTGAACTCCTAACAATCCTTCAGGCAATTCCAACTTATAAGCTACTTCTCCCATACGCTCCAAAACCTTGTATGGTCCTACAAAGCGTGGCGCTATCTTTCCCTTAACTCCAAAGCGCTTAACTCCCCGGAGTGGACATACTCGAAGATAAACTCGGTCTCCGACTTCCTAAACTGTCTCCTTGCGTTTAGAATCTGCGTAGCTCTTTAACCTGGACTGGGCTACCTTGAGCCTATCGCGAATCAATTTCACCTTCTGTTCAGACTCCTTAATCAGATTCGGTCCAAACAACTGTTGGTCTCCAACCTTATCCCACGACAATGGGGTCCTGCACCTCCTTCCGTACAAGGCTTCGAAAGGGGCCATCCTCAAACTGGATTGATAACTGTTGTTATAGGAGAACTTCGCGTATGGAAAATTGTCGTCCCAACTAGATCCGTAATCTAGCGCACAAGCTCTCAGCATATCCTCCAAAATCTGATTGACTCTCTCAGTCTGTCCATCTATCTGCGGGTGAAAAGCTGTACTGCACTCTAGCCTGGTACCCAAAGTTTCGTGCAACTGATTCCAGAACTTTGAGGTAAACTGGGTTCCTCTGTCTAATACAATGCTCCTGGGAACTCCATGCAGAAATACGATCCTGGCCATGTATATCTTTGCCAACTTGGCACTGGTGTAGGTAGTCTTCACTGGGATGAAATGAGCTACCTTTGTCAACTGATTGACTACAACCCAAATCGAGTCATAGTCTGAACGAGTTCTGGGAAATCCCATAATAAAATCCATGCCTAGCTTATCCCACTTCCATTCGGGTATTGGCAATGACTGTAGCAATCCGGCTGGCTTCTGATGCTCTGCCTTTACTCTCTGACATACATCACAAACTGCTACATACTCTGCAATATCCTTCTTCATTCCGGTCCACCAGAAAGTATCCTTCAAATCCAAATACATCTTGGTATTTCCTGGGTGAATCGAATTGGTGAATCATGGGCCTCTTGCAGAATTAACTTCCTGATCTCTGGGTCATTGGGCACATAAACACGGTCTTCAAACCATAAGGTATCGTGCTCATCCTCACGAAATCCTTTAGCTTTTCCTTTGTTCATTTTCTCCTTAATAGAAGAAATCTCCTTGTCAGTCTTCTGGGCTTCTCTGATCTTGTCCATCAAAGTAGACTAAATCTCCAATGATGCTACATAGCCTCTCGGAACTATCTCCAAACATAGCTCACGAAGATTGTCGGCTAACTCCCTTGGTAAATCTCCCATCATTAGGGTGTTGACATGGCTTTTACGGCTCAATGCGTCAGCTACTACGTTAGCCTTTCCGGGATGATAATGCAATCTCATATCATAATCCTTGATGAGCTCCAACCATCTCCTCTGCCTGAGATTTAACTCCTTCTGTGTGAAGATATACTTCAGACTCTTGTGATCCATGTACACCTCACAATGGTTTCCAATGAGAAAATGTCTCCAAGTCTTCAACGCATGCACTACGGCTGCTAACTCCAAATCATGCGTGGCATAATTCAACTCATGAGGCATAAGTTGTCGTGAGGCATAGGAAACAACCCTTCCTTCCTGCATAAGCACTGCTCTAAGTCCTCGACGTGAAGCGTCGCAATACACCTCATAATCCTTGGTCTTATCTGGCAAAATCAACATTGGTGATGTAACCAAACGTTCCTTCACCTCCTGGAAACTGGCCTCACATTCCTCGGTCCATTTGAACTTGGTATCCTTCTTCAACAACTCCGTCATAGGTTTTGCAATCTTCGAGAAATTTTCAATGAATCTCTGGTAGTATCCTGCGAGTCCAAGAAAACTCCAGATCTCTCCAACTGTTGTTGGGGCTTCCCAATTTGTCACAGTGTCAACCTTGGTGGGATCTACTACTATACCTTTTCCGGATATAACGTGTCCAAGAAATCCAACTTCCTTCAACCAAAATTCACATTTGCTAAACTTGGCATATAACTGATGTTCTCTGAGCTTCCCAAGTACCAAACGCAAATGCTCCTTATGCTCCTCTTCATTCTTCGAGTAAACTAGGATATCATCAATGAACACTACGAAGAACTTATCCAAAAACTCCATAAACATTTTGTTCATCATGTTCATAAAATATGCAGGTGCGTTAGTCAGACCAAATGACATAACGGTATACTCATACAACCCATACCTGGTGGTAAATGCCGTCTTAGGTATATCCTGTTCTCAAATCTTTAGCTGATGGTATCCTGATTGCAGATCGATCTTAGAAAATACCTTAGCTCCTTGCAATCGATCAAACAGATCATTAATCATCGATAGTGTGTACTTGTTCTTGATGGCTACTTCATTCAATCCTCAATAATCAACAACCATCCTTAACGATCCATCCTTCTTCTCCACTAGAAGTACTGGCGATCCCCAAGGTGAAGAACTTGGGCGAATATAACCTTTATCCAATAACTCTTTAATCTATTTCTTAATCTCCTCCAAATCCTTTGCGGACATCCTATATGGTCTCTTAGATATTGGCCCTGTGCCTGGCAAAAGCTCAATCAAAAACTCAATATCTCTATCCGGTGGCATGCCTGGCAACTCCTCTGTAAATACGTCAGGGAAATCCTTTACCACTGGTACTTCCTCCTGCACAACTCCTGTTAGGGAATTTACTTGGGTCCTCTTCGGCACATGTCGGGTTACATACTTGATCCTTCCTCCTTCTGGCGTTGTAAGCAAAATTGACTTACTAGCGCATTCAATATTCCCTTCATACTTCGATAACCAATCCATGCCTAATATCACATCCAATCCTTGAGATTCCAATACTATTAGGTCCGAAGGAAACACATAGTTACCAATCCTTAATGGTAACCGATCACACCATAGACTAGCCATATACTCTGCTCCAGGTGAGGTTACTAACATGGGTGACCTAAGGGCTTGGGTTGGAAGTTTATACTTATCCACAAATCCCCTTGATATGTATGAATGCGATGCACCAGTATCAAAAAGAACGAGAGTAGTAAAAGACTTAACCAAAAACTTACTGATTACTGCATCGGGCTGCTCTTCAACCTCCTCCATGTTTACGTGGTTCACCTGTCCCCTATTGAAAGGGTTTGGCTTCTTCCCAGAGCTTCCATTGCCATTTCCTTTCTGGGATTCAGGACATTCATTGGCGTAATGTCCGGTCTTCTGGCACTTAAAGCAAGTGACTTGGCTCAGGTCTCTCTTGGCTGGGGTTGATGGGTTGGTACGGTTCTGGCCGTTGCTTCCTCCATTCCCATTACCATTCTTGGGGCCATTATGATTATGCGAGCTACCTCCTCCATGGGTATGCTGAAAGTGTCCTCCCGGTCTAGGGGTAAAACATGGCTTCTGCTGAGCTCCAGAATTGTACTTTCCTTGTCCATACTTCCTTTTGCGGTTCTCAATCTGCTGATGCTTCCCTTCAATCATGAGAGCACGATCTACCAACTCCTGGTAGTTGTTAAAGGTTGCTACCATCAACTACATGCTCAACTCATCATTCAGTCCTTCCAGAAACTTCTCATGTTTAGCTGCATCCGTAGCAACGTCATCTGGGGCATAACGTGATAGCTTACTAAAGTCCTCCACATACTGGCCAACTGTCCGTCCTCCTTGGCGCAAGTTGCGAAACTCACGCTTCTTCATGGCCATAGCTCCTGCTGAAACATGGGCAGTATAGAAAGCCTGCTGAAACTGGTCCCATGTGATGGTGTCGATACGGAAAGTGGCTGTGAAATTCTCCCACCATGATGTTGCGTGTCCTTCAAGCTGATGTGCGGCAAACTTCACCTTTTCCGCATCTGTGCATCCTGTCGTGGTCAACTTCCTAGCTGTCTTGCGGAGCCAATCATCTACTACTATCGGCTCGATGCTACTAGAGAACACCGGCGGATTCAGCCTAAGAAAATGGGCTAAGTGATCAACAGGTGGAGGTGGTGGTGGGTTGTTGTTGTTTTTGTTGTCCCCCTGATTCTGATTCTGGACTAGCAACTACATCAACGTATTCTGCTGCTGGATCAACTGAGTGAGCTCCGGTGGGAAGGTAAATCCGGGGTCACGTCTCGGAGGCATCTGATGGGTTTAGAAAAGATGAGATTTAAGAATAGAATGAGGTCTAGAGAGAAAACACTACCCATATGCACATGAGGCAAAAGCAAACAATATCACTTCATTCAATCAAACAAGGGCATACAATCGGTCTAATTATCGCAAAAGTGCTCGGACTACTATATTTACATGGTGGACTACTACTACTGTTGGGGTGGTCTACTAGAAATATTCTTCGGTTGCAGACTCCATGATATCTGCTCCAGCTTCATCAACATAGTCATCATCACTATCATCTGGATCTGAGTCGGTGTCGTCAATGATGATGTAGTCTTCCGGGAGTATCTCCTTGGGTTCTCCGTCTTCTTCTACTAGTGTAGGGTCTCCCATGAATATTCTGATCTTCTTGATCAGGTCGTCATTCTTCTTCACTAGTACTTCGATTTCCTCTTCATAATCTTCACGTGTAGCCTTGAGTTCTTGCTCCAGTTCCTTGATTCTTGTTCTTGCCTTCTTCAGATCTATCATGTCGGCGCACATCTGGTTCTCCTGACATCGAATGTGCTGGTTCAACTCCTGGATAAAAGCTACAATTGATCTATCCTTCTTGGTGCTAATCATCTCCTAGTGCTCATCTCGGCGCCCACAAATCTGGTAGATAGTATCCTTGAGATCATTGCGGTAAACTTCTCCAATACGTACCATGGCGATGTGAGCTGCCATGCTCCTTCCTAGACTCCATGTTGGTGCATCAAAGGAAAACTCTATGGGCTCGGTGACTGGCATGAACGTCCTTCCTGGAACTTGAACTTGAATCATCCAGCGCTCCTCTTCAGGTAAGGTGGCGTTGTAGGTTCCAGTGAAGCTTGGTACTCCAATGTTCAGATATCTAGTGACTTACTTCAAGTGACATACAAAGGGTGTATCTTCATCCGGCTGTGTGAACTTGTTCTTTGCATCCGCCATCCTAAAAGAGTAGAAAAGATGAGGAGTCAGAATGAGAAGAGTGAGTAGTGATCTAGGGATTTAGCTTAGTGGTCGTGTCCTATTATCAGCGTGTGCTCTGATACCATCTTGTAGCGACCAGACCTCAAACGGTCTAATCTCTGTGCTCCGGTGTCATCCCTGGATTAGTAATGCTGACACCACACAGTACTTGAAGGATTTATAACAGAGTAGCAATCACACACTTATTACATCGAGTGTCTCAAAAGAGAACTTATTACAATAAATATGGCTTAAGGCCATCTAATAACGATAACAGCGGAAGGCTTGGAAGATAAGTGAGTCCATCAACTCCAACGGCATCACTAAGTATAGAACCATGACCTAAAACCACCTTACTCGTCATCTGAAAAGTCTACAACATGAACGTTGCAGCCCGAAATGGGTCAGCACATGGAATATGATGACAAAGTAACACATAGAGAGCAATGAAAGAATAAGGCTATAGCACATGCATATTTGACTGGTGGAAAGCTCTATGGTTACAGTTTTGCGTAAAGCCAATTTTTCCCTACTGCAAAGGAATAAATTTTATTTAACTATCATGGTAGTTGTTAAACATTGAGAGTGTAGACACCCTCTCAATCCCAATTAAGCATCATCATTAAAACCCAACAAAATTAATTAGAGTAACATGATGAGATTCACATGATAATCCAAGTACTAGATACTCAAGATGTCCATAACCGGGGACACGGCTAACCATGATTAGTTTATACACTCTGCAGAGGTTTGCGCACTTTTCCCCACAAGACTCAATCTCCTCCGTTGAGATTCACGACTACATGTTGTTTAAGAAACGGATGACCGAGACATAGTCTTTCAGAAGCGCTTGCACCTTACGAACGGGTAGACCGTACCAACCTACATCCCCTACATCTGCTAGTCTACCACTGTAAGAGTTCACACGACTTAGTCAACTATGCTAGAGCCCATAGTAGCTTGTGGCTGCACACGGAAGTTTCTAGTATGAATAATCTCATGATCCCTTTGAGCCTGGGTGGCGGTCCAAAAGAAAAACAGGCAATCGCTGAAATACCCAGGTGCCTCAATCCACCAAGATGCGTGTTTAAGTTGCCACCTTAGATAAACCATTAATTTAACAATCTCACATCTGTCATGGATACACTCACCCAATCCACGTCTACTAGCATAGCATAGCAATATAAGCAAACGTAGAAGTAACTCCCAAAGGTTTAATAATAAAACAGGTAATAGGTACTACCTCATCTACTTCTCAAAACGCACAATTTAATTAGATCATAATCATGCAATGTGTGAGGGTTGATCTAATGCAATAAAAACTGGGTAATAGGAAGTATGATCAAAGTGTTACTTGCCTTGCTGATGATCCGCAAAACCTAGCGATTCGAAGTAGCAAGCGGCGCACTGCGGGTACTCTATCGCAAACAAACAAGCATACAATAAGTACTCAACTAATGCAGAGGCAAAATTCAAATAAGAGATCTAACCAGATGGTTCAACTTAAGAACTCCGGTTGGCAAAAAGATCAAATCGAACGAAGCAGCAAAAGACAAACGGCAAAAGAAACAAGCTTCGATTTACTATTCTAGATCTAGGTCAAATTTTACAGAGGTAAAAACTTGTTTGAGTTGGTTAAACGGAGAGAGGGTTTCAAGACGAAACTCCATGTGCTTGAATCGCCTGATTCCGATAAACGAGCGAAAAGTTAAATTAGAAAAAAAATCGGATCAGAAATCGCGATTAGAAATAATCGCGGAAAAACCGAGAAAAATAAAAACGACGAACAGAAAAACAAATGAACGTTCGTTAATTAGATCTAAACAATGAACGCATTCGTTAAGACGAACGGACGAGCGAACGCTCGCTAAATAAATAAACTGAAAAAAAACCGATCTATTAAAAAACAAAACTAGTTTTTTTTCTAAAAAATAACCGAATCGTTTTTTCTCAGAAAACCGGGCGGCGGGGCAGCTACCTCGGCTCGGACTCCGGCGGGGTTCCGGCGGCGGCGGTGGGCAGCAGCGGTGGCAGGCGGCGTGCGGCACGGCGGCGGCAGCGGCAGCAGCGGCAGGCGGCGTGCGGCGCGGTGGCGGCAGCAGCAGCGGCGATAGGCGGCGTGCGGCGCGGCGGCGGCGGCAGGCGGCGTGCGGCGCGGCGTCGGCAGCAGCAGGCGGCATGCGGCGCGGCGGCGGCGGCAGGCGGCATGCGGCGTGGCGGCGGCTTGCGGCGTGGGACGGGGCGGCTCGGCGACTCGGGGCTCCCAGGGGGCCCCGGGATGGCTATTTAAAGGGGGAGAGGCGGCGGCGTACCCGGCTTGGGGAGGGGGTCGGGCGGCGGCGGCGTACCCGGCTCGGTCTCCCCGAGTCCGGTGGCTGCACGAGCTAGGAGGCGGCGGGGGCTGGGCTGGCCTGGCTCGGCTGGGCCCTTGGCCCAGTCTGGCGCGGGTTTTTTTTTAAAAACAATTTCTCTGAAACTAAGAAAAATTCTAGAAAAATAAATAAAAATCTAAAATTGACAAAACAAATTTTCACCGTCTAAATAAAATATTTAGAACCGGATGAACATTTTCTTGGCCCTAAATGCAATTTTTGAAAACATGCAATTTTTCCTAAATTCAAATAAAATAGCAAATAAAACCAAAATAAAATCTTATTTGATTTTATTATTACATCCCCAATATTTCTTTATTTTGGGAAAGTCATTTTATTCCCTCTCTCATATTTTATGATTTGAAATAATTGGAGATAAAATAAATAAAATCAAATGATCCTATTTTTAAAATTTGAGAAAACTCAAATATGAAAATAACGAAATTCCCAACTCTCTCCGAGGGTCCTTGAGTTGCGTGAAATTTCTAGGATCAACCAAAATGAAATAAAATATGATATGCAATGATGATCTAATGTATAACATTCCAAATTGAAAATTTGGGACGTTACAACATCATCAGCGAATATGGCGATGTCGGACGCCATGTGCCATTGGGTAAGTCTCTTGAGGATGCCCGTATGCGTGGCATGCTGTAGCAGCGAGTTGATTGTCAATGACCAGGGCGAGGAGCATAGGTGAGACGGGGTCACCCTAGCGTAGACCTTGCGTGTGGGATATTGGCGCCCGGGGTTGCCATTGATGAGGACTCGGGTGGATGTCGTGGAGAGAAGAATAGAGATCCATTCGCACTGGCGGTGGCCAAAACCAATGTGTCGGAGGGTTTCGAGAAGGAAGGGCCACGAGACAGTGTCAAAAGCCTTGGCAATATGTATATCGGTTATAATAACATCTTATATTATGGGTCGGATGGAGTACGTACTTTATTTAATATGGCACAAAATATCACTTGCTTGTTGCTAAAAGCAGATGGGCTCTAGTAGCAACACCCTTCCCGGGTAAATTACAGCTGATAAGAGAAAAGGAACCAGCTGACTTCCATTCTGCAAGAGCCAACTATAAGCTCAATACTGGAGCTTGTACCCGATTTCTTTGGTTCAAACACTACTTCATGACTCTTAACATGTTCTCTGCACTGATTCTCAACAACCTGATCCCCATTAATACAATGTTCCATGACAGAAATATTCAACAATCCTTCAAGTCCTACAGAAACAACCTCGCATCTAAGCTTGATCTTGCCATCAGCATCAAGAGGCAATCTATCATCTCCACGTTCCAGCAACTTGACTTTCAAGTCATCTATGTTGTCGATGCTGGCACAAAATACACCACAAAGGCCATCTGGCCATGATCCATCAACGACTTTTACACTGATTGTGGCCTCCACAGATTGGACGATCTCTTCGAATGCCATCTCCAGAGTGCTAAGCTCACTAGTGAAACTTCTGTCATCAAAATATGTCCTATATGTCATAAATAGACGGCATAAATCTTTATTCTTAGATTCAGCAGTGCCCTTCACTTTCAACTTAATCTCAAAGTACGAAGGATCTGATGACACCACAATAGCTCGGTTTGGACTTGTCAGCGCTAGATAGGGATCCTGCATCATACAATTAATTAATTATGTAAAGTTCATCAGTAATAAGACTAAATCTGAACATAACCAAACTAATGTGTTCTTCGTTGGTAAAAGGACAGGTGGGACTCAATTATGGTGACAATTTGAAATGTGTTCGAAATAAAAAAGAGGCAACTGCGAGGAAGGTTATGATGATCAGTATATGTAAGAGGCAAGAGCCCACAATTTCGGGTTGGTTAGATAGCAACTTTATATCTTGGAAACCCTTATGATTAAACAAAATAGTCTAAACGAAAGGTAAGCCCAAAATGCCATGGTAAACGTTGAACAACATAATGGAAACAAAGTTCACAAAATTGTACGCTGAATTGAAAATGCAAACCATAATGGGTGTGAGGTACATTACACTAATGACGGGGAAAATATATCAGCTTGGTGTTGAAGTAAACGACAGAAAAATATACTAGTAATTTTTTTAGTTGTGCATATTCTCACACTAAGCATGTCCTATTCAAAGTTATTTGTTTGCTAAAAGATCTTTCAAGCAAAATTTCAAAGGCAAGAAACTACTGACATAAAGAGACACCAAAGAGAACGGTAGTCCCAAACATAACTGAGGGACAGATGGACAATGGACTATGCGGTATGGGAGTTGGGAGCACATGTTAGGGTTGTCGAGTTCTGGGGCAAAAGATTCAATCACCGGGAACGAGAAATGAGATCTTTTGCCTCATCAAAAGTTGGTTAGATGTTGCAGGCTCTCTTACATATGACTTCTATATACCCGAAAACATGCACTAATTTGATGCGCGGAATTATACCCAGATTCAAACTTGTGCATTAACAATATGCCTGCTCTACTATTGATGAGGCAGTGCTGCAGGCAAACAAATCTTATCAGCACTCACCACTTGTAGGCTTAATTCCCATCAAAAGGCGTTCGATAAGCCCAATAAAGGACAACATCTGGTTGATCACAATGAGAACTTGAAGAACTTTAACATACTAATTATGAGACTGTCCGTTGCATTCTAGTCTAGAGTCATTTATATGGATAAAAATATGATTATAAACCTCCCAAACACTCCTCGAAAATTACAAAGATAAAAAACCAATACTAGCATTGACCATTACAAAGAGGGAAGCATTTTCTCTGCATGCACTTTTAAAATCAATTTGTTAAGTTCAGAATAATTATTAATATTGAGAGTTCACATATATCGGTTGTAATAACATCTTATACTATGAGACGGATGGAATATTTACTATTGTTGCCTCTGTGGATGAAGTTAGATTTTCATTGGTGTTGTGTTAGCTTAATTCTAAGTTGTAACAGTATCTATGTATGCTAGTAGCAGAGTTCAATTTATCTTACAGAAACCCTGCCACATTTACTGCTACAATCATAATATCAACGTCTACATAACAATTTCAGTGGGCTTTGTGCCACTGTACGGTTGAAATAACTCCACGATATCGGCCATAAAATCCACGTTGTGCAGGTATAGAGGAGATGGCTTGCACCGAACACCTAGAATATACTACCGAAAAAATGCAAATGATACATATCGCTCGTTGTGATACATATCAGCGCGGTCGCTAACTATGCGCTATTGTTTGGCCGGCCCATTAAATGCTACTGTATGCGGGAGGAGGGAATCACTGGGTAGAAGGTTCGTCTGGTTTTATGAAGCTTCAAGAACCTTCCTTTTGATTTCGGGAATGTTTGAGAAGGTTTTTTCTTTATTTTTCTGTTTTATTTACATAATTTTTCTTTCTTCTTCTTATTTTTCTTTATTTAAATTTCACTTAAATTTTAAAATTTTAAAATATTTATGAATTAATGAATTTCTATTTAATTTGTGAATATTTTAAAATTTTATGAATTTTTTAATTTGAATTCCGAATCTTTGTAAAATTTATGAACATTTTTAAAGAAGCAAAAAAATCATGAAAATTTGAATTAAAGTAAAGATAATGGAAATAAATAAAAATAAAAGATATAACTCACCCATGCACTGGTTTGCAATGGCTGGGTACGGTATTACGAATATTGCGCTGCAGGCAACCGGTGCAATGGCTCGTGCTGGCTGTCTACTGGGCCAGTCCAATTTAGATCGCCGCAAGCGAGCGACACGAGCGATACACGTATCGAAGACGGAAAAACTACGCCATGGCTTCTCGCGCGGGGATAGTCCTGTTTAGTGGGTTGACCCTTTAAATAGGTTTAGAAAGGTTATATAGACTGGTTTGGACCAATTAAGAACCCTTCTAGTGATTTTGTTGTGTGTTTTATCTATTTTTTCAGGGTTTTTTTGCTTTTCCTTTTTTTATCTCTTCACGTTTTCATAGTCGGTTTTCTGTGTTTCTTAAGTGATTTTATTTTTCATTTTTCTTTTTTTTTCCTTTCTTATGTTTTATTTTTTTGAACACATGACTACATTTTACATTTTTTGTATACATCAGGATATTTTTATACATGCTTAAAATTTTCAAATACATTTCTTTTCAAATAATGTTTCTCTATCTATTTCTTTTCCTATGCATTGTACAGGATTTGTACACACCAGGAACAATTTTCAGTACAAGTTTAACATTTTTCAAATACATCATTTATATTTTTTGAATATATGATTTTGAATATACTCTTAATATGTGTTAAAAAGTTTCTAATATATAAGTTGAACTTTTTTTAATCATATGGAGCATTTTTTAATTACGTGAACATTGTTTTACATTGTATAAAGAACTTTAAAAAGCATCACGAAAATTTTTTGTGAAACACGCTAACATTTTTTGAAATGTCATGTACATTATTTTCAATGGTACAAAACATTGTTTTAAATTACTCAAACAATGTTTTTCAAGATATAAACATTTCTGTTTTAAATATCATGTACAGTTTTCTGAAACGCGGGAACAAGTTTTCAATTTTTACAAGTCAGGCAAACTTTTTTTAAATGCGTGATGAACACTTTTTTAAATTTATTGAATATTTTCTCCACTTCAGGAATGCAAGTAAAAATGATTAAAAAGAAACAAAAAATAAGAAAACGTGCGCCAAAGACCCGACGCTCCTCCCGCTATGGCCAACCCAGACGAGCGAACGCATCATCTCGCTATTGTGATGAGACAATGCACGGGAGCAATATCTCGGTCACCTGAAGGTTTTGCTTCCTTACGTAGGTATTGGCCCGACCTGTTTCCTTTTTTTCCATCGATCCCCGCTAAAAAAAAGCTCAGGTTTTGATAAAAGACGCTCGTTAGCTGTAGTATTTTGTAGGTTTTCTGTCCGTATTTTTGGAGTACTTTTGTCTTTTTTTTCTTCGGCATTTCTTAGTTGTTTTCAGTTTTCTTTGTTTCTTTCTTGTTTTCACTGTTTCCGCTCCTTTTGCACTGGTTTTCTTTGTGTGCTTTGTTATTTTCTTTGTTTCTTCCTCTGTGTTCACCTGTTTTTCTTGGCTTTCTCCAATCTTCTTGTTTTTTTTTACTTTTTCCCTTTTTACTCTATTGTTTCTTTGGTTTTTCCTTTTTTTCCCTCATTCTCCTTTCTAGAAAAGATCTATATTTTTCACACATTGTACATTTTTCTGATACGTCAAGAACAATTTTTATACACGTTTAGCATTTTTAAGTACATGAATACCATTTTTTCGAATATATGTTTTAATGTTTATTTTATTTAAAATTTTCATACACATTCAACATTTTTGGTAAAGATATAAAAAATTGTAGACATATTTAGCATTTTTTATATACTAGGTGATTAAAAATTTTCAAATATAGGTATTGATGTCTACTCTCTTTTTTGTACACATCATACATTTTTCTTATAAATCCAAAAACATTTTTCTATACACATTTAACATTTTTTTAAAGATATGATTAGCATTTTTTTCCCAAATATATGTTTTGATGTCTATTTTTCTATATACATTATTCCATTTTTGTATACATCTATACATTTTTAACATTTTTCATATACATGATTAATATTTTTCAAATATATTTTTTGAAGTCTACTTTTTTTGTGCATAACATACATTTGTCTTATACATGTGAAATGTTTTTTATACACGTTTAGCTTGTTCAGAATTACAGGGATATTTGTGTACATGGTATAAACATATTTTTCAAAATTCTGTGTAAATGCTTTTGAAATGAGTGAACATTTTCTAAATGTCACAGACCTTATTTTTGAAGCTATCAACCCTTTTCTAAGTTATGCTAACAAAAATCTTACACTTCATTAACATTTTTCAAATTCTTGATTTTAAATTTTTTTGAAGTAAATAAGTTTTGGAGTATATGTATTTAATATATATTCGAATATATAAACAAAAGTAACTAACCAGAAAGTTGTGCCGGCCTATTACTCGCGACTGGGAATACTGGGCAGGCCCACCGGTGCTTTCTTGACGAGAGCGTACGCTAGGTCCGAAAGTACTCTTCTGGACCTGAGCTCAATAGTAAAATCAGAAAAAGAAATATTCTTTTTTTACAAATGGTGTGAGTGCTTGTAAAGTTTCACCATCAGCTCCTGATTGAGGACCTATTGAGGCCTGATGTCTACTACACAAACTTCTTTTTGTAGACGTTGTTGGGCCTTCAAGTGCAGAGGTTTGTAGGACAGTAGCAAATTTCCCTCAAGTGGATGACCTAAGGTTTATCAATCCATAGGAGGCGTAGGATGAAGATGGTCTCTCTCAAGCAACCCTGCAACCAAATAACAAAGAGTATCTTGTGTCCCCAACACATCCAATACAATGGTAAATTGTATAGGTGCACTAGTTCGGCGAAGATATGGTGATACAAGTGGTATATGGATAGTAGATAATAGTTTTTGTAATCTGAAATAACAAAAACAGCAAGGTAGCAAGTGATAAAAGTGAGCGTAAACGGTATTGCAATGATGGTAAACAAGGTCTAGGGTTCATACTTTCGCTAGTGTAAGTTCCTTCAACAATACTAACATAATTGGATCACATAACTATCCCTCAACATGCAACAAAGAGTCACTCCAAAGTCACTAATAGCGGAGAACAAACGAAGAGATTATGGTAGGGTACGAAACCACCTCAAAGTTATTCTTTCCAATCAATCTGTTGGGCTATTCCTATAAGTGTCACAAACAGCCCTAGAGTTCATACTAGAATAACACCTTAAGACACAAATCAACCAAAACCCTAATGTCACCTAGATGCTCCAATGTCACCTCAAGTATCCGTGGGTATGATTATACTATGTGCATCACACAATCTCAGATTCATCTATTCAACCAACACATAGAACCTCATAGAGTGCCCCAAAGTTCTACCGGAGAATCATGACGAAAACGTGTGCCAACCCCTATGCATAGGTTCATGGGCGGAACCCGCAAGTTGGTCACCAAAACATACATCAAGTGGCACGCGGTATCCCATTGTCACCACAGATATCCACGGCAAGACATACATCAAGTGTTCTCAAATCTTTAAAGACTCAATCCGATAAGATTACTTCAAAGGGGAAACTCAATTCATTACAAGAGAGAAGAGGGGAGGAGAAACATAAGATCCAACTATAATAGCAAAGCTCGCGATACATCAAGATCGTGCCAAATCAAGAACACGAGAGAGAGAAAGAGATCAAACACATAGCTACTAGTACATACCCTCAGCCCCGAGGGAGAACTACTCCCTCCTCGTCATGGAGAGCACCGGGATGAGGAAGATGGCCACCGGTGAGGGTTCCCTCCTCCGGCAGGGTGCCAGAACGGGTCTAGATTGGCTTTTGGTGGCTACGAAGGCTTCTGGCGGCGAAACTCCCGATCTATTGTGCGTTCTGGAAGTTTAGGTCACGTGGGTATATATGGGTGCAGGGAGGACGTCGAAGGAGCCACGGGGGCCCCATGAGACAGGGGGCGCGCCCTAGGGGGGTGCCGCCCACCCTCGTGAGCACCTCGTGTCTCCCCTGACGTAGGGTCCAAGTCCATCAGGTGTGTTTCCTTCCAAAAATAACTTCTCCAGTTGATTTCGTTCCGTTTCGACTCCGTCTGATATTCCTTTTTTCGAAACACTGAAATAGGCATAAAACAACAAATCTGGGTTGGCCCTCCGGTTAATAGGTTAGTCCCAAAAGTAATATAAAAGTAGAAAATAAAGCCCAATATTTTCCAAAACAGTAGATAATATAGCATGGAGCAATCAAAAATTATAGATACGTTGGAGACGTATCAAGCATCCCCAAGCTTAATTCCTGCTCGTCCTCAAGTAGGTAAATGATAAAAACAGAATTTTTGATGCGGAGTGCTACTTGGCATAATTTCAATGTAATTCTTCTTAATTGTGGTATGAATATTCAGATCCATAAGATTCAAGACAAAAGTTTAATATTGACATAAAAACAATAATACTTTAAGCATACTAACTAAGCAATTATGTTTTCTCAAAATAACATGGCCAAAGAAAGTTATCCCTACAAAATCATATAGTCTGGCTATGCTCCATCTTCCCCACACAAAATATTTAAATCATGCACAACCCCGATGACAAGCCAAATAATTGTTTCATACTTTTGATGTTCTCAAACTTTTTCAATCTTCACACAATACATGAGCGTGAGCCATGGACATAGCACTATAAGTGGAATAGAATGGTGGTTGTGGAGAAGACAAACAGGGAGAAGATAGTCTCACATCGACTAGGCGTATCAACGGGCTATGGAGATGCCCATCAATAGATATCAATGTGAGTGAGTAGGGATTGCCATGCAATGGATGCACTAGAGCTATAAGTATACGAAAGCTCAAAAAGAAACTAAGTGGGTGTGCATCCAACTTGCTTGCTCATGAAGACCTAGGGCATTTTGAGGAAGCCCATCATTGAAATATACAAGCCAAGTTCTATAATGAAAGATTCCCACTAGTATATGAAAGTGATAACATAGGAGACTCTCTATCATGAAGATCATGGTGCTACTTTGAAGCACAATATATGAGACTCGCTATATCATGGTGCTACTTTGAAGCACAAGTGTGGAAAAAAGGATAGTAGAATCGCCCCTTTTTATTTATTTTCTTTTTTGGGGGCCTTTCTTTTTTTATTTGGTCTTTCTCTTTTTTGGGGGGACAATGCTCTATTGAATGCCTCCGGCGGTGTACAGGGATGTGCAATGATGCATGAGTGACATGTATGAAAGAATTATGAACGGTGGCTTTGCCACAAATACGATGTCAACTACATGATCATGCAAAGCAATATGACAATGAAGGAGCGTGTCATAATAACGGAACGGTGGAAAGTTGCATGGCAATATATCTCGAAATGGCTATAGAAATGCCATAATAGGTAGGTATGGTGGCTGTTTTGAGGAAGGTATATGGTGGGTTTATGGTACCGGCGAAAGTTGCGCGGTACTAGAGAGGCTAGCAATGGTGGAAGGGTGAGAGTGCGTATAATCCATGGACTCAACATTAGTCATAAAGAACTCACATACTTATTGCAAAAATCTATTAGTTATCGAAACAAAGTACTAGGCGCATGCTCCTAGGGGGATAGATTGGTAGGAAAAGACCATCGCTCGTCCCCGACCGCCACTCATAAGGAAGACAATCAATAAATAAATCATGCTCCGACTTCATCACATAACGGTTCACCATACGTGCATGCTACGGGAATCACAAACTTCAACACAAGTATTCCTCAAATTCACAACTACTCAACTAGCATGACTCTAATACTACCATCCTCATATCTCAAAACTATTATCAAGCATAAAACTTCTCTTAGTATTTGTCGGTGTCAAAACCGGCGGATCTCGGGTAGGGGGTCCCGAACTGTGCGTCTAGGCCGGATGGTAACAGGAGGCAGGGGACACAATGTTTTACCCAGGTTTGGGCCCTCTTGATGGAGGTAAAACCCTACGTCCTGCTTGATTAATATTGATGATATGGGTAGTACAAGAGTAGATCTACCATGAGATCAGAGAGGCTAAACCCTAGAAGCTAGCCTATGGTATGATTGTATGTTGTGGTTGTTGTCCCCTACGGACTAAAACCCTTTGGTTTATATAGACACCAAAGAGGGTTAGGGTTACACAAGGTCGGTTACAAAGGAGGAGATATCCATATCCGTATTGCCTAACTTGCCTTCCACGCCAAGTAGAGTCCCATCCAGACACGAGACGAAGTCTTCAATCTTGTATCTTCATAGTCTAACAATCCGGCCAATGGAGATAGTCCGGCTGTCCGGAGACCCCCTAATCCAGGACTCTCTCAGTAGCCCCTGAACCAAACTTCAATGACGATGAGTCCGGCGCGCAGTATTGTCTTCGGCATTGCAAGGCGGGTTCCTTCTCCGAATACATCACAGAAGAATTTGAATACGAGGATAGTGTCCGACCCTGCAAAATAAGTTCCACATACCTCCGTAGAGAGAATAATATTTTCGCAAATCTAATTTGCTGACTTGTTTTGACAGTATGACATTATGTCATGGCCCGGTGATTATTCGAACCGTTTCCTTTAACTAGCCCCGCACATAACGCGAGACAGTTTTTCGACACGTCTTGTCAAAGCACAGATCGTGTCCCCTTATTACGGGATTCTCATCAATAGGGGCGTGGGTAACCCAACCGCGCCATCGATTACGACGCTTGGGGGATAAGTGAGTTTTACCAGGCAAGTGGGGACGGTTAGTTTCGTCCGCCCATATAAAGGGATAAGGATTCACCTTTCTATCCACGCCTTCTTCCTTCTTTGCTCATCCATTTTCGCACACTCGAGCTCTAGCGCCCAAGTCCGCACTTCCCACCTCAACCTTCCCCCACCATGTCCGGAGCGGGAGGCAGGTGGATGGTCTCCTCCGTCACGGAGGGAGACATCAAGAAGCTGCACGGAGCCAGATACTTAGCCGCGAATATCGCGCATCGGCTGCCCGCTGCGGGGCAGATCGTCCCTACCCCGGAACCTCACGAGAGGGTAGTTTTCCTCCACCACTTCCTCCGCGGACTGGGGTTTCCCCTCCATCCATTCGTCCGTGGTCTCATGTTCTACTACGGGCTGGACTTTCATGATCTGGCCCCGAACTTCGTCCTCAATATTTTGGCGTTCATCGTCGTGTGTGAGGCTTTCCTCCGCATCCGGCCCCACTTCGGCCTGTGGTTAAAGACCTTCAATATCAAGCCGAAGGTGGTACGAGGCCAACAAGCATAATGCGGCAGAGCCATGGTGGGCAAGTTGCCCAATGTTATATGGCTTGAAGGCTCCTTCGTGGAGACAATAAAGGGATGGCAATCGGCATGGTTCTACATCACCGAGCCACGCAACGCCAAATGGGCGGCAGCACCTGAGTTTCGATCCGGATTCCCTACACGGCTCACTTCCTGGAAAGAGAAGGGCTTGTCATGGGGTTCATCGGTGGAGCTGGATGGACTCCAGAAATGTATCCGGAGTATGGCGAGCAAGAAGCTCAAGCTTGTCAACATAGTCCAGGTTATGCTCATCCGCCGGATCCTCCCGTGTCAACAACGGGATTTTACCTTGTGGGAGTTCGACCCGGCCCGACACCAGACTCTGAGCGAGATCTTTGATACGACGCACAAGGACGTCTGGAAGGTGCTGTTCAAGGGCGCCGAGGTCCCTCCTTCTCTCGCCGAGGACCGCGGACTAAGCGCAAAGCGCCTAGCGCGTTCGGTGAGTTCAATACATCCCGTAGGACATTTATTTTCCCTAGCTTAATTATGTGCAGGGTCTAATCTCCATGCCTTTGACAGGACTGGGTGGAGATGTCGGGGCGGATTAACTGTCCGACCCCTTTGCCCGAAGATACTGCGGGCACTCTCCTGACGTAGATGCTGACTCCGGCTCTTTACAAGGTGTCGGAGAAGACCAAGAAGGCCAAGGGAACCCGAAAGAGTTCCCGGCGCCAGGTGTTATCAGACTCATCGTCCGATAACTCTGTGGCACACTCCTCCCCCGAAGACGAGGAGGAAGAAGAAGATGCTCCCCCTCCAGGCGGGGGAGACAAGAAAAGGAAGGCTGCCCCAACTGGGGAGGCCGAAGGGTCCAAGAAGGGAAGAACTCTCCTTCCGGACTACTCTACCACCGTCATCGACGGTGAAGACGAGTGGCTGCCCAGGGCCAAGCCCCTGGGGAAGTCGTAAGTATTCGGATACCAGAGTAAGTCATAGTATTCCTTTGCCGCACTACTTCACCTAACGCCGAAATATGATTATGCAGGCCGCCCCAAGCCCGTATTGATGTATCATCGGACGGCTCTCTGGGCTCGTCAGACATGGATAGCGACCCAGTCCCGACCGCCGCCTCCCCTCATCCTGCCGATGACGCCGAGGTGCTGTCTCAAGAGGCACCGGATCGAGGGGAGACAGTCCCGGAGGCGCCTCAAGGCAACCTTCTGGATTCCGGGAGCCGAGGGAACGGGGCCCCTAAGAGCTCCGAGTTCGGCCCTCAGCCGGACACCGCGCCGGAACCTCCAGTGGTTCCGGGCTCGGGCAGGCGGCCTCCTCCTAAGAGGGGCAAGACGCTTGTGCCGGTGACCTCTGTCCATCTAGAGGCGCCGGACAATCTGCTGGAAGCACTTCGCAACGCTTCCATCGACGAGGAGCACCGTACTATTATGAGTGCGGTGGTCCAGAAGGTTCAGTCCGCCAAGAGCGGGTTGACTGAAGCCTGTGCGAGCCTTCTAACAGGCTTTGAGGTAAGTGTTTTTAAAATATAGGAAAAATATTACCGCATAGACAGTAGCCCCTGATGCTTTGTTCGGTGTTCACAAAGAAAAGCCGAACAGAGGATCAAATAATATCGCAGGAGTCTAGCAAGGTTGGAAAAAGCGGTAGGCGTAAGCGAGGCGGTTGGCCTTCGCCTAGTGCCTAGGCGGTGCCTAAGCGCCCTAGGCGAGGCCTAGGCGGTAATATAGTTTTTACTCGTAGTGTATTTGTGGTTATTATATGGGTGATGATATTAGTTTAGGGCATATAAATAAGTTAGTTACTGTCTACTGCCATTGGAATATAACCCATTTGGCATATCAGTGAAGTATGTGGCATGATTTCTTGCTTGGGTAGGCAATTCCTTGCTTGCCCTGCCTAGGCCTCCATTTATGGCCTAGGCGAGGCGTTTGGCCATTGCCTAGCTCCTAGGCATGCCTAAGCGCCTCCCAGGCACTGCCTTTTCCAACAGAGAGTCTAATATAAGTATGTCAATATGCGTATGCAGGCTTCGCTGTTGGCGTCCACCGCACTTACTGCAGAGGTCGCCATACTGAAGCAGGACCTCGAGGGGTCCAGGAAAGAGCTCGGCCTTGCCAAGAGGCAGCTCGAGGAGAACAAGGGTAAGTAATACCATGTCTATAGATATGTATATATAAAAGAAGACGCGATTGCAAAATGACAGGATCATCGTATATTTGTTAGGGGCCACGACCGACGTGGCGACCCTGAAGCAAGCGCTAACCAAGGCCGAAGATAAAGCGGCCAAGGAGCGCACCGAGCGAGAGAAGCATGAGGCTCGGGTGGGCGAGGTGCAGCAAGAGCTCCAGGCTCTCATGGCGAAGCACGAGGCGTTGGAGCTTGACTCAAAGACGCGGGAGTCTGAGCTTGCCGCGGCCCTCGAGAGCGCAAAAAGTGCCAAGGCCGAAGCCCAAAAGGCCCTCCAGGAGATCGATGCAATGAAGAAGATAGCGGCGGGTAAGGCTTTCTATATGCAAAGCAAGCATGTAAAAGTAAATTACCGATTACTTACCCGAATGCGGAGCTCTCCATGAGCATTTGCAGATTTTCCCCGCAGCGTGTCCGATGCCGCACAATTTTACCAGGCCGAGGATGGAAGCTCAACGGAGAAGCTGTTCTGGTCTCAGTATGCTGAGGCCGAACATCCGGTGCCAATGAGCGACCAGCTGAAGCAAATGGTCGAGCTACATAAGGCGGCCGATCGGGCCATAAAGAGCTTTATAGTCCGGCTGTGGCCTGGCGACGCCCTTCCGAACAGCTTCTTCGGCCTGGTGAGGCGGCTTGTGGATGCCTGCCCACGGCTGGAGGTCGTCAAGCGATCTGTCTACACTGAAGGTGCACGCCGGGCTTTCGCCTGTGTGAAATTATAGTGGGTCAAGCTAGACGCCGTGAAGCTAATCAAGGAGGGGCCGCCGGAGGGCAAGGAGCACCGCCAGCCCAAGATGTACTACGAGGGTGTTCTGCCGGGTGTCCGTCTTATAGCGGATGAGTGTTCAAAATATGTAATATTTGAGTGAGACTTGCTCGTTTTATCCTGTATTTATGAAAACTTATTTCATATGCGCTATGCAACGCTTGTTTGAATTTAAATAATTACCTTCTGTTTGGTCGTTTATCCAATCTGAGAGATGGCTAGTCCTCGGCTTCTGCCCCCATGCCACGTGTGCTGGGGTGTTCGGGATAAACCTGAGCACTCTTGTTCCCATGTTTGGGTCCTTCGAGGGAGGTGCTCAGCACAGCGAACAAGGCAACCGGACTAATAATGCTTTATCACTCTCACTTAGCCATAGAATTCTATAATTTTAAATTTTGGCGAAGCCCCTTGTATTCGGAAGGCCGAATTTGGGGCGTGATACACGCCTTTAAGCCGAACAGGGCCGGCCCCTCGCCCTAAGCGGCATAAGTCTTTAGGGACTCGAAAACCTCACCGAACAGCGACTAGTCTCTCGCCTTATCATGACAGTCAGTTTTAGCTTTCTCTACTGAGGTGCTGAACCCAGCAGAATCGGGGCACAATCGCAGTAGTTCTCCTAGCGCTACCTTAGCTGATAGAGCGGAACGTAAGGTACCAAAACATAGGAGTCGGGCAAACCCAACATTTGATCAAAGACATGATTCGGAGCTGATGCATATAATGCTATAAGTTCAGGGTGCCGTACTTGTGAAAGTGTTCGGACTTTTCACACCATATTGTGGGGTACGTAAGCCCCCGGTGTATTGGTCGTACCAAAGTGTACGGTTGCAAGGCGTCATTAATGAACACATAGATATATATATATAATAGAATGCAATAATAGTCGTAATGTCATGCATTATTTATTCAAAAATTGCGTTAAAGCAGAGTGATACAAATAGTGTGATAAGTAAAGAGTAGGACTATGTCCCTTCCAAGGGCAAGCTGAGGAATGATATTAAATCGAATATTTCGCTCGTTACTGTAATCCACCTGCGAATTCCGTGGTATGACGTAGCGGTCTGCCTCCTTGGTTGCTGCATCATGTGTTCGGCAATAGTGCTGCTGGACAGTGTTTCCAGAGATTAAGGTCCTGAAAAAAAGGAGAAAAATAACCAAACAGGAAGCCCCTAGTGCGGTTTAAGCCACGTCTTGGTGCGTGCCGCAGTTGTGCCCCCCTCCCCACCTGCGCCCATGGTATTTTTAATGCGTAATTATGTACGCATGGCACGAGTTTCGCCGTTGGGCTGGGATTGGGGTGGCCGCTGTATTTCTACGCGAGCTCAGATCGCGCCAGGCGGTCTATTTGCCAATTGCTTCGAGCGCGCTTGAAGGTGTCCGGGCTTTGAAGCGCCGAACTGGTTGATTGCCTTGAGAGGCTGCTTTGCGCTTCTGCTGTGAGGGCCGCGGTGTGCTCCTCTGTTCGGAGAGAGCGCTCTGTGTTTCCATTGACTATAATAACTCCGCGAGGTCCTAACATCTTGAGCTTGAGGTATGCATAATGCGGTACCGCATTGAATCTAGCAAATGCGGTTCGCCCGAGCAGCGCGTGATAACCACTGCGGAACGGGACTATATCGAAGATTAAATCTTCGCTTCGGAAGTTATCCGGGGATCCGAAGACCACTTCCAGTGTAATTGAGCCTGTGCAATGGGCCTCTACACCTGGAATGACGCCTTTAAAGGTCGTTTTTGTGGGTTTGATCCTTAAGGGGTCTATACCCATTTTGCGCATTGTGTCCTGATAAAGCAGGTTCAGGCTGCTGTCGCCATCCATAAGGACTCGAGTGAGGGGAAATCCATCAATGATTGGGTCTAGGACCAGTGCGCCGAATCCGCCATGAGGGATACTAGTGGGGTGGTCCCTGCGATCGAAGGTGATCGGGCAGGAGGACCAAGGGTTGAACTTTGGGGCGACTGGCTCCAACGCATATACGTCCCTGAGCGCACGCTTCCGCTCCCTCTTGGGGATGTGGATTGTGTATATCATGTTCACCGTCCGCACTTGCGGGGGAAACCTCTTCTGTCCTTCGGTGTGTGGCTGTCGGGGCTCCTCCTCGTCATCGCTATGCGTTCCCTTGTCCTTGTTTTCGGCAATTAACTTGTCGGCCTGCTTGAACACCCAACAATCCCTGTTGGTGTAATTGGCTGGTTTGTCTGGGGTACCGTGTATTAGACACGAGCGATCGAGTATACGGTCTAAGCTGGACGGACCCAGCGTACTTTGTTTGAATGGTTTTTTCCGCTGACCGGGTTTAGAGCCTTTGAATCCGGCATTGACTGTCGTATCCTCGGTATTTTCGCTGTTAATACGATGCTTATGTTTGTTGCGACGAGACCTGCTATTGCCGTCCTTGGTATCAGAGGTACCATGGTTCTTTGATATGTTATTACTGCGAGCCAGCCAGCTGTCTTCTCCCGCATAGAAGCGGGTCATGAGCGTCATGAGAGTTGCTATAGATTTCGGCTTTTCCTGACCAAGGTGCCAGGCTAGCCACTCGTCTCGGATGTTGTGTTTGAAAGCCACTAAGGCCTCTGCATCCGGATAGTCGATGATTTGATTTTTCTTTGTAAGGAACCGAGTCCAGAATTGCCTGGCCGACTCTTCTGGCTGCTGAATTATGTGGCTCAAGTCATCGGCGTCTGGTGGTCGCACATAAGTGCCCTGAAAGTTGTCGAGGAATGCAGCTTCCAGATCTTCCCAACAGCTAATGGAGTCCGCTGGCAAGCTGTTAAGCCAATGCCGCATTGGTCCTTTGAGCTTTAGTGGGAGGTATTTGATGGCGTGTAAGTCATCACCGCGGGCCATGTGGATGTGGAGGAGGAAATCCTCGATCCATACTGCGGGATCTGTTGTGCCGTCGTATGATTCAATATTTACAGGTTTGAAACCCTCTAGGAATTGATGATCCATTACTTCGTCTGTGAAGCATAAGGGGTGTGCGGTGCCTCTGTATTGGGCTATATCGCGACGCAGCCCGAATGGGTCTTGCCCGCTGTGTTCGGCCTGGTCGGATTTGCTTTTACTGTATCCGGCGTGACGTTTATCATCTCACAGAGTGGTGCGCCCTCGTGATCCGTAGATCGATCTTGCATGCTTTGCTTTTGTCTTCTAATATGCCTCGCAGGTCTGGTGTGTCTCCCCATGCCTTTTTATTTGAATGACATCGGGGTGGAGGCTGAGTTTTTGGCTGGAATGCCTCTCTATCGCGGCCACGAGGTGGCTGATCAGCCGTATCATACGCTTCTTCCTCCAGTCGGGGTAGTAACCTGCACTTTGGGTAATTCTTGGAGGGGCGCTCGAGTTTATATTCCTCGGCCGCGAGGACTTCAGTCCATCTGTCAGCTAGCAGATCTTGATCAGCTTGAAGCTGTTGTTGCTTTTTCTTCAGGCTATTTGCCGTGGCCATAAGCCGGCGCTTGAAGCGCTCTTGTTCGAAGGGATCCTCTGGTATGGCGAATTCATCATCGCCGAGGCTTGCCTCGTCTTCGGAGAGGGGCATGTAATTGTCATCCTCCTCCTCTCTGTCTGCCACTCTCTCAGGAGAGCTGGCTCCTCCATCCTCCTGCTCTAAATCTTGCTGGAGGAGATTGTTATTGTCTTTGGCACTATCCGGAGTGTTATTATCTCCTGTGCCGGTATCACCACTTTTGCTTTGGCGGGACTTAGAGCGGCGCTGCTGACGTCGGTGCTTGGGTTGCTTCTTGGAGGGGTCATCCTCCGCTATCTCGTCGCCATTGCCTTCTTTGGGTGTATCCACCATGTATATGCCATATGACGAGGTGGCTTTCCAATGCCCTATAGGCGCTGGTTCATGTTCGTCTCCTACATCGTCGTCCATGCCATCGATGTCTTCGGAGTCGAAGTCGAGCATGTCAATTAAATCATCGACAGTGGCTACGAAGTGGGTGGTGGGTGGGCGTCGAATTTCTTCGTCGTCCGCATCTCAATCCTGTTGGCCATAGTCCGGCCAGGGCTCTCCTGACAAAGAGAGAGACCTTAGTGAATTCAGAATGTCACCGAAGGGCGAGTGCTGAAAGATATCCGCGGCGGTGAATTCCATGATCGGTGCCCAATCGGATTCGATTGGCAGGGGCGCGATCGGTTCGGAGTCCAGAAAAGAGTCCGGCACCTTGGAGTCATGGGCTTTGTAGAGGATTAGGCTGGTGTTCGGCTCGATCGCCATTGAGACTGCAGCCCCTGAGGCGGTGTCTAGCCACCTGTCCTCGATTCGCGCAGTTGGCTCCGAGCTAAGGGTCGGAGCTGATGCGGGCGCGGCCTCTGGGGTACTGTTCGGCGGCAGAGCTAGGTCATACCCATCGTGACAGTGCGGCGCGTCCGGTTGTGGCTCGAACCCGTCGAAGATCAAGTCTCCGAGGATGTCGGCCGTGTAGTTCAAACTTCCAAATCTGACCTGATGGCCAGGGGCGTAGTTTTCAATCTGCTCCAGATGGCCAAGCGAATTAGCCCGCAGTGCAAAGCCACCGAACACGAAGATCTGTCCGGGGAGAAAGGTCTCACCCTGGACCACATCGTTTTTGATGATCGGAGGAGCCATCGGGCCTAAAGGTGACGACACAGAGGAACTCTCAATGAAAGCACCAATGTCGGTGTCAAAACTGGCGGATCTCGTGTAGGGGGTCCCGAACTATGTGTTTAGGCCGGATGGTAACAGGAGGCAGGGAACACAATGTTTTACCCAGGTTCGGGCCCTCTTGATGGAGGTAAAACCCTACGTCTTGCTTGATTAATATTGATGATATGGGTAGTACAAGAGTAGATCTACCACGAGATCAGAGAGGCTAAACCCTCGAAGCTAGCCTATGGTATGATTGTATGGTGTGGTTGTTGTCCCCTACGGACTAAAACCCTTCGGTTTATATAGACATCGGAGAGGGTTAGGGTTACACAAGGTCGGTTACAAAGGAGGAGATATCCATATCCGTATTGCCTAGCTTGCCTTCCACGCCAAGTAGAGTCCCATCCGGACACGAGACGAAGTCTTTAATCTTGTATCTTCATAGTCTAACAGTCCGGCCAATGGAGATAGTCCGGCTGGCCGGAGACCCCCTAATCCAGGACTTCCTCAGTATTCAACACACTCATAAGAGAATTTTTATTATTCTTGAATACCTAGCATATTAGGATTTTAAGCAAATTACCATGCTATTTAAGACTCTCAAAATAATATAAGTGAAGCATGAGAGTTCATCTATTTCTTCAAAATAAAACTATCACCATGCTCTAAAGATATAAGTGAAGCACTAGAGCAAATGACAAACTACTCCGAAAGATATAAGTGAAGATCAATGAGTAGTCGAATAATTATGCAACTATGTGAAGACTCTCTAACATTTAATAATTTCAGATCTTGGTATTTTATTCAAACAGCAAGCAAAGCTAAATAAAATAAAATGACGCTCCAAGCAAAACACATATCATGTGGCGAATAAAAATATAGCTCCAAGTAAAGTTACCGATGAACGAAGACGAAAGAGGGGATGCCTTCCGGGGCATCCCCAAGCTTAGGCTCTTGGTTGTCCTTGAATATTACCTTGGGGTGCCTTGGGCATCCCCAATCTTAGGCTCTTGCCACTCCTTATTCCATAGTCCATCGAATTCTTACCCAAAACTTGAAAACTTCACAACACAAAACTTAACAGAAAACTCGTAAGCTCCGTTAGTATATGAAAATAAATCACCACTTCAAGGTACTGTAATGAACTCATTCTTTATTTATATTGGTGTTAAACCTACTTTATTCCAACTTCTATATGGTTTATAAACTATTTTACTAGCCATAGATTCATCAAAATAAGTAAATAACACATGAAAAACAGAATCTGTCAAAAATAGAACAGTCTGTAGTAATCTGGATCAAACGTATACTTCTGGAACTCATAAAATTCTCAAATAAATTGCTGGACCTGAGGAATTTATCTATTAATCATCTGCAAAAATAATTAACTAAATAGCACTATCCAAATAAAAATGGCAGCAATTCTCGTGAGCGCTAAAGTTTCTGTTTTTTGACAGCATGATCAACAAGACTTTCCCAAAGTCTTCCCAAAGGTTCTACTTGGCACAAACACTAATTAAACACATGAAACCACATCTAAACAGAGGCTAGATGAATTATTTATTACTAAACAGAAACAAAAATCAAGGAATAAAAATAAAGTTGGGTTGCCTCCCAACAAGCGCTATCATTTAACGCCCCTAGCTAGGCATGATGATTTCAATGATGCTCACATAAAAGATAAGAATTGTAACATAAAGAGAGCATCATGAGGAATATGACTAGCACATTTAAGTCTAACACACTTCCTATGCATAGGGATTTTGTGAGCAAACAACTTATGGGAACAATAATCAACTTGCATAGGAAAGCAAAACAAGCATTACTTCAAAACTTTAAGCACATAGAGAGGAAACTTGGTATTATTGCAATTCCTACAAGCATATATTCCTCCCTCATAATAATTTTAAGTAGCATAATGAATGAATTCAACAATATAACCAGCACCTAAAACATTCTTTTCATGATCTACAATCATAGAAATTGTATTACTCTCCACATAAGCAAAATTCTTCTCATTCGAAATAGTGGGAGTATCATAAGAGACTTGAATACTATAAGTTGTTTCCAAATTAAAAGAGTAATGTTAAGAGAAGGGGTAATCATAATCATGGTAAGTTTTATAAATATAATCACTACTTTTTATAGCATATGTATCATCACAATAATTATCATAAGTAGGAGGCATGCTATCATCATTATAAACTTGCATATCAAAAGTTGGGAGACTAAAAATATCATCATTATTAAACATAGCATCCCCAAGCTTGGGACAAACATTAATTGCAGCAAATATATTCTCAAATATGTCATCCTTATCAAACATAGCTTCCCCAAGCTTGGGCCTTTTCGTATCATAAGCATAATCACTCTCATCATTAATAGTATGGATAACACCAATAGTATAGCAAACATTATTATCATATTCTTCCAAGCAAGTACCAAAAAGATTTTCAAGATCATAAGAAGTATCATTATCTTCCCAATCATAATCATCACAACAAGCAATAGGCATAACGAGATCATCATAAAGTGTATCGTCTTCATTTTCATGAGGCACAACAATAATAGGAGCAACTTTATTTGGGAGAGATACCTTTTTACCTCTCTTCTTTTTTCTTTTCTTCCTCTTTACACATTATGTGGGGGTTTAATCCTCTTTTTGGAGCTCCTTATTAATGAGATTGGTTGAATAAAAGGCTCCTCCTTGTTACCTGATTCATCATAAGAAATAATAGGAAGATATTGGGAAGTCTCTTTCCTTTCATTAGTATTCTCTTCATCCTCTATTTGTTTTCTTTTCTTTATGTAATTGGCAATATAAGGATTTTCAATGCAATTCACCGCACAATACATATAAACCTTCTCTAGATCAATATCAAGGAATTTCTCAAGGTTATATTCTGGAATATGCTTAGTTTGACGTTTCAATTCTTCATAACCCAAAAGCAAACTTAGTTCATTATAATGCACAAGGGAAATCAAGTCATCACAATTTTTGGACACGATTCGGTCATGAAACAATTTTCATTTGATATTTAAATGACCGTGTTCATTGCAAAGTTCACAAGTACGGTAAAGTATTTTAAATTTTCAGCACTCACATCAAGACTTTCTTGCAACAATTTAGTTTCTAAACACTTATGTCTCTTGCAATATCTATCTTCCCTATTTGGTGTGTACTTGCAAACCCAATCTACTCCACAAAAATTGACATGTTTATAGGAGGTATTTTCATCATAACTAGTGCAATCATCATTAGCATCATGGATATTCAAAGAATTCGTACTAACAACATTGCAATCATGCTCATCATTCAAAGATTTAGTGCCAAACATTTTATGGATTTCTTCTTCTAGCACTTGAGCACAATTATCCTTTCCATCATACTCACGAAAGATATTAAAAAGCTGAAGCATATGAGACAAACTTAATTCCATTTTTTGTAATTTTCTTTTATAAACTAAACTAGTGATAAAACAAGAAACTAAAAGACTCGATTGCAAGATCTAAAGATATACCTTCAAGCACTCACCTCCCCGGCAACGGCGCCAGAAAAGAGCTTGATGTCTACTACACAACCTTCTTCTTGTAAACGTTGTTGGGCCTCCAAGTGCAGAGGTTTGTAGGACAGTAGCAAATTTCCCTCAAGTGGATGACCTAAGGTTTATCAACCCATAGGAGGCGTAGGATGAAGATGGTCTGTCTCAAGCAACCCTGCAACCAAATAACAAAGAGTCTCTTGTGTCCCCAACACACCCAATACAATGGTAAATTGTATAGGTGCACTAGTTCGGCGAAGAGATGGTGATACAAGTGGTATATGGATAGTAGATAATAGTTTTTGTAATCTGAAATAATAAAAACAGCAAGGTAGCAAGTGATAAAAGTGAGCGTAAACGGTATTGCAATGATGGTAAACAAGGCCTAGGGTTCATACTTTCGCTAGTGTAAATTCCCTCAACAATACTAACATAATTGGATCACATAACTATCCCTCAACATGCAACAAAGAGTCACTCCAAAGTCACTAATAGCGGAGAATGAACGAGAGATTATGGTAGGGTACGAAACCACCTCAAAGTTATTCTTTCCAATCAATCCGTTGGGCTATTCCTATAAGTGTCACAAACATCCCTAGAGTTCGTACTAGAATAACACCTTAAGACACAAATCAACCAAAACCCTAATGTCACCTCAAGTATCCGTGGGTATGATTATACGATATGCATCACACAATCTCAGATTCATCTATTCAACCAACACATAAAACCTCATAGAGTGCCCCAAAGTTCTACCGGAGAATCACGACGAAAATGTGTGCCAACCCCTATGCATAGGTTCATGGGCGGAACCCGCAAGTTGGTCACCAAAACATACATCAAGTGGCACGCGGTATCCCATTGTCACCATAGATATCCACGGCAACACATACATCAAGTGTTCTCAAATCTTTAAAGACTCAATCCGATAAGATTACTTCAAAGGGAAAACTCAATTCATTACAAGAGAGAAGAGGGGGAGGAGAAACATAAGATCCAACTATAATAGCAAAGCTCGCGATACATCAAGATCGTGCCAAATCAAGTACACGAGAGAGAGAGAGATCAAACACATAGCTACTGGTACATACCCTCATCCCCGAGGGAGAACTACTCCCTCCTCATCATGGAGAGCACCGCGATGATGAAGATGGCCACCGGAGAGGGATTGCCCCCTCCGGCAGGGTACCGGAACGGGTCTAGATTGGTTTTTGGTGGCTACGGAGGCTTCTGGCGGCGGAACTCCCGATCTATTGTGCGTTCTGGAAGTTTTGCGATACGTAGGTATATATGGGTGAAAGGAGTACGTCGGTGGACCGAAGGGGGGGCCACGAGGCAGGGGGGCGCGCCCCCTACCCTCGTGAGCACCTCCTTCATCTTCTGACGTAGGGTCCAAGTCTATCCGGTAGGTTTCCTTTCAAAAATAACTTCTCTAATTGATTTCGTTCCGTTTTGACTCCGTCTGATATTCCTTTTCTTCGAAACACTGAAATAGGCATAAAACAGCAAATCTGGGCTGGGCCTCCGGTTAATAGGTTAGTCCCAAAAGTAATATAAAAGTGGAAAATAAAGCCCAATATTTCCCAAAATAGTAGATAATATAGCATGGAATAATCAAAAATTATAGATACGTTGGAGACGTATCAAGGCCTCTTGGTTCCACCATGTATTGAGGACCTACGGCCTCTTGATTGTAACACTGTGACATTGCAATAAAAACTTCCTTTACCCCGCAAAAAAAATATACGGGACATACTCACGCCCGAGACAAAGCTGCTCCCAGAAAATGGCTCGGTGCGTACGCGGCTTGATTCATTTTATTTGTCGAATGGCCGACGCAGGAGGTGGGCTGGGCATCTTGGCTGGATGACCATTTCTTTTAGAGAAAAATATATGAGTCGTCTCTTGCATGGCTATGTTTTGCGTTGCTGCCATGTTTTGTGCAAGTTGAAAGTTCAAGGACGAAGCTATTGGGCTCTTACAAGTGCTAGTCTTGTTCGGTCAGCTGTTGGGCATTTAGTCCAGGAGATCCAGGAGCTCATGTGTTACAAGTGCTAGTCTTGTTCGGTCAGCTATTGGGCATTTAGTCCAGGAGCTCATGTGTTTAAGGAAGTTTTTACCTCAAAAGATCCACCATAGTCAAAACAATGTTGTAGATCGTTTGGCCACCTATAGCCGCTCTGAGAGAACCACGACTGTATGGTTGCACTCGGTTCCATCATGTATTGAGGACCTATGGCCTCTTGATTGTAACACTGTGACATTGCAATAAAAACTTCCTTTACCCCGCAAAAAAAATATACGGGGCATACTCACGCCCGAGACAAAGCCGCTCCCAGAAAATGGCTCGATGCGTACGCGGCTTGATTCATTTTATTTGTCGAATGGCCGACGCAGGAGGTGGGCTGGGCACTTGCCCGGATGACCGTTTCTTTTAGAGAAAAAAAAAATATGAGTCGTCTCTTGCACGGCTAAGTTTTGCGTTGCTGCCATGTTTTGTGCAAGTTGAAAGTTCAAGGACGAAGCTGTTGGTACGTATGATCACAATTTTAGCATAACAACTTCCAAAGTTCAACTTAAATTCAAATTATCTTTTTTTAAATCCCAAATTCAAATTAAGGAGCTTATCGCTCCCAGTTTCATTTCATGGTTTTCTTTGCGGGTAGTTTCATTCCACGGTTTTTTCCAGGTAGTTTCATTCTACGGAGTTGATTTTTTTAAAGAAGAATATATATTAATATCAAATAGATAGCAATCACACCCAGCCTCTGCATCAACAAGATGCCTAAAAACATCCAAGATGCACACAACCAAAAAAGAAATAAAAATGGAAAATGAGAAAATGACCCTGCCATGGTGATCAATCACCCGCATGAAGGAAATATGCCCTAGAGGCAATAATAAAGTTATTATTTATTTCCTTATATCATGATAAATGTTTATTATTCATGCTAGAATTGTATTAACCGGAAACATAATACATGTGTGAGTACATAGACAAACAAAGTGTCACTAGTATGCCTCTACTTGACTAGCTCGTTAATCAAAGATGGTTATGTTTCCTAACCATGAACAATGAGTTGTTATTTGATTGACGGGATCACATCATTAAGTGAATGATCTGATTGACATGACCCATTCCATTAGCTTAGCACCCGATCGTTTAGTATGTTGCTATTGCTTTCTTCATGACTTATACATGTTCCTATAACTATGAGATTATGCAACTCCCGTTTACCGGAGGAACACTTTGGGTACTACCAAACGTCACAACGTAACTGGGTGATTATAAAGGAGTACTACAGGTGTCTCCAAAGGTACATGTTGGGTTGGCGTATTTCGAGATTAGGTTTTGTCACTCCGATTGTCGGAGAGGTATCTCTGGGCCCTCTCGGTAATGCACATCACTTAAGCCTTGCAAGCATTGCAACTAATGAGTTAGTTGCGGGATGATGTATTATAGAACGAGTAAAGAGACTTGCCGGTAACGAGATTGAACTAGGTATTGGAATACCACGATTGAATCTCGGGCAAGTAACATACCGATGACAAAGGGAACAACGTATGGTGTTATGCGGTCTGACCGATAAAGATCTTCGTAGAATATGTAGGAGCCAATATGGGCATCCAGGTCCCGCTATTGGTTATTGACCGGAGACATGTCTCGGTCATGTCTACATTGTTCTCGAACCCATAGGGTCCGCACGCTTAAGGTTACGATGACAGTTTTATTATGAGTTTATGCATTTTGATGTACTGAAGGTTGTTCGGAGTCCCGGATGTAATCACGGACGTGACGAGGAGTCTCGAAATGGTCGAGACATAAAGATTGATATATTGGAAGCCTATGTTTGGATATCTGAAGTGTTCCGGGTGAAAATCGGGATTTTACCGGAGTACCGGGAGGTTACCGGAACCCCCCGGGAGCTATATGGGCCTTTATGGGCCTTAGTGGAAAAGAGAAGGATCTGCCCATAGTGGGCCGCGCGCCCCTCCCCTCCCTTGGTCCGAATTGGACAAGGAGAGGGGGCCGGCCCCTCTCTCTCTTTTCCCCCCTCCGCGAGTCCTATTCCAACTAGGATTGGGGGGGGGAATCCTACTCCCAGAGGGAGTAGGAGTCTCCTGGCGCACCTATGATGGCCGGCCAGCCTCCCCCCTTTAGTCCTTTATATACGGAGGCAGGGGCACCCCAGAGACACACAAGTTGATCCACGTGATCATATTCTTAGCCGTGTGCGGTGCCCCCTTCCACCATAGTCCTCGATAATATTGTAGCGGAGTGTAGGCGAAGCCCTGCTGCAGTAGTGCATCAAGATCGTCACCACGCCGTCGTGCTGACGGAACTCTTCCCCGACACTTTGCTGGATCGGAGTCCGGGGATTGTCCTCGAGCTGAACGTGTGCTAAAACTCGGAGGTGCCGTAGTTTCGGTGCTTGATCGGTCGGGCCATGAAGACGTACGACTACATCAACCAAACGCTTCCGTTGTCGATCTACTAGGCATGTAGATCACACTCCCCCCTCTCGTTGCTATGCATCACATGATCTTGCGTGTGCGTAGGAAATTTTTTGAAATTACTACGTTCCCCTTCAGTGGCATCCGAGCCTAGGTTTTATATGTTGATGTTATATGCACGAGTAGAACACAAGTGAGTTGTGGGCGATATAAGTCATACTGCTTACCAGCATGTCATACTTTGGTTCGGCGGTATTGTTGGATGAAGCGGCCCGGACCGACATTACGCGTACGCTTATGCAAGACCGGTTCTCCCGATGTGCTTTGCACAGAGGTGGCTTGCGGGTGACAGTTTCTCCAACTTTAGTTGAATCGAGTGTGGCTACGCCCGGTCCTTGCGAAGGTTAAAACAGCACCAACTTGACAAACTATCGTTGTGGTTTTGATGCGTAGGTAAGATTAGTTCTTGCTTAAGCCCGTAGCAGCCACGTAAAACTTGCAACAACAAAGTGGAGGACGTCTAACTTGTTTTTGTAGGGCATGTTGTGATGTGATATGGTCAAGACATGATGCTGATTTTATTGTATGAGACGATCATGTTTTGTAACCGAGTTATCGGCAACTGGCAGGAGCCATATGGTTGTCGTTTTATTGTATGCAATGCAATCGCGATGTAATGCTTTACTTAATCACTAAGCGGTAGCGATAGTCGTGGAAGCACAAGCTTGGCGAGACGACAAGATGCTACGATGGAGATCAAGGTGTCGCGCCGGTGACGATGGTGATCACGACGGTGCTTCGGAGATGGAGATCACAAGCACAAGATGATGATGGCCATATCATATCACTTATATTGATTGCATGTGATGTTTATCTTTTATGCATCTTATCTTGCTTTGATTGACGATAGCATTATAAGATGATCTCTCACTAAATTATCAAGAAGTGTTTCTCCCTGAGTATGCACCGTTGTGAAAGTTCTTCGTGCTGAGACACCACGTGATGATCGGGTGTGATAGGTTCTACGTTCAAATACAACGGGTGCAAAACAGTTGCACACGCGGAATACTCAGGTTATACTTGACGGGCCAAGCATATACAGATATGGCCTCGGAACACGGAGACTGAAAGGTCGAGCATGAATCATATAGTAGATATGATCAACATAGTGATGTTCACCAATGAAACTACTCCATCTCACGTGATGATCGGACATGGTTTAGTTGATTTGGATCACGTAATCACTTAGAGGGTTAGAGGGATGTCTATCTAAGTGGGAGTTATTTAAGTAAATTAACTGAACTTAAATTTATCATGAAACTTAGTACCTGATAAGTATCTTGCTTGTTTATGCTTGTTTGTAGATAGATGGCTCGTGTTGTTGTTCCGTTGAATTTTAATGTGTTCCTTGAGAAAGCAAAGTTGAAAGATGATGGTAGCAATTACACGGACTGGGTCCGTAACTTGAGGATTATCCTCATTGCTGCACAGAAGAATTACGTCCTAGAAGCACCGCTGGGTGCCAGGCCTGCTGCAGGAGCAACGCCGGATGTTATGAACGTCTGGCAGAGCAAAGCTGATGACTACTCGATAGTTCAGTGTGCCATGCTTTACGGCTTAGAATCGGGACTTCAACGATGTTTTGAACGTCATGGAGCATATGAGATGTTCCAGGAGTTGAAGTTAATATTTCAAGCAAATGCCCGGATTGAGAGATATGAAGTCTCCAATAAGTTCTATAGCTGCAAGATGGAGGAGAACAGTTCTGTCAGTGAGCATATACTCAAAATTTCTGGGTATAATAATCACTTGATTCAATTGGGAGTTAATCTTCCAGATGATTGCGTCATTGACAGAATTCTCCAAGCACTGCCACTAAGCTACAAGAGCTTCGTGATGAACTATAATATGCAAGAGATGAATAAGACTATTCCCGAGCTCTTTGCAATGCTGAAAGCTGCGGAGGTAGAAATCAAGAAGGAGCATCAAGTGTTGATGGTCAACAAGACCACTAGTTTCAAGAAAAAGGGCAAAGGGAAGAAGAAGAGAAACTTCAAAAAGAACGGCAAGCAAGTTGCTACTCAAGAGAAGAAACCCAAACCTGGACCTAAGCCAGAAACTGAGTGCTTCTATTGCAAGCAGACTGGTCACTGGAAGCGGAACTGCCCCAAGTATTTGGCGGATAAGAAGGATGGCAAGGTGAACAAAGGTATATGTGATATACATGTTATTGATGTGTACCTTACTAATGCTCGCAGTAGCACCTGGGTATTTGATACTGGTTCTGTTGCTAATATTTGCAACTCGGAACAGGGACTACGGATTAAGCGAAGATTGGCTAAGGACGAGGTGACGATGCGCGTGGGAAATGGTTCCAAAGTTGATGTGATCGCGGTCGGCACGCTACCTCTACATCTACCTTCGGGATTAATATTAGACCTAAATAATTGTTATTTGGTGCCAGCGTTAAGCATGAACATTATATCTGGATCTTGTTTGATGCGAGACGGTTATTCATTTAAATTAGAGAATAATGGTTGTTCTATTTATATGAGTAATATCTTTTATGGTCATGCACCCTTGAAGAGTGGTCTATTCTTATTGAATCTCGATAGTAGTAACACACATATTCATAATGTTGAAGCCAAAAGATGCAGAGTTGATAATGATAGTGTAACTTATTTGTGGCACTGCCGTTTAGGTCATATTAGTATAAAGCGCATGGAGAAACTCCATACTGATGGACTTTTGGAACCACTTGATTATGAATCACTTGGTACTTGCGAACCGTGCCTCATGGGCAAGATGACTAAAACACCGTTCTCCGGTACTATGGAGAGAGCAACAGATTTGTTGGAAATCATACATACTGATGTATGTGGCCCGATGAATATTGAGGCTCGTGGCGGATATTGTTATTTTCTCACCTTCACAGATGACTTAAGCAGATATGGGTATATCTACTTAATGAAACATAACTCTGAAACGTTTGAAAAGTTCAAAGAATTTCAGAGTGAAGTTGAAAATCATCGTAACAAGAAAATAAAGTTTCTACGATCTGATCGTGGAGGAGAATATTTGAGTTACGAGTTTGGTGTACATTTGAAAAATTGTGGAATAGTTTCGCAACTCACGCCACCCGGAACACCACAGCGAAATGGTGTGTCCGAATATCGTAATCGTACTTTACTAGATATGGTGCGATCTATGATGTCTCTTACTGATTTACCGCTATCGTTTTGGGGATACGCTCTAGAGACGGCCGCATTCACATTAAATAGGGCACCATCAAAATCCGTTGAGACGATGCCTTATGAACTGTGGTTTGGCAAGAAACCAAAGTTGTCGTTTCTGAAAGTTTGGGGCTGCGATGCTTATGTGAAAAAGCTTCAACCTGATAAGCTCGAACCCAAATCGGAGAAATGTGTCTTCATAGGATATCCAAAGGAGACTATCGGATACACCTGCTATCACAGATCCGAAGGCAAGACTTTTGTTGCTAAATTTGGAAACTTTCTAGAGAAGGAGTTTCTCTCGAAAGAAGTGAGTGGGAGGAAAGTAGAACTTGACGAGGTAACTGCACCTGCTCCCTTATTGGAAAGTAGTACATCACAGAAAACCGTTTCTGTGACACCTACACCAGTGAGTGAGGAAGCTAATGATGATGATCATGAAACTTCAGGACAAGATACTACTGAACCTCGTAGATCAACCAGAGTAAGATCCGCGCCAGAGTGGTACGTTAATCCCGTTCTGGAAGTCATGCTACTAGATCATGATGAACCTACGAACTATGAAGAAGCGACGGTGAGCCCAGATTCCGCAAAGTGGCTTGAAGCCATGAAATCTGAGATGGGATCCATGTATGAGAACAAAGTATGGACTTTGGTTGACTTGCCCGATGATCGGCAAGCAATTGAGAATAAATGGATCTTCAAGAAGAAGACTGACGCTGACGGTAATATTACTGTCTACAAAGCTCGACTTGTCGCAAAAGGTTTTCGGCAAGTTCAAGGGATTGACTACGATGAGACCTTCTCACCCGTAGCGATGCTTAAGTCTGTCCGAATCATGTTAGCAATTGCCGCATTTTATGATTATGAAATTTGGTAGATGGATGTCAAAACTGCATTCCTGAATGGATTTCTGGAAGAAGAGTTGTATATGATGCAACCAGAAGGTTTTGTCGATCCAAAGGAAGCTAACAAAGTATGCAAGCTCCAGCGATCCATTTATGGACTGGTGCAAGCCTCTCGGAGTTGGAATAAACGTTTTGATAGTGTGATCAAAGCATTTGGTTTTATACAGACTTTTGGAGAAGCCTGTATTTACAAGAAAGTGAGTGGGAGCTCTATAGCATTCCTGATATTATATGTAGATGACATATTACTAATTGGAAATAATATAGAATTTCTGGATAGCATAAAGGAATACTTGAATAAGAGTTTTTCAATGAAAGACCTCGGTGAAGCTGCTTACATATTAGGCATTAAGATCTATAGAGATAGATCAAGACGCTTAATTGGACTTTCACAAAGCACATACCTTGACAAAATTTTGAAAAAGTTCAAAATGGATCAAGCAAAGAAAGGGTTCTTGCCTGTGTTAGAAGGTGTGAAGTTGAGTAAGACTCAATGCCCGACCACTGCAGAAGATAGAGAGAATATGAAAGATGTTCCCTATGCTTCAGCCATAGGCTCTATCATGTATGCAATGCTGTGTACCAGACCTGATGTGTGCCTTGCTATAAGTCTAGCAGGGAGGTACCAAAGTAATCCAGGAGTGGATCACTAGACAGCGGTCAAGAACATCCTGAAGTACCTGAAAAGGACTAAGGACATGCTTCTCGTATATGGAGGTGACAAAGAGCTTATCGTAAAAGGTTACGTTGATGCAAGCTTTGACACTGATCCGGACGATTCTAAATCGCAAACCGGATACGTGTTTACATTAAACGGTGGAGCTATCAGTTGGTACAGTTCTAAACAAAGCGTTGTAGCGGGATCTACATGTGAAGCGGAGTACATAGCTGCTTCGGAAGCAGCAAATGAAGGAGTCTGGATGAAGGAGTTCATATCCGATCTAGGTGTCATACCTAGTGCATCGGGTCCAATGAAAATCTTTTGTGACAATACTGGTGCAATTGCCTTGGCAAAGGAATCCAGATTTCACAAGAGAACCAAGCACATCAAGAGACGCTTCAATTCCATCTGGGATCTAGTCCAGGTGGGAGACATAGAGATTTGCAAGATACATACGGATCTGAATGTTGCAGACCCGTTGACTAAGCCTCTTCCACGAGCAAAACATGATCAGCACCAAGGCTCCATGGGTGTTAGAATCATTACTATGTAATCTAGATTATTGACTCTAGTGCAAGTGGGAGACTGAAGGAAATATGCCCTAGAGGCAATAATAAAGTTATTATTTATTTCCTTATATCATGATAAATGTTTATTATTCATGCTAGAATTGTATTAACCGGAAACATAATACATGTGTGAGTACATAGACAAACAAAGTGTCACTAGTATGCCTCTACTTGACTAGCTCGTTAATCAAAGATGGTTATGTTTCCTAACCATGAACAATGAGTTGTTATTTGATTGACGGGATCACATCATTAAGTGAATGATCTGATTGACATGACCCATTCCATTAGCTTAGCACCCGATCGTTTAGTATGTTGTTATTGCTTTCTTCATGACTTATACATGTTCCTATAACTATGAGATTATGCAACTCCCGTTTACCGGAGGAACACTTTGGGTACTACCAAAAGTCACAACGTAACTGGGTGATTATAAAGGAGTACTACAGGTGTCTTCAAAGGTACATGTTGGGTTGGCGTATTTCGAGATTAGGTTTTGTCACTTCGATTGTCAGAGAGGTATCTCTGGGCCCTCTCGGTAATGCACATCACTTAAGCCTTGCAAGCATTGCAACTAATGAGTTAGTTGCGGGATGATGTATTACAGAACGAGTAAAGAGACTTGCCGGTAACGAGATTGAACTAGGTATTGGAATACCGACGATCGAATCTCGGGCAAGTAACATACCGATGACAAAGGGAACAATGTATGTTGTTATGCGGTCTGACCGATAAAGATCTTCGTAGAATATGTAGGAGCCAATATGGGCATCCAGGTCCCGCTATTGGTTATTGACCGGAGACATGTCTCGGTCATGTCTACATTGTTCTCGAACCCGTAGGGTCCGCACGCTTAAGGTTACGATGACAGTTTTATTATGAGTTTATGCATTTTGATGTACCGAAGGTTGTTCGGAGTCCCGGATGTAATCACGGACGTGACGAGGAGTCTCGAAATGGTCGAGACATAAAGATTGATATATTGGAAGCCTATGTTTGGATATCGGAAGTGTTCCGGGTGAAAATCAGGATTTTACCGGAGTACCGGGAGGTTACCGGAACCCCCCGGGAGCTATATGGGCCTTTATGGGCCTTAGTGGAAAAGAGAAGGAGCTGCCCATAGTGGGCCGCGCGCCCCTCCCCTCCCTTGGTCCGAATTGGACAAGGAGAGGGGGCCGGCCCCTCTCTCTCTTTTCCCCCCTCCGCGAGTCCTATTCCAACTAGGATTGGGGGGGGGGGGAATCCTACTCCCAGAGGGAGTAGGAGTCTCCTGGCGCACCTATGATGGCCGGCCAGCCTCCCCCCTTTAGTCCTTTATATATGAAGGCAGGGGCACCCCAGAGACACACAAGTTGATCCACGTGATCATATTCTTAGCCGTGTGCGGTGCCCCCTTCCACCATAGTCCTCGATAATATTGTAGCGGAGTTTAGGCGAAGCCCTGCTGCAGTAGTGCATCAAGATCGTCACCACGCCGTCGTGCTGACGGAACTCTTCCCCGACACTTTGCTGGATCGGAGTCCGGGGATCGTCATCGAGCTGAACGTGTGCTAAAACTCGGAGGTGCCGTAGTTTCGGTGCTTGATCGGTCGGGCCGTGAAGACGTACGACTACATCAACCAAACGCTTCCGTTGTCGATCTACTAGGTATGTAGATCACACTCCCCCCTCTCGTTGCTATGCATCACATGATCTTGCGTGTGCGTAGGAAATTTTTTGAAATTACTACGTTCCCCTTCACCGCAGTAGCAGCACTCTAACCACTACCAAAGACAACACCTGGACTAGAAAGAAGGTTCTTCAAAAGCAACGCCTCCAAGAAGGAAACAAGCATAAGCGTTGTCGTTGCCTGATCAAAGATCGTAGGTTTTCAGCCTGAAGAAAGAACACGTTTCCAAAACAATGACTTCAACAAGGTCACTGCCAGGCACAACCAATAAGGACCAGACCTTGGGTTTTCACTCTAGAAAATCATGTCGCGGTACCCAAAAGAGCACCACCGACAAAAAAGTCCTCCAATGTTGCCGCCTCCACTTGCGGAGTCCTACAAATCACGACAGACATGTCCCAATGTGTCAACAAAAACAGAGCTTCGCGATACCCCTGTGAAGCTGGTTATCCTGATGTTTCGGGTGCACATGACCGGCCCTGTCCAATCAAGGTGTCCAAAGAGCGCCATATACGACAGTCCTTGTTTCCTTCAAAGGAGAGGTCCGGAACTCACCAATGGCCAGATCAAAGAGGATTGTTTTCACGCCGAGCCCGACGCACACCTCATGTGTAGTAGCCCAGCCCACCACACCGAATCCATGGCCCAGCTCGCAGCAGAGAGTGCAGACCAGATCTGCCGTCGATAGTAGCCCACGCCTAGGGCCCCCGCGGCAGACGAATCCGCTGCAACCCGACTTCGTCGGTACAAGCCGTCGGTAGCAGCCACCTAAATTGTAGCACAATCCGATTAGCCAGTGAGCGATCATCAGCTCAACCAGGCCCTTTGGTCATGAGATCTGGCGATAACAACCGCCCGGGGTCGCTCTGGGAAGCGGTATGCCTAAGAAGGCGTACGGTCCTTATCACCAGTGCCGCCGTGCTCGGCCTTGTGTACAGTCGGAGTAGCCGTGCATAGGAGGAAGTTTCTCTTCCAGCATACAGGACCTTGGCCGTAGCTTGCTAGAGATGGGTGGCCCTCTCCACCCAGACTGTCGAGGGATCACCATGGCACACCACGCCGAGTCAATTCATGCAGATCGCATCCGCCTCGTCTGGATCTGGCAATGGAAATTCCATGGTGGCAGCCGCTGGACCAGAGCCGAAAACGAGAGACGAAGCCCCGTTGGACACGGCTCCCACAAGCCTGGGAACTCCAGCTGCCGACGAGGACATGTGGTGGTGCCGGCAATCACGGATCAGGGAAGATCTCCGTCGAGATCCATGGAAGGACGCGGGAAGGAAAGACGACCGCCCCGCCACCACCTTACGCCACACGGGGCTTTGCCCCGGTGACGCAAACAGGCGGCGGCGAGGGAAACAGGAGGAGGTGGGGGAACCTCGGGGGGTGGAGGCCGTCGCCGCCCGTGTCGCCCTGGAGACGACATGGGGCCAGCAGCGTTTTTTTTCTAGTTGGAGCAGCGAGAACCAGAAATAAATTAAAGTTGTTCAGACGTCCTTCCACGGAGTTGATAATTACACAGTTTCATTGTATCATGCAATGATGCAAACAGCCAAGAAATCCCTACTGGAAATCTAGAACAAGCAAAACCACAACCAAGGCTGCGAAGCATCAAGTGCTCAAGCAAGTCATTTATTCTCACGCCCGCAAAAAAAAAGTCATTCATTCTCACACAAGCCCAGCACCCATCAGTCATCAGTGCCATGCTAACCCATCCATTTGGGAGTCGTTCTGCCGTCCATCCCTGATCCGTATCACCGTATGCACCGATCATACGCGCCGGAATTGGTCACGAAGATGGATCACGCGATCCCCCTGTCGGTCTGCCCGTGGATTCAGCACATCTCCCCCCTGCGTCATCATCGCGGCCGAACAATCATTCACCCCGAGAAGGAGAAGGAGAAGGAGGCGAGTGGCCGAGTGCTGGGCGCTGACACGCAATGGCATATGGAGGATGTGCACTACCAGGCCAGTACATCGTGGGCTCTAATCTTTACCGTACGTAGCGCCAAAACCAGGAGAAACAAAAAGTGACACCGGACGAAAGGCGAACTCCCACTCCCTCGCCACCGCCATGTCATCCACCGTCACCCCAGACTGAAGAAACCATCAACCGATACGGTCTCTTTCGACGGCGTGGTCCGATCTACCTGCTCCTCTTGCCGCTCCGGGCAAACGCAGGAACACGCGTCCGGCGCTGGACGCCACGCGGCCGTGAGAACCATGCCGTCCTCTCGTCCAAGACGCTCGAAACGGCAACGCGACCTCGCGGGATTCGCTCGCTCCGTCGCCATCTACCCCCGACGAAAGTCTGAACCGAAGCCCCAGCACACGCCCGGCCGGCACTGGAGCGCCCATCCCGCCGTCTAGTCTCGCTTTTGCGCCGGCGGGCGCGCGGGGGTCGCTCGTTCCGGCCCGTTTTTGCCCGGCTCGCGGGGCGGCCGCGCGGAAAGCGCTTTACACGCCGCGCGCCCGCAGGCCGACACCTCGCGCCCGAGGGACGGGGAGAGAGATTGCTGTTCGATCCTGGACCTGACTGGACTGGACCCGTCACGGTCGTCTGATGAACTGTCTGTTGTTCACTGTCGCGTGTAGCGCTGCGCTGCGGTTGACAGATTAGGGCATGTTTCCCGACGCACTGTCACGTTGTGTCGTTCACGCCAGTGATCGACCGGCCAAAGCACGACACGAGTAAAGTAATGCCATGCTACTTGAACTCAAAATACTCTCTACGGGCCTGCTACGTGGATGTAAGATAAGGTCACGCTTAGGCAACAAGATGCGGAGGCAACAAATTTTTCAGCCAAGAAGAAATGACGCTAAACCCGCTTTGCCGAGGTCAAATTCACTTCAGAAAGCGAAACTGGTAGCTACCCGGTTTTACCCAACGTCTAACGCCACCTGCTTTGATTTCTTGAGCGCTGAATCGGATGTTACGTAGATGATGAAACCATGGGCAAAGATTAGGTCGGACTCGGTCGAAAGACGACCCTCTTTCCATCCAAGACTTGTTTCCTTCGACACGTCCTACGAAACCCCCATAAACTCCCATAATCATGGGCGACACGACACCGATCGCTCTCCCCTCCCCACAATCTTCCCCTGGAAAAAAGGCAAGAAACCACAAACCACCACCTCCTCTGACCAACACCGGCAATGATACGATGCAAGAAAAGGGCAGCGCAACAACGCATGATCTTGGGACGTTTCGCGCGCCCAAGGAGGCCACGCCATGTGTCCGTCTCTCTCTCTGCCGTGGCCTACCTGAACCTTTCTCTTTTCTTTCTTTCCACACACACATGTGCCATGGTCGCCCACGATCAACCTCCCCGATCGATCTGCGGTGCCATTGCAGCCCCACCCGAAGCAGGCGGGCACCAACGGAGCTTTCTCCTTTCGTCCTTCTTCTCCGTGCTTGCTTGTGCTTGCTGATGGATGGGACGCGTTCCAGGTCCCTAGTCCTACTCGACGCGGCCCTTGACCTAACTGCCGCGCGCGCGCCAGCTGGATGCATGGAAGCGACCCATGGCGAACGAATCACACCCAGCACAATCATTTCGACAGGACGAGCGCCATCAAACATTGCCGAGGACGAAAATATCACGACCGGGTACCACCACCACAAGCGTATCGAGCCTGATTCGTTGTTGTTTTTCTCACTGCAGTCTGTGAAGTTTGCCGTGGATCCATGTAGAGGTGATTTAGATTGTGCCAGGAAGATCGCGGTGCAGGTTCTTTGCGTGAGCTAGCATGCATCGAACATCGCCTTTCCTTTTGGTCCTTTTTGCTCTAAAAAGAGTGCGAGCAATAACGCCTGGACCACGAGCGAGCGAGCATCGGAGCTTTGAGCTGCTTCTGCCCGTCGATCTGGCTCCGCCGAGTACGTACGCAAGATCTAACCAATCTTTTAGCTACCCGTATCCTATTCGGGGAGGCGACCAATTGGACCGGCGAGCATGTCGCCGTCGTTTACGATGGTAGAAGGCGACGACGACGCATACATGTGGGCAGTGGGCATGTGGTGTCTCCTGATTAGTTACCCCCCCCTGTGGATTGTGTATCTGCAGATGTTGCGTGACGCCGATCGATGTCTGTCAGTATATAGTATGCGCGGCTGGCCACTTGAGCAACGTTGCGATCTGCTTCTCTCACTGGTGACAAACGAGCCAGTAGCAACTAATTAACGCACAAGTGACGAGTCACAGGAGGCTTTGACAAAATATCAAGTGCATGCCCACGCTTAATTAACGGTTACCGCATTGTGGCAGGAAAGACTAGTCCCCATTTTGTTTGAGCGTGCGTAGGGAAAGCTGAGGAGCGTGACAAGAGAGAAAATGGCAGACAGGGACAGCAGCAGCCGCAGCAACGGCGGTGAGGACATGTATTCTTTGCTGCATCTCCACTGAACACTCAGCTCCATGATATTCTTTGCGGCCTTCCCGCGCCATTCGAGGTAATTGTTTGACAATCATCTCATGCAAGCACCGAACATTTTGAGATCTGAGCTGAATATTAGCTAACGACATACACTTGGATGGTTTTTTATCATCGCGAGAAGAACAAAAGTAGTGAGCTAGAATGGCTTTCAAGGTTGGCTACGAGGCTGGCAGGGGGACCGGGAGGTAGCGGCAGACATGGCCTTTAACCGGGCCTGCTTAAAACCTTAATAATATTTCATAAAGTGGAGCACTTAGAGTGAAAAATATCAAACTGGTTGCTTGGAGGAGCAAAGAATGGAAAATGATATTTCGCTTGCCCTTTTATAATGCACTGCTTTTCCTTTACATACGCGCGCTGTGAAGGCTCTTTACACCATATATGAGTTGGTTGGGATTTGCATGTGCTCCTACTTAACCTTTCCCAGCATTAGTGAGATAATGTTGTGTAAATCGTCCACTTTTGGCAGCACATGTTGGATCAATAGCTCTTTTATTAAGTGCTTCTGTCGATCTTCCCCTCTCTGTTCAGCACTCAAAATTATATATAGCACGATGTACTATGAATCCATGATAAAAAATCTCGTCTTTTCCAACGTCGAAAGCTGGTAGTAAGTGTTTGTCCTCAGCTTGTTTTTGTTCGATGATTTTTGTCTATACAGCGAACCGTTTTGTCCACGGCTGATTTGTCAAGAATTTATTCTCCAAATGAGGCAGCCGGTAGCTTTTCTGCACATGCATGCATGCAGGCTCTACCAAAACACCACCTTTCGAGCATTAGCTTACTATTTTTTTTATAAAAATAAAAAAAGGAGGATCACACATTAGCCTACTGACGATGCCACTTCATATATTTACGTTAGCTCGGTGCATGTTCAACCGTGGGTGCACCAAATGCACACAGCGGGGCGGAATAAAGACATAAATGGACACGCTTAAATTCCCATTTTTATAATGAGAAACTTTATGGCAGAGGGCTATCCCTTTCTTTTTCTTTTCAGACGAAGCTGTGCCGTCCCTTTGAGAGGCTGCGCCGTGACATGTTTTATCCCTAGCCTGGTAGGGCTAGGCAGAAGCGTCCCACGTTCCGAGTCCCGGTGATTTGACATGGGAAGGAGCCAAAAAGCAGAGCTTCCGTCTAGTGCCACGCTTTACCCATACACACTGAAGCCATCCATCGACACCTCTGATTCTACTACAGGCGCACATTGCGTATCAGGAATGCAGGATGAGGCCAGAATCAGCTAGCGGTCCTTCTCCTGACGGAGAGCAACTCGCCAACCGTCTCCGCTCGACGCCGGAGCACGCTCTGTTCATCGAAAGAGAAGCGGAAGATGCCGCCGTAGTACAGTGCTGCACTGCATATGCATTTCCCCGATGAGAGCGAGATTGCTGCGTGATTGGTCCCTCCGTGTGGCTCTAACGCTGGTTCTGCAAGCACATTGCGTATCAGGTTGAGAGACCGAGATTCCCACGCAAAAATGAAAATAAAAATTACTGTGCTAGGATCACCGGCGCTCACCCTGACGGAAACAGGCTCTGCTCATCGAAAGATGCCGCTGTACCGTGCTGCATTACCCCCTGCCACAGGTGAAAGCGAGATTGCCGCGTGTGTTTGGTCCCAGGTTGATGCCCGATCGCTGGCTGTATCGGTCGGGCAGCAGGCCTCTCGGTCGCGTCGCACGTTGACGCGAGGCGGCCGCCCCGACACCTTGCCACGGGCTGTCAAAGCGAGCACTGTGCCGACGGGTCGCCTCCGAGCCTCCGTAGTCCGCATTGCAGAGTCGCGACTCACGCGTGGCAACCCGGAAACCCGCGCGCTCCGCGTACAAATAGGCCCCCCGCCCGACCGCGAACCCAGCACGACCTTCCATTCCACCCGAGCAGCCGCGCCGCCTCCCCGATAGATGAAGCTTCTCCCGCGCCTCTGCATGGCCACCAGCAGCGCCGCCGCCGCGGGCGACAGCGACGCCAGCAGCAACAAGCTCGCCTCGGTCGCCTCCACCTCCTCCTCCACCGTCTCAACCTCCTCCTCCGCCGCCGCGGCCGCGGTCTCCGAGGCGTCCTCCTCCACGTCCCTCCCTTCGCTCTCCACCGCCACGTCGAATGCCGCCTCCTTCGCCCACGTCGCCACGCTCCTCCCTCCGCCCACGGCGGCGTCGGCGGCAGCGGCCGTCGCGGTGGTGGACGTCTCCCGCGGCTTCGTCGTCGCCAGGCCGGCGTCCGTCGCCCTTCACGACCTCGGCACCCTCGAGCCGACGTCCACCTCCGACCCGGGCCACGACACCGCGACCGCCGGCTCGGTCAAGTGCGTGGCGCACGTCCACGGTGGCAAGGCCGTGACGGGCCACCAGGACGGGAGGCTGCGCCTGTGGCGGGTCTCTTCGCGCGCGCCCGCCCGGATCCGCCTCGCCGCCGCGCTCCCCACGGTCTCCGACCGCCTCCGCCGGTTCCCGCTCCCGTCCAACCACGTCGCCGTCCGACGCCACCACCGCCGGCTCTGGATAGAGCATGCCGACACCGTGTCCGGCGTCGCCGCGTCCACGGACGGCCGCCTCCTCTTCTCCGTCTCCTGGGACAAGACGCTCAAGGTCTGGGCCATCCCGTCCCTCCGCTGCTTGCAGTCCTTGCCGGCGCACGACGATGCCGTCAACGCGGTCGCCGTCGCCCCCGACGGCACGGTGTACACCGGCTCCGCCGACAGGCGCGTTCGTGTCTGGGCGCCCAGGCCCGCGTCCGACAAGACCACCAAGCGTCAGAGCAAGAAGCCGGTTTACTACCTGGCGGCCACCCTCTCCCGCCACACGGCGGCGGTGAACGCCGTGGCCGTCGGGTGCGGGGGGCAGGTGCTCTACTCCGGCGGCAACGATCGCTGCGTGGTGGTGTGGGAGCGGGAGGACAGCGCGAGCCACATGGTCGCGATCGGGGCGCTTCGGGGGCACCGCAAGGCGGTGCTCTCCATCGCGAGCACGGGGGGCGGGCTGGTTGTGAGCGGGTCGGCGGATCACACGGTTCGGGCCTGGCGGCGCGAGACGGACGGACGTGGCCACACGTGCGTCGCCGTGATCGACGGGCACGGCAGCGCCGTCCGTTCGGTGGCGGTGGCTCTCGTTCCGGGCAAGAAGCAGCTGCAGGGGGGAGAAGACGGCGATGACGGCGGCGAGGAATGGAGGGTGTGCAGCGCCAGCTTTGACGATGAGGTGCGGGTCTGGTCGTTGCGGGTGACGACGGGTTTGTAGTAGGTTGGATTTGCTACGATTTTTGACGTTGGAAAGAGTGTTTTCCTGATTTTTGATCTGATCTTGATAGCTGAGATAGAGATACGTACGGTCGTGTACATACAGGAAAGAGGTAATTTATCTACCTGTATTTTTTGGACTTCGGCGGAGCTTCTTGTGGTGAATCCAATACACGTCGCCTCTTTTAGCCATTTACCCTATGGGATTGTAAATCTCAGCCCGCCAGTAAGACTTAACCTATGTTGATGAAATCCTACATAGGGATCCATGCAATTTTTTTTAGTTTCTTTTTAAATTGTTACATGTTATGTCACTTGATTTAGACTTGATTAAGTCTCAAATCGACTGAAACTTAGCCACATTCTTTACCCTAAGATTGACACGAAGGTTCTCAACTATTAAAAATGGAAAAGTAAGAAAATAAAAGAAAACAAGTCGCCTCCATTAGATCGGCTCCAAGCCATGGTTCCCCTTGTGTAGCTCCAGCGGGCTATCGAAACTCATATCCGGTTGTTGAGGGCCTCTTCCGCTTCCCCCTCCCCCTTGTCGCCATTGTAGGGCAATGTTGAGGTCGTCTTGTGGCATGAAAGCGTAGGATATAGAAGTCTTGGGGAGGGTTTAGCGTCACGATTTGGGTCCAATGGCCACGGGGCTATGCTCTAGTGAGTCAAGGTTGCTAGGCTACACGGCAATCGTGGCCGAGGAGATGCCCCCTACCTCCCACAGGCCGCTACCACCAGTGAGCATCATTGGACAAAGCCCACAAAATGTAGGGCCTTCCTCTAGTGTCGTGACATGGGAGTTGGCGCATGGTGACGATTCTTACCCTTTGATTGGCAGTGATCAGGGTCATACCGGCAGATTGGAGGACTGACGTGACTAGCTCTAGCACGGGGATGATGTCCTCAATGGTTTGTGGCGCGGTTGTTCGATCGTGGTGGCTTGCATTGGTGGTCGGGTGGCGTGAGGTGGCGCGCGTGAGACTTAATGGCTCCCCTCCCTCGATGCCAGCATCCGACACACTCATTTGGGGGGCTAAATCCACCAGATCCCTGGTAGAGATAAGAGTATATAATAGACCTAAGCAGGGGCGAATTTACCGTACGGGCACCCTGGGCACGTGCCCGGGCTCCATCTCGTCAATATTTTGAACTATAGCGAACCTTCCTAGGCATCGTATGCGTCAAAAATGCTCAAAAACAAGAAAATACGATGGAAAGTACGTAAACTTCTCTAACTGGGCCAGTCTGAGTGTTTTTCTGCAGTTTGGCTAAGCAATCACATGGACCACAACAACCAGTAGGCCTTGTTTGCTCGATCGATCCATGAATGGACTGAAGCAGAATCGATCGATGCCTGTTCGTTTTCGTGCGCAGGAACGCGAGATCGGAGTCGCGACCTTACCATCTGCTGCGCGGCTGCGCCTCCGACGCGGCGAGGGCGCGATGCAGACCGTCGCCTGACGGAACCCGGCAGCCAGATTAACATCGGCCGGCAAGATTGCAAAAGAGATCAGAGATAACACGCGGCCAGGCCTCGGCTATGACTCCGGCGGGCGACGGTCAAGATCGGAAGCACAAGCGCGGGCGCCACAGCGGCGGATCCTCCTGTACCACCAGTGAGAATTCAACTCTGGCTCGATCGGACGTTGGGTCGTCAGCGTCGACACTAACCACATGAGCAGCGGCAGGCCGGCAGCGAGCGCTCAACCCGTTGAAGGGCATGACCAAGAGAAATCCAGTAGCAGAGCGCCAACAATTAGGGCTAAAGGCAAGTGGCAACTAGGTGAGTTATTTGATTTGGTATTGTATTCAAGTTTTTATTTACTTCTTTGATCTACAAAACATCAGTGCATATATTACACATGACATTTATTCAAATATATGATACTTATCGTGTTTGATATACCAAAGTAAATTTTAGCTTACGAGATGCCCGGGCTTTGGCAATTCGCTGGCTCCGCCACTGGACCTAAGCCGTTGATTTCATTAAGCAGTGAGACTGTTATTTTCCTACCTCCCATGTGAAAAAGGGAGGTAAGGGGGGCCATGTTAAAATTAACATTGGCACCGGTGCTTGGTTTGCTTGGGGTTGTTTAATACTCTTGAGAAAATGTATGATTGTTTGTGTTATCAATTTAGAAAGAAAAATATAGTCAAGTTTTCACATTGAAAACAAGTAATGGTTTTCATGTTTTGATAAAATCTTGAAAGAAGCTACCGGTGATGTAGTTACTAGTGAAAATAATAATGCCATAGCGTTTTGAGCAATGTCTCGCTAAATAAATAGGTGTACAATGTCTTATTAATAGCATTTTATACCGCGATATAGCACGCTAATACCTTATTTTAAGGGTCACGATATTTTGTCATATCGTGCTATTTTTTCCATTGGTAATAACGCAAAAAAAATTAACACATACCAGAACTGAATTTAGTGAATTATAGTTGTACCATGAGCCAAGGACCTGAAAGATTGGATGCTCACCTCAAGAAAAGGAAAAAAAAGGATGGGATGCCAACAGCAAACGTGCCATGCACACACATTGACACATAGTTTACTCGGTACTGGTTATCGGACCACCGGGCAAATCCGTGCAGCTGTAAAGTGATCATCCATTGGTTGCTTGGAAGCTGGAGATCGACCTGGAGTTTAGGGCAAGGCCAACGGGTAGCCCCAGACCTGCTGCTCCACGGGCCAGCTAGGTTCGGACTCCAGCGTGGAGCAAAACCAGCAGCCTCGTAGGTGTCAGTGCTGCTTCTGCAGGAGGCGGGTGCCCAAGAGAGAAAGAGCATGGTCCTCCATGAAAAGGTGAGAAAAAGTAAAAAGCGGGACAGAGAAAATGCGTGGTGACATCTGTCATGGGAGAGAGAGGCCAGTGCGTCACGGAAAGAAAAGGACGAACCGAACGATAGCTTCAAATTTTAGCGGTGGACAATGAAAACTCCATACCATAGCCTCATTCTTTTTGGTCTAGCTGGATGCACGGGGCAGCACCTTGGTGCTGCCCCCATTGTACATGCTCTTAGTAGGTTTCATGTTGGCGTGGGCAGATTCGAACTGGCACTGAGCGCGCGTGAGCTGATGAGCCATACCCCTCAGTGGTCCAACTGATGAACCATGAGCTTGAACTGGGATGGGTCTGTGGGGTGCTCTGCTCACCCTGGGGTTCTTCTTTTCTTGCTGTTTTTTTTTGCAGGCTGTCACTGGTTCTCTATTCTTCATGTCCAAAACAGAAAATGGATCTTTCCAAAAAAAAACAACAGAAAAATGCATCCATCTTTCTAGTTCTTTAATAGAAAAAGTTCAGAGCCTATCGTATTGCATGTTATCTATTTTCGCATGTTCTTATTTCCCGTATTAAGAAACAACTGTTTGGTTCGCCAATTTTGTAATTCAGTCAAAAACATGTTTTTATAATATTATTTATTTCCAATTTAGAAAAAAATATTATTTATATTTATGAATTCCTGGTTACCTTCCTATTGTTTCCTTCAGTTCCCTAATTTTATAGTAGTATTATTTCTGGAGTAAATCTTCTTTTTAAAGTTCATTTCTCCAAAACTTCTAGTTTATGAAAACCTCATTTCTTGTCTAAAATTTCAATATGTTTTCCTTTTGTTCTCTCAACTTAGTTCATTTTTCCCACAGAAAAAAAGGAACACGTTTTTTTTTACTATAGCCAAGAGATCAAAAAAATATTTCTTTTCGATTTAGAAGTGATTTCTCTATTTTACTTGAACAGTTCACTTTCTCTTCTGGACCACTGGCATTTGAAGTACACCCTGACCCTGCGATTGGATGCGATGCCAACTCCCAATCAGCTGCCATGCAGCATACATTGTTGGACGGTTGGAGCTGCGCTGTGGGTGATCCACTCGGCTGTAAAGCCGCCTTGTATCGCTGGGGAGCGGGAGACCGGCCCGGGGTCGAGTTGCTTTCATGGTGGCGTGCACAGATCAATGGAGCGAGCCGACTTGAGCGTGCGAATTGTTGAGCCGTACACTTGTTGGATACAGTAGAACGATAAGATTTCTCAACGATTTCAGCGTCCGTCCAATTATTGCCAACGGTTGCTGCCCTACGATCCAACGCGAGATCGACATGTGTGTATATGTATATGTCGATTTGCACTTGGAGGAGTGGTACATGTGACCTGTGCACTGAGCGATCGTCCTGATCAGCAAAGCTCCAACACGCTGGATACCGGACAGAAACAACACGTTGGTTTTAGATACCGGACAGATTTGTACATCGCACGACAGGCGATAACGTAGTTTTGTTGTTTGATTTGATTGATGATGATGATCTGTCTTCTCCTCTCCGTGCCGCACCGGCGGGAGGAAAGGAACAAGGAGCGTATCCGCGGCAGCCATTTCCGGAGATATTTGGGCGCGGGGTTGGTGCTGGTGCGTGATGACCGCCTGAGCCCGGGTGGCAAGTGACACACCAGCCGGTTATTAGCCCATGTGTAGTGGACACGTCAGCTCTGCAGTAAATTAATCAACACCGATGCAATGCAACCAAGTGTACTCTTATCGCGTCTGGTGATCGCATGCAGATAACTGCGAGAGGTCTCATGCAGTATCTGCCTGATGGGAACAGGCAAAAAAAACTTTCAAGACCGGGCGACGAAGTGACGGACGAATCAGTGGGCGGAGCGGAGGGCCAGACGGGATTAACAAAGCGCGGCTAGTTGCGCGGATTAGGCGGGGCTGGGTCGTCGCGGTTGGTCCCCCGAATCTATCCACGGAGGAGGAGGAGGAGGAGCAATGGCGCGTCAGGAGCAGGAGCAGGAGCTACTGGGATTTAATTACTCCTCCACTAATTCACGTACCCACACGCTCTCTCGATCAATCATGTTAAACTAATCGATCCATTTCTCGCGCTTGCCTACCTAGTTGGTACTACTCACATCTGAAGTCAAATGCAATTGGGCACTTTACTCGTGCCAAATGCTGAATTCAGTCAGAAGCAAACGATCCACTGCTACTGAGCTAGCTAGTTAGTCTGATTAACAGAGCGTGTCTCCTCTCTCTTTTTTTTGAACCGAAGACCGTAGAACTATTCTTCTACAGTAATTTTCATTCAAAATAAAGCAAAGTTATGTACATCAAAAAAGAAAATAAACAATAGGGCCATCTAACCAGCTCTAGGTATATTCATAATTAATTAAGCTAGGTTATCTGTAATCCAGCCCTTGAAAGCCTCTCCGTGTTTTTCTTTGGTTCTCACAGCTATCATCTTGAGGTCATTTCTGAGTAAACTTCTCCAAGCTTGCAGAGATGGAGTTTGAGTTTTGAAAATTTTGAAGTTCCTCTGCATCCAAATGTGCCAGCAGGCCATGGTGATTATGCTCATTGCAAATTGCTTGGGTAGGTGAGTTAGCAGAAACGTTATCTCATCAAAAGCATTAGTGCCTCTCTCCTTGATGGGCACAGCGTGTCTCCTCTAGCTAATGGAAGGAATGAAAAACAAATGACATTTCGCAATGTTGAAAATGTATACACCAAATTGACTCTTGAGCACATGGGAATGGGAGGTACTCCACATGTATGTATAATGTATAACAACAAAGAAATACAATTTGATCAAAACAATCAAGGAGAAAGGACCAATGTGGCTATTTTTTTTATGTACTCGTCCACATGCATGCGCCGGAGTTGGGCATGTCAGCCTGTAGCTTAGCTTGATTGCAAGACGCCACGGCGAGGTCAAAAACAAGTGGCCGGTTTTCGCCTGAGACCGCTCCCCCGTGCGTGGTTTCAACGGACCAGCAAGTCAGGCGCGTCTACATGCATGAACGCCCCCGGCGTCGGAATATTCGATCATTAAATTTGTCAACAACTGGGTTGAGTCGACGACGACTACTGTAGTAAGCCATGTCAACTGCTTAGCTAAGCCAGGCAGGCTTAGATGTATGGTGTGGACGTGGGGACGCTGCTCCTGTAGAATACTGCTGCTACCGATGGTCTCTCCTCATCGATTGCCTATGGTTGAAACGAAACATAGTAGGAAATCCATAATCGGCAAAAAAACCTATCTATACTACTCCCTCCGATTCGAAATAAGTGTCCAAGTTTTGAACTAAGGTTGGATTGGAGTGAGTAGTATAAAACACCAGTGCTGCAAATCTTCTTTGAAACGCCACTGCAGCGGCATGATTGGAGCTGAGGTATTCGCCTTCCAGAAGCTTCTCGCCACGTACCATGGACGAATGCCGAAAGAAAAAAACTATATCCCGGGGTGTTTGGTCAACTGTCACAGTGTCACCGGCGCCCATGTCCCGGCCTGGGAAGCTAGCAGACAAGCGAGGCCCATGACTCGGATGGATAAGGGGCATGTCAGTGGATTGACGCTGACAGTATGCGCCGATGCCGATCTGAACTCGGAACTTGGGCGCGCCTAAACTGCACTAGCACACAAAAATCGTCGCTCCCATAACCCTTTACAGGTACGTACTGTACAAGATAAATCATCTTGCCGTGGTATTTATGCGGCTCCGGCGACCGGCTTGCCGGGTCAGACGTGCAGTCGTGCAGATATGTCTGTTTAGACTATGGAAGAAACAAGGAATCGTGTTACCGCAAAGGGGTTTTGAATGAGCAAATATGCTCGTGATGTCGAGAGAACGGAAGCAGGAGCAGAGCAGAGACTCCGCTTTCAAAAGCGATCGGCCATGGTCATGATAATGCTGGTCGTGTTCGCTTTTCCCGGCCGTCGTGACCCACCTCTTTAAGGGAGCAGCTTAATCACGCCATTACGCCAACTGTAATCAACCAACAAGACGCCTAACCACGCAGACCGATGCAGGTTTAGAAAAAGAAAGTTCAAACTGCTTTACGACTAGGATTGCCTGCTTCCGCGGGCGGCGGATCTAGACGGCAGGCGGCGGCGTCCTGCGGCGGCAGGCCTCGGCGAGCGGTGGCGAGGCGCGGGGCACGCGGCGGCGAGCCTCGGCAGGCAATGACGACTGCGCGCGGGGCTGACTCCGGGGCGGCGGCGCGGGCTTGGATTCATCGCGGATCTGACATGTGGGCGTGGCCTCGGCCTCCCCTGTTCGGCCGGCGGGTCTTGGTGGGGGGGGGGGGGGGGGGGGCTTCTCCGTGCTGAGATCTGGCAAGCGGGATCATCCAGATCCCGGCAAGGACGACGGTGACCCGTGCACGAGAGATGGAGATTTTCGATCAGATCTGGGTGAAAACCTGCTATTGACTGTTGCCAAGGTCGGCGATGGCGACGCTGTCTGCGTCGTTACATTTTTGAAGGCATCGCCGTGGAGATTTTCAAGGCCACTCTCTGCTACCTCCGGAGGAAACCCTAGATCAGTAGATCGGATGACGGCGGCTCTCTGGTGTCGTTTCCCCCTGGAGGCGTCATTCTTGGAGGTGCACACGGACTCGAGGGACTAGAGGACAGCGATTTTGATGGAGCGGTGCTTCATCTTACACATTGATGGTGGCGGATCTCGGCGGCATGGTGCTGTGGAGACTCGGCGTCTGATGCGCGGAGATGGACTCGTGCAGGAGGAGGAAGCTGTCTGGCGTCATGGGGGCGTCGATGGCAGAGTGGCCAGACAAGGTAGAAGCCTCAATATGATCTGAAGACGGACCTGTGGAAGATGGCGGCGACGACACACGAGTGCGTTTGACCGGATTGTGCCCCAGACCCGGTATGTGGCTCGGCTGGGGTTTCCGGCTTTATATGTTAGGCTTAGGTGAGTGGTTTGGGTAGTGGCCCAGCTAGCACCCTTTCATCATATGGATAGGAGTAATGACATATGTTGCCAAGATGGTGGATTCAGGTATATTGTTTGTAATACTTTGTAAGATCCCCAAGAATAATCAATAAAATGGCCGTATGCATCTCCCAAATGCAGAAGCCGGGGGTCATCCTCCTTTTCTAAAAAAAACGACTAGGATTGCCGATGAAACTTGGAAAAATACTTCATTTGCATCTCAAAACTGGAGGAGGACTTGAGGCAACTTGCCTTATCGGCCAACAGAATTTTCATATGAACAAGAAATGACCAGTTTTTTCAGAACAATATAAGGAATGGCAAGTTTACCTTTTGTTTTTCAGGACACTAGTACTCGTCGTTGCTAGGTGGTCTGCATACCTTTTTTTTTAAAGGATGACCTCCGACCTCTGCATCTGGAAGATGCATACGGTCACTTTATTGATTATTCTCGAGGATCTTACAAAGTATTACATCAATGTGCCTGAATCCACCATCTTGACAACATATGCCACTACTCCTATTCAATATGATGAAGGGGTGATAGTCGGGCCACTATCCAGACCACTCACGTAAGCCTAACATCAAAAGCCGGAAGCCGAAACACATTCAGAAGCCCCGACCGAGCCACATGCCGTGTCTGGGGCATAATCCGGTCAGACGCACTCGTGTGTCGTCACCACCATTTTCCACAGGTCCGTCTTCAGATCAAATTGAGGCTTCTACCTTGTCTGGCCACTCCGCCATTGACGCCACCATGACGTCAAACAACACCCTCCTCCTGCGCGAGTCCATCTCCGTGCATCGGACGTCGAGCCTCCACAGTGCCATGCCGCCGACATCCGCCGCCATCAATGTATGAGATGGAGCACCGCTCCACCATCCTCCCAGCCAACACTTACTCCAAAACGACGCCCCCAGGAGAACCAGAACGCGTCGGAGGAAAAGCGGAGGCTTGGGCAAGAAGGGCACGCCGTCGGCAGCTGTCACCGACCCCAAACAGCGCCCGCCACCACCCAGCCCTCAAGGCGGCGCCTTCAAGAAGGTCGCGGCGCCAAAGACGCCGCCGCCGCCCACCGGAGTTAGGTTTTCACCCGAGAAGCTAGGTGGTGGGGAGTGGAAGGGTAGACCTTGACAGACGTCTCCATGAAGAAATCGGCGCCCGCGGACGTCGTCGTCGTCGCGGCCGGCCGGAGCTGACCCGGGTTTCCCCCGATCTGGATCCCGACCACCAGAATCGCCCGCATCCCATAGGCAGGCCATACAGCACACTCAGGGACCCTCGCAGGAAAAGCGCATCGAGCAGGGAAGAAGGCCAGCAGTCAGATCTGGCGCCGCCAAGGCAGCCACGCGAGGCCCCAGGCCACCGGAGATCCGTCGGCCACCCGACCATATCGCCGGCACCACGCCAACCCCACTGCCCGCCGCAGGAGACTGGGAGCCATACCTGTATGTAGTTCTAGAGCATTTTTAGCTATATTGTCGGCATCAACATTCGATTCCCCACAAGAATAAATAAAAGAGATAGCACTACTAGTTTGAGAAAATTTCTGATTTCCACAATGATCATTGCATTTGTTCCTTGCATGCCTTCCGCTATGTTCTTCACCACTGTCGCCGAGCCACATGCAATTACCGCTGATTTTTTTTGGCACTAGCATTCATTTTTACCTCTGCAAAAGTGAAAATAAAAGCAGTAGAAGAAGCCCATTCGGACTTTAATCCAGGCCAGTTTCAAACAACAACAAAAAAAGGGAGCAACTAGTTAACGAGCGCTTCTTCGGGAGCCTCACAACGATCAGCGCCACTTGGCGCGCTCTCAGCCATTCGTCACGTCTCGCGCTCTGGACGCTTCCTCTGGTTTTTTTTATTTTTCTGCATGCGTTTTCGGCTTTTTAAATGGGTTTTTTTCGACGTTTTGGTTTTCTCCCAGTCTTCCTTAGCTTTTCGATCAAAAAAAATTCGATTTTTTTTTGCACGAAAAGAACACGTTTTCTTTTTTTTTTTCACGAAAGTCATAGTTTTTTTTGCAAGAGGCACGGTTGTGGTTTAGCGAGAGACACGGCCGTGCCTTTCGGAAACGAAAAAAAACGCGTTTTTTTTTCTTTCGCGAAAGTCACAGTTTCAAAACACGTTTCTGTTTTTTTTTCTTTTGCGAGAGTCACGGTTTTGCTTCTGCGAGAGACACGGTTGTGCTTTCGCGAGAGTCACGGCCGTGCCTCTCGGAAAGGGAAAAACAAAACGCGTTTTCTATTTTTTTTTCTTTCGTGAGAGGCACGGTTGTGCTTTCGTGAGAGTCACGGCCGTGCCTCTCAGAAAGGGAAAAAATACGTGTTTTCTGTTTTTTTTGTTTCGCGAGAGTCACGGTTTTGCTTCCGCGAGAGTCACGGTCGTGCCTCTCGGAAACGAAAAAAAATGCGTTTTCTATTTTTTTCCTTTCAAGAGAGTCATGGTTTTGCTTCCACAAGAGGCACGGGTGTGATTTCGCGAGAGGCACAGGCCTGCCTCTTTCGGAAAGGAAAAAAAATCATGCTTCCGGTTCGGTTTTTTCGTCCGGTTTTTTTCGTCCGGACTTTTTCATAAAAAAGTTCGTCAAAACCTATCAACATGGTATCTAGTTTTGAAGATCTCAATGAGAGGAATCCAATGATGAAAACGGTTCGAGATTTGGACGCACGGTTTAAAAGATAAAACGTTTTGAATAAACGGATCTACGGAAAAAAGAAAAACTCCCAGGTTGCGACAAGCGGCGCGCTACATGTGCGTGACTTGTCGCAACCTAGGAAAGTAGAGTGTTCTTTGCAACAAATACTTCTTAATTAGTTATTTCGGCCTCAAGAACTTCAACCCAACCCAAGCCTTAATCTCCCCGTAAGCAGCGCTAAAGAAACGGCCCATGTAGGCCCAGAAATGAACCCCTTCCCGCGCCTTCGCCCTAACTCGCGGCATTCCCTAAACGGCGGCCGTTGCGCCCGTTACAGGCATAGGCGCAAACGGGCGCACACCCCCGCGTCAGGCTGGGCCGGCCCATTTAACGTGTCTTCATTTGTGTCTTAATCCGCAAAAAAAAGCGCTGCTAGGATTCGAACCAAGTAGCTCTCCCGTCAAAGAACGCCAGTGTAACCACGTGGCCGCCGGGAGGGATCTAGTTACCTTTTAATATTTCAATTTATTATTCGTTCTCCTCCCATTTTTTTGTTCTCTTTTTTTCTTTGTCTTGGTCCGATGAATTGGTTCGCAAGTACATGAACGTTTTATTCAAATTGATGAACTTTTTTAAAATTCATAAAATTTTTAAAAAATTTGATGAACTTTTTTTAAATTCGATGAACTATTTTTCAAATTTGATTAACTATTTTTGAATTTCGATGAACTTTTTTCAATGTCGATGAACTTTTTTTTCAAAATCGGTGAATTTTTTGAAAAAATTGATGAACTTTTTTCAAAATCAGTGAACCTTTTTTGAATTTTGATGAACGTTTTTCAAATTTGTGAACTTTTTCTCCAGATTCGTGAACTATTTTTTCAAACGATGAACCTATTTCAAAATTGATAGAATTTTTTCTCAAAATTGTGAACATTTTTTCAAAACCGATTATTTTGTTTCAAAACAAATGAACTGTTTTGTAATTTATGAACTTTTTCCCAAATGTTTTGAAAAAAATTAAAAATCAAAGCGCTACAGTGGTGTACTCAAAGTCTTTTGCCTGTATTTGGTCAGTTGCAAAGAAGCTCAGGTGGTTAGCATTCTTGTTCCCTGTTCTAACGCCGAGAGTTCCATACTTGCTGAGAACGAATTTAGGGTGTGTTTTTTTTTTGATTTTTTCGCGCCCCTGTAGATTGTTGCTGGGCCAGCCCAGTCGGATCGGCTTCGGGCGCCGATACGAGAAACCGGCGCTGAGAGCGCCGGTTAGGAGCTCCCCTAACTTTTTCTCAAAAAATAATTAAAAAAAAGGAGCTCCCCTAACTCGCCCCCTTCATCCCGCCCACCCTCCTGCATCTGCCGCCCCGGCGAAACCGCAAGTCGCCATGGAAGATTTCCATGAAGAGACGCGCGAGGCACGGGACGAGACCTTCAATCCGGTGAGCTCACCCTCTCTTCAGTTCCTCCATCGGATGTTCCCTTTTCTCTGTCCTTTTTGTTCTTCCGGATGTTGGATTTTAAGAGCTGTCGGGACCTGAGCAGGATCTGATCCGCGCGATATTCAAGCTTGTGTGGAGCCGGCGGACCGGCAGGGGCGGCGTCGTCGACGAGGCCGTAGACGTCGAGGTGATTCCGTGGTCCAATCTAATCTCAGATGCTTAGCTTTTCTGTTCCCTTCCTCCTACCCCAAACTGTTCAGTTTCTTTTTTATCCTTTTGCTATGTATGTATATCAGATGAGAATGTTTCAGTTTTTAATTGGCAGCCTGCTGCGGAGACGTCAAGGAGGAACCGGAGTACCTCTGGTAAATAAATGGTGTTTTCTAGGATGATAAACAATGCTTTGTTCTTGGAAATTCAGTAGCACTGTCGACTGTCGATTCCGCGTGCACCTGCAAATTAAACTGATGGAGTCCTTGGGTCCTTCCTAGTCCGGATTCTCTGTCTTTCCAAGCTAGTAGTTGCGTGCACAGTTTTCGTGCATGTTGCAGCTATCTGTGCCAGTTTTTACCCATACTATGTTTATATTGACACATTTATCATGTTCACTGTTCGATTGTTTATCAATCCCTTGATCGAAAATGGAAAAAAAATAGCCGAAAACAAATGAATTTCTGCCCTTAGGTTCCTTTGGATAACTCAAACCTAAGATATCAAAATGATTTCCAACAGAAGCCTTCCCGCACCTTGTTCATGATGCTTTGTTTGTTTAATGTTTGCAGCCAATGCAAGTGCACTTCAAGTGAGCTGCGAACTTCTTCGGATGTTTGTCGCAGGTCTGCATATTGACGAAAAATATCACACCACCTCATGCTAATAACAAGTAAACATTTGGTTCCACTTATGCAGTCAACCTCTGAATTCTGTCTTGCAGAGGCTGTCCAGCGGTGTGCTGTTATCGCTGAAGCAGAGGGGACGACCACAATTGAGCCCACCCACCTGGAGCGAGTTTTGCCGCAGCTTCTTCTGGACTTCTAGCTAGCCTTCTTGGTACGGTGGTACCTGTCCCGGACACAGATGGATAGCCAAGGCGCCTGAAGCAATCCATAGTTAATCTTGTAATGAGAATGTTGTTTCTGTCACCCTGACAAACCAGTTCAGTTAAATATAACACTGCCGCCCTGATTCACAAGTCAGTAAATTGGGGTTTTGTTCCACAAGTCTGCAGCCAATTCGTGCAATTTCCCGTGGAATTTTACTGTCCTTGGAAAATCCTCCGCGCTGGGGGTAGCAGAGCACGCGCTACGTGTGAGTGTGACTGGCCTGTGAAAAAAAGGCGTGGTGGTCTCTGCAGTGGCGGAGCTTGAAAGAAATCTCAGGAGGGGCGAAGAAATCTCAAACGGGCTGCATAGCACAAAGCTTCAAATATGCTCGCCCCACATCATCTCTTGGATTAGCTGGATGTTTTCAAATTTGTGGACGTAGACACGTAGTGTTGGATCCCGATGCAAAAATTCAATCCCTCAAAATAGGGCTTCATTTGTTTGATGGCCTTATTGTTGCGGCATCGAAGAATGTGGTCCGTGTTGCTCAAATTCCAGTAACAACAGAGGAGGCTGAACATGTATTGCTTCTGTTTGTGTTGGTTCGTCAACTTTACATTCAACTGAATCGCCTCACTTTTTCTTTTTGAAAAATACATAAATTGTTTTCCCTCAAGAATTGTATTCACCGTTTTTCTGTGAAGGACATTTTCTATTCAGCACAAAATCCATGACCTAATTAGAATTTTCCCCAACTGCAGAATCAAAATACTCTAAATTTCCACAATTTGTAGAGGGGGGAGACAGAGAGAGACAGCGAGAGCAATTTGCTCACCAGCTCACTTCGGCACTGCGCGCGGCGCCGGTGTTGCCTGATTCTGTTTGCATCCGTGCGGCAGCAATGAGAAGTCAGGACTCAGCAGGTAGGAACGGAGATGTCTCTGACCAGCAATAACCAATCCCTAGCCGTTCGCCCGCCAGCGGCAACCTCCACGCCGACAAGCCACAGCCGCCGCCGGCCAGTCCGCCGGTGCGGTGCCCCACCCCCACTCTCAGGCGTCAGCAGTCACAGGTCAAACGTGAAATCTTGATTGCTCTCGCTCGCTTAATGGGTCGCTTTGCTCCTCTCAGGACGTGGGTGCAACGAGTAGATAAGAAAATGGGCCTTGTGGGCTGTAATACATAGGGGTAGTAGAAAAGTTATTTTTTGCTGGGGGGCGACGGCCCAGGTTCGCCCCCACGAAGGGGAACTCCTATGTGACGCATTCTGCGTCAACTAGTTGCGGCTTCGCACAGGGGCAGCTGACTGGCGGGCTTTGTGGGCCGCTTGGCGCGCGCGAACTGTTTTTGAACTGTTTCAAGCGTTTCGTTGTTTCTGCTTCGCGAAGCTGTTCCACTGGTTGCTGTCCCTGCTGTTTTACACTGTTTTTACTGTTATAAAGTAAAGAATGGTTCCATTGTTTCTTCTGTTTCTTCTCTTTCTGCTGTTTCAATAGTGGTAGTAAATTAAAGAATGGTATAGTTTCTACTGTTCCACTGTTTCAACTGTCTCCCAAAGAAACATGAAACAGAAAAACCTTGAATTTACTAAACAATGGTTGCTGGTTCCATTTTATGAAACCAGGTGCTGGTTCCATTTATTACAAACTGGTACTTCTAAAACTATCATAAAAAGTGGTGAGCTTACAACTTGATGAAATTGACTAATAATAGTATCACCAAGGTGTCATGAAAGACTTAAAAAATGTACATGTCTTACTACTTGTATTCAATACTTTTTCAGCTGTTTTCGGACATTGTTTACAGCTGATGGTCTTGGAAGAAACTATCATTGGACCAGCAAGAGAAAAAAAGATTGCTCTATCGGTAAGGAAACTTTTTTGCCATGGAAGTATTCCTTGGAGTTGAATCTTGCAGTGCACTTCCCTTGAAGGTGGCAGTATTAATGAGACCCTTGAGAATAGAAAGAAGAATTTGAAGAAACGTAAACACGATTAGAAGAAATTAATTTCACTATTTGGAATGAAAGAACAGGCTCTAATAAAATAACATATCTTTTGTTTCCATAGGAGAGAAAAAAATAGAGAACTTACATGTCGCTGCAGGAAAGAAGTTACTAACGGCAGTTGAATTTGATTGTCCTTGCATGTTACAATCTCAAACAGGATTTTTTGACGTAGAGCTTGTAAATCATCCTACCGTATTTTAGAAAAAGTGCAGTTTAATTCCTGATATGTTCCAAGAAATGAGCAAAAAACAGAAAAAATGTTTATAGCTTACATTAGAGAAACCCTGCAATTCAAGACCTTTGTACTTGCTAACATACTGCAGAATGAAAATTCCTGAGTCATACCTGTGAAATAAAATAGCACAATCAGTTCCATACTCAAGATGGAAATTATTGTGAATTTAAAATACTTCTAATCTGTCTTTTAGGAGAAAGAGCCAAAAATTTGCCCGTGGCTGGTACAAATATTGTAAAACTGGAGATTTCCATGGAAAACCCACCTGAAATTGACCTTGGGAGCTGGTACAAATCTTGATTCGAAATTACCTATGTTGAAAGAAGTAGAATTTCCATATGTAGCAGCAAACAAGACCTTGAAGTTGTAGATAACCGCACTAATTGTTGGTAGAAATGTATCAGCACTGTAGTACGGGTTCATGATATCAAAAAAATTGGCTCTGAAGTTAGCAGTGATTAAAATCCACTGTTTTTCCTTGAATACGGGCATTTTTACCTAGGGAATTGTGGAAAGGAAAAATCTATTAGTCTAACCTCTTTCAACAAGAAAAATCAGTAAGAAACAGTTTGTACAAAAAGAACTTATCTTACCAAGGAAGCATTCAATAAACTGAAGCCAACATTACTTTCCTATAAGATTAGTTTATTTGTAGGATCTGAATGATTTAGCATTGGGTTCATTAGCTTCTCCTGCAAGTTTGTTTCCCAGAAAATTATTGATAGTTAAGAAAAGGAAATGTCAATGGTGTGAAAATGAAAACAGAGGAAAAGAATTTAAAAAATAGGCTGACCATGTCGTCAATGTTAACTATGTGCTCCACTATTTCACTGTTTGGTAGGAGGCCTTTTCTTCCTCGGTTCAGCTGGTCTTTGTTCTTTAGTTTTGAAAAACAGGCAACAACCCGAGGGTTTATCCAACCACCAGGCTTGAATGATAGAGTTATGGTTTTCTGATCCACCCAAACTCCTTCGATCTCAAATATTCTTTGGCTATTGATGGCAGAAGAATATCATCAAGAAAAGTGAAAATAAACATGAGAAAAAAGCATTGATAGCATATATAAAATTGTTTATGTTCGAATCATGTACAACATATCACATAAAAATTCATATGCTTTTTGTACATACCTGAAAGTTAATTTGGGAAGTAGTCCAACCAATGTTTGGTAGAAATCATTCTCTATTCCATCTGAAAAGATGACCTGTTGCCCAGAATTTTTGGGTTCTTGAATGACTAGTGTCGCAGATTTGAAAGAATTGTTCACACGTTGTTGCCAGGTTGAAGTTTCTGGTTTTGAAAACTTGCTGGAATGTGCTTCATGTTGTTCGAGTGCTTTAACTAGCAAAGAATCTTCAATAGGTGTGGCAATATTGTTTGGGAAGAGTTTTGGTGATAGGAAATCCATTATCCTTATTGGGCTCTCGGTTCCAGGAACATTGGGATTGGCATGACTATTGCAATGCATGCTATACTGATTTGCTGAGAGGGTGAACTGACTAGAGGAACGAGATGCAAATGGAACATTGTGAACTAACTCAATTGAATTGGTAATTGCATCAAATGAAGGAGAATCTGTGTCTTGATATTGAGTGACTGTACCAGCCTCTCCATTTGAATTGGCATGCATTGTATTGTTGAGAGTACTCTGAGATGCAACTACATTTTCATCAGGCAACAAGTCTTTATCCAGTTCAGCATCAATGAAATCTAGTTGAACAAAAAAAGTTAAAAGAACATTAAGAATAAGAAATCTTAACAACTCAGTTCATCTACATGTCTGAAAAAATTACTTTGGATAAAATGAAGTTTGTAAGAGAAATGACCTTCCAAATGCTCTCCTGGTAATAAGAATCTGAACAGTGGAAAGCAAAATTTTGTTTCTTCTACTCTTTGTTTTGGGGGTTTTGATTCAGACAAGAATCCTGTAGAAAAAATTTGTCATTACTTAATTCATGTTCTATTTGGGTACAGAGAAAAAACATGCTTAGAAGAGCTATGAAAGAAAAACTTACGATGCAACATTTCTGAAACATCAGTGGGAGGTGTTGTTTTTTGACTTGATGTCTTCACAAATAATTCCGGACAAGCAAGCTCTTCGAAAGATGGTAGATTACCATTAAAAGATAGAGAGAAATTAGAGCTGGTTATGTTCAGAGATTGAGTGAAATGATTGACCAATTGCTGAAGAATTTCATTGATGTTGACTTGTTTATCTTCATCAACGATTGTTGGGACAGTTAGTATTTGGGAAGTTTGGAGGTGATTCTATAGCCAACAATTGTTTAGTCCTAGGAACTTTGAATGTGTTATCCGAAACTGATGATTTAAATTGCAGGTTTGGGCTGCTGGAATATGTCGACGTCTTGAGCAATGAAGTATGCATGTCATCTACATAGGTCTTTAGAGTAGGTGCTGAGTTCCGAATGATATTCGTGTAGAATTTCTGAGCTTGTATTTGAAGAATTATCTTGTCCTGTTGAAATGAGAGAGTACGTCTTGTTAAACAAACTTTAAAAAATGAGAAAGTCAGTTTGTTGTTGCTCCGAAAAAGATGAAAAGCAGCAAGAGAACTTACTTGTGTCATACTAATATCTGTGAATTTGGATTCAATATACTGCGATATCTCTTCAGGAAGTTCAATGAAAACAGAATCATTGAATGGAGTAGAGGAGATGTGTTTTATCTGTTGGGTAAGAAGAAGATGTTAAATATTTATGTAATGTTCCATTGCACTTTGAAGTAGTACCATAACTATAAAATGAAAATTAAAGACAGAGAATAGAACTACGTAATGTGCAAGAGTAATATCTATGAAGAACAAGGCCATACCGGTAGTCTGCCATATTCGTTTCTCTCGCCATGGAGCACATCAAGTGCCATGTATGAATTAAGCATGTTTGCCGACCATAGTGGTAGTCTTGGTTCAATGCTTGGGAACTTCAATTCACTTATTATGAAGAACTCGAAATAGGATATCTGACATTTAAAACAAAATTCAGACAGATTTGGTAAAAAAATGACAAGTGTGAATCAGAGACAAAAAATTGATTGGTGCATAGAAAAAGAAAAATTAAAGAAATTTTGTCATGGGAAATGAGCTTACCACCATAAGTAATTTGCATCCTCCAGGAATGAACTTTTTGGTGCTTGCCTTGTTTAGTTTTGCTTTTTTGATTGAATAAACCATGTAGCTCAGACATAGCAGACACCAATCATATTGTGAAATACTGTCTATGTCAACTACTGCATTGTAGACAAACTTGGTAACAACTCCACTTGAATTAGGTGCAACAAACAGTGACAGTAGTATCAGAATGAAGATTCGGCAGTATTTATCTTCAGGAAGTTCATCATTGATAATTGAGAAAAGGTACTCAATAGTGGGTGAAGTTGTTCCTAACTCGTGCTTGATGAATTCATACGTTGCTTCTGATGGTTTCGTGATGACAGGAACTCCACCAATTGGCATACCAAAAATCTTGTGAACAGTTGAAGTTGTAATAGGGAATTTGAATCCATTTTCCATTTCAATGGAGCAAGAAGTAGTGTTGAAATGGTTTGAAAGCCACAGGTAAATGGAGTCAATAATGGACATGCTTGTTATTTGTAGGAATGTTTGAAACCCCATTCTACCTACACACTATTTGTGTCTATCACTCATTTCAGATGCAAGCTTCAGAAATGATTCGACATGCTCAAATTGATTGCACTGCATGGAAAAAAATAAAGGAAGAAAGGAAAATATTAGAGGATTTGTTCAAAAAAATATCTCCCTTTTTCGTCATGAATCCTAGAGGTAGGCTGCAGAAAAGATCACAAGAGGGGCCAGTAATCTGCTAGCTATTCAACAGCTTATCAAGTCGAAATAGTGTCTCTATAAGTAGTTTGATTAAACAATCCAGACTTGTTCTTGGTAAGGAACGGCAAAGAAGAGTAAAGTTGGCTGGACAAGCATGTGTTGGAGCCACTACATGTTTTGTACAAAAATGTCAAAAAATTCTGAAAGTGGAAACAGATTTTTCAAGCTTTTACCAGCCTCCAGATAAAGAAAAAAACATCTGGTGACAAAAAAGAGAGTAAATATTCAGGTTGAAACAACAATGCAAAGAACTACTGCTATTTGCTGAAGTTTTATATCATTGCACAATGGGTGTGGACATGGAAGATAGTTACTCATTGATTTGGGAAATGAAATGGGTACATAAAAAGCAAAACATAAACAGTATTTGTACTGCTAGAGAACTGAGCAAAACATATCAGAGAATGTTATAGAGCATATCTTCATTACCTTGGATCTTTTGCCTCCATGTACAATCTCTTCTGCTTCTCTTTTCTTAGAACATCCTTGTTCCATCTACAGTGAATAGAGTATCGTTAATTGTTCTAATGAAATTAAGTGGGGAGAAATTCAAAGTAGGAAAACATGGCAGTTGCTTCGGTGTGGAAGTGATACTATCTATCAGTATTGAAACACAAATTTCTAATATGCATTCATTGTAAGCACTGTGTTGAACTACTAACAAACTGCAGCTCATTGATCGCCCGACGACGGCCGCACCAACAACCTTCAATTCCGCGACAGGAATAGTTAACAGTTTTCAGAGGCTATGAACACGAAACAGTTACCGCTGAGCTATCGTTTGATCAGTCCCGTCGTGATAACAACAATTCGACTGCAAATGGTAACCCCATCTTCCTATGTCGCCGTCACCGTTGCCATCTACCAACGGAAGGTCTCCCGGACTGGCAAATCAAACCAGGACAGTGTAGTGAACTGCTGGGTTGGTTGCAGCTGCACCGTTGTTTTTCATTCATGCTTCCATCAATGCGTTGAGGGCCATCCCAAAATCATTTTTTGGTTCCTCATCGGAAAAAGATGCTGAAATTATCTTCTAATAAGCACTGTGTTGTAGGACTAGTATTACTGAAATTATCTTCTAATAAGCACTTGTTATAGTACTTCTAGGAATTAGTGAATGTAAGCAGGAAAAACATCTTAATTGGCATGAACAAAAAGTATTTCCACAAGGCTACTATTCCTGACATGTTCAAATCGAACTACATGGCTGCTAAAATATTCCATGAGAACAAACCCTAGCCCATCAGAACACGCGTTGTAGTCAGAGGCACCTAAAAAAGACAGCAGTAATAACCTATCTAAGTTGCAATCCTTGGAAGAAGATCTTAATCACGATGATACTTCCGCAAGATTGAACAAAATATACATAGATGAAGAGGTTAGAGGCGAGTAGAACATAGGCAGGGCGGAAGGGAGGGGGGATGGAACCTTTTGCTTGGAGCCGATTCAGCCAACGGAGAAATACCGGTGAACAACACTTCAGATCTCAGGAGGGGCGACGACGAGCGGAGGGGAGGAGAGAACAGAGAAGTGAAATGGGGAAAGTGTTCTAAGTGGACGGTCCCACTTGTCTGTTGCTGAACAGAAAATAAAGTAGGAAAAAAACTCCGACCAGATAAGACCTGGGGGGTACGTGGCCTGATCTGTTCCACCAAACCACGAGATAGGCGGCGGCGGCAGTGTAGCGGCGGCGCCGCCAGGGCACCTAAAATCCCGTTTCCACCGGCGGCCGTGCTCGAGCGCACAGGTAGTAGAATACCTCGCCCTCTCTTCTTGATCTTCTTCCTTTCCTTTCCTTAATCTGTTGTACATTGAAGAAAGTTTGGTTGGGGGAAAAGGAGGAAGAAGTGGAAGAAAAATTACTTGAAGTTTCTAGGATAGTAAGAGGTAGAATTGGTCAGTTAGTTGCTGTTGATCTGACGAACAAGTACTTAGTTTAACGACTAGCTAGAATTGGCCAGTCATTGAACCTTGATGATTACCTAGTTTAATGCTCTGAAGAATTTCCTGTGGCCTGAGTTGCAATTGTTGTTATGATTCAATTTCAACTAGATTTTTAAAAATTCATTGAATCAGTCCTTAAACTAGTGAAAAGTTATTCCAAGCACTGTCTTGCAGATGTTGTAGCGGCAATGTAATGCTAGTTCTCCCAAAAATTGCTAACATGTTTTAGAGAAAATACTCTGAAGCTGCTCTGGCCGCTGCTATGTTTCCTGAACAAATGTCACAAAAGAGAATAGTGCCAGCAGAGTAGAGAAGTGAAACACAGGACTAATAAATGCACGTAGATGATGCCGCCACCGAGCTCCAGTATGTTACGTGCATGATAAATCTGTAGGAATATAATGCCATTTTTTCAAACACATGAGGAAGACCAAAGAAATTGTCCAGTCATTGAAACTTGAGAATATCCGAGCTGTTTAGTTGAATTTAGTAATATGATTAATGATCCAACTATGTTTGCAAGGTTCTGCCTTAGTGGCATCTATCTATCTTCTACCTATTTATGCTGGACATATTCCAGCTAAGTTTCGTTTTACAAATACTTATCACCACATATACACAATATTTATAAAGTATTAATGTGTTACGTAGTTTAATCCTCTGTTTCATTTTACTTCGCATATTTGCAAGTTTGACAAAGTTCACTGAAAATACATAATAAGCAGTACGTGTTGTCTTGTTTGTTGCAGCCTATGGTATCATCCAGATGGAAGGTGAAAGCAGTTTTGTGCAATTTGCTAACCAGCAAGTAATCAATAAGGAGAAAAAGATTACTAAGAAGGTTAGTCTCTACATTTCTTGTTTATAAAAATAGAAGTTGAGTGTGTTCATTGAAAACGTTAGTGACTAACACCAGGAAAAATTCAAAAGGGAGAATGTGTCATGTTTTCTTCTGGATGCAGAAACAAATTGAGAAAAGAACTGCATCCAATGGAAAAGAAGTGAAGAAGAGAAGGACCAACAATGAAAACAAACTGCTGGAATGTTCAACGGGAAAATATGCTACAGAACCTGCAAGTGTGGTGAGTGACTATCCTTGATTCAATCATTGCTTTGCAGGGTTTCAGTTAAGATGATAAGATCTTTTAAATTACTATCACTTTTCTCTTAGGGGTGTCCTTTGATGGAAGAATTTGATCAGTTTGTTCAATATCAAAGTTTGAGGAAAGAAACTAAGGTTGGTTCTTTGAGATCTGTGATTTAAAATGCATTTCTTCGTCGCAAATGATATGCAGTACTAAACTTTAACACACTCAAAAATGGTGTCCAGGAACTGATTGAGAGTCAAGAAGCTGAAATGGGGTCCAATTTATTTGGTGGCATTGACAAAGAAGTAGAAGTAGCTGCACCAAACATGATCAGCGAACTTTTGCGAATGTCAAATAACAATGAATAGACTGTAAGTACTTTCAAAGTGGGTAGTGTGATTATAATTGTAGCACATGTTTTTCTCAACCAAAAAGTGTGACAAGATCTTGAATACAGTTGTAGTGTTTGACAGAAAATATATATTCATTGTTTTTTGCAGTCAATGGGGAGAAATGATGATAACAACTACAATGCTTCTGAATCATCTTCAGCAGTAGTGCTAAGTTTGAGCAAGCAGGTCAGTGTGAGAAAAAAATGAAAACCTGCAAGTGCTTTTGTTTGCAAATATACTAAATTAAGAAGTGATATGAGTATTAAAATGTAAATAAATCTTTACAGGACAGTGTTGGTGAGAACATGAACATTGAACCTTTGACGACAACAGAAGAAGTGGAAAATATTTGCCGTGAGGTACGATTTTTGCATGCTTGGGAAAAAGAATAAAAATAGACTTTTCATATTTTAACTTTGTTTTGTAAAGATTCTTATTCTGATGTTGAATACTTGTGTTCCTTCCCTTTGCAGGTACTTTCTTTGGCTCAGAATTCTGAATGTGATTACGAAGGAAATTCTGAGAGTGCAGATTCTGATGAAGAGACAATAGCTTGTGCGGGGAATGAAGAGTATGTGTTCCCTACACCAGATGAAGCAGACAATGGTAGTGTGCCAGAAATTGGTAAAGTCTTTACAACACTGGATGATGCTGCCCGGTTTGTAAATGTTTATGCTCAGCTGAATGGTTTCGAAATGATAAAAGGAAGGAATTATAAGAATAGGAAGTTGTATTTCTAGTGCAATAAAAGTAGGAAAAGACCAAGTATCAACACTGGTTTGAGGAAAAGGAAAAGAAACATTATTGAAGGGACAAATTGTCCAATGAATATAACAGTGAAGTTGGTGGATGACAAGTGGCATATCGCTTCAATGTGTCTTGAGCACAACCATGATCTAGTAAGGTCTCCATCACTTACAAAATTTTCTTAAGCCACAGAAACATGAACGAGGCAGAAATCATGTTGTCAAAATTGCTTCAAGAACACAGAGTGAAACCGAGAAGAATCATGAGCATATTCAGAAAGTTTTGTGGTGGCAAGCTGGGAAACATTACCTTTGATGTGAAGAAACTGGATAATTTGAAAAGGGAGAACGGATGCGTAAAAAGGAGAACATAGATATTGAATGGACATTGCAGTATATTGAGAAGCTACAAATTGATACTCCTGGTTTCTGCTACAGGATGCAAAGAGATACAGACAACACGGTTCTCAGCTTGTTCTGGACAGATGCTCGTTCCCGATTGAACTACAGGTTGTTTGGTGAGATCATTTCATTTGACACCACTTATAGCACAAATAAGTATAACATGCCTTTTGCGCCTATAGTGGGAATTAATGGCCATGGAAGAACAATTGTGTTTGGTTGGGCGCTATTGCAAGATGAAACTTCAGATACTTTTGTGTGGCTGTTTGAAACTTTCATGGAGGTCATGCAGTGGAAAAAACCAGGAATAATATTGACTGACCAAGATGCAGGGATGAAAGCTGCTATTCCTCAAGTATTTCCAGATGCGTTACATAGGTTCTGTCTTTGGCATATATTTAAAAATGTGCGGGAAAACATGAGTGCTTACATGGCTACAAGGGAAAAGATGGAAAAACATATGATGAAGTGTTTATTGCAGTCCATTACTGTTGAGGAATTTGAAGAAAGATGGGAGAAATTTGTGCTGAAGTATAACTGTGCTGAACATGCTCACATCAAAAGGATGTGGGAGAACCGGACCTTCTTTGTTCCAGCTTATTTTCGAGGCGTGTTTTGCCCTTTCATAAGGTCGACCAGCCGGAGTGAAAGCTTCAACTCAAATTTCAAGGACTACATCAAGAGGAAAGATACTATAGAGGCTTTCATGAAACAGTATGTGCTGTTCCAAGAGAATGTTATTCACATAGAAAACCAGGACAGATTCTTGTCTAATGAGAAGACTCCTGTCTTTTGGAGTCATCAGCTTGTTGAACGGCATGCAGCAGCAATATATACCAGAGGAATCTACTTGAAGTTTTTGACAGAATTAGTGAATTCAACAGCTTTTAAAGTTATAGAAATTGAGAAGGATAAAGTGTATGATTTGGAAAAACACATCAGGTATGAAAAACCAGAATTCACAAGAGAAATGTTCAGAGTCCATGTGGACCTTAGTACTGGTTCATTCAAATGTTTTTGTGGGAAGTTTGAGCGTGATGGTATTGTTCGTTGCCATATCCTCAGACTTTTTACGCAGTTTGACATTACCCATATTCCAGATAAGCTGATTGTTGACAGATGGACTATTTCCTTCAGAGAAAAAGAATTGGATAAGTGCAAGAAAGAAATGGTGCTGCTTACAGGTGAAGATCAGTCACACAATGCAGTCAGATATGCTATTCTGATGAGTAAAGTTGGTGAAGCTTGCTCAGACATCAGCAAAGATTCTGAACTTAGCAAAGAACTTTTGGATGATGTTGCTCAAATTCATACGAAGTACTTGCAAGGGAAGAAACAACAAGAAGAATTGCAGTCTGAAAATTTGTTGAAAGATCCTCCTATACGGCCTTCCAAGTCTGTGAACAAAGGACAAAGATTGAAGCCACAATCTGAAAAGAAATCTAGGAAGAAAGTAGCTCCAAAAAAGAAGACTAGTTGATGGTTTTCATTGTTCAGAACAAGGAAGAAGATAATTTCTGTTTGCAGCAAGGAAGAAGATAATTTCCTTCGTTGAAGAATTTTTTGCATTATTAGCTGAAAAAATTTAGATGGATTTTAATTATTGTGTGGACAAAGAAATTTGATGATGTCCCTTGTTTTCTTGTTCATGGATAATGTTCTTTGCAAAATGATGATTGGATAATGTTCGCTGGATAAAAAAATGATAATTGTATAATGTTCCTAGGATAATGTTCTTTGCAAAATGCTCCTTGGGGCCAAAACAAATTAGTTGAACAATATTGTCCGAAGCTTGAATAAATAATTGTTCCCTGAATAATGTTGCCTCAATTAAAAACTGTTTAACGCTTACTAAATAGTTCCTCAATATTGTTCCTTGATTTTTAAAAATTCATTGAATATTCCCTCAATGATGTTCTTAGTGAAAAGTTAAAAATTGTTATTCAAAAATAAATAATGTTCTCTGAAAAAAGGTTATTCTAGACTAAATTGTTATTTGCATTTTGAAAAACATTTATTTGTAGAACATTATTAAAAGAACATTATTGGGGGAACAATCATTATTGCATAAAAAAAGTAAATACTTTTCTTTGAAGTTTAAAAATGTTCTTTAAGTCCAAAGAAAAAATTCCTCGGCATCAACAATATTTAGGGAACATTATTCAGGGAACATTATAGTTCCCTAAGTAATGTTCTAAAAAAACACTAAATTGATCCATAATAAATAATTTTCTTTGAAGTTTAAAATTGTTCTTCAAGGCAAAAAAAAAAATTCCTCGGCATCAACATTATTTAGGGAACATTATTCACAGAATTTGGGGGACATTATTGAAAGGACATTGATCAGGGAACATTATAGAGGAACAAAAAGAAAACTGAACAGATAATTGGGGAACATTATTCGAAGAACATTATTGGGGGAACAAACATATTATATAAAATAATGATAAGTGAATATTACTTCGAACAAAATTTCCTTGAATAATGTTTCATTCGGGTCAACAAAATTTCCTTGGAGGGATGTTTTTACTATAATGATAATCAGGTCAACAATGTTCAAACTCTTCAATATAAAAATGTTCCTTGTATAATATTTCCTGAATAATGTTCCAAGAAAATCAGTAATTTGTTCCTTATAAATTCTTTGAAGTTTAAAAATGTTCTTCAAGTAAAAAAAATTCGTCAGAATTAATAATTATTTGAGGAACATTAAAAGACAAACATTAATTTGGGAATATTATTGGGGGAACAAAAAAGTTTGAACATTATTAGAGAACAAGAGAACATTATTTGAAAAAAATAGAACATTATTTGGGGAACATTATTTGTGGAACAATATTAAAAGAACAATTTTTTAACATAATTATTAAAGATAAATTTATTTATCGTGGGAACATTATTAGAGAACATTGTTCGGAAAACATTATTGGAGGAACAAAAAAAATTGAACATTATTATAGAACAACATTGGGAAAAAAATTGAACATTATTTGGGGAACATTATTTGTGGAACAGTATTAAAAGAACAATTATTGAACACAATTATTAAAGACAAAATTATTTAGGGACTTCACATAACATTATTTGGTCAACATTATCTTGGGAACATTATTAGAGAACATTGTTAGGAGAACATTATTGGAGGAACAAAAAAGTTTGAACATTACTCCTAAGAAAATCAGTAAATTGTTCCGTATAAATAAAGTTCTCTGAAGTTTAAAAATGTTCTTCAAGTAAAAAAAAAATCCTCAGAATCAACAATTATTTGAGGAACAATTAAAGACAAACATTATTTGAGGAACATTATTGGAGGAACAAAAAAGTTTGAACATTATTAGAGAACAAGAGAACATTGTTGGGAAAAAATTATTTGGGGAACATTATTTGTGGAACATTATTAAAAGAACAATTAGTGAACATAATTATTAAAGACAAAATTATTTATCATGGGAACATTATTAGAGAACGTTGTTCGGAGAACATTATTGGAGGAACAAAAAAGTTTGAACAATAGAACAAGATTGGGAAAAAAATTTGAACATTATTTGGGGAACAGTATTAAAAGAACAATTATTGAACACAATTATTAAAAACAAAATTATTTAGGGACTTCAGATAACATTATTTGGTCAACATTATCTTGGGAACATTATTAGAGAACATTGTTCGGAGAACATTATTGGAGGAACAAAAAAGTTTGAACATTACTTGCCGAACATAACAATAATCAGGGAACATTTTAGGGGGATAAAAAGTTTGAACATTATCTTGGGAACATTATTAGAGGACATTAAGAGAACATTATTGTGAAAAAAACTTTCAACATTGTTTGGGGAAAATTATTTGTGGAACATTCTTAAAAGAACAATTATTGAACACATTTGAGCACCATTATTAGAAGATAAAATTATTTAGAGAACATTATTGGGGGAACAAAAAAGTTTGTACATTATTTGAGAAACATTATTGAAGGAATAAAATTATTTAGAGAACATTATTCAGAGAACATTATTGGGGGAACCAAAAAGTTTGAACATTATTTGAGGAACATTATTGAAGGAACATTAATCAGGGAAAATAGGGTAACAAAAAGAAAATTCAACATTTATTTGGGGGAGATTATTGAAGGAACATTATTAGGCGAACAATCAATATTCTATAAAAAATGATAACCGAATAATGTTCCTTCTAACAAAAGGGTGAACAAAATTTGCTTGGAGGAAATTTTTTACTACATTTATTTCGTTCGTTCGTTCCTAGGAATATTATTGTTTGATGCGGAATTTTTTGTTCACCCTTTTTTAGGAATTTTTTACTACATTTATTGTTTGATGCGGAGGAATGTTGCCTAAATAAATTTTCTTTAATAATTGAATAATGTTTGTTGAATACTGTTCGTTCGTTGAATAATGGTTGTTGAATAATGAATAATGTTTGTTGAATACTGTTCGTTCGTTGACCAATTTAATTTTGGAGAAGTGTTCACTACAATTTGAATAAAAAATGTTCACTGAATATTGTTCCCTAAAATAATGTTCTTAGTAAAAAAGTTTAAAAAAGTTCTCCAACATTACTTAATGTTCTCTGAAGTAAAAAAATGTTCTTCAAGCCAAAAAAGATTTCTAGGAACAAAATGATAATTGAATAATGTTCCTTGGAACAAAATTTCCTAGGAACGAGGTCGAGAAGCGGACCAAATTTTGTGAATCTTTGTTAACATTATTAAAACAGGAAAAAGAACATTATTCAAATTGTAGTGAACACTTCTTCAGTGTTCTTTGGGAAGTCTGTCCTAAGGAAGACCAAAAATTGTATCAGCATTGTTTTGTTCATCACATTGTGTTTCCTTCTATAAACTTATGTTTGATCCAGATATCAAAAAACTTGAAAACAACTATGAGCACCAAACACATATATGAAAGAAGAGATGCTGGTGACACGATTCCGATAAATGTATTAAACTATTGGGAAAATCATTTAGTCGAAACCCAGAGGAAAAATTTAAATTGTTGGGAATATTCTCCTCATAATAATTGTAGTTTTCTGGTCATACTGGGGAAGACTTATTTCCACAACAAGAGAAAAGAGCGGTACTTAAAAAGTTTTTCAAATAAGAGACAGCTGACTTTACAACTACTTCTGTTTCATTCATGGCGCAATTGGACAGAGATCAATTTTAGAAGCTGGAAGTGTTTTCTTTCTGCACGGAACTAACGGCGCTTTTTCCTCTTCTTGCTTGAAACATCTTCTTGAAGTCGCTCGAAGTCTTCTTCATTGATGTCAGACTTTGCCAATTTGTAAGCAACGAGCTTCCGAAATTGAGGAATAATTTCCTGATACAAATGAAAAGGTGAACAACACATTAGGCATGACAAAAGAGAAGTGCTGGAAACTAAACATAGAGCAAGTATGGAGGAAGAACAATTTCATGGCAACATACATCATCAAATTCCTTCATGTTCTTCCCATCCCAGATATCCATGTACATGATAGCATACAGAGCACAATTGTGGCTGCACAAGAATTTTAAAATTCAGTAAAAGAAACTTGTTTAAAAAAATTCAAGTGAATAAAAGAGTTTAACAGAAAAGAGTGGATTCTCTATAATGATGCTTTTGTTTTACTCACAGGTTGTTTTGCTGGGGGTAGTCCTCAGGAGAAATGCACTCAAAATTTTCGATGTTTTTGTATGTGTACCCAGAAGATTTGAAGAGGGTAGCCATGTTGATGATCTATATTGAAAAGTAGTAGAGTTCAACAACCACAGAACTTCAATAAGAAAAGGGCACTTAATTTTTGTTGAATGCCTAAACATACAGAAGCTTACAGGGTAGTTAGCAGTAAAAACAGATTATGTTACAAAGCGAAAGAAGTTAAAAGTAAAGGAAGAAAACAAACCAGGTTTGACGTTAACTTGTTGACAAGATTTTAAGGAATAGAAGATCTTGAATCAAAGAAACTGATAGTTTCAAACAAATTGTTGATGCAGAACAAAGACGAGTGGAATGAGTCAACTCTGGGGAAGTATAGCTGGATGGCAAAAAAAGTAGAAAAAACAGATAAGATGAGATAGAATGCAAAAAAAGAGAAATACTTATGATGATAAAAGTTGTTTACCAGATCACGTTTATGCAAGTTCTTTCCAGAGGTAATTTTCTTGAATTCTCTTAGGCAAGACCGAGAATTGAAGATTTTGGGGTCTACAAGCACCTTTTGCTGCAAAGTTAAATTAAAAAACAGATCATAACACCAAGAAACATAACTTCCATGAGTGTATCGTGAACAAAAAGAAACATAGATGAGGAATAGAGAATTACCGTGAAATAGCTAGTAAAGCAATATTTTGAAGGGTCCTTGCTGTTTGGGTCTGGATTTTCATTCTCATAATTGAAAATTTGGACATAGGCATTGAATACTTCATTATCAACATTTCCTATTGCCTTTAATGAATTATAGAAATTATCATACTCCACAGGAAAGCCATTGATATCAATAACAGTTGGACTGCACGATAAAAAAGAATAGAAACGCTTATTGAACAAATTGTACAAAAAAGAAGAATGCATGATATTGAAAAAATTAGTTTGCACATTGAAATGACTTACTTATTGCCATTCTTGAAGAATTTGTTTGCAAGGTATTTCTTATAAAACTCCTGAACATGAGGTTCAACAATCATCTTTGAAATCTTTTCCTGAGGAGATATTACTTTTGCTTTCCTTTTCTTTCTATTTCTCTTCTCTATTGTGCTTGGACCAGACATGTTTAGTGTAACATCAGATGACTGCTTCTCAGGTACTAGAGGATCTGTCCAATTAAGCAGTTGCATATAATAAGTATTGTGCTGACAACACAATGAAACATATAAAAAAAGACAGGACATTGCAAGAACAAAATCAGTGAAGCAAAAAGCAAAACAATGGAACAGCAGGATGGGGAGATGATAAAAAAAATGTTTTGAGTTACCTTTGGGAACAGACTTGACAACTTCTTCGACTAATAAATCATCTCCATACTTCATGGCAATTTCAATGCCAGTTGCAACATTGTCAATTGATTGTGAATTCAGATTTGTTGGCGTGGAGGCATCTTCAATTATAATGTTGCTCGAAGGAGACAATATGATCTCGAGACTAGGATTGTTCTGAACTAGAAAAGGAGAGATGGGACAGGAAGATGATTCATTGTTTGGTGTCTGACTGGCAGGTCTAACATCACCTGGCTTTTGCTCATTCAGTAACTGAACATTTTCTCTCACAGAAAATGAGTTTCCAGTAAGAGGAGTTTCCTGCAGATTTACTGTCACAGAGTTGACATTTTGAGAATCTATCTGATTTGCTTCAGTAACACTTGTAGGATGAACAGAATCCAGTGGTTCCAGGAATCCAGTTGATTTAGTATGAACTGCCTCAGAAACGGTACCTGAAAATGGCAAAAAATAGTGATGTCAGAATGTGTTTACAGAATGAATGTATTTACCATAATAGTGATGTCAGGAACAGGAAACTGAGTACTAATAAAACTGCCTCATGAACAACAAATTGAGTGCTATGACTAGTTTGAGTAAAAGAAAAAATGTTGACCAAATGTGTTATCAGAATGAATATCATTGTCCACACCTGTTTGTGCTTGCTCATTTTCCTGGAATTGCTGAGGTAATGACACTTGCTTTTGAACTTCATCGGAAATTTGAACTTGGTTATCCTTGGTAACAACTGGAGTAGGAATGACTCTGATATGGTCGTCAAATAAAGAACCTGTAATTGCCTCACTGTTAACTTGGAGTGTGCGATTGCCAGGATTTAATGGTTCTCTGAGAACATTTCTGTTGCTGGCTCCAGACAGAAGAACAATTGGATTCGTGGTTGAAGTGCCAGCATCATTGACTTGGCTGCTAGAATTTTGCTGTAAAGACAGGACAGTTGCTTTGAGTTCTGCTAGCATACTCTGTACATGCTCTTCATGGAACTTCTTCCAAATGACATCATGTTTTGCAACTATTTCAGAGACTATCTTCATAACCTATTAGTTTGAGCAAACAGAACAGATATATGTGTATTAGTTTCTGGTATGAAAGTAAAGTGACAACACTAATATCTATTAAGAAAAGAAAAAAAGCAGGCCAACATACTTCTGGATTGTTGTTCGAAGTAGATGCAACATTTTCTCTGTCATTTTGGTTTGGAATGTCATTTTCATCATTATGAAAAGACTCTGGCGCTTTGGACCACTTCTCCTCAGCCAATACAATTGCACGAGCACTGTAAGGTGTCCTAGAGATGTCTTTCAACTGCACAAAAAAATTGCAATTGAAAAGGATTATAAATGACAAGATTTGCTCCTTCTAGATTGCTTGTAGAAGAAAAATCTTTTTGCTAACTTGAAAAATGAACAACAACAAATTTATACAAGAAGCTTACTGGTAAGAAACCCAATGCAAAACTCTTCTTGGAAGCTCTGTTCAGATCCACTGTAGCTAGATAGTCAAAGTCTTCATTCTGAACATGTGCAATTCTAGGGACTCCATAATTGATGTTTCGTTGTTTAGAAGCTTTTGTGAAGTCTACAAAGTCCAGATACACAATCTAGGAAGGTTGTGAATCATAAGAGAAGATATAAGAGGTAATCAGTGACTATAAAAAAAGATTGCAGAACTAAGTCTATGTAAAAAATTGAAAATGACAGAGAAAAGAAAACTTACAGCAGCCAACGGTAAACATCCACCAACATAGATTGAATCATTCAATGGAACTTCAGTTCTATTGAAGAGTTTAGTGCTGAAGTTATCAATTTCATTGTTCAGGTGATCAATGCACAACTGAGCCAAATCAAAGGTCTTCAGCTTGGTAATGTCATCCAGCCCATAAAGAAGTTTCCAGTTTGCATAGTTCCGAGTGGTTGGACATAAAACAGATGTTATGAACAGAAACATGAAGCTCCGTATGAAGCCTTCCTCAGTCTCATCATTTTTCATCTTGGTGATTATGTTATCAAATGAAATGTTCTTCTCCCCAGCACCAAGATACTCAGACCTAAGTTCCAATACTCTAGCCACGATAACTTGATCTGTGTTGTCCATAGGAAAAGGCACGGAACCAGAACGAATACCAAAAACTTGAATTACCATTTCCCTTCTCAGATGAATTATCTTTTGACCCTTCCTGAAAACTCCTGTTCCATTACAATTTAAGTGGTTCGCAACCCATTGCAGTACTGGAATTGGAATCATTAAATGAGGGTGAATGTTCAGGAGATGATCAAGCTCATATTTCGTTTCATATGACTTCTGGATGTCAGTTAAATCAGCAACTGCCTTACGCCACCTAATGGTAGAGAATCTGTGTTTGATACTACCCGGAGGGTATTTGTAAAGTTTAGGCATTTTGACAGTTGAGTGAGAGCTGTATAAAAATAATAAAAAGTAAGGTGCTGAAATTTCAGGTATAAAAAAACAGTTCATGTAAATGTAAGCTGCTGAAACAAAAATTAATTCTGCAAAACAGAAGAGAAGTACATAGTATCACTCATAGTTACATTATACACAAAAAAGCAGAAGATGCCAACTGATTGCCAAGAAAGCAGAAGTGATGAAGGACTAATTCCAATGCAAGAAGGATATGTAGCCCTAACACCCAATTTTTCTAAAATTTATTTTCTAAATTTTATTTTCTTCCTCTTCTGTTTCCTTGTTTTTCTAAATTTTCTAAACAATTCACATTATTTTATTTTCTGAATTTTTCTAGAACACTTTTTCAAATTGGCGAACATTTTTTGATCCTCAATTTCAGAAAATGTTCATCCATGTCAAAAAGTTCAAAAAAAATTGATGTTATAAAATTTAGATGTGATGTAGTACAAGAACAATCATTTGAGTGAACACACAATGTTCAAACAAATTTACACATTACAGAAACTAACAAGTGTCCTATCATCATCAACATAAACACACACACAAAATTCCAAGGGCAACCGCATGAAACAGACAACCTCCTACCATCATTATGCTGTATTCATAACCTGATTCCAAATTCTAAATCACATCCGGGAAACCAAACTGAAAAAATCGCTCCAAAGGGACCTTGTCTAGTCTCATATTCACCCAAATCAGACTGAAAAAATCGCTCCACTGCTACCACCAAACCTCCTACAAACCCTAGAAACGCTGGACCGACACAAACGGGAAAAAACGTCTTGATCTTGCAAAATCACACACAGAGGACACGAACCAGCTTGACAAGAACACAGAAGAGGGAACTGGGGGCATTACCTTGAAGATGACGAACTTGACGAAGATCGATGGAACCCTAGATGACCCGATCTTGACGGAACCCTAGACGACGCCGACGCCGACGAGGAAGCAGTGACCACCTGCAAAAAAGCATCCATCACGACGACATCCGCCAGATCTAATCGGCGATGCCTCGGACGATTCAACGGGAAAGAGGTCCGTCGGCTGCTTACCAGGGCGGCGGCCTCTTATCGGAGCGGGATCCCTGTAGGAAAAAGCAGACGAAGAGGGAGGAAGTGGGATGCGGGACGAGGGAGGAAGAGTACGATGGATGCGGGACGAGGGAGGAAGAAGACGGGAGATGCGGGACGAGGAAGAGGAACGGGGAAACAGTGACTCGAGGAAGAGGAACGGAGAAACAGCGAACATGTATTAAAAAGGCCGGCCCAAATTAGGCGAAGGGGTGTACGGCGCGTCGACAGTTTGACGCAAAATGCGTCAAATAGGATATTCCCCCACGAAGCTCCGCCGTTGGGTCTCTGGATGCGTGCGGTGCAGCCACGCTAGGACTAGAAAGAACGGCGGCGCGACCACCTGTCGAGACGAGGCTCCCGTGCATCGCCACGGCGGGCCGAGCTTCCCACACCTGTTCGCCTCGCCCCCCTTACCCCTCTTATAGCCGAACTCCACGCGCCAGCGCCATGTCCCTCGCCGCCGCAGCCTCCCCGTCGTGCCGCTTCCTGTCGCCCTCCACGGCCGCCCGCCGCCGGTTCCTCCACCACCTCCTCGCCGCGCCCCCGAGGCCGCCGCAGCTTCGTCGCTGCTCCCCGTACCACTGGATGGCGGTACGTAGCAGCACACGTGACGCCCTACCCTTCTCCTTCCCCTTTTTTGTTTGTTGTACTGCCATCCTGCATAACTGTTTGACGATTGCCGCGGCAAATTGGATGATTAATTAACCTGCACCCTCGAGTTTAAGCCGATTCAGGATATCTTAGTTGCGCGTTTGGACTCGAGAGAGATTTGGAAATCGGGAGGGCTAGCCCTAGGCTCTAGCTGATCGGTGGATTTTAGTCTTGTATAGCTCTAAAGGAGAGCGATTATGATTTTGAGGGCGGGAGAGCACAAGAGTATGATGGTGAACTTGGCTTCTAGCAGGTCCAGCTATGAGTGAAGCCATGCTACTGATCTTTTTTACCGGTTGGTGCTGAAAATTCAATAGTGTTAAGCTATCTTGTGCAAGCGTGGCACCTTGAGTGTGATAATATAGGTTAAATCTGAACCTAACTATGCTGTGAAGGTAGCTTATCTGTTGCAGAAACTGGGAATTATGTGCCCACAAACATTTTATTTTGGAAAGGGCAGTTTACTCCTAACAAATGCGACAGTGTTATGCGATATCAATGTAATGAAATCTGCGATCATCATATATTTTTGGCACACTGTGAATGTTTTAGTGAAGCACATAGTCGTTGCTGCTCAGTGACGGCAAGCACTGGAGTTCACCTATGAGGGCTACTCCCTCCGTTTCAAATTACTCGTCGTAGAAATGGATGTATCTAGAACTAAAATACATCTAGATACATCCGTACCCGTGACAAGTAATTCGGAACGGAGGGAGTACATCTCAGCATCTGTTGTTTAACTTGCAGCAATTTTGGACTGAAGGATCACTGGAGAAGAACAACGCTCTGGTTGAATACCTGAAACAGTATGGTGTTGTTCGAACAGATAAAGTGGCAGAAGTTATGGAAACTATCGATCGAGCCCTATTTGTACCAGAGGGCTTTACCCCTTACATTGACAGTCCTATGCCTATTGGTTACAATGCAACGATATCTGCTCCTCACATGCATGCAACCTGCTTAGAACTTTTGAAGGATCATTTACAGCCAGGCATGCATGCTCTAGATGTTGGATCAGGTTTGTTGCTGACAGCCTGATACGCTGTCACTCTGTTTAGTGCCTTCAGATGATACACCTGTATCTGTATAAATAAATAACTTTATCAATATCCAACTGACACTTTTGTCTCAAACTACTGCCATCTTCATCCATTTCCTATCACAGGCAGTGGCTACTTGACAGCTTGTTTTGCAATGATGGTCGGACCAGAAGGTCGCGCAGTGGGGATTGAACACATTCCTGAGCTTGTTGCTGCTTCAACTGAAAATGTTGAACGGAGTGCTGCAGCAGCACTACTGAAGGATGGTTCACTTTCTCTTCATGTTTCAGGTATGCTAGTTGGTACTATGGTGTGTTGAGCCATTCAACACATCAATGAAATTTTAATTTCCGCTGGTCGTTTTATAGCCTCAAAACGTCAAGCCGATATGATATGCATACTATGATAAAGCAAATATTTCTATGGAAGTCCAAAACATCTGGAGCTCAAAGTTGTCCTGTTGCAATTCACAAAACCACAGATGGAAGGCTCGGCTGGCCGGATGTGGCGCCATACGATGCTATTCATGTGGGCGCAGCGGCACCCGAGATCCCTAGGCCGCTGCTAGAACAGCTGAAGCCTGGCGGGCGGATGGTCATACCCGTCGGCACATACTCTCAGGACCTGCAGGTGATCGACAAGAGCTCCGACGGATCCATCAGCACCCGCAACGATGCCTCTGTTCGCTACGTCCCTCTCACCAGCCGCTCTGCTCAGCTGCAGGACAGCTGAGATCCTTTGCTCTGGATCTCAAAATGTGTGTGTATATATGTGAGTGCCTATGATCTTTGTCCACCAATGTGGCGTCTGATGTTTAGATGGTTTGGTTTTGTATAAAATGCTTACTGCTGGTTGATGTTGCGTAGAATATGTGAATACGTGTTGTGTGTGGTAAGTTAGGAAATCGCTAGCGTTTGTGTGGCCTTTTTATGGCATGATTTGTCGCGGTTTAAGTTCAGTTCAGGTGCAATTTCTCAACTTTGAGATAAAGATGCAGCATTATCCTCTCAACTTCATGCCCTCTCATCATCTTTATCCGACCATTGTCCCCTTTTGCTTGCTAACGATGATGGGCCCAAGAGACCCAAGTCCTTCCACCTCAAAAACTACCCGATCAAAATGCCGGGCTTCCAACAGGTGGTCAGTGATGCTTGGGAGGAAACAAGGCATGTTGAGCCCTACAAAGGCTCTTCCACAAGCTTAAAGAAGACAAGCCAAAAATTCTGTGCTTGGAGCAAGACCCTCTTTGCCAACTCGAAGGTCCAACTCCACATGGCCCTCAAAGTCGTTCTCCACCCCGATTTAGCGCAAGAGAAAAGAGTTCTTAGGCTCTGTTTGGTTCAATTTTTATCGACGGATTTCGCTGCCGCGCAGCAAAATCTGAACCAAAGAGAGAACCCAACAGAATTCGATTTCAGAAATCCGCTGCCAAAATCTGAATCAAAAGCGGAAGCAGGTCAGGACGTGCTTTCCAAAATCTGATTCCGCTGCGGGTCAAAATCTGAAAAATCTGTATCAGCTGGTTTGCCAAATGACCAACATCTTTTTCACATCAAATTTTCCACAGCTATTTTTCCACAGCAGATTTTTCACAACTGCTTTTAGAAATCCACAGCCGAACCAAACAGGGCCTTAGTCTAGAAGAAAGTGACATCAGTAAAAGGCTTAGGAAAAAGATTATTAGCTTTGTCGTGTTGGAGAAGGTTAGGGAGCGTCAAACTCCAGAATCACTAACCTCAAAGAAGGAGAGCCAAACACTCGTTTCTTCCACCTACCTCAAAGAAGGAGATCCCAACACTCCGTTTCTTCCACCTACGTGTCAACCATTGAAGGAGAAAAGAAATTCATTCACCGCCTCAAGCACAACAACGATTGAGTCACCGAGCATGGGCACAAGGCAAACATTATCCACCGCCATTTTCAGAACATCGCAAAAGAGGCCCTTCACAAAAAAAACATTGTCCACCGCCACTTCAAGAACATCGCAAAAAGGGCCCTTCACATGACATTGACATCAATTGGGAAATCATTCGCACGCCCAATTATGACCTTCATGTATTGGGAGAGGCCTTCACCGAGGGGAGAGGCCTTCACCGAGGAGGAAACTAAGAGAGCTATTTTTTTCATGCCTAGTGACAAGGCACCGGGCCCCGATGGATTCATGGGTGCCTTTCTCAAGGAATGTTGGGATACTATCAAGCCTGACATCATGCTTGCCATCAACCATTTCTCTGATCTTCATGCTACGCACTTTCATTGGTTGAATTCTACCGACATTGCTCTTATTTTGAAGAAGGATGGTGTCGAGAACATCGGCGATTCTCGTCCCATCAGTCTTATCCATGTCGTTGCTAAGCTAATTGATAAGATGATGTCCAACCGGCTTGCCCCGCACATGAATGAGCTGGTCTCACACGCCTAAAGTGCATTTATTTAAAGAAGATGCATCCATGACAACTTCATGTATGTGCGCAGTCTCGCGAGACGCTTCTATCACAGGGAAACCCTGGCGTTGCTCTTTAAACTTGACATAAAAAAGCCTTTGACTTGGTGCATTGGGACTTCCTCCTCAACCTACTTCGACACCTTGGTTTTCCGCCTCGCTTCAGAGGTTGGGTTTCGGTCCTGCTGTCGTCGGCTTCGTCTCGTGTTCTGCTTAATGGCGTGCCCGGCGATCCCATTAAGCTAGGTCGGTGGTTGAGGCAAGGGGACCCTCTAACCCCCCTCCCCTCGTTATTCGTGCTCGCCATCGACTCGCCGCACCACATCCTGGCAAAGAGCATGGCTCAAGGAAATCTACACCCCTTGGTGGAAATGCTATGGCTATCTGAGCTTTGCTTTATGTAGATGACGCCACGATTTTTCTTGCGCCCATCAAGGAGGACATCCAGTTTTTCACTGACACTGTCAAGCACTTTGGGGATTGAAGAAAATATGCCCTAGAGGCAATAATGAAGTTATTATTTATTTCCTTATATCATGATAAATGTTTATTATTCATGCTAGAATTGTATTAACCGGAAACATAATACATGTGTGAATACATAGACAAACAGAGTGTCACTAGTATGCCTCTACTTGACTAGCTCGTTGATCAAAGATGGTTAAGTTTCCTAACCATAGACATGAGTTGTCATTTGATTAACGGGATCACATCATTAGGAGAATGATGTGATTGACTTCACCCATTCCGTTAGCATAGCACTTGATTGTTCAGTTTGTTGCTATTGCTTTCTTCATGACTTATACATGTTCCTATGACTATGAGATTATGCAACTCCCGTTTACCGGAGGAACACTTTGTGTGCTACCAAACGTCACAACGTAACTGGGTGATTATAAAGGAGCTCTACATGTGTCTCCAAAGGTACATGTTGGGTTGGCGTATTTCGAGATTAGGATTTGTCACTCCGATTGTCAGAGAGGTATCTCTGGGCCCACTCGGTAATGCACATCACTATAAGCCTTGCAAGCATTGCAACTAATGAGTTAGTTGCGGGATGATGTATTACAGAACGAGCAAAGAGACTTGCTGGTAATGAGATTGAACTAGGTATTGAGATACCGACGATCGAATCTCGGGCAAGTAACATACCAATGACAAAGGGAACAACGTATGTTGTTATGCGATTTGACCGATAAAGATCTTCGTATAATATGTAGGAGCCAATATGAGCATCCAGGTTCCACTATTGGTTATTGACCGGAGACGTGTCCCGGTCATGTCTACATAGTTCTCGAACCCGTAGGGTCCGCACGCTTAAAGTTCGATGACGGTTATATTATGAGTTTATGTGTTTTGATGTACCGAAGGAGTTTGGAGTCCCGGATGAGATCGGGGACATGACGAGGAGTCTCGAAATGGTCGAGATGTAAAGATCGATATATTGGACGACTATATTCGGACATCGGAAAGGTTCTGAGTGATTCGAGTATTTTCGGGAGTACTGGGGAGTTACGGGAATTCGTATTGGGCCTTAATGGGCCATACGGGAAAGGAGAGAAAGGCCTCAAAGGGTGGCCGCACCCCTCCCCATGGACTGGTCCGAATTGGACTAGGGAGGGGAGGCGCCCCCTTCCTTCCTTCTCCTTTTCCCTTTCCTTTCCTTCCCTCTTACTCCTACTACTTGGAAGGGTTCCTAGTTCTACTAGGAAAGGGGGAATCCTACTCCCGGTGGGAGTAGGACTCCCCTAGAGCGCGCCATAGAGAGGGTCGGCCCTCCCCCTCCTCCACTCCTTTATATACTGGGACAGGGGCACCCCAAAGACACAACAATTGATCCCTTTGATCTCTTAGCCGTGTGCGGTGCCCCCCTCCATCATAATCCACCTCGGTCATATCGTAGCGGTGCTTAGGCGAAGCCTTGCGTCGGTAGAACATCATCATCGTCACCACGCCGTCGTGCTGACGAAACTCTCCCTGAACACTCGGCTGGACCGGAGTTCGAGGGACATCATCGAGTTGAACGTGTGCAGAACTCGGAGGTGCCGTGTGTCCGGTACTTGATCGGTCGGATCGTGAAGACGTACGACTACATCAACCGCGTTGTGCTAACGCTCCCGCTTTCGGTCTACGAGGGTATGTGGACACACTCTCCCCTCTCGTTTCTATGCATCACCATGATCTTGAGTGTGCGTAGGATTTTTTTTGAAATTACTACGTTCCCCAACAGTGGCATCCGAGCCTGGTTTTATGCGTAGATGTCATATGCACGAGTAGAACACAAGTGAGTTGTGGGCGATATATGTCATACTGCTTACCAGCATGTCATACTTTGGTTCGGCGGTATTGTTGGATGAAGTGGCCCGGACCGATATTACGCATACGCTTACGCGAGACTGGTTCTACCGACGTGCTTTGCACACAGGTGGCTGGCGGGTGTCAGTTTCTCCAACTTTAGTTGAACCGAGTGTGGCTACGCCTGGTCCTTGCAAAGGTTAAAACAACACCAACTTGACAAACTATCGTTGTGGTTTTGAATCGTAGGTAAGAACGGTTCTTACTCAGCCCGTAGCAGCCACGTAAAACTTGCAACAACAAAGTAGAGAACGTCTAACTTGTTTTTGCAGGGCATATTGTGATGTGATATGGTCAAGACGTGATGAGATATAAGTTGTTGTATGAGATGATCATGTTTTGTTGAAGTTATCGATAATTGGCAGAAGCCTTATGGTTGTCTCTTTATTGCATAAGATGCAAGTGACAAAATTGCTTTACTTTATCGCTATGCGATAGCAATAGTTGCAAGAGCAATAGTTGGCGAGACGACCATGTAACGACACATTGATATAGATCAAGATGATGGAGATCATGGTGTCATGCCGATGACGATGGAGATCATGACGATGCTTTAGAGATAGAGATCAAAGGCACAAGATGATGATGGCCATATCATGTCACATATTTTGATTGCATGTGATGTTTATCTTTTATACATCTTACTTTGCTTAGTTTTGACGGTAGCATTATAAGATGATCTCTCACTAAATTTTAAGATAAAAGTGTTCTCCCTGAGTATGCACCATTGCCAAAGTTCGTCGTGCCCAGATACCACGTGATGATCGGGTGTGATAAGCTCTACGTCCTTCTACAACGGGTGCAAGCCAGTTTTGCACACGCAGAAATACTCGGGTTAAACTTGACGAGCCTAGCATATGCAGATATGGCCTCGGAACACTGGAGACCGAAAGGTCGAGCGTGAATCATATAGTAGATATGATCAACATAATGATGTTCACCATTGAAAGCTACTCCATTTCACATGATGATCGGTTATGGTTTAGTTGATATGGATCACGTGATCACTTAGAAGATTAGAGGGATGTCTGTCTAAGTGGGAGTTCTTAAGTAATATGATTAATTAAACTTTAATTTATCATGAACTTAGTCCTGGTAGTATTAGCATATCTATGTTGTAGATCAATAGCTCGCGATGTTGCTCCCAGTTTATTGTGTTCCTAGAGAAAATTAAGTTGAAAGATGTTAGTAGCAATGATGCGGATTGGATCCGTGATCTGAAGATTATCCTCATTGTTGCATAGAAGAATTATGTCCTTAATGCACCGCTAGGTGACAGACCTATTGCAGGAGCAGATGCAGATGTTATGAACGTTTGGCTAGCTCAATATGATGACTACTTGATAGTTTAGTGCACCATGCTTAACAGCTTAGAATTGGGATTTCAAAGACGTTTTGAACGTCATGGACCATATGAGATGTTCCAGGAGTTAAAGTTAATATTTCAAGCAAATACCCAAGTTGAGAGATATGAAGTCTCCAACAAGTTCTATAGCTAAAAGAAGGAGGAGAGTAGCAAAAGCAGTGAGCATGTGCTCAGATTATCTAGGTACTACAATCACTTGAATCAAGTGGGAGTTAATCTTCCAGATAAGATAGTGATTGACAGAATTCTCTAGTCACAATCACCAAGTTAGTAGAACTTCGTGATGAACTATAGTATGCAAGGGATGACAAAAATGATTCCCGAGCTTTTCATTATGATGAAATCGATGAAGGTAGGAGTCAAGAAAGAGCATCAAGTGTTGATGGTAGACAAGATCACTAGTTTCAAGAAAAGGGCAAAGGGAAAAAGGGGAACTTCAAGAAGAACGGCAAGCAAGTTGCTGCTCAAGTGAAGAAGCCCAAGTATGGTCCTAAGCCTGAGACTAAGTGCTTCTACTGCAAAGGGATTGGTCACTGGAAGCGGAACTGCCCCAAGTAATTGGCGAATAAGAAGGATGACAAAGTGAACATAGGTATATTTGATATACATGTTATTGATGTGTACTTTACTAATGTTTATAGCAACCCCTCAGTATTTGATACTAGTTCAGTTGCTAAGAATAGTAACTCAAAACGGGGGTTGCAGAATGAATAGAGACTAGTTAAGGGTGAAGTGATGATGTGTATTGGAAATGGTTTCAAGATTGATATGATCATCATCGCACACTCCCTATACTTTCGGGATTAATGTTAAACCTAAAATAAATGTTATTTAGTGTTTGCGTTGAGCATGAATATGATTGGATCATGTTTATTGCAATACGGTTATTCATGTAAGTTAGAGAATAATTGTTGTTCTGTTTACATGAATAAAACCTTCTATGGTCATACACCCAATGAAAATGGTTTGTTGGATCTCAATCGTGGTGATACACATTTTCATAATATTGAAGCCAAAAGATGCAAAGTTGATAATGATAGTGCAACTTATTTGTGGCACTTCCATTTAGGTCATATCGGTGTAAAGCGCATGAAGAAACTCCATACTGATGGACTTTTGGATCCACTTGATTATGAATCACTTGGTACTTGCGAACCGTACCTCATGGGTAAGATGACTAAAACGCCGTTCTCCGGAACTATGGAGAGAGCAAAAGATTTGTTGGAAATCATACATACTGATGTATGTGGTCCGATGAATATTGAGGCTCGCGACAGGTATCACTATTTTCTGATCTTCATAGATGATTCGAGCAGATATGAGTATATCTACTTGATGAAACACAAGTCTGAAACATTTGAAAAGTTCAAAGAATTTCAGAGTGAAGTGGAGAATCATCGTAACAAAAATAAAAGTTTCTACGATATGATCGCAGAAGTCAAATATTTGAGTTACGAGTTTAGCCTTCAGTTAAAACAATGTGAAATAGTTTCACTACACACGCCACCTGGAACACCACAGTGTAATGGTGTGTCTGAACGTCGTAACTGTACTTTATTAGATATGGTGCGATCTATGACGTCTCTTACTGATTTACCGCTATCGTTTTGGGGTTATGCATTAGAGACATCTACATTCACATTAAATAGGGCACCATCTAAATCCGTTGAGACGACACCGTATGAACTATGGTTTGGCAAGAAACCTAAGCTGTCGTTTCTTAAAGTTTGAGGTTGCAATGCTTATGTGAAAAAGTTTCAACCTGATAAGCTCAAACCCAAATCGGAGAAGTGCGTCTTCATAGGGTACCCAAAAGAAAATGTTGGGTACACCTTCTATCACAGATCCGAAGGCAAGATATTCATTGCTGAGAATGGATCCTTTCTAGAGAAGGAGTTTCTCTCGAAAGAAGTGAGTGGGAGGAAAGTAGAACTTGATGAGGTAACTGTACCTGCTCCCTTATTGGAAAGTAGTTCATCACAGAAATATGTTCCTGTGACTACTACACCAATTAGTGAGGAAGCTAATGATGATGATCATGTAACTTCAGATCAAGTTGCTACCGAACGTCGTAGGTAAACCAGAGTGAGATCCGCACCAGAGTGGTACGGTAATCATGTTCTGGAGGTCATGTTACTTGACCATGACGAGCCTACGAACTATGAGGAAGCGATGATGAGCCCAGATTCCGCGAAATGGCTTGAGGCCATGAAATCTGAGATGAGATCCATGTATGAGAACAAAGTATGGACTTTGATTGACTTGCCCATTGATCGGCGAGCCATTGAGATTAAATGGATCTTCAAGAGGAAGACGGACGCTGATAGTAGTGTTACTATCTACAAAGCTAGAATTGTCGCAAAAGGTTTTCGACAAGTTCAAGGTGTTGACTACGATGAGAGTTTCTCACTCGTATCTATGCTTAAGTCTGTCCGAATCATGTTAGCAATTGCCGCATTTATGAAATCTGGCAAATGGATAAACAAAATTGCATTCCTTAATGGATTTATTAAAGAAGAGTTGTATATGATGCAACCAGAAGGTTTTGTCAATCCTAAAGGTACTAACAAAATATGCAAGCTCCAGCGATCCATCTATGGACTGGTGCAAGCATCTCGGAGTTGGAATATACGCTTTGATAAGTTGATCAAAGCATATAGTTTTATACAGACTTGCGGTGAAGCCTGTATTTACAAGAAAGTGAGTGGGAGCACTACAGCATTTCTGATAAGTATATGTGAATGACATATTGTTGATCGGAGATAATGTAGAATTATTCTGCAAAGCATAAAGGAATGTTTGAAAGGAGTTTTTCAAAGAAAGACCTCGGTGAAGCTGCTTACATATTGAGCATCAAGATCTATAGAGATAGATCAAGACGCTTGATAAGTTTTTCAATGAGTACATACCTTGACAAGATTTTGAAGTAGTTCAAAATGGAACAGTCAAAGAAGGAGTTCTTGCCTGTGTTACAAGGTGTGAAGTTGAGTAAGACTCAAAACCCGACCACGCAGAAGATAGAGAGAGAATGAAAGTCATTCCCTATGCCTCAGCCATAGGTTCTATAAAGTATGCCATGCTGTGTACCAGACCTATTGTATACCCTGCCCTGAGTTTGGCAAGGGAGTACAATAGTGATCTAGGAGTAGATCACTGGACATTGGTCAAAATTATCCTTAGTGGAATAAGGATATGTTTCTCGATTATGGAGGTGACAAAAGGTTCGTCGTAAAGGGTTACGTCAATGCAAGTTTTGACACTGATCCAGATGACTCAAAGTCTCAATCTGGATACATATTGAAAGTGGGAGCAATTAGCTAGAGTAGCTCCGTGCAGAGCATTGTTGACATAGAAATTTGCAAAATACATACGGATCTGAATGTAGCAGACCCGTTGACTAAACTTCCCTCACAAGCAAAACATGATCACACCTTAGTACTCTTTGGGTAATAATCACATAGCGATGTGAACTAGATTATTGACTCTAGTAAACCCTTTGGGTGTTGGTCACATGACGATGTGAACTATGGGTGTTAATCACATGGTGATGTGAACTATTGATGTTAAATCACATGGCGATGTGAACTAGATTATTGACTCTAGTGCAAGTGGGAGACTGAAGGAAATATGCCCTAGAGGCAATAATAAAGTTATTATTTATTTCCTTATATCATGATAAATGTTTATTATTCATGCTAGAATTGTATTAACCGGAAACATAATACATGTGTGAATACATAGACAAACAGAGTGTCACTAGTATGCCTCTACTTGACTAGCTCGTTGATCAAAGATGGTTAAGTTTCCTAACCATAGACATGAGTTGTCATTTGATTAACGGGATCACATCATTAGGAGAATGATGTGATTGACTTGACCCATTCCGTTAGCATAGCACTTGATCGTTTAGTTTGTTGCTATTGCTTTCTTCATGACTTATACATGTTCCTATGACTATGAGATTATGCAACTCCCGTTTACCGGAGGAACACTTTGTGTGCTACCAAACGTCACAACGTAACTGGGTGATTATAAAGGTGCTCTACAGGTGTCTCCGAAGGTACTTGTTGGGTTGGCGTATTTCGAGATTAGGATTTGTCACTCCGATTGTCGGAGAGGTATCTCTGGGCCCACTCGGTAATGCACATCACTATAAGCCTTGCAAGCATTGCAACTAATGAGTTAGTTGCGGGATGATGTATTACGGAACGAGTAAAGAGACTTGCCGGTAACGAGATTGAACTAGGTATTGAGATACCGACGATCGAATCTCGGGCAAGTAACATACCGATGACAAAGGGAACAACGTATGTTGTTATGCGGTTTGACCGATAAAGATCTTCGTAGAATATGTAGGAGCCAATATGAGCATCCAGGTTCCGCTATTGGTTATTGACCGGAGACGTGTCCCGGTCATGTCTACATAGTTCTCGAACCCGTAGGGTCCGCACGCTTAAAGTTCGATGACGGTTATATTATGAGTTTATGTGTTTTGATGTACCGAAGGAGTTCGGAGTCCCGAATGAGATCGGGGACATGATGAGGAGTCTCGAAATGGTCGAGACGTAAAGATCGATATATTGGACAACTATATTCGGACATCGGAAAGGTTCCGAGTGATTCGAGTATTTTCGGGAGTACCGGGTAGTTACGGGAATTCGTATTGGGCCTTAATGGGCCATACGGGAAAGGAGAGAAAGGCCTCAGAGGGTGGCCGCACCCCTCCCCATGGGCTGGTCCGAATTGGACTAGGGAGGGGAGGCGCCCCCTTCCTTCCTTCTCCTTTTCCCTTCCCTTTTCTTTCCTCCTACTCCTACTACTTGGAAGGGTTCCTAGTTCTACTAGGAAAGGGGGAATCCTACTCCCGGTGGGAGTAGGACTCCCCTAGGGCGCGCCATAGAGAGGGACGGCCCTTCCCCTCCTCCACTCCTTTATATACTGGGGCAGGGGGCACCCCAAAGACACAACAATTGATCCCTTGGATCTCTTAGCCGTGTCCGGTGCCCCCCTCCACCATAATCCACCTCGGTCATATCGTAGCGGTGCTTAGGCGAAGCCCTGCGTCGGTAGAACATCATCATCATCACCACGCCGTCGTGCTGACGAAACTCTCCCACAACACTCGGCTGGATCGGAGTTCGAGGGACGTCATCGAGTTGAACGTGTGCAGAACTCGGAGTTGCCGTGCGTTCGGTACTTGATCGGTCGGATCGTGAAGACGTGCGACTACATCAACCACGTTGTGCTAAAGCTTTTGCTTTCGGTCTATGAGGGTACGTGGACACACTCTCTCCTCTCGTTGCTATGCATCACCATGATCTTGAGTGTGCGTAGGATTTTTTTTTTGAAATTACTACGTGCCCCAACAGGGATGTCACTAGCCTTGTCACAAATTGTTCCAAAAGTCTTGTTACCCCAATCCGTTGCGAAAATGTTGATCTTATGAACATCCTCCAATCCTTCCCGGTCAAGCTTTCCCCTTTACAATGAAATACATTGGGTTGCCTTTATATGTCAAGAGGTTGAAGAGAATTCACTACCAGCCCCTCGAGGACAAGATTGCAGGCCAGCTCACCCCTTGGGTGGGAAGGTGTTGGGGAACGTAGCAATTTCAAAAATTTCCTACGCACACGCAAGATCATGGTGATGCATAGCAACGAGAGGGGAGAGTGTTGTCTACATAACCTCGTAGACCGAAAGCGGAAGTGTTAGCACAACGCGGTTGATGTAGTCGTACGTCTTCACGGCCCGACCGATCAAGCACCGAAACTATGGCACCTCCAAGTTCTAGCACACGTTCAGCTCGATGACGATCCCCGGACTCCGATCCAGCAGAATGTCGGGGAAGAGTTCCGTTAGCACGACGGCGTGGTGACGATCTTGATGTTCTACCGTCCCAGGGCTTCACGTAAGCACCGCTACAATATTATCAAGGATTATGGTGGAGGAGGGCACTGCACACGGCTAATAGATCTCAAGGATCAATTGTTGTGTCTATAGGGTGCCCCTTGGCCACGTATATAAAGGAGTGGAGGAGGGGGGAGAGGGCCGGCCCCTATGGCGCGCCCTGGAGGAGTCCTACTCCCACCGGGAGTAGGATTCCCCCCTTCCAAGTAGTAGGAGTAGGAGTCAAGGCAAGGGAAGGGAGAAAAGAAGGAAGGAGGGGGCGCAGCCCCTCCCCCTAGTCCAATTCGGACTAGGCCTTGGGGGGGCGCCCAACCTCTCCTCTCTCTTTCCCCTAAAGCCTAATAAGGCCCATATACTCACTATGTTGATCATATCTACTATATGATTCACGCTCGACCTTTCGGTCTTCGTGTTTCGAGGCCATATCTGTTATATGCTAGGCTCGTCAAGTGTAACCTGAGTATTCTGCGTGTCCAACTGTTTTGCACCCGTTGTATTTGAACATAGAGCCTATCACACCCGATCATCACGTGGTGTCTCAGCACGAAGAACTTTCGCAACAGTGCATACTCAGGGAGAACACTTATACTTTGATAATTTAGTGAGGGATCATCTTATAATGCTACCGTCAATCAAAGCAAGATAAGATGCATAAAAGATAAACATCACATGCAATCAATATAAGTGATATGATATGGCCATCATCATCTTGTACTTGTGATCTCCATCTCCGAAGTACCGTCATGATCACCATCGTCACCGGCGTGACACCTTGATCTCCATCGTAGCATCGTTGTTGTCTCGCCAATCTTATGCTTCCACGACTATCGCTATCGCTTAGTGATAAAGTAAAGCATTACAGCGCGATTGCATTGCATACAATAAAGCGACAACCATATGGCTCCTGCCAGTTGCTGATAACTCGGTTACAAAACATGATCATCTCATACAATAAAATTTAGCATCATGTCTTGACCATATCACATCACAACATGCCCTGCAAAAACAAGTTAGACGTCCTCTACTTTGTTGTTGCAAGTTTTACGTGGCTGCTACGGGCTTAGCAAGAACCGTTCTTACCTACTCATCAAAACCACAACGATAGTTTGTCAAGTTGGTGCTGTTTTAACCTTCGCAAGGACCGGGCGTAGCCACACTTGGTTCAACTAAAGTTGGAGAAACTGACACCCGCCAGCCACCTGTGTGCAAAGCACGTCGGTAGAACCAGTCTCGCGTAAGCGTATGCGTAATGTCGGTCCGGGCCGCTTCATCCAACAATACCGCCGAACTAAAGTATGACATGCTGGTAAGCAGTATGACTTATATCGCCCACAACTCACTTGTGTTCTACTCGTGCACAACATCAACGTATAAAACCTAGGCTCGGATGCCACTGTTGGGGAACGTAGCAATTTCAAAATTTTCCTACGCACACGCAAGATCATGGTGATGCATAGCAACAAGAGGGGAGAGTGTTGTCTACGTACCCTCGTAGACCGGAAGCGGAAGCATTAGCACAACGCGGTTGATGTAGTCGTACGTCTTCACGGCCCGACCGATCAAGCACCGAAACTATGGCACCTCCGAGTTCTAGCACACGTTCAACTCGATGACGATCCCCAGACTCTGATCCAGTAGAATGTCGGGGAAGAGTTCCGTCAGCACGACGGCGTGGTGACGATCTTGATGTTCTACTGTCGCAGGGCTTCACCTAAGCACCGCTACAATATTATCGAGGATTATGGTGGAGGAGGGCACCGCACACGGCTAATAGATCTCAAGGATCAATTATTGTGTCTATGGGGTGCCCCTTGGCCACGTATATAAAGGAGTGGAGGAGGGGGAGAGGGCCGGCCCCTATGGCGCGCCCTGGAGGAGTCCTACTCCCACCGGGAGTAGGATTCCCCCCTTCCAAGTAGTAGGAGTAGGAGTCAAGGCAAGGGAAGGGAGAAGAGAAGGAAGGAGGGGGCGCAGCCCCCCCCCCCCTAGTCCAATTCGGACTAGACCTTGGGGGGGCTCCCAACCTCTCCTCTCTCTTTCCCCTAAAGCCTAATAAGGCCCATATACTCCCCGGCGAATTCCCGTAACTCTCCGGTACTCCGACAAATACCCGAATCACACGGAACCTTTCCGATGTCCGAATATAGTCGTCCAATATATCGATCTTTACGTCTCGACCATTTCGAGACTCCTCGTCATGTCCCCGATCTCATCCGGGACTCCGAACTCCTTCGGTACATCAAAACTCATAAACTCATAATATAACTGTCATCGAAACCTTAAGCGTGCGGACCCTACGGGTTCGAGAACTATGTAGACATGACCGAGACACATCTCCGGTCAATAACCAATAGCGGAACCTGGATGCTCATATTGGCTCCCACATATTCTACGAAGATCTTTATCGGTCAAACCGCATAATAGCATACGTTGTTCCCTTTGTCATCGGTATGTTACTTGCCTGAGATTCGATCGTCGGTATCTCAATACCTAGTTCAATCTCGTTACCGACAAGTCTCTTTTACTCGTTCCGTAATACATCATTCCGCAACTAACTTATTAGTTGCAATGCTTGCAAGGCTTAAGTGATGTGCATTATCGAGAGGGCCCAGAGATACCTCTCCGACAATCGGAGTGACAAATCCTAATCTTGAAATACGCCAACCCAACAAGTACCTTCGGAGACACCTATAGAGCACCTTTATAATCACCCAGTTACGTTGTGACGTTTGGTAGCACACAAAGTGTTCCTCCGGTAAACGGGAGTTGCATAATCTCATAGTCATAGGAACATGTATAAGTTATGAAGAAAGCAATAGCAACAAACTAAACGATCAAGTGCTAAGCTAATGTAATGGGTCAAGTCAATCACATCATTCTACTCATGATGTGATCCCGTTAATCAAATGACAACTCATGTCTATGGCTAGGAAACATAACCATCTTCGATCAACGAGCTAGTCAAGTAGAGGCATACTAGTGACACTCTGTTTGTCTATGTATTCACACATATATTATGTTCCTGGTTAATACAATTCTAGCATAAATAATAAACATTTATCATGAAATGAGGAAATAAATAATAACTTTATTATTGCCTTTAGGGCATATTTCTTTCAGTCTCCCACTTGCACTAGAGTCAATAATCTAGTTCACATCGCCATGTGATTTAACATCAATAGTTCACATCACCATGTGATTAACACCCATAGTTCACATCGATATCTGACCAACACCCAAAGGGTTTACTAGAGTCAATAATCTAGTTCACATCGCTATGTGATTAACACCCAAAAGAGTACTGAGGTGTGATCAAGTTTTGCTTGTGAGAGAAGTTTAGTCAACGGGTCTGCCACATTCAGGTCCGTAATGCTCTACATGGAGCTACTCTAGCTAATTGCTCCCACTTTCAAAATGTATCTAGATTGAGACTTAGAGTCATCTGGATCTGTGTCAAAACTTCCATTAACGTAACCCTTTACGATGAAACTTTTGTCACCTTCATAATCGAGAAACATATCCTTATTCCACTAAGGATAATTTTGACCAATGTCCAGTGATCTACTCCTAGATCACTATTGTACTCCCTTGCCAAACTCAGGGCAGGGTATACAATAGGTCTGGTACACAGCATGGCATACTTTATAGAACCTATGGCTGAGGCATAGGGAATGAATTTCATTCTCTCTCTGTCTTCTGCCATGGTCGGGTTTTGAGTCTTACTCAACTTCACACCTTCGTAACACAGGCAAGAACTCCTTCTTTGACTGTTCCATTTTGAACTACTTCAAAATCTTGTCAAGGTATGTACTCATTGAAAAACTTATCAAGCGTCTTGATCTATCTCTAGAGATCTTGATGCTCAATATGTAAGCAGCTTCACCGAGGTCTTTCTTTGAAAAACTCCTTTCAAACATTCCTTTATGCTTTGCAGAATAATTCTACATTATCTCCGATCAACAATATGTCTTTCACATATACTTATCAGAAATGATGTAGTGCTCCCACTCACTTTCTTGTAAATACAGGCTTCACCGCAAGTCTGTATAAAACTATATGCTTTGATCAACTTATCAAAGCGTATATTCCAACTCCGAGATGCTTACACCAGTCCATAGATGGATCGCTGGAGCTTGCATATTTTGTTAGTGCCTTTAGGATTGACAAAACCTTCTGGTTGCATCATATACAACTCTTCTTTAATAAATCCATTAAGGAATGCAGTTTTGTTTATCCATTTGCCAGATTTCATAAAATGCGGCAATTTCTAACATGATTCGGACATACTTAAGCATAGATACGAGTGAGAAACTCTCATCGTAGTCAACACCTTGAACTTGTCGAAAACCTTTTTGCGACAATTCTAGCTTTGTAGATAGTAACATTACTATCAGCATCCGTCTTCCTCTTGAAGATCCATTTAATCTCAATGGCTCGCTAATCATTGGGCAAGTCAATCAAAGTCCATACTTTGTTCTCATACATGGATCTCATCTCAGATTTCATGGCCTCAAGCCATTTCGCGGAATCTGGGCTCATCATCGCTTCCTCATAGTTCGTAGGCTCGTCATGGTCAAGTAACATGACCTCCGGAACAGGATTACCGTACCACTTTGGTGCGGATCTCACTCTGGTTTACCTACGAGGTTCGGTAGTAACTTGATCTGAAGTTACATGATCATCATCATTAGCTTCCTCACTAATCGATGTAGTAGTCACAGGAACAGATTTCTGTGATGAACTACTTTCCAATAAGGGAGCAGGTAGAGTTACCTCATCAAGTTCTACTTTCCTCCCACTCACTTCTTTCGAGACAAACTCCTTTTCTAGAAAGGATCCATTCAAAGCAACGAATATATTGCCTTCGGATCTGTGATAGAAGGTGTACCCAACATTTTCTTTTGGGTATCCTATGAAGACGCACTTCTCCGATTTGGGTTAGAGCTTATCAGGTTGAAACTTTTTCACATAAGCATTGCAACCTCAAACTTTAAGAAACGACAGCTTAGGTTTCTTGCCAAACCATAGTTCATACGGTGTCGTCTCAACGGATTTAGATGGTGCCCTATTTAACGTGAATGCAGCTGTCTCTAATGCATAACCCCAAAACGATAGTGGTAGATCGGTAAGAGACATCATAGATCGCACTATATCTAATAAAGTACGGTTATGACGTTCGGACACACCATTATGCTGTGGTGTTCCAGGTGGCGTGAGTAGTGAAACTATTTCACATTGTTTTTAACTGAAGGCCAAACTCGTAACTCAAATATTTTACTTCTACGATCATATCTTAGAAACTTTCATTTTTTTGTTACGATGATTGTCCACTTCACTCTGAAATTCTTTGAACTTTTCAAATATTTCAGACTTGTGTTTCATCAAGTAGATATACTCATATCTTCTCAAACCATCTGTGAAGATCATAAAATAATGATACTTGCTGTGAGCCTTGACACTCATCGGACCGCATACATCAGTATGTATTATTTCTAATAAGTCAGTTGCTCGCTCCGTTGTTCCGGAGAACGGAGTCTTAGTCATCTTGCCCATGAGGCATGGTTCGCAAGCATCAAGTGATTCATAATAAAGTGATTCCAAAAGTCCATCAGCATGGAGTTTCTTCATGCGCTTTACACCAATATAACCTAAACGGCAGTGCCACAAATAAGTTGCACTATCATTATTAACTTTGCATCTTTTGGTTTCAGTATTATGAATATGTGTATCACTACGATCGAGATCCAACGAACCATTTTCATTGGGTGTGTAACCATATAAGGTTTTATTCATGTAAACAGAACAACAATTTATTCTCTTACTTAAATGAATAACCGTATTGCAATAAACATGATCAAATCATATTCATGCTCAATGCAAACACCAAATAACACTTATTTAGGTTCAACACTAATCCAGAAAGTGTGCGATGATGATCATATCAATCTTGGAACCACTTCCAACACACATCGTCACTTTACCCTTAACTAGTCTCTGTTCATTCTGCAACTCCCGTTTCGAGTTACTACTCTTAGCAACTGAACCAGTATTAAATACCGGGGGTTGCTACGAACACTAGTAAAATACACATCAATAATCCGTATATCAAATATGCCTTTGTTCACTTTGCCATCCTTCTTATCCACCAAATACTTGGGACAGTTTCGCTTCCAGTGACCAGTCCCTTTACAGTAGAAGCACTTAGTCTCAGGCTTAGGACCAGACTTGGGCTTCTTCACTTGAGCAACAACTTGCTTGCCGTTCTTCTTGAAGTTCCCCTTCTTCCCTTTGCCCTTTTCTTGAAACTAGCGGTCTTGTCTACCATCAACATTTGATGTTTTTCTTGATTTCTATCTTCGTTGTTTTCAGCATTACGAAGAGCTTGGGAATCGTTTCCATTATCCTTGCATATTATAGTTCATCACGAAGTTCTACTAACTTGGTGATGGTGACTAGAGAATTTTGTCAATCACTATTTTATCTGGAAGATTAACTCCCACTTGATTCAAGCGATTGTAGTACCCAGACAATCTGAGCACATGCTCACTGCTTGAGCTATTCTCCTCCATCTTTTAGCTATAGAACTTGTTGGAGACTTCATATCTCTCAACTCAAGTATTTGCTTGAAATATTAACTTCAACTCCTGGAACATCTCATATGGTCCATGACGTTCAAAACGTCTTTGAAGTCCCGATTCTAAGCCGTTTAAGCATGGTGCACTAAACTATCAAGTAGTCATCATATTGAGCTAGCCAAATGTTCATAACATCTGCATTTGCTCCTGCAATAGGTCTTTCACCTAGCGGTGCATCAAAGACATAATTCTTCTGTGCAGCAATGAGGATAAACCTCAGATCACGGATCCAACCCGCATCATTGCTACTAACATCTTTCAACCTAGTTTTCTCTAGGAACATATCAAAAATAAAATAGGGGAGCTAAACGCGAGCTATTGATCTACAACATAGATATGCTACTACTACCAAGACTAAGTTCATGATAAATTAAAGTTCAATTAATCATATTACTTAAGAACTCCCACTTAGATAGACATCCCTCTAATCCTCTAAGTGATCACGTGATCCAAATCAACTAAACCATGTCCGATCATCACATGAGATGGAGTAGTTTCAATGGTGAACATCACTATGTTGATCATATCTACTATATGATTCACGCTCGACCTTTCGGTCTCCGTGTTCCGAGGCCATATCTGTTATATGCTAGGCTCGTCAAGTTTAACCTGAGTATTCTGCGTGTCCAACTGTTTTGCACCCGTTGTATTTGAACATAGAGCCTATCACACCCGATCATCACGTGGTGTCTCAGCACGAAGAACTTTCGCAACGGTGCATACTCAGGGAGAACACTTATACTTTGATAATTTAATGAGGGATCATCTTATAATGCTACCGTCAATCAAAGCAAGATAAGATGCATAAAAGATAAACATCACATGCAATCAATATAAGTGATATGATATGGCCATCATCATCTTGTACTTGTGATCTCCATCTCCGAAGTACCGTCATGATCACCATCATCACCGGCGTGACACCTTTATCTCCATCGTAGCATCGTTGTCATCTCGCCAATCTTATGCTTCCATGACTATTGCTATCGCTTAGTGATAAAGTAAAGCATTACAGCGCGGTTGCATTGCATACAATAAAGCGACAACCATATGGCTCCTGCCAGTTGCTGATAACTCGGTTATAAAACATGATCATCTCATACAATAAAATTTAGCATCATGTTTTAACCATATCACATCACAACATGCCCTGCAAAAACAAGTTAGACGTCCTCTACTTTGTTGTTGCAAGTTTTACGTGGCTGCTACGGGCTTAGCAAGAACCGTTCTTACCTACTCATCAAAACCACAATGATAGTTTGTCAAGTTGGTGTTGTTTTAACCTTCGCAAGGACCGGGCGTAGCCACACTTGGTTCAACTAAAGTTGGAGAAACTGACACCCGCCAGCCACCTGTGTGCAAAGCACGTCGGTAGAACCAGTCTCGCGTAAGCGTATGCGTAATGTCGGTCCGGGCCGCTTCATCCAACAATACCGCCGAACTAAAGTATGACATGCTGGTAAGCAGTATGACTTATATCGCCCACAAATCACTTGTGTTATACTCGTGCACAACATCAACGTATAAAACCTAGGCTTGGATGCCACTGTTGGGGAACGTAGCAATTTCAAAAATTTCCTACGCACACGCAAGATCATGGTGATGCATAGCAACAAGAGGGGAGAGTGTTGTCTACGTACCCTCGTAGACCGGAAGCGAAAGCGTTAGCACAACGCGGTTGATGTAGTCGTACGTCTTCACGGCCCGACCGATCAAGCACCGAAACTACGACACCTCCGAGTTCTAGCACACGTTCAACTCGATGACGATCCCCGGACTCTGATCCAGTAGAATGTCGGGGAAGAGTTCCGTCAGCACGACGGCGTGGTGACGATCTTGATGTTCTACTGTCGCAGGGCTTCACCTAAGCACCGCTACAATATTATCGAGGATTATGGTGGAGGAGGGCACCGCACACGGCTAATAGATCTCAAGGATCAATTGTTGTGTCTATGGGGTGCCCCTTGGCCACGTATATAAAGGAGTGGAGGAGGGGGGAGAGGGCCGGCCCCTATGGCGCGCCCTGGAGGAGTCCTACTCCCACCGGGAGTAGGATTCCCCCCTTCCAAGTAGTAGGAGTAGGAGTCAAGGCAAGGGAAGGGAGAAGAGAAGGAAGGAGGGGGCGCAGCCCCTCCCCCTAGTCCAATTCGGACTAGGCCTTGGGGGGCGCCCAACCTCTCCTCTCTCTTTCCCCTAAAGCCTAATAAGGCCCATATACTCCCCGGCGAATTCCCGTAACTCTCCGGTACTCCGAAAAATACCCAAATCATTCGGAACCTTTCCGATGTCCGAATATAGTCGTTCAATATATCGATCTTTACGTCTCGACCATTTCGAGACTCCTCGTCATGTCCTCGATCTCATCCGGGACTCCGAACTCCTTCGGTACATCAAAACTCATAAACTCATAATATAACTGTCATCGAAACCTTAAGCATGCGGACCCTACGGGTTCGAGAACTATGTAGACATGACCGAGACACGTCTCCGGTCAATAACCAATAGCGGAACCTGGATGCTCATATTGGCTCCCACATATTCTACAAAGATCTTTATCGGTCAAACCGCATAACAACATACGTTGTTCCCTTTGTCATCGGTATGTTACTTGCCCGAGATTCGATCGTCGGTATCTCAATACCTAGTTCAATCTCGTTACCGGCAAGTCTCTTTTACTCGTTCCGTAATACATCATCCCGCAACTAACTTATTAGTTGCAATGCTTGCAAGGCCTAAGTGATGTGCATTATCGAGAGGGCCCAGAGATACCTCTCCGACAATCGGAGTGACAAATCCTAATCTCGAAATACGCCAACCCAACAAGTACCTTCGGAGATACTTGTAGAGCACCTTTATAATCACCCAGTTACGTTGTGACGTTTGGTAGCACACAAAGTGTTCCTCCGGTAAACGGGAGTTGCATAATCTCATAGTCATAGGAACATGTATAAGTTATGAAGAAAGCAATAGCAACAAACTAAACGATCAAGTGCTAAGCTAATTGTTACGGCATATCTCTCTCAAGGTAGTTTTGGTTGATGACAACATGTTTGCGGACTAATCTTGTGCGTTGAATTATTCTCAGATTCTCCCCTGGCACGAGACGCTTTCTTCCCCTCGTAGTGTATTTCAAGACGGTGTAGCTCTTTCGTTTCTTTCTAGGTGGACTAGTTGCGTAGAGGGCACCGTACTATCAAGAGGGGGTATGCTGGGGTTTCGCTTGGGTGGAATCATCACGTACACATCAACTTCTCACCCTCCGAGCTTTTCCTGTCCATTGAAGAGATCTCTCATCTCTTCCTTGTTCTGTCTAGGTCTAAGCGGCAGTACCGCGCACCCAGCGGTAGTACCGCTGAGAAGCCACAAGCGGCAGTACCGCTTCGCAGCGGTAGTACCACCGTGGCTCCACAGCAGTAGTACCGCTGGGGGCCTGGGTCCTCTGCTGGTCCTCAGCTTATTTGAGAGATCCCTTCTCTCTCTCGCGCGCCCCAGCGGTAGTACCGCACTGCCTGCGGTACTACGGCCGGCGGGTCACAAGTGGCAGTACCGCTCCATAGCGGTACTACCGCCCTTGACCCCACTGCCGTAGTACCGCTGGGTAGTTTGGCTCCTACCGCCTTGATTCGAGAGGTCTTTTTCTCGTGTCGGGTTTGGCGGCACTAGTCACGGTTGTAGTGGCGGTAGTACCGTTCCAGGAGCGGTAGTACCGCCCTACCACCACGGTAGTACCGCATTTGGGTCCGTTCCCTACTAAGTCTCCTCAGTGCGGCAGTATAGCTGGTTGGCGCGGCAGTACCGTCGCCTGGCGGTAGTACCGCCCCCTCTCAGCGGTAGTACCGCCCTGTGCGGGGCTGGTTGGTGGGGGGCAACGAGATTGTTGCCCCCACTATAAAAGGGAGTCCCCTTCCTTCTTCTCACCCACTTCTTCCTCCCCCAAGCTCCATTTATTGCTCAAGCTCCATTAAATACTCCAAGCTTCATTTCCGCCCGATCTATCTCTCTAGCCAATCAAATTTGTTGATTTGCTCGGGAGTGGTTGAGAAGGCCCCGATCTACACTTCCACCAAGGGATTTCCAATTCCCCCACTCATCCCTAGCGGATCTTGTTACTCATGGGTGTTTGAGCACCCTAGACGGTTGAGGTCACCTTGGAGCCATATTCCATTGTGGTGAAGCTTCGTGGTCTTGTTGGGAGCCTCCGATTAAGTTGTGGAGATTGCCCCAACCTTGTTTGTAAAGGTTCGGTCGCCGCCTTCAAGGGCACCAATAGTGGAATCACGGCATCTCGCATTGTGTGAGGGCGTGAGGAGAATACGGTGACCCTAGTGGCTTCTTGGAGAGCATTGTGCCTCCACACCGCTCCAACGGAGACGTACTTCCCCTCAAAGGAAGGAACTTCGGTAACACATCCTCGTCTCCACCGGATCCACTCTTGGTTATCTCTTACCTTTACTTGTGCAAGCTCTTTATTATTTCTACCCTTGCTTGCTCGTATGCTTGTTGTTATTGCATCATATAGGTTGCTCACCTAGTTGCACATCTAGACAACCTACTTTGATGCAAAGTTTAATTGGTAAAGAAAAGCTAAAAATTAGTAGTTGCCTATTCACCCCCCCTCTAGTCAACCATATCGATCCTTTCAATTGGTATCAGAGCCTCGTCTCTTTATTAAGGACTTTACCGTCCAAAGAGTATGGTTGATACTGTAGACTGTGTGGAGGAACACTCCGGTGTGAATCTGATCTCGTCTACAGGGGATGGGGGAACTTCGGTCTCTCGTGAGGAGTTCAATGTGGCCTTGGAGACATTGAAAACCTCCATGACGACCGAAGTTGAAAGCATGTTTACTAAATTTCTTGAGGGGCTTAAACTACCCACCGCACCGTTGAAAGTGGGTGATTCCGCCAACAAGGTGTCGGATGCTATCCCCGACAAGGGGGAAGCTAGTAGTGAAAAGGCTCCTTCTTCTAGTGGCAAGAATGGCACCGGCATCTTTGCCCATGTGGAACCACCACTTGTTTATGGTGGACCGGTTCCTTCCACTCATTTGAATCATGCCGGTCCTCACCCTAAGATTGTGAAAAATGAGGATTTTGATTCTTGGGTTTACTGCTTTAAACGTCATTTAAACCATGTGAACACTAACCTTTGGAGAATCATTGAAGAAGGTTTCTATCCACATGATCCAAGCAACTTCACTCCTCGAGAACCCGCGGACAATCAATTCAATGAGAATGCTCTCTTCATCATTCAAGATGCAATTCCACCCGAAGACCTACCTCATCTTCGTCCCTTCGCCTTGGCCAAAGATGCATGGCATTGTGTTGTGTCTCTACCGGGGAAGCGCAAGCATTCAACGCTCCAACTATGAAGTGGTACAAGATGAGGCCGATGAGTTTGCAATGAAGGAAGATGAAGAACCTCGTGAGCTTTATCGGAGAGTAACCAAACTCACGGTCTCACTACGAGATCACGGGAGCAAGGACATGGATGACAATTGGATCAAGCGCAAATTCCTCAAGGCAATGATGCCCTACCACAAGGCCATGTCCTCCGTCATTCGTCAAAGACCGGACTTCCACACTTTGACCTCAAGCGAAGTGTTGGATGAGTTTGTGGCCATGAACATTTTGGACAAGACCGTCGACAATGCGGTGCTCCGTTCTCAACGGGCAAAGAAGCCTAACCTTGCATTGAAGGCCAAGCTCACCGTGGAAGAAGAAGAAGAGGAAGAAGAGGAGAGCAACCCCGAAGATACAAAGTATGCATATCATGAACACATGGCACTTGCTTCAAGGCAATTTTGGAGCAAGAAAAACTCGAGGCCCAACTTTAGCAAAAACAACTCGAGTGGCACAAGGGGCAAGCAATGTGTAAGAACTTGCTACAATTGCGGCAACGTGAGTCATTTCGTTGCGGAATGCCCTTATGAGAAGAGGGAAGACAATGGTGGCAAACTCATTCGAAAGGACAAGGCCAAGTCGTTCCCCAACAAGAACAACTTCACCAAGAAGACTCCTCCCAAGGCTTTGGTTGTGCAAGAAGAGTACAATGAGGATGATGACGATGATGAAGATGATGAGTCGGTTGCCATGGCCTCCGTTGCCATTGCAACAATGTCACGAGTGTCTCTCTTCGACTCACCCAACGAGAGCATCACCGCCAAGTGCCTCATGGCTAAAGCCACCAACAAGGTAACCTCCAACATCAAAACTACCATCATTAATCATCCTTCCCAAATGGATTGCATTAATGAACTTGAGGGAGCTAATGTGGAGGCTAACGAGTTTGAGGCTTTTATGGGCAAACTCAAGGGAAAATTGAAGAAGCACTTTGTTGCTCTCTTGGAACAACTTGGTAAGGCCAATGACATGATCGAGGCTCACGAAGACACCATCTCTAAGATGGAAGGGCATAGTCGTGACTATGCCGATGAGATTTCGGATCTTTCCAATGCTCTTGAGGAAGAGCCTGGTCTTCGTTTGGCTCTTGAGGAGTTACACAACGTTGACCATGCTAAGTTATAGAAAGATTATGATCATGCCCTCATTGTTTCTCATGTGCTAAATTCCGAGAAGGCTAAACTCGGGGTTGATCTTGCTAGACTCAAAGAGGAGTTTGATATACTTGACAAGGCCCACAAGGCCTTGAAGGGTATTCACGCTAGTCTCAAGGAGTCTCATGATCAACTCCAAGTGAAGCTAACTAAGGAGAAAGCAACTTTTCCTCATATGGTTTTAATTGATAATGCAAATGCTACTAACCCGTGTTGTGAGCATATACATCTTGTTGAGGAAAATGCTAAGTTGAAGGAGCAACTTGAGAGAGGTCTTGCGACTTGCATACAAGGCAAGAAGAACCTCAACGATCTCTTGATCAACCAAAAGGGAGGTGTGGCCAAGGAAGGGGTTGGGTACGTGCCCGACTCCAAGAACAAGAAGAAGAATGACAAGACCAAATGACCTCCTCCCCTCATGCAAACCTTTATGAGGGAGGGAGAGAGTGCCCCCGAGGAGAAGAAGAAGAACAATGTCAAGAAGGGCAATGTCATCCCTCCCAACAAAGCTGGCGATTTTAATCCTTCTTATGTGTTATGCCGTGCTAGTGATGGGCATGTTTATGCCAAATTTGTTGGTTCTCTTCATGAGTACATTGAATGGTCTATTTGGGTTCCTAAGACCCTTGTTACTAACATCAAAGGATCCATTACAAAATGGGTACTGACGGTGTCCTAGACTAGGGGGTACTCAACACGTCATCTCCCAATCTGTTAGATTAGGCCGAGGACCCCCGTGGCCGTATACTCATGGGCCAGTTCGGACAGCTGCTGCATACAAGGAAGATTCCACAAGACTTGGCGATCAAGACAAGGACTCCACCCCACCGGCGTATTCGGCTAGGATTCTTGTTATCCTAGGCCTCTGGTGCATTATATAAACTGAGGCCAGGCTAGTCGATAGATATATATAACATACACATCAACAATCATACCATAGGCTAGCTTCTAGGGTTTAGCCTCCTTGATCTCGTGGTAGATCTACTCTTGTACTACCCATATCATCAATATTAATCAAGCAGGACATAGGGTTTTACCTCCATCAAGAGGGCCCGAACCTGGGTAAAACATCGTGTCTCATGCCTCCTATTACCATCGATCCTAGACGCACAGTTCGGGACCCCCCTACCCGAGATCCGCCGGTTTTGACACCGACATTGGTGCTTTCATTGAGAGTTTCATTGTGTGATTGACAAAAGGATTGATGACTCGCCTGCAGATCAACTGCGACTTTGGCGTCTTCGTCACCAGTTCGACTGGTCACCTTGGTTCGACCAAGAATTGCGCCCCGTGTTCGGATCACCATGTTCGGACGAGGGCCTTCATCAAACATCAACTCCGATCTCTATCAAGATCACGGAGGAATCATCTATGGAGCTCGGGGTCTCGACGTCAACATTGCGCTCAAGCGACCGTGCTGTTTTTTTGGACAGCGAACTCGTATCTGCCGCCACCTCCTCCTCGAGTATCGCTTTGACGATCACTTTGGTGGAATTGTGCGTAATTGAGTCTATAACAACTCTGGAAAATTTCGTCGAGTTCCGATGGAGGAATCTCTGGCAATCCACGATATACCGGAGCCCTGTCAAATCTGGATGGGAATTTGGATGAGTTTAGGGCGTGGTGTCCAGCTTCTAGCTCGGCGCCCTTTGGAAGATCCAACCGTTGATCGTCTGAGGAATTCCTATATCTACCACCTCTCAAAATTTCAGCTCGATCCGACCGTCCAAACTCCGGAAACCTTCCGATTAGTGCATCACTTTTCGGATCTGTTTTCTGCGCGAAAACGAATCCGACCCGAGTTCATCTTTTTTATGAACGGGATTTCGGACATCCCTTTTGAAGGAAGTTTTGTATGGGGTATTGTGTTTTGTTCCCGAACACATCCCATTAACTTTGAGATCTTTTGAACATGATCTTCAACATCATGCTGGTGTCAAATCAGTCCGACAGTATTACTCCACGGCTGCCGACGTGCGCTAGACACGTCGTCACTTTAGCCGAGCTCAACTTTTTTGGATCATCATCTCGGCAAGCTGAACAAGAGTCCGGCATCGCGAAGGATAAATCATCATCAACATCGCCGCCCCACGGATTACACGGAGCGGGCATACCGGCATCGCCGCACGGTCGCTTCATCAAGCCGGCATCAACCACGTCACGACCTGCATCGACAGGGCCGCACTATTGCTTCTTCAAACTGGTGTCCATCACGCCGACCTACTTCGACTCATCGGCTGCCGTCGAGGCTTCGACATCTCGGCTGGACCGGGGGCTTCGCCATCTCTTCATCAACCTACTCCGGACACTTCGGCGTCACTAGCCGACCAGCTCCGTCATGTTAGCTGGACCGAGGGCTTTGCCTCGGCGAGCCAACCTTTACCAGCATTGCCATGCCATCGTTTTATCGCCCATCAGGCAATGGGTGTGCGGAGCGAGTCCCAATTTTGGGAATCGCCTTCCTTCGGATTGCTACAACAAATAAACCAGGTGCTATTAATCCCAGTATTTTTTGCTTGTTTGGGTTCATTTTTCCCAAGGAATTATTACTCTGGTTTGTCCATGATATGTACATAGGTCTATCAAATGGTGACCGCATTAACGAGGTCGCGTGGTGGTTCGATCAGTTTCCGTACATAGTCCGGCGAACGCCGCATCCGGAGCTCGGACCGACCTATGAATTCAGGCTTTGCCACGCCTTTACTACATCACGCCGACGCCCTGCATCGACATTGGCTTCGACGCCAGGCCATATTTCTTCTATTCCTCACTTTGCATAAATTATTTATTATGCAACATTTTTTTAATTATCATTATTACTATTATCTCCGGTTTGCACTATTTTTTGTGCACAGGAAAATGATCCGGGGACTTCGGCGTCACTCTGCCGGTCTGCATTGATTGTGCTATGTCACCACTTCGGCGTGTTGAGCTCTCCGCTCCGCCACCTCGGGACCATCTTGGGGGATGGAACCTTGCCCCACATCGAGCTTGGACCGCGTCATCAATACCGAACACATTAACCAGCTAAGTCGCTTTCATGCTCAAAGCTTTAATTTCTAACTTGTGCTCGGTTCGACCAAGCATTATACTTTTTTGGAAAAAATTGCTTGTAATTTTTTTTCCTTGTCCAAACTTTGTTTGTGACGCATAAATTCAAATACCCCGTTTACTTGGGGGCTTCCTTTATGAAGCTTTTCCTGTTGCATATGATTATACTTGTACGGCTTCGTTCCTTGTTCGTGTATTACGCCACAATATGCACCATATTGACTTAAGCGATTTGCAAGCTGGGTTGCCTCGCTCCTGTGTTTACCCCTATGTTCCCGATTGTTCGGCTAGGGAGTAAAGGGAGCACCTCTGCGATTGTCATGATCGGGTCAACCGAGCCGGACCTCAGACTAGGTGAAGCCGAAAGCTAGCGCTCTTATAGTTTTCAATGATGGTCGGCACACAACGGAACTCATGAGTACAAAAAATCCATTGCACAAGTCTCATAATAACAATGAGCACCGAAGAAAGGTATCGGTGGGGGTACTATTTTCTTCGAAGATGCTTCTTACACTTCACGGTAATATAGCATAAGTTCCCTGAGCGCGCTTTGTCTGTTACAGCCTTATGGCCTGATTGCCTGGTTATTGGAAACACCGTCGATATTCTCGACCGATGGAGTACATAACACTTTTCGGTCCTTGACCGAAGAGGGAGAAGCTGACGGTCGGTTAATACGCATTTAAAGTTCGGTTGAACATAGATATGATATAAGTACTTCGGTACATGCAATCATTCTTCTACCCAAGTCACTTGGGGGCTCTTAAGTTTATTTGAGCCGTTTTATAATAAGTGTTCTTCTTCTTAGTTGTTGCAAAGTTTTATTATTATTATTTATCACTCCTTTTTTGACACGAGTGTGCGGTCACTAGCCGGGGAGCCTAATTTCTCTCTCAAAACCGCTAGAGTTTAGTTTGCTAAACTGGCCTGATGAGAAGTACTCCGCCCTCGGGATAGGAGGTTGAAGCCGTAGGCTGACCCGCTCGAAGTCTTGGGATAGGATGTATCATGTTAAAGCACAACAGAAGCACTTCTTTTTTCTCAGACCAACTTTCGGATTGGCACCGAACACTTGATATTGTTCGGACGTCATGTTTTTACTGACGTTTCTTGGTTTTCCAAGCTTTTTGGCACTTTTTAAACTATTTGTGCTTCTCCAGCATTAGTCTCGCAGTGCAACGCCGGACACCTTTAGGGATTCGGCAAAAACATTCTCAGATATTGCTATATATGCATCGGTTTCGAATTGTGTCTTCGGTCAATAGTTGGGTTGCCCGCCTCCTGCACTTGCTTCCTACGTTCCGTTTTGTTCGGCTAGGCATGCAAAGGGAGAACCACTGCGATTGTGCTTCCAGCTCACATGGTTAAGCACCTTAGTGGAGAAAGCCAAAAACTGACTTTCACAATAAGCGTAAACTGGTCAGCGATCCGATGACTATGTTAAATGATGGGCCGTTCATAACATTGGCCGAAGTGTTTATGGCTTGACCCCGACTGTCGCCGAACACTACCGGGGGCTATTAACTGGCCTCCCAAACTAAATCCTTAATATTTTGCTCTTACATTAGAGCTGAGGTTTAATGATCATGCTTAGCATGACAACCCAAAGAAAGGAACCGATAGCGGGACCATTTTCTTTGGAAGACATTTCTTCTGTTAAACAGTGATATAACTCTCTGCGTACCTTTGTTTATAAAACCGTATGGCCAGATTGCCTTGTTTGTTGTAAATCTTTGCCCTCATAAAGGCTTTATAAAGTAGGACAAACACTCCTCGGCTACTGGCCGAGGAGGTGGAAGCTGATGGTCGGTCAAACAAAGTTTTGTACAATGCGGATCCGAGCATTAATGACGTGAAGTACTTGGATACATAGAGTCATTACACATAATTTGTGATTTTACTATGGATATTGATCCTTAATTCGGCCACCCGTGCTCGCATTAAGGCTCGGGGGCTACTGGGCTTCGGGCTTATTATTTACAAATATTAAAGGGGCACATCGATCCCCTGATCTGGTGTTGCCACCCGACCAGTGTCTTAGGGGCTACTACATTGCTTGTCCAATGCAGAAAATTTTATGTGCAATATAGTTTCCGAGGAGATTTTGATCCTCAGGTTGGTCGGCCGCACCCAACCTGAGCCTCGGGGACTGAGCACACCGCTTTTAGTGTCCTGAAGTTTTCTGCCGAGCTTGGATTGATCCTCAGGCCGATTTTGCAAATCAACCTGAGTCTCAGCGGCTACTAGGATCAGCGGTCTTACGTCATCCTTCAGGTGCATCTCAGGTTTTAGACCGATACACACCTTGAGGGCTACTGGCTATATATCTCGGCAGAGAATAAATTGCACCAATAAAAAATATTCACAAAAATCGGCCCACATTCGGGGTGGTGCACCACCTCGGAAGCAGCCCGGCATAAAGCTCGGGCACTAGTGGCTGGCTCCATAGAGGGCATTTCCGACATTAAGCTCGGCTAAACTCCTTCAACTTTTTTGAACCAAGGTGATATGACACCTCAGATATAGTCCGACGTTGGAGCTGGGACACTGTCCGGCGTTGGAGCTCGGATACAGTCCGACGTTGGAGCTCGGATACATAGTCCGGCGTTGGAGCTCGGATACATTCCGGCATTAGAGCTGGGAAGCGGTTTGGCGTTGGTGCTCGGCTGCAAAATATACCTCGAATGCAGTCCGGCGTTGGAGCTCGGACGTAAGAGGACACTGCCTCCCGGGAACAACTTCAAACCCGAGGTGTGGCATAAAAATAAACAAGGCATTGATAAAGGCCAGAAACTTAAAGGGGCTCCTCTGATACCCGACGTGTAAACCCGTCGAATGCATTTCGGCGATCCTCAAGATCAAAGAAGATTTGTTGAACCAGTTTTCAAGACCGACGACCGAAGATGAAGAATAGTTTGGAAGAATCGAGGAGCGTCCCTAACTTGAAGACCGGTTCAGGGGGCTACTGACGGTGTCCTGGACTAGGGGGTACTCAACATGTCATCTCCCAATCTGTTAGATTGGGCCGAGGACCCCCGTGGCCGTATACTCATGGGCCAGTTCGGACAGCTGCCGCATACAAGGAAGATTCCACAAGACTTGGCAATCAAGACAAGGACTCCACCCCACCGGCGTATTTAGCTAGGATTCTTGTTATCATAGGCCTCTAGTGCATTATATAAACCGAGGCCAGGCTAGTCGATAGATATATACAACATACACATCAACAATCATACCATAGGCTAGCTTCTAGGGTTTAGCCTCCTTGATCTCGTGGTAGATCTACTCTTGTACTACCCATATCATCAATATTAATCAAGCAGGACGTAGGGTTTTACCTCCATCAAGAGGGCCCAAACCTGGGTAAACATCGTGTCTCATGCCTCCTGTTACCATCGATCCTAGACACACAGTTCGGGACCCCCTACCCGAGATCCGCCGGTTTTGACACCGACAGGTACCTAAAACCAAGCATTGATCTCTTGTAGGTGTTTGCTTCCGGTGGTGGATCATGGTTGCTCGATAGCGGAGCTACAAATCATATGACCGGAAGCAAGGACTTGGTGGTGGATGTGCACAAAGTTCCATCTATGCCCACCAATGTCGAGTGGGGTGACGCCTCATTCTCTAAGGTATTGGGACTTGGCAAGGTGGTCATCTCTCATGATCTCACGATCGAGAAGGTCATGCTTGTTGAGTCCCTTGCATACAATTTACTTTCCGTTCATCAACTTGCAATCATGGGCTTTGCCACTTTCTTTGATATCGATACCGAGGCCCTCTTGTGGAGCAAGACTCTTAAAGTAGCTTTTGTTGGGCATGTCGAGAATGGTCTATATGTGATTAACTTTTTGGAGTGACCCACTAAGACCGCGACATGCCTAATGGCTAAAGTTGATGTGGGATGGCTTTGGCATCGCCGTTTAGCCCATGTCAATATGAGATCTTTGCAAAGTCTTCTCAAGGGGGACCATGTCCGTGGACTAACGAATGTTAGCTTTGTTAAAGATCGTGCTTGCAGTGCCTGTATCGAAGGAAAGCTACATGAGAAGGCTCACCCTCCCACGACTATCATTTATTCAAAGAGGCCCTTGGAGCTCCTTCACATGGATCTTTTTGGGCCCCCATCCTTCGATAGTCTTGGAGGTAGGAAGTATTGCTTGGTGATTGTGGATGACTACTCAAGGTACACATGGGTGTATTTCTTCAAGAGGAAGAGCGAGACCCAACAAACCATCATTGACTTTGCAAATGAAGCACAACGTCAACACAATGCAAAGATCTTGACAATAAGAAGTGACAACGGCACCGAGTTCAAGAACTACACCTTGTATGAATTTCTTAGTGATGAGGGAATCAAGCATCAATATTCCGCACCATACACCCCTCAACAAAACGGTGTTGCAGAGAGGAAGAACCGGACGTTGATGGATGCGGCAAGGACCATGATGGCGGAGTTCAAGTCTCCATACAACTTTTGGGCTGAAGCCATCAACACCGCGTGTCATGCATCCAATCAGCTCTACCTCCGCAAGGGCTTGAACAAGACCCCATATGAGATACTCACCGGTAACAAACCCAACCTCAAGTACTTCCGGGTATTCGGGTGTAAGTGTTTCATTCTCAAGAAAGGTGTTCGGTTGTCTAAATTTGAGGCTAGAGCTTATGAGGGCATATTTGTTGGTTATGCTACAAACTCTCATGCTTACCGTGTCCTCAATAAATCCACGGGACTTATTGAGGAGACGTGTAACATGGAGTTTGATGAGAATAACGGCTCCCAAGTGGAGCAAAGTGGCACTTGTGATGTAGGTGATGAAATTCCTCCTCAAGCCATAAGAAGAATGGGTGTTGGTTTCATCCCACCCATTGAGGAACCCCTTGTGGCTGAAGGAGAAGGACAATGCTCCACTCAAGTGGAGCCATCACCAACCCAAGGCCCACACGCTTCCGAAGAACAAAGTGAAGGCCCTCAACCTCATGAACACGTGTAAGTGCATCTAGTGCCACCCCTAGTTGGTTTTGGAGTATTGACGACAAACCTAGTTGAGGGACTAATGTGTTTGTGAGAATTGCAGGATAACACAGGTAGAAGTCCCTCATTGATTTGGTTTTCCTACCAGAGATGACCCCTAAAAATGTATGAAGACATTGAAGTCAAAGGTGGTATATGAAGATATTCACATTGAAGACTATGACAAGAGAAGACACCACATGAAGCCTATGGAGCTCGAAGACTTAGATCTTTCATAGTTCTCCTTCTTTTGTGTTGAGTCATAGGAACCACCGTACTGTTAAGTGGGGTCCAAGGGAACCAGTCAGAATGACTGAAGTGATGCCTAACCAAAAACCTATGTCTTCGAGTGAAGACTATGAGAGCGAATCTTGTCCAGAGTCGAACAAGTCAGCTTTGCTTGTAGCCCAAGTAAAGTTGCCGTGTGAGTTTGAAATCTGACCGTTGGAACACGTGTTAGTTCCTTGGTGACCCAGGGTCATTTCGGACAAATCAGGTCGGGTTGCCAAGTGGCTATAAATAGCCCACCCCCCACAACCATAAACGGTTGGCTGCTCAAATTGAGAGTACGGATTTTGTAGTTTGAGAGCAACCCACCTCGAAGCCTTTGAGAGAGAATTCCTTGCGAGGATAAAGCCCTAACCACCCAGAGCCAAAGAGAATTGGGCATCACTTAAGTCTTCTTGTCTGTGTGATCTGAAGACTTATTACACTTGAGGACTGTGCATCCTCCAGCCGGTTAGGCGTCGCGTTCTGAGCATCCAAGAGACATTGTGGATTGCCGGTGAACGAAGTCTGTGAAGGTTTGGGAGTCTACCTTGAAGACTTACCAGAGTGATTGGGCGAGGTCTGTGTGACCTTAGCTCAAGGGGAATACGGTGAGGACTGGGTGTCCTGAGCTGCGTGTTCAGGACTGGGTGTCCGGGACTGTGTGTCCTAAGGTTTAAATACCTAGCCGCCCCAACCAGACGTACAGTTGTCACAGCAACTGGAACTGGTCCAACAAATCATTGTCTTCAACGAGTCACTGGTTTCATCTTCCCTTCCCTTTACTTACTGTTACTCCTTGTGAAGTCATTGTATGTTTGCACTATCTTTTGTCTTCACTGAGTGACTGCGTGTTCTGTCTGGCTTCACAATATCTTCCTACCTGATCCTTACTACATTGCTGCTATTAGTCATTGTGCTTTCACTCTATTGAATACTTGACTATGGCTTGCCTAGTGTAGTCTACCTTCCGCTGCAGGGTATTAGGTTTATTTCTATCGTTTGTCTTCATAACTCCCACGTTTTGAAGACTTTCATAAAAATCGCCTATTCACCCCCCCTCTAGTCGATATAACGCACTTTCAATTGGTATCAGAGCAAGGTGCTCCCTTGTTCTGTGTGATTCGGTTTAACCACCTGGAGTTTTAGCTATGTTGACTGCAGGGATAATTAAAGTCTCCGCTGCGTGCCCCGTCTTCGATGGAACTGAATATCCCTACTGGAAGAATAAGATGCGCATGCATCTTGAAGCCATTGACGTCGACCTATGGTATGTCGTCGAGAACGGCGTTCCCAAGGCTGGAGAAGGTGTCACTGCTGCTGATGTCAAGAAATTCGTTCAACTGGACTCTACTGCCAAGAATATCATCTGTGGTCATCTGACCAAAGGACAGTATGGCCGTGTGAGTGCTTTGAAGACATCTAAGCTGGTCTGGGACTGGCTCTCCAAGGTCAATGAAGGCATCTCAACCCAGAGAGATCAGAGAATCAGTGTCCTTCGCAACCTCTTCAACCGCTTCAAGCGAAATGACAATGAGAATGTCCAGCACACATTTGACCGACTCACTGACATCACAAATGAGCTTCAAGCCCTCGGCGCTACTGAGATCACCAAACATGAAGTCGTCAAGACACTACTGAGATCACTTGATAGTTCGTTTGACATCCTAGCCCTGATGATTCAAGAACGTCCTGATTTCAAGACACTCGATCCGTCTGACATACTTGAGAGGCTCAACACACATGAGTTTCAGCTTTCTGAGAAAAGAGATATCTACGGTCCAAACTATGGGCGAACTCGTGCCTTGAAGGCAAAAGCTGTCTCCTCATCTGAAGAAGAATCTGACAGCAGTTCTGATGATCCTGAAGACATTGGAAGGGAACTTGCTATGCTTGTCAAGAAGTTCCAAAAATTCACCAAGAAGAAAGGCTTCAGAAAGTCTTCCCGATCAAGCTCAAGGAATGATGAAGCTTCTGCTCATGACTACAAGAAGAAAACATGTCACAAGTGCAAGAAACTTGGCCACTTCATCTCTGAGTGTCCACAGTGGGACAATGAGAACAAAAAGAAGAAGAAGAGCAAGGAATATGACTCTGACGACAAGAAGAAGAAGAAATACTCAAAGTCTTCTTCCAAGTCTTCCTCAAAGTCTTCATCACACAAGAAGAGCTCATCTGGCAAGGCACGTGCGTTTGTTGGCAAGGAAATGGATTCAGAGGAGGAGTCCGCTTCTGAGGAGGCGGAGGTGGAGTCTGAGGAGGAGTCCGATTCAGGCGTCGCAAGTCTGGCTACAGCATACGTTGCCAAGTCCATCTTCAATACTGAAGACAATGACTTCATCACCGACACCGATGCAAATGACAAGGACTACTCCGCTTCTACCTACTGCTTCATGGCACGCGGTGCCAAGGTAAACACACGCACTACTCACTATCAAACATCTAGTGACGATGACTCTGATTGTGATTCAAAACCCAGCTACAAAACACTTGCTAAAATTGCAACTGAACAACAGAAAGCTATGGAACATATTCAAAAACTGTTAGACAGAAGCGATGATCTGTTAGGTGCTGAAATGACTCGATCTGAATCCTTAATTGAAGACATAAAAAATCTTCACGTTAAGTATCAGGAACTTGAAAGTCGTCATGAAACTCTCTCAACAACTCATGAAAAGCTTTCCTATGATTATCTTCAAAGGAAGCAAGATCTTGAGAAATTGAGAGCGGTTCATGAAGATCTTCAAAAGGAAAACGAGTCACTTCGCGCCAAACAGATCAGTTCCGCTCAGGAAGGATTTGAACCACCATGTCTTAAATGCATTGAGCGTGATAATGCTACTTCTGTTGCTGAATGTTCTACTGCTACTACTGTTGCAATATCTTCAACTGTTGATGTGGTAACTAACCCCTCTGCTGAGGATACCACTGCTATTGCTGATGAGAATGCTAGGTTGAAGACATTGCTTGAAACAGGGATGTACAAAAGTCTTAAAGGGCATCAGACACTATGTGATGTCCTCAAAAAGCAGATTCTGAACCGAAACCCGAGGAAAGAGGGTGTTGGGTTCGTAAGGAAAATGAATGCTGATGGCTCTTACTGGAAACCTGAGCAGTACCCCAAAACCATGTGGGTTGCTGCAAAGGAACCTTCAGCAGATCCATCCAATCTATCTGGCTTCACTTGTGCTAACCCCATTATCATTGATGAATCCTTTGATGCAAACTATATACTGTTTAAGAATCAGAATGGTGAAGTGTTTGCCAGGTACATTGGTACTAACTGCAGGAATGGACCGCCTATGAAGAAGATCTGGGTTCCGAAAAGGTGTCTGGAGAATCTTCCTGTGAATGTCATCATGACACCTCACGTGAAGAAGACAAACCTCAGACCAAAGGCTTCATACGGTCCAAAGGCTTCATACAGACAGAGGACTCACCTGAGTCGCACTAACGCAAATGTTTTGCAGGGAAACCATACTCAGGCATATGAATATGAGAGCGGTTCATCAAACCGCCATGTTCATAAGACCAAGAACTATTCTGCTTATTCTTATGAGTACTATTGTCCGCCTGCAAGACTGTTTGCTAGGGCTCCAAAGCCAAAATTCTCAGATGCTGCACTTAGACTTATTGCTTCTAAGCCACCCTTGAAGATGTGGGTGGCTAAGAAAGCTTAACTCTCTTTTGCAGGGAAAGGTCTCCAGCAGAAAACCAAAATCGTCTGACGCTATTGCTGGGGACCTTAAACATCTTGTAGGGCGCAAGATCAAATGCCCGAATGGTCTTACTATGTACTTCGTTCCTGAATCGCTTGCTACTCTCCCTATTAGTCCTAATCTGGATCTAAGCTTTCATAACCCATTGGTTCGTCAAATGTTTTTGCTTCACAATGCTCTTGGTGAAGCCTATCCCCCTAACTGCACTGTAGGGTACGACACCAGCGTCTTCAGAATGGATTATTGATAGTGGGTGTACAAATCACATGACTGGCAAAAGAAGCCTTCTTATGGACTCAACCTTACGTCCATCCGACAAGAGCCACATCACATTTGCTGACACTGGTAAAAGTAAGGTATTGGGTCTAGGTAGAGTTGCAATCTCAAGGGATCAACACATGGATAAAGTCATGCTTGTTGAATCCCTTGGCTTCAACTTAATGTCTGTCTCAATGCTTTGCGATTTGAACATGATCGTAATATTTGGAAAATATCGTTGCCTTGTACTAATGGAATCTGACAAGTCTCTAGTATTTGAAGGGTATCGAAAAGATGATTTGTACGTGGTAGATTTCTCAGCAGGACCACAGCTTGCCGTATGTCTTCTAGCAAAAGCTTCAGAATGCTGGCTCTGGCATCGGAGGCTTGGGCATGCTGGCATGAGGAACCTCCACACCCTGGCAAAGAAGAAGCATGTCATAGGCATCGAGGGCGTCAAGTTCAAGAAAGATCACTTATGCGGTGCCTGTGAAGCAGGGAAGATGACGAGGGCCAAACATCCCTCGAAGACAATCATGACCACTACTCGACCCTTCGAACTGCTTCACATGGATCTTTTCGGTCCCACTCATTACTCAACTCTTACTACTACTGCTTGCCTCTATGGCTTCGTTATTGTTGATGATTATTCTAGATATACTTGGGTGCACATAATCCTTTACAAGACTGAAGTGCAGGATGTCTTCAGACGCTTCGCCAATCGAGCTATGAACAATTATGGCGCCAAGATAAAGCACATCAGAAGTGACAATGGCACTGAATTCAAGAACACTGGCCTTGATACATATCTTGATACCTTGGGCATCACACATGAATTCTCAGCCCCGTACACGCCACAGCAGAATGGCGTCGTCGAACGCAAGAACAGAACACTCATTGAGATGGCCAGAACGATGCTAGATGAATACAAGACCCCAAGAAAATTCTGGCCTGAAGCCATTGATACTGCATGCCATACAATCAATCGTGTTTATCTTCACAAGCTTCTGAACAAGACATCTTATGAGCTCCTTACTGGCAAGAAGCCAAATGTCAGTTACTTCAGAGTATTTGGCGCAAGGTGCTGGATCAAGGACCCACATCACACCTCAAAGTTTGCACCAAAAGCACATGAGGGTTTTATGCTTGGATATGGAAAGGATTCACACTCCTACAGAGTCTTCAATCTCTTTCATTACAAAGTGGTTGAAACAGTGGATGTGCGGTTCGATGAGACCAACGGTTCACAAAGAGAGCAACTGCCAAATGTGCTAGATGAAGTTCCATCCAGTGAATCAATCAAGCTAATGGGAACTGGAGAAATTATACCTTCTGAAGCTCATCCTGAAGAAGAACTTATCATCTCAGCACCTGATCAACATGAAGACAATGCTCAGCCTGAAGACATTCCTTCTAACAACGACAATGATCAGCAAGAGCAAAGTCTTCGCCCTGTACATCCTCGCGTTGCCAATGAAGTGCAGATTGAAAGAATAATTGATAGCATCAATGCACCCGGTCCACTCACTCGTTCAAGGGCAACTCAGCTAGCAAATTTCTGTGGGCACTTCGCATTCGTCTCAATAACAGAACCCAAGAAAGTTGAAGAAGCCTTCATGGAACCTGAATGGATTCAAGCTATGCAAGAAGAGCTTCAACAGTTTGAGCTGAATAATGTATGGGAACTAGTTAAGCGTCCTGATCCACGGAAGCACAATATAATAGGCACCAAATGGATATACCGCAACAAGCAAGATGAGCATGGTCAAGTTGTCAGAAACAAAGCTCGTCTCGTTGCTCAAGGATATACTCAAGTGGAAGGCATTGACTTCGATGAAACATTTGCTCCTGTGGCTAGACTTGAAGCCATACGCATACTGCTGGCCTATGCAAATCATCATAACATACTTCTATATCAAATGGATGTGAAGAGTGCTTTTCTCAATGGCAAGATTGAAGAAGAAGTGTATGTTGCACAACCGCCTGGCTTTGAAGATCCAAAACATCCTGACATGGTATACAAGCTCAACAAGGCACTGTATGGCCTCAAACAAGCCCCTCGGGCCTGGTATGACACACTCAAATACTTCCTGAAGAGCAAAGGCTTCATACCTGGTTCCCTAGACCCCACTCTCTTCACGAAGACATATGATGGTGAACTGTTTGTGTGCCAAATATATGTGGATGACATTATCTTCGGCTGCACCAATCAGAAGTACAGTGAAGAGTTTGGATATATGATGCAAGAGCAATATCAGATGTCCATGATGGGAGAGCTGAAGTTCTTCCTCGGTCTTCAAATACGACAACAACGCAACGGCATCTTCATATCTCAAGAGAAGTATCTCAAAGATTGCCTGAAGAAGTTTGGTATGCAAGACTGCAAAGGCTTCACAACACCAATGCCAGCCAAACATCATCTGGGTCCCGACGACAATGGTAAAGAGTTCGATCAAAAGGTATACCGCTCCATGATTGGTTCTTTACTTTATCTATGTGCATCTAGGCCAGATATTATGCTTAGTGTTTGCATGTGTGCTCGATTTCAAGCGGCACCAAAGGAGTCGCATCACTTAGCTGTGAAGCGAATTCTTCGATATTTGGCTCACACCCCAACTCTAGGATTATGGTATCCAAAGGGCTCAGAGTTTGATCTGGTTGGATTCTCGGATGCTGATTATGCTGGTGACAAAGTTGATCGCAAGTCTACATCAGGCACATGTCACTTTCTGGGACGATCACTTGTATGTTGGTCTTCAAAGAAGCAGAACTGTGTATCTCTCTCCACTGCTGAATCTGAATACATTGCTGCTGGATCTTGCTGCGCTCAGCTTCTGTGGATGAAGCAAACACTCAAGGACTATGGCATTCATCTGAAGCAAGTGCCACTTTACTGCGACAACGAAAGCGCCATCAAGATTGCCAACAACCCAGTTCAGCACTCGAAGACAAAGCACATTGAAATTCGTCATCACTTTCTCAGAGATCATGTTGTGAAGGAAGATATTGATATCATACACGTCAACACTGAAGAGCAATTGGCAGATATCTTCACCAAGCCCTTGGATGAGAAGAGATTTTGCAAGTTACGGTGTGAGCTAAATATCCTGGAATCCTCAAATGTCCTGTGATCAGGCACACATCCTAACCCTTATGCATATTGATGACTTAGATGTGCAACACACGAAGTAAAGTATATCTTCAATCAATGAAGACATACATTCTAAGTGTGAATACATTAATGTGGAATTTGACTTCGGAGCGCCACGATAATTGTGCGCCGTGTCTGGGTCTAATACTTCCTATACGGTGGGTAACGCCACCACCAAATGTTCTATTTTGAAGTGTTTCACTCATGGCGTTACTTTGCAACGTCTTCACATTTGGTTTGGCTTCGATCTCAACATATCTTCATGATTATCTTCCCTATGTTGATTATATAGATATATATATATATATATATATATATATATATTAGTGTTCTGTCCTCTACAGCATTCACTTATAGCTATGTCTTCATTGTTGAATCTTTTGAACTAAGTGAATGTGATCGGACCCTAACCTCTCTATGCTTTCTATCTCAAATTCTATCTCTCCAAATCATATGCATTCTATTGAAACTGTCGAATGTCTTCTCTGCGTGCTTGTCAGCAGAAGATACAGAGACAACCATTAAGTCCGTTTTCAATGCTCATTCCTCCAGATGAAACCCGAAGAAGTAGGAACGACCACCCGACAATCAAGGCGTGCGTGGGACGTGGAACAAACCCCAAAATTCCGCATAATGGCCACGTGTTCCTCAGATGCGAATCGCCAGGGGCACCTGTGTAATAGCGCAGTGCCGCCCATGTACCTATAAATACACACTTCACAGCGGTCATTATCTCTTCTTCCACTCTCGCACGAACCCTAGCGCCACCGCTAGCCCTCGACGACGCCGGCGACGAAGCGCTTCGCTGCCGCAACCTCTCCGACGCCGTCTTCACGCCGACCGCGGACATCGTCCTCTCCGCCGTCGCCGTAGGTGTCCTCCGTCGCCAAGTTAGGGCACGGAAGATCGAACTGCTCGGCCTCATCTTCCACTTCGTCTAGCAGTTCTTAGTGTGGTAAATAAAACTTCCTTTTTACAGCACCGTTGATCCTATGGATTTGTCACTTTCTACCACAAGCAGTTTCTATTCACACAAGTTAGATCTCTCTCATACTGCATCTCATAACATGCCTAGTATATTCACTTATGCTTCACAAAGTAGTTAGATTCCTCACTTGTACTGATCTGTGGATTCGTACAAATCTGGAACCAACTCCTTATCTATGAGTGAATGTCTTCGCACGATGAGGTCAATGTCTTCTAAACTGATTTATCTTCAAAATCTTCTGAGAATGCATATGACCTCTTCCCCTTCCCTCGCACCTTAATGCTGTCACAGGTACATGTCCGTGGGAGAATCCTTTGGTTCTCATAGTCTGCATTCATTTGCAGAATTCTTACAGCATCACATAAATTCTCCCGAAGCCAGTTCCTGTTGGTCCAGCAAGCGAAAACCTTTGAAGCCTTTGAACGTGTTGAAGCCTTTCAAGTTAAAGTTTATGGCTTCAGAGAAACAGCAAGGAAGGGTGGCAGAAAGCGTCGTGGAGAAACATCCAGAGATCTGCCAGATGAACTCTCAGAACTGTACAAGACAGATCCTGAAGAGGATTACAATCAGCGCAAGACCCGAATCCAATGGATTCGAAGATATTGGGCAGAACAATGGTTCAAATACCGATTTGTAACCCAGGAATATGCTGAGAAAAATGCCATCAAGAGACCGTGGGGAGACATCCTATACAAGAATCTTCTACCCAGGTCCAGAGATGAAGCCATTGCACAAGGCTTCTATCCCTGCATGGTCCGTGGGCCACAGCCTGCTGATGCACACCCATCGTCACTACTATGGTGTCGTGACGACAATCTGTTCAAGCGCAACTTCCAGTTTGCCCAGAACTCAGCGAAGCAGAACAAGAAGACTTTGGGGTTAGACTTCAACCCTGGTCCCTCAGAACCAAGGGCAGATGGCACACGAGATGCAGAACCCAATGTCATCGGTCCTTTCTACAACCTTGAAGGCCTCATCACCCGCATCTTAGTTCAAGGGACTGCAGTGAATGAGCCTGCAGCTGACGCTGAATCAGATGAAGCGCCTGCAGTGCCGAAGACAAAGAAGCTGAAGAAGCCTAAAGCTTCAAAGCCTGCCCCTTCACCAAAAATCTCACGGGCGAAGCCACTGGCAACTGCACCTCCTGAAGACAGTGTGCAGTCCGAAGACTTATCTCGCATCTCCAAGCCCCAGAAGGTCAAGATGCCTCTGCCTCACACCGGACAAGAGCTAACTGCTGCTGCCATTCTGCGCAATGACGACATTGATCTGTCAAGTGATGAAGATCTAGCAGATGACGCTCTTGAGCAACTCATCAAGAGCAAAGAAGAAGCAGAAATCTTCAATGATCTGCCTCTCTTTGATGTGACCATCATCCACAACTTCATTGACGAGTGGTTTGACACGCCAAACATCAGCTTTGAAGATCTGCAGCTACCCATTGGCCTCAGTGTCGCCTTCCAAGGCGCCATTGCTTCAGAACTCTCTATTGCCCAGTGCATTGTTGAACTGAAGCAAAAGATTGACTATGAAAAGGCTCAGTTCAAGAAGCATATGGCCAAGCTCAGCGTGCAGAAGTGAAGAACTTCAAGAGTATGATGCACGAGCTCAAGGAAGCCTTTGTAAAGAAACATGCAGAAGCTCAGGGTTCGCGTGAGCGCATGAAGACTCTGGCTGACAGATGTGTGCAAGCCTACAATGAGGCTGAGAAGCGCAAGGCCCTTGGGCGTCCTGGCATCGACCCCAGGATGGCCGCAAAAAAGAAGAAGAAGCCTGCTACGGCTGAACCTGACGCACCAAGGCAGGAGGCAGTTCTGATTGTCTTCCCAACTAGACTGACTGGCTCGAAGCCAAAAAGCCGGTCAACCGCTTCAGAGCTCAAGAAGACAAGGACTGCTGAGGCTGAAGCCAGGAAGAGGAAACATTCTGAAGCCTCTCCAACCGCCCCCTCCAAGAAGAAGAGGAAGACCAAGAAAGATCGGGCTGCTCCCACAGAGCCCTTGATAGTTGAACCCATTTCTATGGTCTATCCTGAAGCTGAACGCCAACTGACTATCCATGAGCCTGCTTCCATAGAGGCTCATGAAGCTGAAGACTTTCTAGCAGCTGATCCCATTGCTGCTGAAGACATTGGTCAACATGACCATGTAGAAGATGGTGCAGTCCTTCCTCAGAATAGCGAACTCATCAGCATTGGTCGTCCACTGACGCCAATTACACAGGATGCTTCATGGGAGGATCGCCCACAAGAGGAAGAAGACTTTGAGGCCCAGCCAACTCCAACTCCACAGGCGTCGCCTGCGTTGCGCAGGCTTCGCAAAGGTCCAAGGCCTCAAGGCTCTGCTGAAGACAATCCGGCTGCATTAGCCGCGGAAGATGAAGTCCCACAAGTTGCCACTCCACTGTCCCACCAAGAAGCAGTTCTCAAGGAGAACGTGCTTGAAAATCTTGCGGCTGCCACAACCACCAATGAAGCTAATGTGGAGCCCTCCCCAACGGAAGAAGACAGCGAAGCCACTGATCCCGTCACTTCTGTTCCTGAGTCTGCTGCCGGTCCCCAGTTCGACTATCATGTTGAGCACAGGCCTCAGGTACAGAAGCCAATCCCAAGATTGCCAAGGTTCCCAGGTCCTGCATCAGCACCTGGATCCTTTAATATCAATGGCTTCAGGGCAAACAACACATTCTTTGATAGCTCCAGGAACCCCTACTCAAGGGAAAGGATATCATCTGATCGGTTCTGGAGCTATCCTCAGCGAAGCTATTACTCATGCATTCTTTACAACCAAGGTCGCATATTCCCACACAAGCGCCTTGACATTGAAGCCATAGCTGGTCCGCCCTGTCTGGAAGAAGCTTTGGATTGCTTCAAGGAAGTTGGACTGCTGCCGTTCGAAGAGCTGCTGCTCCAATTCTATGCCACACTTCACATCTGCGGGTACAACAGAGATCCGAAGACTTGGGTCCTGGAGTGGATGAACGGAAACGTTCATCACGAAGCCAATGCATTTGACATCATTGAGCTCACTGGTTTGCCCACTCCTGGCGATCTCTACGAGCATGGCTGTCAGCTGCATAGTGAAGCTATTGAGAGCATCTTTAAGAGGCCGGAACCTGATATGAGTCAGATGCTCAGCATGATGAAGCCATTGCCCCAAGATGCTGCTTATCCAACAGAGTTCTTCGTTGAAGACCTTGAGTATCTGCCAAGAACCATCTATCACATCATCAGACGAACTCTCTGGCCCATCAAAGGGCACTCTCCAAATGCCAAGCTTGAGGGTGCAATGAAGACTTTGGTCTTCTATATTCTTCATGGAAAATGCTTCAATGCACAGGACTTATTCATCGCCAACTTGCTGCATCAGGCTCTGATCTGTTTGGCTTGAAGTTCTACGCCCCATGGGTAATGCGGCTAATTAAACTTCACTCCGATATCTCATATCAGCCATCTGCTCGCAATCATAGGATTTTTCTGCCTGATGTGGATATCTCTACTGAAGCCATCTATCCTGAGCCTGCAAAGGAACCTCTAAGTCTTCAGAATGCAGAGCATCAGAATTTCTCACAGAACATTGAAGGAGTTGAAGCAGTCACTCGGGTGTATCCTTTGGCTGGCACTACACGTGCACCACACCCTGCGTCTACTGAAGCCACTGATAGTACAACTGCTCCAAGACCCAAGAAGCGCACTCGTGTTCTCAATGACCGAGAGCTTCTTGTGGCTCTTCATCAGAAACAGGATAGGCATCATGACTGGCTGAAGCGTCAGATGAAAAGCCTCTTGGTGGATGTTAATCGCATTCGCAATCTTGCCACCAATAATGCTTTCGTTTCCCATGAAACCTGTCGCCGCACATGGAAAGGGCTCACGATGATGTGTTCTGAAGCTGATCTTCAAGAGGATGGCTTCACTGAGCGATTCAAGTTTGACTCCACACCTCCTCGAAGGGCTGTGCTGCGAGGAACTCCATCCCTTGAAGACTCTGAGTTCTCTTCATCTGCTACAACAGTGACTGCCAGAGTTATCGAGGATGAAGATGATGCTACTTCACCACCACCTCCTTCAGCACGCGTCAACTCTGCTCCAAGCTCTTCAGCACCGCCAAACACCACCAACGACCCTGCTACTTCACCTACTCCGCATGGGAACGAGTAGATGCTCTATGTCTTCAAACCTTTTTGGTCCTTACTGACAAAAGGGGGAGAAGCATATGAGGTTGATAGTCTTCAAGCGGGTCCATATGGGCGGGTGCTTTATATTTTTCTTCGTGCTTACAACTCTCGTTTTGCTACATTTGGTTCTTTGAGTTGTAACACTTAAACTCGATGGTCGTCTGCTACTTATCTGCCACTTTGTTTTGCAATGATAAATTCCGCATGTGCGACGATAAATTCCGCACTTAGATCATTCTGCAGACGTCCATTTTCCATTATGCATGTCATTATCTTCATATACTTTCACATGCATAGTGGATTGTCATCATAAGTTGAAGTGGATCTCCACAAGTACAACCTGCCATGTGCATTTGCATTCCAAAAGCAAATTACTTATATGCACATCTTCAGGGGGAGCCCTTGCAACTTATGAAGACAATTCCTTATCCTTTACAATTTCACAGATTATATTCCCCGTTGAAAACTTCAACTAGTTTGTCATCAATCACCAAAAAGGGGGAGATTGTAAGTGCATCTAGTGCCACCCCTAGTTGGTTTTGGAGTATTGACGACAAACCTAGTTGAGGGACTAATGTGTTTGTGAGAATTGCAGGATAACACAGGTAGAAGTCCCTCATTGATTCGGTTTTCCTACCAGAGATGACCCCTAAAAATGTATGAAGACATTGAAGTCAAAGGTGGTATATGAAGATATTCACATTGAAGACTATGACAAGAGAAGACACCACATGAAGCCTATGGAGCTCGAAGACTTAGATCTTTCGTAGTTCTCTTTCTTTTGTGTTGAGTCATAGGAACCACCGTACTGTTAAGTGGGGTCCAAGAGAACCAGTCAGAATGACTGAAGTGATGCCTAACCAAAAACCTATGTCTTCGAGTGAAGACTATGAGAGCGAATCTTGTCCAGAGTCGGACAAGTCAGCTTTGCTTGTATCCCAAGTAAAGTTGCCGTGTGAGTTTGAAATCTGACCGTTGGAACACGTGTCAGTTCCTTAGTGACCCAGGGTCATTTCGGACAAATCAGGTCGGGTTGCCAAGTGGCTATAAATAGCCCACCCCCCACAACCATAAACTGGTTGGCTGCTCAGATTGAGAGTACGGCTTTTGTCGTTTGAGAGCAACCCACCTCGAAGCCTTTGAGAGAGAATTCCTTGCGAGGATAAAGCCCTAACCACCCAGAGCCAAAGAGAATTGGGCATCACTTAAGTCTTCTTGTCTGTGTGATCTGAAGACTTATTACACTTGAGGACTGTGCATCCTCCAACCGGTTAGGCGTCACGTTCTGAGCATCCAAGAGACATTGTGGATTGCCGGTGAACGAAGTCTGTGAAGGTTTGGGAGTCTACCTTGAAGACTTACCAGAGTGATTGGGCGAGGTCTGTGTGACCTTAGCTCAAGGGGAATACGGTGAGGACTGGGTGTCCTGAGCTGCGTGTTCAGGACTGGGTGTCCGGGACTGTGTGTCCTAAGGTTTAAATACCTAGCCGCCCCAACCAGACGTACAGTTGTTACAGCAACTGGAACTGGTCCAACAAATCATTGTCTTCAACGAGTCACTGGTTTCATCTTCCCTTCCCTTTACTTACTGTTACTCCTTGTGAAGTCATTGTATGTTTGCACTATCTTTTGTCTTCACTGAGTGACTGCATGTTCTGTCTGGCTTCACAATATCTTCCTACCTGATCCTTACTACATTGCTGCTATTAGTCATTGTGCTTTCACTCTATTGAATACTTGACTATGGCTTGCCTAGTGTAGTCTACCTTCCGCTGCAGGGTATTAGGTTTATTTCTATCGTTTGTCTTCATAACTCCCACGTTTTGAAGACTTTCATAAAAATCGCCTATTTACCCCCCTCTAGTCGATATAACGCACTTTCAACAAGACCAAGGGCAAGATCATACTCAAGAAGGTGTTGACACACCAAGTGATGCCCAAGGTCAAGTTCTCTCCCCCGAGCAAGTTCAAGATCAAGAACAAGTTCATGACGGCGCTCAAGATGATCAAGTAACCCCTCCTCAACTCACCACCGAGGAGGAATTAGAGTGTCGTGCCGCCAAGGTTGCTTCCAAGCTCTCCACCAAGGATCATCTCATGACAAATGTGCTTGGAAGCTTAAGAAAGGGGGTAAGCACTTGTAGACAATTAGCAAATTATTGTGAGCATCACGCGTTTGTCTCTTGTGTGGAGCCCCACAAGGTCTATGAGGCGCTAGAAGATCCGGATTGTCTCAATGCCATGCACGAAGAACTCAACAACTTCGAGCGCAACAAAGTGTGGAGATTGGTGCCAAGGCCAATGGGGAACCATAATGTCATTGGAACCAAGTAGATATTCAAGAACAAGCAAGATGCCCATGGGATTATCATTTGCAACAAGGCTCGTTTGGTAGCACAAGGCTACTCCCAAGTCGAGGGTATCGACTACGGTGAAACCTTTGCTCCCGTTGCTCGTCTTGAATCCATTCAAATGTTGATTGCATATGCTTCTCATCATAACTTTAAGTTACAACAAATGGATGTGAAGAGTGCTTTTCTTAATGGTCCCATTAATGAATTGGTTTACGTCAAGCAACCCCCCGGGTTCGAGGATCCCTACTTTCCCGATCATGTGTATCAACTCGATAAGGCACTCTATGGCCTTAAACAAGCCCCACGTGCGTGGTATGACCACCTTACCAAGTTGTTACAAGACCATGGTTTTGAAGTTGGGCTAATCGACCCCACTCTTTTTACTAAGAAGGTCAAAGGGGAGTTGTTTGTGTGCCAATTATATGTTGATGATATTATCTTTGGTTCTCCTAACAAAGCTTTCAATGAGGAATTTGCCGCTCTCATGACCTCAAAGTTCGAGATGTCCTCCATGGGAGAGTTGAAGTTCTTTCTAGGGTTCGAAGTGAAGCAAAGAAGAGAAGGAACTTTCATCAATCAATCCAAATACACTCAAGACATGCTCAAGAGATTCAAGCTAAGTGACGTCAAGCCGGCTTCCACTCCAATGCCCACCAAGTGCCAACTTGACTTAGATCCCAATGGTAAAGTGGTGGATCAAAAGGTATATCGTTCCATGATTGGATCCTTGCTTTACCTTTGTGCATCTAGACCGGACATCATGTTGAGTGTGGGAATTTGTGCACGGTTTCAAGCCGCACCTAAGGAAAGTTACTATGTGGCGGTCAAACGAATCTTTCGATATTTGGCTCATACCCCAAACTTTGGCTTATGGTACCCAAGAGGATCAAACTTCAAGCTTGTAGGGTACTCGGATTCCGATTGGGCAGGAGACAAAGTGGATAGGAAGTCCACTTCCAGAGGGTTCCAATTCCTTGGTTGCTCTTTGGTAAGTTGGTCTTCCAAAAAGCAAAGTTGTGTGTCTCTCTCGTCCACCGAAGCGGAGTATGTGACGGCCGGTAGTTGTTGTGCACAACTCTTATGGATGAGGCAAACTTTAAAGGATTACGGTGTCACTTGTGACAAAGTGCCTCTTTGGTGTGACAATGTAAGTGCCATCAAGATCTCTCTCAACCCGGTGCAACACTTCAAGACGAAGCATATTGAGATCCGGTATCACTTCATCCGGGATCACATTAGGCAAGGAGAGATCGAGCTCAACTACGTCAACACTCATGATAACCTTGCAGATATCTTCATGAAGCCCTTGGATGAAGCAAGATTTCACGAGTTAAGGCATGAGCTAAATATCATTGATTCGAGCAATGTTGCTTGAACTCGCGCACACCCTATCACGCTCAACTTGTTGTCTAGTTTAGGTGTAGGCATGGACATATGGGGAGTGTTGTTCTCTCAATGAACTCTCCCTCCCACCATTATGCATAAATTGATCAAGTCTTTCACCTTAGCCATTGTTGATGGCACTTGTGCTTCAAAGACGAGTTTTGGTCATGGGCCCAAGGTTAAAATCTTCGCGGTGCCATACCTTTTGACTCAAACATAGGTGGCCTTGGCCACCGCCCTCTTTTGAAGAGGTGTGTCTTGGTCGTTTGCTGTTGTGCTTTGTTGTTTCTCTCTTGCCGTTTTTGTCGTTTCGTCGAGCTAAAGCCGTGTCTGTTTAGTTGCCGTGGTGTGCTGGGTGGTACTACCGCTGGTGGTGCGCGGTACTACCGCTTATAAACGGTACTACCGCCCCCCGGCGCGGTACTACCGCTGAGGGACGGGACCTGAGGGTTAAGTCGAGGCAGGGGGAGGTTTCTTCTCCCCCATACCCATTCACTTCGCCCCTCTTGTCTCTTCCTCTCTCCAGCCTCCTCTTGCCGCGGGAGGGCTCCGGCGGATCTCCGTCTCTGGGGCGTCCCTCTCCATTTCCTTTGGTGGTGTCGATCCCCACCTCGTCCTCCTGCCATGGATGCCGGTATTGCCCCCGTTCCTTCTTTCATTTTGTCTCCTTTTAATTCTTGTTTCTTAGGGGCAATGGTGGTTTTTATCTCTAGATTTTTGGTGAAATCTAGGCGTGAGTTGGTTGGAGAAGGCAACTAGACTTTCTAGATTAGAGTTTGGTAGGATTATTTTTGAATTTGGTAGGCCGGTAGTGCCGGATCTGTCCACGGTAGTAGGAAACCACTGTTTCACCGCCTCGTGCTATGAAACTGCTGTTTATCCGCCTCAAGCCGTACTACCGCTCCGCTCCCTTTGGAGCGGTACTACCGTTTGACCTAGAGCGGTACTACCACTCCCTTTGGGGCGGTACTACCGCTTGGGGCGGTACTACCGCGGGCAGGTCACGGTACTACCGCTGCATGCCAATTTCCATCATTCTCCTGCCTTACCTTGATCTTTTTGTTGTGTTTGTTGGCTTATGCTCGTTCTTTCTGGTTGTTTCGCGTTGTTCTTGTGTTTGGATCCAGGTGATGACCATTCCGAGCAACAAGGTCGCCGTATCAACCCCGGGCGTGCCACATCAAAACGCTACCGCACCTCAGAGCCTGCCGGTGGTTCCTCGAGCACCCAACCGCCTCCAGCAAGTGCTTTTGCAAGTGTTCCTCCACCTCCTCAGCAATCGAAGCGAGCCGCCAACAAGCCAAAAGGGAAGACTATGACTGAGATGACCAACAAGGAGTTTTGGGAGAAGCGTCGCCGCAACCCCTATGCGGTGGACCAAGAACCCACTTTGGTCAACCGCCCGTTCTGGAACCGTTTTCAGTTTGCCATCTACTTTGATGTGATCAAGGCCAAGAAGAATCTTTTTGTTGATGTTCGCTCCATTGACACTGATGCTATGGAGAAGGATCCGGAGTACTTTGGCGAAGCTCTTCAGATGTGCACTCATCTAAACATTCTCAGGATCATGCAATTCAATAAGGATTTCGATGCAGATTTGGTGGCTCAATTCTATGCCAGCATCCACCTTGGGACGGATGTCGACAGGACTCTGACATGGATGACCAATGGCAAGCTGATTTCTGTCTAGTGGAAGGCTTTCATGGAGTTACTTGATGTGGTGGATACCGGGCTTGAGACTCCTGTCGGTTTCCGTCCTCACCGCAATGCTACATCCACCCACAAGCAAGCCCTTTGGCCCTACTGCACTGTGAAGGTTCACCCAGTCACTCAGAAGAAGACCTATGAGCTGTCTTCGTATCTGGACATTCTTCATCGCATATTTCGTGAGACTCTCTTCCCTCGGACCGGGAATCTGGATATGGTCCACTCTTACCTCGTGGACATGCTCCTTTTCTGTCAGCATGAGAAGAAAGCAAGCACTGGAGAGAGCCTGGATATCTCTCATGTCATGTGGTCTGAACTTCTATCTGCCGTATCTGAGCGCAAGTGTCCTATCTATGGTCCATTCATCATGAGTCTCATTGAGAGGGCCTATGCACAGACTTATCCCAGAGTGCTGCTAGAGACTGGAGACTTGGTGTCTCATGAGATCAAGCGTCTGAGGAAGAAGGACAACTGGACAGCGCCTCACATAGGGGGTCCATCTGCTACTGCTGCCACAGGGGGTCCGTCTGCTGCTGCTGCTGCTGCCATGGGGACCGAGGGTGAGGCTGCTACTGATGATCATGAGGAGAACTTTGGCCCCTCTAGTGCAGAACCGTCGTGGGCATAGAAGCTTAAGTGCAAGATGAAGAAGCTTTTCTGCATGGAGTCTCATGGTTAGTACATGACTCATGTGGCGGAGAAGCATGCCAGGACGCGCCACAAGGAGCTCATGCGTTAGATGGGAGCAACTGTTGTCAGTGGGTCTGAGGGTCAGATCACTGAAGAGGAGGACTGGATTCATCAGAATTGCCACTGGACCGACTCCGATGCCGAGTAGTTTTCGACCCACGATGAAGATGCAGAGATGTGATGTTCGAGACCTTCCCCTCCCATCACCTGGAGTCGTAGTGTCACTCTATGCCCTTTTTGGTGTCTCGCTGCCAAAGGGGGAGAGAGTGTAGGGATTTGCTTCTTGTGTCGTGCTTTGAGTCGTCTTATGTTTTCTTGTGTGTTCCTTCTTTGGTTTGGTTTGGTGTGAGATCTTAGTCCTAGTCATATGGTGTAAGACATATGCTCCCTATCGCTACCTTATTCTCTTCAGAGTACTGTAGTTTATATTTGAGATGCATGCTTGTCATGTTTATTCTCTTCTCTCATATATCTTGTGCTTAGTGTTGTTGGACTATAAAATATAGGGGGAGTGTTGATCCGAATGTGTGTGTCGTGCCTTATCTTGGTGCACACATTTTGGGGGAGCCCGTCTATATTTTGTAGTTCTTAGTTTTATTCGTTTTAATTCTTTTCCTTGCGCAAATCCCTTGTTGTCATCAATCCACCAAAAAGGGGGAGATTGTTATGGCATATCTCTCTCAAGGTAGTTTTGGTGATTGATGACAACATGTTTGCGGACTAATCTTGTGCATTGAATTATTCTCAGATTCTCCCCTGGCACGAGACGCTTTCTTCCCCTCGAAGTGTATTTCAAGACGGTGTAGCTCTTTCGTTTCTTTCTAGGTGGACTAGTTGCGTAGAGGGCACCGTACTATCAAGAGGGGGTCCGCTGGGGTTTTACTTGGGTGGAATCATCACGTACACATCAGCTTCTCACCCTCCGAGCTTTTCCTGTCCATTGAAGAGATCTCTCCTCTCTTCCTTGTTCTGTCTAGGTCTAAGCGGCAGTACCGCGCACCCAGCGGTAGTACCGCTGAGAAGCCACAAGCGGCAGTACCGCTTCGCAGCGGTAGTACCGCCGTGGCTCCACAGCAGTAGTACCGCTGGGGGCCTGGGTCCTCCGCTGGTCCTCAGCTTATTTGAGAGATCCCTTCTCTCTCGCGCGCGCGCCCCAGCGGTAGTACCGCACTGCCTGCGGTACTACGACCGAAGGGTCACAAGCGGCAGTACCGCTCCACAGCGGTACTACCGCCCTTGACCCCACTGCCGTAGTACCGCTGGGTAGTTTGGCTCCTACCACCTCGATTCGAGAGGTCTTTTTCTCGTGTCGGGTTTTGCGGCACTAGTCACGGTTGTAGTGGCGGTAGTACCGTTCCAGGAGCGGTAGTACCACCCTACCACCGCGGTAGTACCGCATTTGGGTCCGTTCCCTACTAAGTCTCCTCAGCGTGGCAGTACCGCTAGTTGGCGCGGCAGTACCGTCGCCTGGCGGTAGTACCGCCCCCTCTCAGCGGTAGTACCGCCCTGTGCGGGGCTGGTTGGTGGGGGGCAACGGGATTGTTGCCCCCACTATAAAAGGGAGTCCCCTTCCTTCTTCTCACCCACCTCTTCCTCCCCCAAGCTCCATTTATTGCTCAAGCTCCATTAAATACTCCAAGCTTCATTTCCGCCCGATCTATCTCTCTAGCCAATCAAATTTGTTGATTTGCTCGGGAGTGGTTGAGAAGGCCCCGATCTACACTTCCACCAAGGGATTTTCGATTCCCCCTCTCATCCCTAGCGGATCTTGTTACTCTTGGGTGTTTGAGCACCCTAGACGGTTGAGGTCACCTCGGAGCCATATTCCATTGTGGTGAAGCTTCGTGGTCTTGTTGGGAGCCTCCGATTAAGTTGTGGAGATTGCCCCAACCTTGTTTGTAAAGGTTCGGTCACCGCCTTCAAGGGCACCAATAGTGGAATCACGACATCTCGCATTGTGTGAGGGCGTGAGGAGAATACGGTGACCCTAGTGGCTTCTTGGGGAGCATTGTGCCTCCACACCGCTCCAACAGAGACGTACTTCCCCTCAAAGGAAGGAACTTCGGTAACACATCCTCGTCTCCACCGGATCCACTCTTGGTTATCTCTTACCTTTACTTGTGCAAGCTCTTTATTATTTCTACCCTTGCTTGCTCGTATGCTTGTTGTTATTGCATCATATAGGTTGCTCACCTAGTTGCACATCTAGATAACCTACTTTGATGCAAAGTTTAATTTGGTAAAGAAAAGCTAAAAATTGGTAGTTGCCTATTCACCCCCCCTCTAGTCAACCATATCGATCCTTTCACTAATGTAATGGGTCAAGTCAATCACATCATTCTCAAAATGATGTGATCCCGTTAATCAAATGACAACTCATGTCTATGGCTAAGAAACATAACCATCTTCGATCAACGAGCTAGTCAAGTAGAGGCATACTAGTGACACTCTGTTTGTCTATGTATTCACACATGTATTATGTTTCCGGTTAATACAATTCTAGGATAAATAATAAACACTTATCATGAAATAAGGAAATAAATAATAACTTTATTATTGCCTCTAGGGCATATTTCCTTTAGAAGGCTCATTGCCTCAGCAGGTCGAGCGGTCATGGTCAAGTCGGTCGTCATGGTGATTGTTGTCTACTACATGAAGGTGTTAGATTTAATGGTGGATGTCAAGAAGAAGATCGATGCCCTCAGATGTGCTTTTATTTGGGCAGGTTGTGATAAGGTCACAGGTGGAAAATGCAAGATAGATTTGGAACAAGTGTGCAAGTCCAAACTGCATGGAGGCCTAGGAATCGTAAATCTTGACAAGTTTGCCATCGCCCTTCGCCTCTGGTGGCTATAGGCCGAGTGGCTCCACCCGGACAAGCCATGGGTTGGCTTGGGAACCCCTTGTGATGACAACGACCGAAATATTTTTGCCGCAACTATCAAGGTCCAAGTTGGCAATGGCTTGCGTCCCAAGTTTTAGGAGTCTCCTTGGCTCGATGGAATTAGACCCAAAGACATGGCACCTAAAATATATGAATTGTGGAAGAAGGAGAATTCCTTGGTTCGAATGGCTCTACACGGCAACTTCTGGACTTCCCAGGTGGACATTCTTCGCGGCATCACTGTCAAACACCTCTCTGAGTTTGTCACCCTTTGGGAGAAGGTCTCCCATATCCACCTCGACATCGACACGCCCGACACTATAACTTGGAAGTTCACCACTGACGGACACTACTTGGCGACGCCAGTTTACAAGGCGCAGTTTTTTGGCCATACTGACACGGACATGATACCGACCGTTTGGAAGATTTAGCCGCCTCCTAAATGCAAGTTCTTTGCTTGGTTGGCAATCAACAATAGGATTTGGACAGTGGATAGGCTTCAGCATCGTGGGTGGCTAAACTGTAACCTTTGTCCCCTATGCAAGCAGGTTCAAGAGTCGGCGGCCCACCTTTTATTCCAATGCAGATACACTATGAGAGTTTGGCACATGAATAAAGATTGGTTAGGTCTCCATGATGTGCATCCTTCTGATTGGAGTGACGTGGCTTCCGTTAAAGAGTGGTGGAGCCACAATGCTACCAAGAAGACCCAATCACGAAGACCACCTGCTTCCTTGATGCTTCTTATCTTTTGGGAGTTGTGGAATGAGAGGAATGCGCGGATATTTCGTAATAATGCCGTCCTAGTTGGAGTCATCGTCGCTAGGATTAAAGAGGAGACGTCGCTTTGGAGCATGGCGGGGGCGAGGCACTTGGGTAACATAATGTTGCGTGAGTGATTGTTGTAATTGGGTGATGGGCCTTAACCTCTTAAAGTTCCCTCTTAATCAATGAAAATGACAAATCTTTTAGCTCATTTTAACATAAAAACAAAAAATACAGCATTATAATTTGACTGCTCATGTATGCAACAAACTTATCGTTGTTCCCAAGCTATATAGACTAGCATAATACCCGTGCGTTGCCACGGAACAAACAAACAAATAGAAATTGATCAATAATCAAATAGTATTAACACATGATCATTGATCTTTAGTTCCTAGGCAAACATAAAGAAAATGGCAGCGGTGGCGGCCCCTTCGTCGGGGATGACGGTTAGATGGTGAGTCCTCGTGGCGGCGCCAGTGGCGGTGGATCTTGGGATCCTGCACCCGGTGATGTCGTAAGATGCGCGTGGTGGCCGGAGCTTTCCTCCAGCGTCGACGGCGCGTGATGCGGGATCGCGACGGCGGTTGCTGTTTGATGTGTGATGACAACGGCTCGCGCGACGGTGTGTGCTCCCTGTAGCGCACAGAATCGGGGCGGCGGCCCCTCTTCATCAACGGTGGCGGACTCCGGAACCGTGTGGGCGATTCAGAGTCTGGATCACGAGGTGGTGAAGGCCTTCTGAGGCTGGTGGCGGTATGGGACGTCCCTTCCATCAACATATCGGGTTTGATGTGACTCGACAGGTGACACATGTGCCTCTTTCGGAGTTGTCGGGCGGTGCCTGTCGTCGGCAGGTGAAGCCACCGATGGATGCGCTACCGGCGGATGCTACGCATGACATCTTATATGGAGACATCAAGTCATGCCTGCTACCGACAGGTGATGCACGGTGGCTCTAGCGAAGGTCTCATGTTTAGCCTATTGTTGTCAGATCGGAGGTGCTGCAACAGTAGCGGGAGGCAGGCGGTATGAGACGTCTTTATCTTCCGTTGTCGAGGTAGGTATCCGGCTATCAAGGTGTCAATAGACGGATAAGGGCTGATGGTACAGACAGCTTCAAAGATGAGTTTATGCACTCCGGTGGAAACAAGATCTCTGACCAGACTGTCATCGCATGATGTGTGTCGTGTCCTTGCTGAAGATGGTGGATTGAAGCTTGTCTTTGGGGATGAGAATCCGGAGTTCAACCTTGTGGTGGACTCACCATCATCGGCGCATGTGCAGTGATTCCTTCTTAAAGGCGTAGCCTAGGAGTTATGTATTCTCGTTTATGTTGTGTCTTATATATAGGAATTAGTGGCTATTCAGGGGAGGTACTGTCGCGAGGTATACGGCCTCAGGGTTTGTTTTCCGATTTATTTCTGGGTTGATGGTGTCCGGCTGCTGGATTTTACACTTTTAATAACATATGGCTGCATGCATCGTCTTGAGGCCGGGGGTTATCCTCGTTTTCAAATGAAAAATCACACCATCTCTTAGCTGTTAAAATACGAAAAATAGCTGAATCAAGGCCTAGTCGCTTCGTATTAAAATCTGAAATAAAAACAACTGAATCAAGGCCTAGCACTGGGTGGTACTGAATTATAACCTACTCATCTGCTTGTTCGTAGATAACAATATAACATGATCGGTGCATGTGCAACTATGACACGAAGAATCAAGGAGAAAAAGAATGAAACATGTCCATGTTAATTACTTATCAGTCTGATGCATATCAAGTTTACAACATATAGTGCATCATAAACAGATTATAATGGCAAACACCACAACACAAGATGTCAATGAGCTCTCCTGCAAATTACCTCAAACATGAACATCAACTAAATTAAATTGGCCAATCACACTGATCTCGCTTATCCACGTAAAAAAACATCTCCTGTTCATAGCTCATAACAGTGAACTCCTCACCCTGATATGCTAGGCTCACCATGGTATTGTTAATAAGTAATAACACCGTGGGCCCCCAAGCCCTCCGTTGCATTGATAAGTGTGGCATTGTTGTGGTGCAAACATGATTGGAAAGCAAGTGGAACACCTACAACAAATAGCATGGAATTTGGTGATAAAGAACACCCCATCCGCATTGAAACAACTAATTCTTATCATGAAACAAATCCATCCATTATTGGAATGCAGCTCTTCCAAGCAGCAAAATCAACAATCTCAACTTCTCATCTAGTAAGCGTGCAAGTGCAATGCACGACAACCTTACGTAAAGAAAATCCTCATTCATTCTAGAATGTTTTTTAACCATTCACTATAGTTACAAGGCACATAATCTCTTATAGAGCACACAATGAAGGTATGTTTACATATTTCCTAAAATGCTACTATGAATATCTTTATAAAAAAAATCTTGTAAGCTATATATAATTCAATACCATCTGCATCTGCATCCTAGTGCTAGATGCAAACAAATCACTTTTGCACACGAACCTTAACGGCGACCTTCCTTACTTTATCAGCTGCTCGCCGTTTGTGCCATCGCCATCGACCCCCACAAAAAAAATGTCACCGCCATCGATGGTGGCTTAACCTTAGGCACACCACACGGCTGTGAAAGACATGATTGTGACCATGGGTTTTGCGGCACTCGTGTGCATCGTACCAGGCCATGCTGCTCTCAACTCCAACCATGAAAGTGAGTACCTAGTGCAAACTGATGAAACAATCAGTACATGCTGCCAGGTAGCTCAAGAACGTCTCTTAAGGACATAAGTAGAGCAGTGATTGGTTGAAGCCTGAGTTGGACGTAAATCAATTTTCTGTTGATTTTAAAGTGTGATGAACATATCAGATTACCAATTTTTTTACTATCTCCTTATATAGTTCTAATTTGGCTAATGACATGCTGGAAATTGCGTTTTGAAAAACAAGTTGTAAACCAGGACAATAGGATGTGATATTTATGTCTTAGTCTTAACATGTAAATAACGCTTGTATATACATCTCGGGTCAGATGAGTGATGAGAAAAAAATGAAGAAGTAGTTGGGATTGCGGGCGAGAAGTCAACACCCAATCATCATAGGTAGAGAGAGTCCGCCAAATCTCTGATATAACACTAACGAGGCCAACCAATTAATTTTAACTTGTCAAATGGATGCTAAGGGCAATGCATACACAAAGAGAAATAATTGCAAAAGAAAGTTAGACCCATGAAAGCAAAATCTCACTTGAGTTTTTTCCTTAAAAAATAGAGTCCACACCCCGGTCAGTATGCATAACAGCTAGCTTTAGTCGTCTGACAGTATTTGCAGTACTGTGAACTTGATAATAGATGAGCGTAAAGAGAGGCACGGTCATGGAAGAGGAGGTGTCGAGCGGTCGCCGGAGAGTGCCGCGATCGATGGACATGGAGGGGTTGGGTGGTCGTGGGAGATGGGGGTGAGGATGTGGATGGGTCGTGTTTGGGGGAAGAGATATCTCGGAAGACAAACCTGAAGGTCGGGGAGGAGTTGGAGATCGTGCGAGTTGTTTCGCTTTTTTTCCTGTCCTTGAATGTGGGTTGTTTCCTTCGATCTTTTTAGCGTGGGGAGGTCGAACGAGGTTCAACCATCATGACGTTCGATTGCCCTATTTAATAGTAGAGATACATCATCTGAAGCCGACCGATAATCTAGTTTGAACTTTGAACACAAAAGTAACAAACGACCGATAATCTAGTTTGAGCTTTGAACAGAAAACTAACAGAACGGCATGATCTCTTATTCCGGTAGATCCGATAAAATCTGTTACGTGGCCGGCCGGCGGGCTCAGGAGCTCCACTCGTCCTCGAGGTATCTGGCGTTGGGCTTCCTTGTTCTTGCTTCCTTGCGTTCGGTTCCTTCTACTCCCGCCGTCGAGCCTCCACGCGGCCCCAACTCCGAGCTCTCCAGCTCCTCCACGACCGGCAGCGAGGCCATCCGGCGCCTGAAAGCGGCGAACTCCGCGGCCTGCGTCCTCAGCCCGGCGGCGGACGCGGCGTGCCTGCGGCGCGCCTCCGCCAGTTTCTTGGCCCCCGGCCTACGCACGAACGCCGCGGCGGTCTGCTCGCCGGCCTCCGCCTCCTTGGCCGCCCTGTCGAGCAGCCGGAGGGCGGTCTCCTCGGCGAGCGCGGCCACGGCGTCGAACTCCCTCGCGGGCACCGGCTTCCCCGCCGCAACTTCCGCCTCCGTGACGGAGGCGAACTGCCGTAGAATCTCTGCCCCCTTGGTGAACGCCTTGCCGCCTTCGTCGAGTGTCTGCACCGCGCTCTCCCACGCCATCGTCGGACGGACCATGCGGCGCGTCCTGATCAACTCGTAACACGCACTGATGGATCGGCGGACTACGCGGTGTTGGGTGGCAATTCAACCGATGGTGCGAACGAACTTGGGCGCTCGCCCCCTGCTGACTTATATGATCGACTCGAGCGTAGCGCGTACGTGTACCGTGTACGAGTCGATCTTCGATTCCCAAAGAAACACGCGAGAGCAGACGAGCTCTCACCGTAGGTTTAGATTATCCCGAAATCTCAAAAGTGCACGCGCACTTTTTTGCGAGACCGAGCGGCCGGCTGTCAACCACACGATTTCAATCACACGCGTGCATCCCCACTCCAGATGTCATCTGGTCGGGAGCCCACATCGTCATCCCATTCCAGCCAGCCGGCCTGCCCACCATCCACCCCGCTGTCTCTCACTGTCTCGCATCTCCCCAAATTCATCTGGATCCAGTCGCCGTCGGCTCCTCCGAGCGCGGCCCTCTCCGGATCCGCATGACCGCATCCACAAGCCGGCCTCCTCCTCTGCTCGACCCCGAGATCCCCCACCCGGAACCTTCCCGGCGACGGTGCGGTCCAGGCCGCCGTGGAGCCATGGATCTAGGCCATGGCCCTCCCTGCTCGTACCTCCATCCCCTCTACCACGGTGAAGACGAGGCCCTAGCACTCGCCTCCCCCACGAGCTCCAGGCATGAGGTCCAAGACCCGCCTCATCCAGATCGGGCCGCGGTGTCGCGCCACCACCACGTGAACCCGGCTGCCTCCTCCGCCATTGACGACGTCCACACGGACGGCCGTGCACCACCAACACCACCACCTCTCCCCCGTCACTCGGCTACATGGAGGACGTGTAGGTGCTCCCTGCGGCCTCTCCTCTCTCTCTCTCTCCATAGTTGCAATGGATGCCTGCAAAAAAATTTAAGAACAAGTACGAGCTAGCTAAGGGATCAACAGAATCCAGCACCAGATCACCTGATGCAGTAATTCAGGAACATCATTTGCTTTTTTGTTTCTGGTATTTGATCTGATGCATTTATACCTGACATGGGTGTTCCTTCCATTGCAATGATGGGATTAGTCTGCATTTCGTACATCAATTTCTAGTTTGAGTTGCTATGGTCGACCAGAGTTAGGTGTACAAGTTTGTTGTCTGACTTAATGTGTAACTATCTCACAATGATCAATTCATAATGTGGTTCGTGTTAACTAGTAGCATAAGTTCATCAGGATCATTATTCTGTGTTCTATCAGGATCATCATTTTGTGTTGTATCAGGGTCAATGACCAATCTGGACGGTCTCTTTTCAGATGGTAGTTGAACGCGGAGAAGGGAGATACTAGCATGCTTTGCGTTCGTCAATCTGGACGGTCTTTCAGGTGGTGTTTGAACGCAGGGACGGAAATACTAGCAAGCTGCTGCTGATGATTTTTACACACATGCCTTGTACGAGCTCATGGCAGCTCCGCGCGGCTGTGATTCAACTTGGCCTTGTACGAGCTCATGGCAGCTTCCCATCAATATCTGGTATGTCATGTCAGGAAATGCAAGTTGTTTTTTCTACTGCCGCTCAAGTTGCACAGGCACTTGTATCAGTACGCATTTCTGATACAGCTTAATCTTATCTCTGTAGCACACTCGCTAGAAGGCCGTTGATTTGGATGAAATTGGGTGTCCTACATTCTGCTACTTTTGTGCTATGCTTGTTGCCTCTGTATGCTTCAGGTATAGAAAATCCTATCCACTTTCATGAAGATACAAAGACTAGATGACATTTTTGTTTAAGCCTTGTTTAAGTTGATCTATTTTGCTATTCATATTTTTTTGTTGGCATGTGTAGCAGTTGTAGTTGCACACATAATAGTTCTCAGTTGGATATGACCATCAAGCAGTTACACAACACAACAATACTAAATTGGCTAGATGAATCTAGCTCTCACATTGCTTACTTCAATTTAGCTAGACGCGGGTCATTGTAAGCTCGACCAACTACTATTTGTAAACTAGAAGCATGCATACTCTCGTCCGCATATGTACAGTACTTTCGGCATCTTGCTCAAGGAGCTATGGTGATTAGGATTAGTGGTGAGTTTGTACAGCGATTAGGGTTGAGTTGGATTTTCGCGGCGGGTTGTTCTAATTTCGCAACTATTGATATGGTTCAGCATCCTATCTTGATCCATCTATTTTTGCCTAGACTACAATTGTCCCGTTAAACATGATACTCTCTCTAGAGCTTCATTACATTATGTACCTCTTTTTTTCTTGTAAATGCATCTGTGTGGTTTCTCTGTTTTCTCGTAAGTTGCCACATGTAAGTAACTAGTTGGCTAGTTTGTTGTAATAGTTGCACAGGAACGCAAACGTAGTTGGATGACTCATATACATATCTCAGTTGGCTAGCCAACTTATGAAGTTGCACACTAAGGGCTAACCAGTTGCACAAGCGATGATATTTAGACTTGGGAAATTTACTTGCGATGTTGATTCAACTTGGGTTTCTATGGCAGCTGAAGTAGAAAATGCAAATTTTGTAGCTTAACAGTTGTAATCTTATCTTACCAGATATTGATGGGAGCAATCAGACTTTTGATGTCTATGCAGTTCATCTATGTTATCGATAATTTTTCATTCAGTCATCTAATCCACCTCCACTTATGCGTGTATAGTCTGCTACCTTACCCAAATAGTACTAGTACTGAAATATTAACAACATTTTCATTCTCACAGATTGTTAACTCAACCCCTTCTAGGTATTTTTCTAGGAAAAACAGTCAAATTCATTTGTACAGATGCATCACTTTTGTGATCCTGCTAGCCAATCTCTGGTATGATGCTTGAATTTTTGATGATTGGAGTGTTGATCTGTACAAGAGTTTTTTAGAATTGTGATCTTCAAGTTTTTTAGAATTGTCCCAAGAGTATGTAACGACTTGGCATCCTCAGACTTTCTAGTTGCAGAATAGTATCTAATTAGTTGGCAACCTCAGTAATTCTAGCTGCACAACAATATACAACTAGTTGACATCCTCAGCTTCTCTAGTTGCACAAGAACTCAGATTAGTCCCATCTTAAAAAAAATTGAGGATTGCCGAAGAGTATGTAACGACTTGACATCCTCAGGCTTTCTAGTTGCAGAATAGTATCTAATTAGTTGGCAACCTCAGTAATTCTAGTTGCACAACAATATACAACTAGTTGACATCCTCAGTTTCTCTAGTTGCACAAGAACTCAGATTAGTCCCATCTTAAAAAAATTGAGGATTGCCCGAGAGTATGTAACGACTTGGCATCCTCAGGCTTTCTAGTTGCAGAATAGTATCTAATTAGTTGGCAACCTCAGTAATTCTAGTTGCACAACAATATACAACTAGTTGACATCCTCAGCTTCTCTAGTTGCACAAGAACTCAGATTAGTCCCATCTAAAACAAATTGAGGATTGCCCAACAGTATCTAACGACTTGGCACCCTCAGATTTTCTAGTTGCAGAAGAGTGTCTATTTAGTTGGCACCCTCAGCAATTCTAGTTGGACAACATTATCCAAGTGGTTGACATCCTCAGCCTCTCTAGTTGCACAAGAATTCAGATTAATCCCATCTTAAAAAATTTGAGGGATTGTCCAACAGTATCTAATGATTTGGCACCCTCAGGTTTTCTAGTTGCAGAAGAGTATCTCTTTAGTTGGCACCGTCTGCAATTCTAGTTGGACAACATTATCCAAGTAGTTGACATCCTCATCCTCTCTAGTTGCACAAGAATATCTCATTAGTTGGCATCATCAGCATTTCTAGTCGCACAAGAATATCTCATTAGTTGGCATCATCAACATTATCCAACAGTATCTCATTTTCTAGTTGTATTTTTAAAAATATCAAATGAAGGGTATCACCAGCCTTTTTTAGTTGGCATGGTTAGTTATATACTTGCACAAGTTTTCACTCAACTGTTCTTTTTTTAATACCCAGAATGTCAACACAGAAGTTGAGATGAATGGAGAGAATCCAGACTGCCCGTCACAGGCTGGTAGGATAATGGCGTCCCCAGGGAGATTTGTCAAGTTGAATAAAGAACTGACTCCAATGCAAGGAGCAAATTTGTGTGAGAGGCTATTCGGGGGGTCTTCTGAACGTAGCTGAGACGCTGCCTACGGAGCTGACCAAGTACCTAGTGCAGTGCTACAAACCAGAAACTTCAAAAACCACAACCGTCACAGTTGCACATGTTTGCTAGTATAGTTGGTACATCAAGGCTTCTCTAGTTGCACATAGTATGCAAAAGTTGGCACATGAAGGTTTTCACCTAGTTCCACATGTTTTTGCTGGTTTTATGGTCCATTAATCTTCTGTCTTTTTCACCCCCCAGAATTGCACATACTATGCAAAAGATGGTACAGGAGTTCATACATAACACATAGTAAAGGGGAGCCTGTTGGCTTCAGTGCCTGGGGGATTTTTTTTTGCTGGTAACAAGATCTCCACAAGGAGGTTGAGAGAACAGCAGGTAGGGAGGATCAACATGCATAGAGGGGAAGGGGAGGGATATGAGAAGGGGAAACTCACAGGGTTTTTGTTGCAGCTTTTTCCCTTGATTTCCTCAGTTTGGATCTCAGCTTCTTCTCCTTGCCATGACGATCTAGGGGTTTTCTTTAGCAGACAACCATTTTTCGTGGGTAAAAGAAGATCTTTGGGGAAGGAGGAAAGGACAGGAAAGGAGAGGAGAGAGAGCTTTTGTAGCGTGGAGGCGTGATCGGTTGGCGGAGCTGGCCGCTCCAGGACGCCCGCCTGGTGCGCGCTGGTCGTGGGGGACCGGCGGTTTCCTTTTTGGTACGGGGGACCAAAATTTTCCTTTTTTGCCGGCCGCTCGGGACTGTTTCTGTTGTGCGCTCTCGACAGGAAAAAGGCGGCCGAAAAGTGGTGGGGGTGAGCGCTTTCCTTCCTGGGACAGGGGGGACAGGCAGTTTCCTTTTTTGCCTGGCCGCTCGCGAGCGCTAGCGAGCACCCTGCCGCTCGCTAGACGCGTCCTTAGATTATTATGCGAAGCGCATTGTATTCATTGCATGCGTGAGGTATATATACACCAAACAGATCTCAATTATCTAGCCTAGGACCCTAGGTCTAAACTAACTACAGAATAAATACAGAGGTTTTAACCGTGAGAAGATAGAATTGCAGCGTCAGCGGAGATGATGTCTAGGCTGGAAGGAAAACTTTGGAAAGTTGTCGAAAGCAAGGTTTTTAACTTCGTAAACAAAATGATTTCGGGCCTCACTGAAATATGCGAAATTTCATAGGATTTAAAGATTTGAAACCTCATTGAATTATTTTGAAATTAGTTTGAATCTGGCTTGAAATTTTAGACTAAAAATACTTCGGACCCCATCGAAATATGCAGAATTTCGTTGAAATTTTTATTCCTGATCGTAAGCAACAACCTGCAGGTGATTGACAAGAGCACCGACGGATCCACAAGCGTCCGCACCGATGCCTCTGTCCGCTACGTCCCTCTGACCAGTCGCTCTGCTTGCAACTGAGATCCTTCACTCTAGATTCTGGAAATGTGTGTGTGTATATATGAGAGTCTATTATCGTGTCCACCAATGCAGCGTGTGATGGTTTTTTGGTTTTGTAATGCTTATCGCTGGTCTTCGATCTTGTCCACCTATGATCCTTGTTTTTACGTATCTGTTGTGACGATTTTCATTCATTTTTCGTAAATTAATTGAGCAATTCTCTTCGATCTTTTTTAATAAATAAGGCCCTAAGTAACCACATTTTAAAATAAGTTTAGAAATTATTGGCGTTTGTTTGGTCTTTCTACGGCATGATTTGCTGCACTTTAAGTCCAGTTCAGGTGCAAATTTCTCAAACTTCAAGGTAAGGATGCACCATTAGGGCTTCTTTGATTCAAAGGATTCTCAGAGGAATTTTGGGCCTTCTTTGGTTCATACGCTTGCAGACGGTGCGTAGGAATAAGAAACTTATAGGAAATGAGATGACATGCATCTTAAATCCTATGAGTAAGAATAGGAAAAAAAATGTCATTTGTTCGCATCATACGAATTTTTTCATTGAGTCTAGACTCATGTTTAATTTTCTTTGAAATGTGGAGGATATGAACTAATCCTGTGTAGGAATAGGAATCCGTTTCTATGAACCAAATGGCTCTAAAGAAAAAAAATCTTATAAGAATTCTATTCTATAAAATTCCTCCAAACCAAAGAAGGCCTTGGAGGATTCTACTCCTTATGAATTTCTCCTATGTAGGTTGTTTGATTCGTGGTATTGTAAACCATATGAATTTTTTCATATGATTCATTTGCACTAGACTCCACTCAAACCTCTTTGAAAGAATCCTACGTTTTTTTATGCACAATCAAACATTTATACAATCATTAGGATTTAAGATGACATGCCACTTTAATCTCACGTTTTTTTATTCATACGTTTTGAAAATCCTACGAATCAAAGAGGATCTTAGAATTTGACTGCTCATGTGGGTAGGTCTTACATGTGCAACAAACGTATCGCTGTTCCCAAGCTATATGTATATACATCATCTGAAGCTGACCGATAATCTTAGTTTAAACTTTGACCAGAAAAGTAACAAACGACCGATAATCTAGTTTGAACTTTCAAGACAAAGGTAACAAACGGCATGATCTCGTATTCTGGTAGGAGTAGATCGTATGAAATCAGTTGTGGAGTAGCAGTGTTGGAGCGTCCGATGGCCGGCCGGCGGGCTCAGGAGCTCCACTCGGGCCCGAAGTATCTGGCGTTGGGCCTCCTTGTTCGTTGTTCCCTGCGTCCGGATCCTTCGACTCCCGCCGTCAAGCCTCCACGCGGTCTCAACTCGGAGCTCTCGGGCTCCTCCACGACCGGCAGCGAGGCCATCCGGCGCGTGAAAGCGGCGAACTCCGCGGCCTGCGTCCTCAGCCTGGCGACGGAGGCGGCGTGGCTGCGGAGCGGCTCCACCAGTTTCTCGGCCCCCGGCCTACCCACGAACGCCGCGGCCGTGTGCTCGGCGTTCCCCACCTCCTCCTCCGCCCTGTGGAGCAGGCGGAGGGCGGTCTCCTCGGCGAGCGCGGTCGCGGCGGCGAATTCCCTCGTGGGCACCAGCTTCCCCGCCGCAAGGTCCGCCTCCGTGACGGCGGCGAACTGCCGCAGGATCTCTGCCCCCTCGGTGAATTCCTTCTCGCCCTTGGCGAATCTCTGCACCGCCTTCTCCCACGCCATCGTCGGGCGGATCATTGCGCCGTGCCCTAATCAACTCGTAAGTTCGACGGGCTACGGTGTTGGATGGCTGGACGCGGCAATGCAGCGGCGTGAACTTGGGGTATTGGACGCGCGCCCCCTGCTGGCTTATATGGCCGACCACTCCGACTGCCCGCGGGATCGTGGCGCGTCGTGTACGACTAGTACGAGTCAGTCTCGGACTCCTATCTCCAGATGAACGCGGGTCTGAAATACTACGTTACAGGCAGCGTGCCAGTACTGTTTCGTACAGAAACTTCCGTATTTCGTATGTATATATACATACTCTATGTTATACTCTTGGCATTTCCAACATCCGGACATGTTTTCTGCTCTTGGCATTTCTACGTAAATCGAAGAATTTCACATGGGCTTGAAGTTTCTGTACGAGATGACGGCGTAAAACGGGTCAGAGTTGGCCTGCCCGAACAGCCTCATCAGGGCCTCCAGCGGCGACGAGCCCGACTTGCCGCCGGCGTCGGAGGGCGGCAGCCTCCGGACCACCTCCGGCTGCGTGAAACCTTCGACGCACTGGAAGTACTGCGTCACGAGCTGGACGCGGCTGTAGGCGGACCCCTCCCGCCACGCGCCGATGGCCTTCTCGTAGAACATCCGGTTGCTAAAGCTCATGATGCACACTCCGCCCGGCTTCAGCACCCGGTAGATCTCCGCGAAAACCTTACAAGGAAATCAGTATGCAGTGAGCATATGAACTGATCGAACAGTTAATATGTATCAATTGTGTGGTGGAGAGAAGAAGAGGATAAGAACACACGGTGGTGGATGGCACATACTTTTTCTGGCGACTGCAGGTACTGCACGCTCACGGTGCAGAGAACGGCGTCGAGGGAGGCGCTATCGAGCTCCAGCCGCTGCTCCCGGTTGAGGTCGCTGACGAAGAAGTAGTCCAGGCGCGGGTTCTTGGCCAGCTCCTGCGCGTTGAGCCCGTGGCCGACGACGCGCCGGAACCGCATCTCCGGGGGCAGGTGGCTCACCCAGGAGCTCATGAGGTCCAGCACGTCCGACTCCGGTCGCAGCCGCTCCCTGTAGAGGTCGGTGAGCGTGGCGAGGAAGCCGTCGTCGACGTGCTTGACGAAGCGCGGGAACGCGTAGAAGTCGCGGTCGGAGCGCGGGTCCAGCTTCGCGCGGCCCTCGGGCTGGAGCACCTGCCGCCGGATGTTCCCGGCCGAGGACGGCGACGGCTGTGCGCTGCCGGAGCATCGCGGTGGGGGCAAGAGCGGCCGCGACGGACGCAGCGTTTGCGGCGGAGCGCAGAGCATGTTTGCTCCTTCTCTGTTTCCGTGGAGACTGGACACTCACTCGTTAATTTGTTCACGTGGCGTTATTATACCATGTTGAGGTTTTTTTACAGCATCTCTACCAGATCCCATCCTATCCCATGCTTTTAAGAGATCTCTAGCGGGTCCGTAAAATGCCCCACGGCCCTGACCCAGAAAATAACCGCCGTCTTCAGTTTCAGGCTGAAAAAATGTCCCGGACATGTCTTGCGAAAACCTTTAACCTGGTTTTTTTTTCCTGGGGAGCTGTATATTAGACCCCTTAAGCTGTATATATGTGCAGTTTCCCCTATCGGCAGAAAATTTTGACAGGGCGGAAGTTTCAGCTCGTGCGCTCTATTCCGCTGCCGCATCTCGCCGTTGATTCTGATTGCCCCTGGCCACCCCGCGCCATCGAGTAGTTCCGCTGCCTTCCGTCGCATCTTTTCCACCGGTTTGCGAGCTTGTGGGTGGCCATCCATCCCGTGGATGCGTGGCCGACGTCTCCATGGATTCATCACGGAGCTTCACTCGGGGCCTCGTTGCAGTCGGAAGAGGTTGTTTCGGGCGCGCTTGATCCCTGATTCTTCCTCGCAGCTGTCGTGCCGGCGCCGCAGGTTTGGGGCCGCACGACCATGGGAAGTAGGGGCGGCGGATTTGCTACCAATCATTGATGGGAAGAAGCAACGCCTTCTTGCCGCGAAAGGTAATTTCTCCAAAAGTTTCCGTGCGTTTTACTTTTACGAGACGGTTGATTTGTAGATTAAATCGCGGACTAATTTTTTAGATGGATGACTGGAGTCGTCAAGTCAGATGATTTCGACATAAAGGATGTGCTTTTTGATGATGATGTCAATCACCTAGTCTTGTTGCATCTTTTCCAAGATTTTGAGGCCAGGAAGAGAAAGCGCCGACGATCGACGGTTGGCCGTCTTTGAGGACATGCTTTTGACTATGGTTTCAAGCACATCGGCTTATTGCATCTCATCTAATATTTTGAGGCCATCAGGAAGAGAAAGCGTCGATGATTGCCGATTGGTCGTCTTTGCATTCCACAACCTAACTCATCGTTCCATGCTCATGAAAGATTACTTCGCCGAGGTACTGACCTATCCGACACATCTCTTCCGTAGGCGTTATCGAATGCGTAGATCTCTTTTTGTTCACATTCTCAGTTTTTTCACTCGCCGGAGGAATGCCACTGGTTTGCTAGGATTTAGTTCATACCAAAAGATATTGGCAGCAACGTGAGTGATAGCATACGACATTCCGGGTGACTACACCAATGAGTATCTTCGCATTGGAGAAGATACCACGATCAAATGTGTGCGTGTGTTTACCAAGGTCTTCATCCGGGTTTTTGGTCCCTATCTCCGAGCTTCTAATGAGGAGAACACAAAGAAGTTGATGGCGACGAATGAAGCAAGAGGGTGGATGGGCATGCTTCGGGGGTGTGGATTGCATGCATTGGAGGTGGAAGAACTGCCCTGCGACTTGGCATAGGCAGTACACCGATCATAAACATGATCTCACTATTTTGCTCGAAGCCGTGGCTTCACATGACTTGTGGATCTGGCATTGCTTTCTTGGATTGTCGGGTTCTCTCAATGATATAAATGTATTGCAGAGATCACATCTTTTGCTAGGATCGCTAGTGGAGATGCTCTGTCGAACATGGTCACGGCCAATGCCGGAGGTGAACAACAAGGACCCGAAGGATGTGCACCACTGTAGATCTAGAATAGGATTAGGTCTGGTCACTTTTCTGATGAAATATGTCAAAAATGTAATGAATGTGCTTCGATTTAGATAAAAATCATTTAATTTGCATGTAATCCATCTGATTTGTTGATATCTACTTTGAAATGTATGCAAGAACGGTTGGATAGCCGGCTCCTGCATCAATGTCCAGGACTCGATGCGGTGTCCAATCTCAGGGTATGCGTTTGATATGCCCTTACTTCTGGTGTTCTCAGTACTCCCATGAAAGATTATGATTAGATTGGATTTTTCTAAAAAATGATGATGCACACACATGCCTCCACCCGCCCCCAACTCACACAAAGAGATCCAACATTACAAGATCGCTCTCACCCAAAATGCGTCCCGAACACTAGCCAGGCTCCCCTTGAGGGAGTCCTGGATTAGGGGGTGTCCAGGTAGCCGGACTATACCTTCAGCCGGACTCCAGGACTATGAAGATACAAGATTGAAGACTTCGTCTCGTGTCCGTATGGGACTTTCCTTGGCGTGGAAGGCAAGCTTGGCGATGCAGATATTTAGATCTCCTACTATTGTAACCGACTTTGTGTAACCCTAACCCTCTCCGTTGTCTATATAAACCGGAGGGTTTTAGTCCGTAGGACAACTTCATCATACAACAATCATACCATAGGCTAGCTTCTAGGGTTTAGCCTCCTTGATCTCGTGGTAGATCTACTCTTGTACTACCCATATCATCAATATTAATCCAGCAGGACGTAGGGTTTTACCTCCATCAAGAGGGCCCGAACCTGGGTAAAACATCGTGTTCCTTGCCTCCTGTTACCATCCGACCTAGACGCACAGTTCGGGACCCCCTACCCGAGATCCGCCGATTTTGACACCGACATTGGTGCTTTCATTGAGAGTTTCTCTGTGCCGTCGCAATCAGGAAGGATGCCTCTTCCCGTCTTTAAAGACGGCGCCGTTACTAAGGGAGCCTTGGCTGTCGGCCAAACTCTCCGGCTAGGCGGTTTTCTCATGACCGCCTGTTCGGCCGTTGCGCCGACGGTGACCTCTCGGGTCATCAAAAGCAATCTTCACGTCAGCTCGGAACTCGTCGAGCAGTTAGATCCAATGGAGCTCTCTTCCGTAAACGAGCTCTTGGATCGCATCGCCGCCTTGGGGGTCACTACGGATTATGACCAGATTGGGCTTAAACCCGATCTAAGAGAAATTAATTCTCCCCAAGTCACCCATCACGTTGCCGTGGTAGAGGCACAGTGCGGCGACTCTTCATCTATCTTAAGGACTAGCTACGTCCGGATTCCCGATCCCTCCAAGCCGGATACCCGCGGAGGGGAGGATGTAACTCAAGACCTGAACTTAGAATCAGGCAACGGGCTAGATTCACTGGACAACATCCAAGAATCCAAACTTCAGAGTTCGGAAACTCCTTGGCCTCTGAGTCTTAGATTGGGTGAAGTTCCGGACTTAATTCCACCCACCCACCCGAACATAAGCGATCTATCCCAAATCAGGCAAAAGCCCGAAGAAACAGTACATCATTACTGGGCAAGGTTCCTCCTGGTTATGAACAGGATAAAGGACTGCCGCGAGGAAGACGCAATCTCAATCTTCTGCAATAATTGCACGGACAAGGGAATCCTCAACGCCACAGGTCGTCGTGATCTTACACGCTTCGCTGACTTGGCGTCCATAGTACAAAAGTACTGTGCGATGGAAAGCGCCCGGAAAACCGAAACTAAATTTTGGGACAATCCGGCCCTGAATAGAAACCTCGTCCGAAATAAAAGGGTGCATCATCATCAGACACCCGGGTTAAAAACCAAAAAACCAAAACCCTCTACAGGGCATGGAACCGTACTGGAGGGATGGCTTAATGGACCCTGTAAAATTCATAGTACAGAGGACGCCACACCAACTCATAGCCTTAGAGCATGTTGGATACTCCGGCAGGTGGCCAAAAGGGGCGAAGATCTCCTAATTCCGGAGGCCGCAGAAAGCCACCTCAGGGACTCCAGTACAGTCTTAACAGTCTTCGAGACTTTCGCATCAAATAATATGCGAAAAAGAACACTCCGCAGCCTCGCCGAAGTCTATCAAGTAGCAACAATAAACCCATGGAGTGACACGGCTATTACTTTTAATGCCAGTGATGAACCTAAATTCCGAACAGCTCGAGCACCAGCCGCATTGGTACTCAGTCCTATAGTGGACGGCTTTCGCCTCACCAAGGTACTCATGGACGGAGGCAGCGGATTGAACCTCATTTATGAGGAAACCCTTCAAAAAATGGAAATAGACTGGAACCGCATTGAGCGAAGCAGCACAACCTTTAGAGGAATAATCCCCAGTCGGGAAGCGCGCTGTGCAGGAAAAATCACACTAGATGTGGTGTTCGGCACGCCGGATAATTATAGGTCCGAAGAGGTCACATTCCAAGTGGCCCCGTTCAGTAGCGGATACCACGCTCTGCTGGGGCGGGAAGCGTTTACAATCTTCCAAGCAATACCCCATTACGGGTACATGAAGCTCAAGATGCCCGGGCCGAACGGAATCATCACTCTCGCTAGTGATCCGGACATAGCACTCCGCGCCGAAAACAAGACAGCCGCATTGGCCCTTGAGGCACTGTCCGAAGCCCTAGCGGCTGAGGAACTGACTACGCTGCGCTCCACGGTAAACAGGGACGATGTGATACTCGACAGAAGATCCAAGTCCACCTCTTTAAACCAGCGGATGAAATAGTCAAATTCCAGGTCCATCCAACGGACCCCAATAAAACAGCTTCCATCGGGGCACGATTAAACCCCGATGTAGACGCCGCACTGCGAGAATTCCTACGGGAGAACTGGGACATTTTTGCCTGGCACCCTTCAGACATGCCAGGAATCCCACGCAGGCTGGCCGAACACAGCTTAAATATCCTAAAAGGATTCAAACCTGTCAAACAAGCCCTTCGGCGTTTCTCTGAGCCCAAGAGACAGGCAATGGGAGAGGAGCTAGCCAAACTATTGGAGGCCGGATTCATCAGAGATATAAAACATCCGGACTGGCTAGCAAACTTGGTGATGGTACCAAAGAAGGACAAATCCTGGCGCCTGTGCGTTGACTTCAAAGACCTTAACAAGGCTTGCCCAAAGGATCCCTTCCCCCTCCCCCGCATCGATCAAATTATCGACGCCACTGCAGGACACGATTCGTTGTGCTTCCTCGACGCATACTCCGGTTACCATCAAATCAAGATGGCCGAGTCAGACCAAGCCGCAACAGCATTCATCACCCCATACGGCCCATTCTGCTTCAACACAATGCCTTTCGGGCTCAAAAACGCCGGCGCAACATATCAGCGCATGATTCAGACATGTCTGGCAAACCAGATCGGCAAAACAGTAGAGGCATACGTGGATGATGTGGTCGTAAAAACAAGACATGTCGAATCTCTAGTAGACGACTTGAGGCTTACATTTGACAACCTCCGAGCATATGACATCAAGCTAAATCCGGAAAAATGCGTTTTCGGCGTTCCAGCCGGAAAGCTCTTGGGCTTCATTGTATCCGGTAGAGGAATCGAAGCAAATCCAGCCAAGATCCGAGCTTTGTCACAATTGGATATCCCAAAGGACCTCAAACAAATACAAAAATTAACCGGATGCGTGGCGGCTCTAAGCCGCTTTATCTCCCGGTTGGGAGAAAAGGCGCTACCCCTCTATCGCCTCCTTCGGCGCACCGAACACTTCGAGTGGACGGATGCCGCCACGGCCGGACTCGAGGAAATAAAAGCCATATTGGCAACAAACCCCGTCCTGGCCGCGCCAAACATCGGCGAACCAATGCTATTGTACATTGCAGCAACCCATCAAGTTGTCAGCGCAGTACTCGTCGTCGAACGGGAAACGGACGGACACAAATTCCCCCTTCAAAAGCCGGTTTACTATGTGTCCACTGTCCTCACCCCATGCAAATCACGGTACCCACATTATCAAAAGATTGCATATGCGGTATTCATGGCATCCCGGAAGCTACGACACTACTTTCAAGAGTGTTCAATCACAGTAGCATCGGAAGTACCACTCAACGATATTATAAACAACCGTGACGCAACGGGCCGGATTGCAAAATGGGCCATCGAGCTCCTCCCGTTCGACATAACTTATAGGCCACGGCGAGCTATCAAGTCGCAAGTTTTGGCCGACTTCGTCGCAGAATGGACGGAGGCCGAACTCCCTAAAGAGTACGGCACATATTCAAACTGGATCATGCACTTCGACGGTTCCAAAATGTTGGCCGGACTTGGGGCCGGCGTCGTTTTGACGTCCCCCACAGGAGACACAGTTCAATATGTACTCCAGATTATGTACACGGACTCCAACAATGCAGCCGAATACGAGGCCCTTTTACATGGTCTCCGGATGGCAGTATCCATGGGCATTAAACGCCTAGAGGTGCGCGGGGATTCGAACCTCGCGATATCCCAAATAAATGGAGACTTTGATGCCAAGGATCCAAAAATGGCAGCTTACCGCAACGCCGTCCTCAAAATGTCAGCTCGGTTTGAGGGGCTCGATTTTCACCATATAGCCCGAGAAAACAATCAGGCGGCAGACGTCCTGGCACGCATCGTTGCAAAACGCCATGCGGTCCCCTCCCCAACATCTTCCTGGAAAGGTTGTTCAAGCCATCCGTAGTATGGGAAGGGGAACATGGCAATATTAGCCCGGACCCAACCGCACTGTCCGACGCCGAACAATCTGACATAATCGGAGGCTCTGCCAATGAAATCACAACCTCAGCCCACGTACTAATGGCCGTTATCGCCCCGTGGACAGAACCATTCCTAGCCTACCCTACTAGGCAGGAACTCCCAGAGGACCAAAACAAGGCACGCTGTATAGTGCGGCGATCTAAAGCCTATAAAGTCCATGAGGGAGAACTTTATAAGAAAAGCACTACCGGAGTCCTTCAAAGGTGCATCTCCGAAGAGGAAGGGCGGAACCTGCTGGCTGAAATTCATGCCGGACTCGGTGGCCATCACGCCGCAGCCCGGTCCCTTGTAAGATAGGCTTTCCGTACAGGCTTTTATTGACCGACGGCCCGGGCGGACGCTCAGGACTTGGTCCAACGATGCGCCGGTTGCCAGCTTTTTGCAAACCAAAGCCATATGCCACCCACCGCCCTCCAAACTATCCCCATCACTTGGCCTTTCGCGGTCTGGGGGCTTGACATGGTGGGACCCCTTAAAGGCGGAACCCACAAGAAAAAATACTTACTGGTCATGGTGGATAAGTTCACCAAATGGATAGAAGCCAAGCCTGTTAAGACGGCCGAATCCGGACCTGTGATAGACTTTATATCCGGGGTCGTACACCGTTATGGCGTCCCCCACAGCATCATCACCGATAACGGCACGAACTTTACGGCCGATGAGGTAAAACTCTGGTGCAAAAACATGGGCATCAAGCTCGATTATGCTTCCGTCTATCACCCACAAACTAACGGTCAGGTCGAACGTGCAAATGGTCTCATCATGAGCGGCATCAAACCCAGATTAGTGCGGTCCCTCAAGGAATCTAACACGCACTGGGTAGAGGAGCTCGACTCCGTACTCTGGGGGCTGCGGACCACGCCGAATCGCACCACCGGATACACACCATTTTTTATGGTGTACGGCGCAGAGGCAGTCTTGCCCTGCGACATAATTCATGACTCACCTCGAGTGCGCATGTACGAAGAAAGGGAAGCCGAGCTCGATCGGCAGGACAGTTTGGACGCCTTAGAGGAGGAGCGCGACGTGGCAAAAGCCCGTTCCGCATTCTATCAACAGCAGGCTCGAAGATATCAAAGCAGAGAAGTGCGGGCCAAAAACTACAACGTTGGCGAATTAGTTCTACGCCTGCCGGACAAGAAAAAGGACAAGCTGAAGCCCAAGTGGGAAGGTCCCTTCATAATCGACCAAGTCCTGACTGGTGGAGCATACCGCCTGCGAGATGCGTCGGATAACCGACTCGAGCCGAACCCATGGAACGCAGCCCGTCTCCGAAGATTCTATGCCTAGCGCCGGACTCTGTGTTTGTCTCCTTCCTCTGTCCATTTTTTACATTTTCTGTCTTACATTTCTCTCCTTCCCCCCTTTTCTTTTATAGCCCTTAAAGGCTCCTCAAGTGACGTGCTACTCGCGCTCATTAAACCTGGGGGCTTCTTTAACAGAAGCTTATTTATACGGGCTTCATGCCCACCACATGTGTCAAACTTCCGCATGTACCTTTTCTTCACCATTATATGCATCGATATGACTTAAGTTTTGGCCAAGCTGGGTTGCCTGGCTCCTGTGCTTACCCCTACGTTCCCGATTGTTCGGCTAGGTGGTAAAGGGAGCACCTCTGCGATTGTTACTGCCGGATCAGCCGGATGTGTACCTCAGACTGGGTGAAGCCGAAAGCTAGCGTTCTTAAGGGAATATTCGGTCGGTGAACTAAAAGATGACCTTTTTTACTTATTTATATATATGCCCCCAGATGATTTTCCTGCGTTTGCAGTCCGGACATGCACTTTAGGGCATGCCTCCCAGAGAAAGGAACCCCTAACGGAACTATTCTCTCTGGAAGATGTTTCTTACTAACCATGTAATATAACATAACTAGTTGGGCACTTGTCTGATAAAGCACTAATGACCCCTACGCCTGGTCTCCATGCATACCCCGGTTCTTACATAACCGGTAGGGTATTCGGACACACTCCGGACCGTCAGGTCCTGAGGTTGAAGCGAAAAGGTCGGCAACGACAAACGATCTACAATCCGGCTAGAAGGCATTACACATGTCAATTAAAAATTACATAGTCACTCTGACTGATTGTATTCCTCTTCAATACCATCTAACAGGCTGTCTAACTTACAGTCCTGCTGGGAATACTTGGCGGCCAATTCTACTTGGCCGTACACTAAGCTTACAGGGATCTCCTTCCCGTCAGGCCCCACAGGTCCGACCTCGGCCATGTGGTTTGGGTCAGACTTCGTGTACCGCGTCTTCACCATGGCCCAGGCCTCCCTAGCGCCTTGTCGGCAGGCCGATATCTTCCACAACCGGAAGCGCCGCCGAGCTCCCTTAAGCTTCTCCGAAAGCTCTCCAAGGCCCTCGGGCATGGAGTGGGAAGGCCATAAGGCTTGGGCAACGCCTCGCATCGCCTGCCGAACTCGCTCGTGCAGTTGCGAGAGCTCGGGAAGAAGGTCACCCGTAGAACCGGGCATCTCCTCTGCAGGACGACCCGTTAGCATACCTACAGACATTACTCTGTTAGTCGACTTCCTCGCCGAACTCTTTTCTTTCAAAGATTCGCTTAAGCACTTACTAAATATGCCGCGTCGAAGCCGCTGATTCTCCTTAGTGGAGTCCGACAGCTGGCCACGAACATCTTTAAGTTCAACGTCCAGCTTGGTGTTGGCATCCTGAAGATCATTCTTCTCCCGCCTCACCCTTGTCAGCATACTCTCACCGGCCTTTAGCCGGCGTAAGAGTTGTTGCCTCTCCGGATCCAGTCCGGCGCCATCTGCAATATGATTTGCCAGATTTACACCCACGCCGCACTTCGCAAGATACTAATCTTTCGAAGTGTATCTTACCAGAGGGGGTCTCTTTGGGCTCCCCTGCCGCGGCTAGTGCGGCCTCCAGTTGGGCTTTGCACTCTTCCAGCTCCTGGGACAGTACGGTATTCTTCTCTGTGAGAACCTGCATAACAAATGATCCTTAAATCAGTTACTCTAACTGTTTCAAGTCTCGGGGGCTACTGGTATATATATATATTTACCAAAAAATTCTTACCCGTATGTCTTTTACATATTGCTCCGTGGCTCTGGCTAAACCATTTTGAGCGGCACGGAGGTACGCATCTCCCGAATTGAAGGCATCTAATGCCTCTTGGGAGAAACAAGCGTCGCGAAGAACTGTCCGGCGACGCCTGTGGTTCATGGCACTCTCCACCTCGGAATTGGTGGCAGACAGCCTGTCCGCATCCTCTGTCGGAGGAGCGTCCGGTGCGCGCCTTGTGTTCGTTTCCGCTTCCGGGCCAGGCGTTGGAGCCTGGCTGGTGGAGGCGCGATTGGCAACCTCTCCGGATGTAGTCCGGCGAGGTCTCTTCGTCCTGAAGATAGCACGAACGTTAATATGCCCTGAAGGAATAACACCAGGGAAAAAGAGGGTGCGCTATACCTTTGCGCCGGTGTCTCAGTCCGGACTACATTCCTTTTTACCCCACGGGGCCCTGCGGCCCCTCGTTGGCTAGCCGCCGCAGGTTCGGCCTCCCGCCTCGGAAACCTCCCCTGCAAAACACGGTCGTTGTCAGGAAAACTGAAATGCGTGAGAATGGATTCCTTCTCAAGGGGATGAGACTCCGCTCTCTGTTACCTGGGAGGCCGGAATTAACCCTGGGTAATCAGCCGTAATGGCCACCAAGGTATTGTCCTTGCTTAGCTGATGAAACACCCCGTCGATCAGCTCCACCGATATGTCCGGATCCTCTTCGGAGTCCGGATCGAGGGACCGTTCTGGATCCTCGGGCTGTGGGGGACGGCTGTTTATATCCTTTACTTCCTGACGCAGTTCCTGCGTTGAAGTCGTTAGACTACATATTTAATCATGGGAATATAAAACGGATGGGCAAGCACAATTGTCCACTTACCCAACTCGGAGGGTTGTACATAGTAAATCCGCCCTGCGGGTTGACGCGGAGGAATTCCTCCTCTTCTCCCTTGTACAAAGAGGATAAGATCTTTACTAGAGCGGCAGCTGAGGCTGGCCCCTTACGACCATAACGGGTGGCGTCATCCTCCCCGTTAAAATCCCACATGGGGTGGCCTCTATATTGAAGCGGCTGCACCCCCCGCATAATGCATGCGGCCATGACTCCAATCATGGTTAGTCCGGAATGAGCCAATAGTCTTATCCGGCCCATCAGGTGAAGGACGTCCCTGTCGCCTTCTTTCTGAGAGCTCCGCGGACGCCAGCTTAGGCGTTTCTTTAAGGGAGCACTGTTGAATTCGGGGAGACCGACCCGGATAGGATCCGGCAGCGGGACATCATCTATATAAAACCATTCCGAAGGCCAGTCCTCGGACGCCTTCTTTGGGGTTCCGGATAGATATCCGGTCCCGGCGATACGCCACACTTCGGCTCCGCCCACTTGATATATAGACCCCTCTTGAGAGCGGGGCACCAGGCAGAATAACCTCTTCCACAGCGCGAAATGAGCCTCAACACCCAAGAATAGCTCGCAAAGGGCGACGAAGCCCGCGATATGCAATATAGAGCCGGGCGTGAGATTGTGCAGCTGGAGGCCGTAGAACTCCAGAAGCCCACGGAGAAATGGATGAATTGGAAATCCAAGTCCTCTTATTAGATAAGGGACGAGGCACACCCGCTCTCCTTTGGAGGGATTGGGGGTGCTCTCCGCTTGCTCTCCGCCATTATAGGTGGCGAGTCCGGCTCGGACCGGGACCATATAGGCCTGAGGGAGAAATCCCTTGGCCTGAAGCGACACTAGCTCGCTGTGCGGGATGGAGCACCTCTCCCAGTCTCCAGGTTTAGGACTGGAAGGGCGAGAGGAGGAGCTGCGACGGCTGGCCATGTTGGAATGGACCTTTGCTGGAGGCGCTCTGATGATTACTCGCGGAGAGGAGAAGGTGTGGTTTGGATCTGAATCCCCATCCCATTAAATAGGCGGCTCGTTTATGCGGCTAGGGGTGTGAATGTAAAAACACCCCAACTTTTCGCATTCGTTTGACACGTGGAAGACGGCCATTATTGGGCGTGGAAGCCAAGGTGCGCTACATTACGAAAATCGGACATTATTTAGCAGGTACACGGAATTTGGAGAAGAACCCGCCTTGCAATGCCGAAGACAATCTGCGCGCCGGACTCGTCATCATTGAAGCCTGGTTCGGGGGCTACTGAGGGAGTCCTGGATTAGGGGGTGTCCGGGTAGCCGGACTATACCTTCAGCCAGACTCCAGGACTATGAAGATACAAGATTGAAGACTTCGTCTCGTGTCCGGATGGGACTTTCCTTGGCGTGGAAGGCAAGCTTGGCGATGCGGATATTTAGATCTCCTACTATTGTAACCGACTTTGTGTAACCCTAACCCTCTCCGGTGTCTATATAAACCGGAGGGTTTTAGTCCGTAGGACAACTTCATCATACAACAATCATACCATAGGCTAGCTTCTAGGGTTTAGCCTCCTTGATCTCGTGGTAGATCTACTCTTGTACTACCTATATCATCAATCTTAATCCAGCAGGACGTAGGGTTTACCTCCATCAAGAGGGCCCGAACCTGGGTAAAACATCGTGTTCCTTGCCTCCTATTACCATCCGGCCTAGACGCACAGTTCGGGGCCCCCTACCCGAGATCCGCCGGTTTTGACACCGACACCCCTCGACAGTGATCAACGAATGGCGATTGCAAGTCCTGGCATGGAGGCCAAAGCATGAACCATCCGTGAGAGGATCAACAACCAGAGCTGCCTAATTGGGCCCCTATGTTCGTTGACGTGTCCAGACTCATTCGTAAATAGTGACCGGGTAGTTATTAAAATTGCGCGTGCATAATCGGATCCATCAAACCAAATCCTCATATTAGTCTCATGCAACGTTAAACATATGTAGTTAAACACATGCCATCCGACTACTACAATTGACATGCTCTATACTAACTACGAACAATGGAGGGAGTTCATCCACATCCACCCATGCCCTTGCCCTCGCCATCTTCCTTACAACAGTAGCGGTCAAAGACATAAAATGAATCAAGGCGGATCTGCTCACTGTCGGAGATATCCGATCCGTCGCCATCCTCGGGCTTCTCCTCCTTGGGGGCAGTCTGTCCATGGCACAAACTTCCCTGCTTTGCTCTTTTGCCATCGCCTTGATCACCCTCCTTTGCCGCTTATCGACTATGCGAGCACGGAGGGCTTCCTCCTCCCTTTCCATGCTAGCGTGCGAGTCCACTGACTCCGCCTCACGGGCCGCTGAAGCTCCCTCTTCTTCAAGGCGCGCATGCAGTTCTCGTTTTGGTTGCGAACCATGGAAGCAGATATGGCCTCCGTTTTCGGCGGGTGAGGCCATGGGGACGAGGAGCCACCTAAACGGATCCACCGACACAACAAGGTTGCGCTGGCATACGGTGGTCTACACCACCGGCGAGGCGGCGGTCACGCGCCATGATCCACCGCCCACCGCGGATCCTAGCGCCATTTTAGTGAAGGCAATGGATTCCTGCTGGATCGATGAAAACCGCGGGCGGGCTCAATCCTCTGGCCACGTCGGAGAGCAGTGCGGATGATCATCTGCTCCTCCAAACTACAAGGTATGAGCTCCCAGTCCTCGGATCCAAAAATCTCAGAGTCGGATCCAGTGCCTGCCATAAAGGAGTATGCCGGAGAGGAGCTTGGGTAGTGTGGAAGGTAGGGATGCAAGCGGCATCCCGCATATCCCGCGTAACTAGCAAAATAGTTCATTTCTGGCTGAAAGATTAACACTAGACTAGAGATGGATTTGTACTAGGCTGCAGCCCGCAAACCCGTCCGCTCTGCATCCCTAGTGGAAGGCGAGTGAAGTGGAGTGCAGCTAGGGTGTCGTTTGGAATGCGGGTATGGCTAAATATATGTGAGGTTAGGTGGTCACAGTGGGCCAGATCCAACGTGACGGACGCATCCGACGTCCCATATCCGCCTCAGATATGAGCCGGGTATAGGAAGTACCATCAGTTCGGACATTTGGGTCGGATTTGTCAGCTGCGGTTGAATGTTAAATTTGTGTCTGCGCACGGGCTGGGCGGCCCGGCCGGGCGTTTGGGAGGATACGAGGTAAGAGCATCTCCAGCCGCGCCCCAACAGGCCCCTGGCGACTTTTTCGGCGCCGATGCTGAAAAAACACCCAGTCGCGCCCCCAAGACGCCGAAATCCGCCGACTCAGTCCATTTTTGGGCCCGGCGATCGCATGCTGAACCCGGTGCACTGGGGGGGTGGCGAGGAAAAGCACGTCTGGACCACACCATCAGGCGAAAAGTCAAGTCTTTCTTCTAGATTCGCCTCCCAACCCCGCGCGCTCGGCCACCAACCAGGTGATCCCGGCGCCGCCCACCGCCCACCACCGCTAGATAGCCCATCCCCACCGGAAAAAGAGCATAGGTTTCGCCGAGGTGGCCTCTCTACCACCGGTTGGGAGATTTTTCCGGCGTTTCCGGCCGCGGAGGGGCGGTGTAGCAGCGGGTATGCACCCACTGAGGGGGTCCTGGACTAAGGGGTCCTCGGGCGTCCGGCCTGTTATCTATGGGCCGGACTAATGGGCTGTGAAGATATGAAGACCGAAGACGGTGCCCGTGTCCGGATGGGACTCTCCTTGGCGTGGAAGGCAAGCTTGGCGAACAACTATGAAGATTCCATATTATGTAACCGACTCTGTAACCCTAGATCCCCCTGGTGTCTATATAAACCGGAGGACTTAGTCCGGATAGGGGATACTCAATACCAGTCATACAGGCTAGACTTCTAGGGTTTAGCTATTACGATCTCGTGGTAGATCAACTCTTGTAACACTCATATTCATCAAGATCAATCAAGCAGGAAGTAGGGTATTACCTCCATAGAGAGGGCCCGAACCTAGGTAAACATCGTGTCCCCTGTCTCCTGTTACCATCAACCTTAGACGCATAGTTCGGGACCCCTACCCGAGATCCGCCGGTTTTGACACCGACATTGGTGCTTTCATTGAGAGTTTCGCTGTGCTTTCGCTGTGCTTTCGCTGGAAGGTTTGATGGCCCCTTCAATCGTCAATAACGACATTGTCTGCGGAGAAACTTTCCTACCCGGATAGATCTTCGTGTTTGGCGGCTTCGCACTGCGGGCCAACTCGTTTAGCCATCTGAGCAGATCGAAAGCTATGCCCCTGGCCATCAGGTCAGATTCGGGATCTTGAACTACGTCGCGGACATCCGTGGAGACTTGATCTTCGCCGGATTCAGTACCACGGTAGCCGCTCCCGATCACCCTGATGATCATGACCTAAATGTGTCATCGGGCCGCATCCAGGAGATCGCTCCTGTAACCGCTCCGGCCCTAGAGCCAGAGCAAGCTGCGCCATCCAAAGACGGGAGGATTAACCCCACCATGGAGGCCGCAGATTCTGCGGCGTTGGAGCCGCACATGGACCTGGTCCCACTCGATGCCTATGCCACCGGAACGCCGGACTCGTCTCCGGCTGTAGGTTCCGAACCACGCGAGCCCCCGAACGCCGAGCTTGATTGTCTATCGATCTTCGAATTCTGTGCCGCAGACATCTTCCAGCACTCGCCTTTGGGCAACGTGCTAAACTCATTAAAAAACATGTCCTTGGTGGAGGACTCTTAGCCGAGCTATATCCGGTTCGAGCTAGGGGCTGACGATGGAGAATTTTGCTTCCCACCCTCCACCCACTTCATAGCAACAGTCGAGGATTCGACCGAAACACTTGATTACGACTCCTAGAATATTGACGACATAGACAATGACGCCGAAGACAACGAAGGCCCCGTTGATACAATTAATGATGAACGGGACGACGGACAGGATAGCCCCGGTAAACAGGCCACACATGAAGATTCAGAGGATGACAATTACCTTCCGCTCTCTGAGGATGAGGTGAGCCTCGGCGCTGAAGATTTCATCGTGCCTGAGGAACCTCGCGAGCAGGAGCGCTTAAAGAGCCAACTAATAGCCACTGCAAGGAGCCTGGAGAAGAAGCAGCAGCAGCCTCAAGCTGACCAAGATCTGCTTAATGATAGATGGACTGAAGTCCTAGCCGCCAAAAAATACGACCTTGGTAGCCCAGCCAAAAGCTACCCGAAGCATAGATCGCTACCCTAGGGAGACGATAAGGTGTTCGAGCTCGTACGATCATCGCACAATGCGGCAGGTCGACCACAACTTGGTCTGGTTAAAGCGGCAACTCAAGCCGAACTACAGACCGCCCACCTCGCCGTAAAGGGAAGAACAAAACAGCTCAAGGTTGTACATATGACCTTCAACGGGGCTGGGGTAGTAAAACAGGATACCCAAGAGCGATCTACGGATCACAAGGACACACCTCGACATGCAACGACATCCACCTATTCGGGCGTGACAAACCTAGCCACGCCCGGGCTGAAAACCGCAAATGGACTTCGTTAGAGGTACGCCGCAGCTTGGCCCAACATAGAGGCACCGCACACCCTCTGTGCTTCACAAATGAAGTAATGGAGCATGAATTCCCAGACGGGTTCAAACCCATGAATATCGAATCATACATGGAGCAACGGATCCCGCGGTATGGATTGAGGACTTCTTCCTCCATATCCACATGGCCCGCGGAGATGACCTTCACGCCATCAAATACCTACCACTAAAACTCAAAGGACCAGCTCGGTACTGGTTAAATAGTCTGCCAGAAAATTCTATTGGCAGCTGGGAGGACTTGGAGGATGCTTTTCGCAGGAAGTTCCAAGGAACATATGTCCGGCCACCGGATGCCGATGACATAAGTAATATTGTCCAGCATCCCGAAGAGTCAGCAAGGAAGCTCTGGACCAAGTTCTTAGTTAAAAAGAACCAAATCGTTGACTGTCCGGACGCGGAAGCCCTTGCGGCCTTCAAACACAGCGTCCGGGATGAATGGCTTGCACGCCACCTCGGTCAAGAGGGACCTAGATCCATGACGGCCCTTACAGCTCTAATGACCCGTTTTTGCATGGGAGAAGACAACTGGCTCGCTCGTAGAAGCAATAGCGCAGCAACTTGGGCACTTCCGAAATCCGAGACGGCAATGGCAAGCCACGACGAAGAAAATACAGCAGTTGCAATGATAACGATAGATCACGCGACAAAACGGTTAACACCGGATTCAGCAATCCCAAGCCCGGTCAACGGAAAAAACCATTCAAGGCGAACAGAGACGGACCATCCAACCTAGACAGGATACTAGACCGACCCTGCCAGATACACGGCCACCCCAATAAACCAGCCAATCATACCAACAGAAGCTGTTGGGTCCTCAAGCAGTCCGGCAAGCTCAACACCGAACACAAGGGAAGGGGGCCGCAAGGCAATAGGGATGACGGAATGGTTCAACAGCCAAATGCAGAGGGCCAGAAGCAACTTCCCCCCCGAAGATCGATCAAATCCGGGACAGAAATAGAAGTTCGGCTTGCGCCACCCATCTCATATACACGATGAAGCTATACCGCGTATACATAACTGTGCACTTAAGATACCATCGGCAGCGGCAGAAGCATAATACAGATAAGTCTGCAAACATTCCGGTAACGTTTTTATATACTTTCCTTTTTTTAATACTTCTTAAAAGCAGGTAACGCAAAGGAGAAACACTTACGACCGACTCCATCGGAGTTCAGATCCATACAATCACCTACGGGGCTACTTCCTTCAAGGATTCCCCTCAGTGAGGACAGGCGGCGCAGACGTGTGACAGGAGGTCCAAAATAAACTTTTGTAGACCGCACTCTTTTTTAGAGTCTGTAACATGCCTTTTCCCTCTACCTTCGACCCAGGACATATCAAATGACCGAGGTCGTGGCATATATATTTTAATCATCGGCATATTACTCAGGTCCCAGTTCACACTATCCGGATTAATTACCCGCATCTTTCCGCAAATAAATGCGCCTCCCATGGTTGTTTCACAAACATACCCCGACTTAACTTGCTAGGGGATCGGTACGGGAACAAATAAGTTGCCAACAAAGTCTGAACAGCTTTTACAATGCACTTCGGTGTCGCGAGTTTGTCCTTATGTGCATCAGCTCCAAATCATGTCTTGGGTCAATAGTTGGGTTGTCCGGCTCCTGTGTTTGCTATCCTACGTGCCGCTCTATCGGCTAGGGTAGAAAAGGGAGAACTACTATGATTGTGCTATCGATTCACCTAGTGACGCACCTCAGTAGAGAAAGCCGAAAACCATCTGTCATGATGCGGCGAGAGCTGGTCAACCACTCAATGACTTATCGGAGTCTCTAGCGATTCCTCCGTGTCACATGAAGGACCTCTTTTGCGGTCAATTATGTAAACGCATCGTATGAATAAGCCGCATACATACTAGGGGCTATGTCGTAGACCCACCATAAAACTCCTATGGCTAAGTGAAAGTGTTAATGCCCTATAGTCTGGTTGCCTGGCTTGCCGCATTGACACCTCCTTTATGGACCAAGACATTGGGTCAAGAGTGATCATATGCTTTTTCGAACACCCCTGTACTTCCTACAAGGGGGCTGAAGCCGACGACTAGAAATCTTTCAGTTTATATTAAAACAGCCGCACAGGAGGAACACAAGCTTTCAAGCACAATATACAAATAGATTCACTATGAAATTGTCTCGAACAATTCTTATACACCTCACTCGAACATCATGTCTTTCGAGCATTGACCCTCTATCAAGCGGGCGGCTACTAGGACATCTTCAAAATAATGCTCCGGTTCGTGGTGGTCCTTGCCCTTGGGTGGAATCTTCACCACAACATTGATGGCCTTCATATTCCCCCAGAGTGTCTTGACTCGGGCAAAAGCCATCCGTGCACCCTCAATGTACACCGATCGCTTCACAGCGTCGATACGTGGCACTACGTCAACAAGCCGCTGCACCAAGTCAAAGTAACTATTCAGAACAGGCTCAAGTGGCCATAACCGGATTATGATGTTCTTCATAGTAGCACCGAATATTCTATGAAGCTCGGCCCACTGGGACATCTGCTCATTCAGCAACAGGGGGCGCTTCGAGGCGCCGAACTGTGACCAGAAAAGCTTCTCCGTTGCGTACCCCTCTCGCGCCTGATAATACTGCGCCGCATCGGACGAACTCTTCGGCAAGTCTAAAAACTCGTCCAGAGAACTCCACAATTGGTTCAGTTGAGCATAGTTCGAATCGCCGAATTTAGCCTGTAGCAAAAATGGCTTACCAGCCGCAATCTCCCCAGCTTGCCGGATCTCCTCACGGGCCGCTCTGGTTTCAGACCGCGCTTCTCTTGCATCTCGTAAAGCCTTTTCAATTTCAGCCGTTTTGGCTTCTTTCTCCTTCTCAAGGAGCTCACAGTGACTGGCGGCACTTTTTAGCTCAAGCGCCATCATGGATATCTTCTCCTTGTCTTGACACCGAGCAGCCCATTCGGCTTCTAACTCAGTCGATGCCTTCTCAGCAGCCGCATTACTACACTGGGCCTGCTCCTTGGCCCGGGCTAGCGCATCCCAAAGAATTTCAATGGCGGCAACACCATCTGCAGCCAGGTACAGCTTTCAGCGTCATGATTATATCACAAAAATGTATGTACAGAGACTGCTCTGAATACATACCTTGCCACTCGTCAAGATGCATATTGATCAACGTAATGTCATCCCCGGCCTCATCAAGCTTCCGTTGTAGTTCAGCAATATCCGCAGTTTGGGAAGTAGCCAGGGGGAAAGCAGATTGTGTTCAAAGTTAATCAGATTAGTCCTCCAAAATTTCTTCTTGATCCTCCGTTCACCTCCCATGGGAATCCAACCGGAGTCTCAGGGGCTACTGTCTATACACAGGTGTATTTTCTGAATAAAACACAATTGCACATGTTACATTACGAACCTCGAAGCCTCTCAGCAGGCTCGCAAAGGCCTCATTCAATCCGCTCTTCGCAGATAGGACCTTTTCAACCACCGTACCCATCAAGGAATGATGTTCCTCTGAAACGGACGCCTGCCGCAGCATGTTCGTCAAGATATCTAGCACCTCTGGATCTCCAAAGGCAGCCGCAGAAGTACGGTCACCCTTTGAAGGGACCCATTTATTTGTATCCGGATGCATTCCGGACTGTTCGGGGTCTTCATTGTTGTTCCCTGGACCCTGGGCCACCGAAGTATCACCTTCGTGTAACATCTTCGTCATCCCTTGCACCACTTGTTGGTCGGGGGAGACCCTCCGTGACGACACCTCAAGATCGCCTGCCCTATTGGACGGAGAGGCCGATGGGGGCATCTCGCTTTCCATCATCTCCGGGAGAAGGTCCCCCGAGGAAGAGGATTGTTGAAGGGGACTGCGCACTGGGCTGCCAAAAATGTATATTTCAGGCATCATATGAAAAGAACGGGATATGTTTAGAACAACCTTGTTCACTTACAATTGGGCCGGAGGCTCCTCCTCATCATGAGACCGCGCTTCGACATCCTCCAGGCCCGGGCCACCTCCCAGAGGCATCTTCCCTCGCTTAGGGGCCTGCTTCTCCCAATCTTCGGAGGCGACCCTCTTCTTCTTGGGAGGGAAAGAGATAGTGGCCCCCCTTTACTTTTGTCTTCGGACGAGGGGATATTTATTCCTCCGGACATAAAGTATGAGGTCCCTTGAGAATAGAGGCCATCCTTGGTCCTCTTGTCCTCCGCCTCGTCCTCCTTCTCCGGCATCTGGTATGGTGCCGGGGCCAGCATCCTTGTTAGGACATGATTCGCTGGACCCTCGGGCAGAGGGGCCGAACATATAATCAGTTCCGCCTTCTTTATCCAGCCCTGGAAAAAGATAGCCTGCTCAGTATCATATTACTGTATGCATGGCCGCAAAGTATTCGAGAGCCAAGTGCTTACCGGGGTATCCGGATGATTACAGTTGAAGCCAGCGTCCTCAACGGTATCCGCCCAATGTTTCTGCTTCCCGAAAAATAACTTCCACATCCCTTCATGTGTGGCGCCGAAGAAGTGTTGGAGGGTCTGTGGTCCTTCTGGATTAAACTCCCACATGTGGCGAGGCCTGCGCTGGCAGGGCAGGTTCGGCGGACTAACATCACTTGAATCACACGAACAAGATCGATATCTCTCTCGAGGAGGGTTCGGATGCGGCTTTGTAAGGTCCGCACTTCATCAACCGATCCCCAGTCCAGCCCCTTGTTGACCCATGATGCAAGCTGTGATGATGGGCCAGGACGGAAAGTGGGTGCAACAACCCACTTAGTACTGCGGGGCTCTGTAATGTAAAACCACTCCCGCTGCCAGTAATTGGAAGTCTCGGTAAAGGAACCTTTTGGCCAGGGAGTGTTGGCGAGTTGGTTGATTGTAGCACCGCCGCACTCCACCTATTCCCCGTCGGCTATCTTTGGTTTCACACTAAAGGTCTTGAGCCATAAGCCGAAGTGTGCGGGGATTCGAAGGAAGGCCTCGCATGTAATGATAAACGCCGAGACATGGAGAATCGAGTCCGGGGCAAGGTCGTGAAAATCCAGTACGTAATAAAACATTAGCCCCTGGATGAAGGGGTGAAGCGCAAACCCACACTACAAAAAAAGACACATCCGTGACATTTTGGGCCGAACGAATTTTTTTTCCTGTCATACATATGACACTTCTATGACGATAATTGTGACAAAACCCGGTATCATCATATATGTGGTGGGATCCTACTTCTATGACAAAAAATCATGACAGAAAATGGGCTTTTCGTCCTGGGTGGGCCGGAGACGCAGCTGCATGACATTCTTTGGGCCGGCCATGACGGAAAAAACCATGGTAGAAGCGAGGGCGAGGAAAATTTCAAGGAGTTTCCGGTTACGGTGGGAGGTCAGGGGCCGAGTGATGCGCATTTCTCTCGTACACGTACGCGTGTGTGTGCGAGGCATTGGCTCTAACTGAACCCGAGCGAGGCATTGGGCTCTAACTGAACCCGAGCGGTTGCACTGCAGGCTACGCGTTACTGAACCCGAGCGATCGATCGATGGCTGTTAACTGAACCCGATCGAGCGATTCCTTCGCTACTGCTGCTAACTTAAGCCGATCGATTGGATGAACAGTGAGCGTTGCGGGGAAGGGGGGGTTGGATGAATAGTGAGCGGTGGCGTTGCCTCTGGATGAACAGGACCCCGTGGTGTGGAGGGCTGGATGAACAATAGACGATGGAGGGGTGCCCGTGGAGGGGTGGTTGAACAGGACCCCGTGGTGTGGAGGGCTGGATGAACAGTAGACAGTGGAGGGGTGGTTGAACAGTAGCCGGTGGAGTAGCGCGCGGTGGAGGCTAGATGAACAGGAGCCCGTGGAGGCTGGAGGAGGTCAACGGTAGCCCGTGGAGACTGGAGGAGGTCAACGGTGGAGATGAACAGTATCTCGTGGAGTCCCGTTTTGCGGTACGCTACACCCCTCCCGATGAACAGGACCCCCGTTTCGACCGTAGGAGGTCCGTTTCGTTCGTTTTGTGGTACGCCACACCCCTCCCGATCAACAGGACCCCCGTTTCGACCATAGGAGGTCCGTTTCCTCTGTTTTGCGGTACGCCACACCCCTCCCGATCAACAGGACCCCGTTTCGACCATAGGAGGTCCGTTTCCTCCGTTTTGCGGTATGCCAGGCCTCGTTTCCATCGCCTGTTCCGTTCAAGCCCTCCCGATGAACACGACCACGCATTCCGTTCCAACCCAGCTGGTTGGCTCCCACGCATTCCGTTGCCTCCCGATGAACACGACGCATTCCGTTGCCTCCCGATGAACACGACGCATTCCGTTGCCTCCCGATGAACACGACGCATTCCGTTGCCTCCCCATGAACACGATGCATTCTGTTGCCTCCCCATGAACACGACGACGACACTGTTTCTCCGTTCCGACCCAGCCATGTACATGAGCTCTGGCCGTACGTATGCGCGTATAGGCGTTCGAGACCCTGCCCGTATGTACACATACGTGGCCGTATTTTCTTTCTTGCACCCTGGCCGCTGTACGTACGTGTACATGCTATGTGCGCGGCTCTACTACGACACGTGCGCGCCTCTACGACAACACGTGCGCGCCACTACATCGACCAGTATGTACGTACACGTTCACGAGCATAATGACAACGCTACGAACGCTTCGACCAAGTGGGTCCGGACTGTCAGGCACTTCCTTGCCTGCGAAGATGTAGCTGGTGGGTCCCAGCAGTCAGGGGGCGAATCATTTTGTTTTTTTTTCCGGACGCACTTCCTTGCGTGCGAAGGTGTAGCTGCTGGGTCTCAGCAGTCAGGGGGGCGAATCGTTTTTTTGCCCAGACACACTTCCTTGCGTGCGAAGGTGTAGCTGGTGGGTCCCAGCAGTCGGGGGGCGAATCGTTTTTTTGGACGCACTTTCTTGCGTGCGAAGATGTAGCTGGTGAGTCCCAGCAGTCAGGGGGTAAATCATTTTTTTGGACGCACTTCCTTGCGTGCGAAGTGTAGCTCGTGGGTCCCAGCAGTCAGGGGGCGAATCATTTTTTTGCGAAATACGGTGGCTCGTCCGGTGGGTCCCCACTGTCAGGTGGAGGAATAATTATTTTGCGCGTAATAAGGAGGCACTTCCTTGCGGCTACCGTGGACCCAGCTGTCAGCCTCTCCACGTACAGTCCACGTCCGATGGAAGTCGTTCCTTGACCACGTTGACCACGCCGCGCCGAGAGCACCAGGGCGGTGGATGATGGCGAGGCCTAGTAAGGGGACAACACGGAGCCGGGGAAGACGGGGCAGTGGATGCACACGCAAAGAGGAGTATGAGGGTTCACTGGTTCGGCTGCGCTGCCGTCGCCGCAGAATAACAGGGGGTGTGGGTGAGTGGTGGGATGGCCTGGCCAGCGGTGGGAGTAGTAAGGGGTGGTGAGGCCTCCGCGGCAGCACAGCCGGCCACGGGAGGCAGGAGCAGGCGGCACAACCAGCGCTGCATTGGGCGGCAGGAGCAAGAAGACTAGAGGTTGAAGAAGCACGACGGCCGTTGGATGGACATCGTACGGTCACTGCTACTAGAATCGTTTATATTAACTAAGTTGACAAAGCCCTTGGTACGTCAACTTAGTAGGCCCACAGGTCAGCTTCCGAAACGGTGTGCCCCAGATGTTAGGGGGAGGAATCATTTTTTGGGCGGGTGAAGCTAGATTATCCAAGATTGAAGAAGAAGCACGGCATCCGTTGGATGGACATCCAACGGCCACTGCTGCTAGAACCGTGTGTTGACTATAAGTTGACAAAGCCTTGCATACGCGTCAACTCTGTTTTTTTAGGGGACGCGTCAACTTAGTAAGGCCAGAAGTGTGTGGCAGAGAACTTATAGCCCATTTGAGATTTGTAACAATGTGTAGCCCATTTTTGAATTCTAATGGAATTTACTACAGCCCATTTACAGTTTGTTAAAAGTACAGCCCATTTAACAAACCGTTCAAAACAGAATTCAACAAAATTTCCCACATTTTGATGGGATCCGAAATATTTTTATCCCGAAATTTCTAGTCAGATTAAATACAATTTCAATATAAATTTATATTACGTAAAAATCCAACGAAACATTGCGCTCGCAACAATTAATGAAATTAAAATTTTCAATATCCAAAAATAATATTTTATAAAGTAATCACGTGTTTGGTGCATTTTTTATAGTTACTGCCCAGTTTTTATAATTACATCCCATTTATTATTTCTTAAAGCCCATTTTCTTGTTAAGCCTAATGCATCCCTCCTAGGAAAGATTTGCAGCCCAGCGGGGCGGAGAATAACAACTTGACCTTGCCTGGGTATTCCTAAAAAAAGTATAGCTGGGCTAGCCATTTTCAGCTTGAAAAAAATTAATATCTGGGCTGGATATCTGGCCTGGGCTAGACGGGCCACAGCCCGCCCAGTTAATACCTGCAGCGATGTTTTCGTTGTTGTTCAGAGGAGAAAAATTAATATCTGGGCTAAACATCGAAAAACTCTGCAGTGCTCACACCTCAAAAACACAAATACTGCTCGAGCTGCTTGGTCCCAGCTGTCGGCCGCTTCTTGTGCAATTCTGTCGTTTATTGACTACTCCCTCCTTTCCGGTTTATAAGGCTCAATTCAAAAATCTCACCAACCAAGGTATATGATGAGTGGTGGAATATTTTTGTAGTTTGCAAAAGCACCCAATTAATGCTCTTGTTTTCCTCAAAAAATTATGTTTACGAATGCATTAGTTGCAATGCATGCATGCATAAAGTGCATGCATTGGTCAGTTTTCTCTTAATACTTGCATGCAATGATTTAATGCACCTTAAAATCTGAACATGTGATGGGGAACAACTAAACTGAGCCTTATAAAATGGAAAAACTAAAATTTTGAGATAAGCCCTATAAACCGGAAAGGTGGGAGTACTACATAGGTTGACAATGGTGTGGGACCATGATGTCAGGAAACCAGGACGAAGCAAAATAAATTATAGTTATATATATATATATATAATAAGGAGTCACTTGCGTACGTGAGGCTATGGACCTGGTGGCTCCCCATTGTCATCCTCTCCAAGTAAAGTCATCTCCTCGCCCGCGCGCGCTTTCCGCCCGAAACAGTCAGCGCCGCCCACCCTGCTTCTCGGTGCAGGCGATTGCTCTGCCTTCAAATGACACAAGTGCCGTCCGTCCGTCCATCTGCCGCCCACATTAATGATACGCGGTTGTCGAGGCGGCTACTCTGGCGCCACACGTCCGTCCCTCTGCCCATCCACCATTGCTATATAAACTGCTGTGCCGTCCTTAGCCGCAGTCATCCGCATCCGTTCCCTTTCTGCTGTCCACACCACTACTGCCCACCATGGCTTCCTCGCGCTTCAGCGCTCTTCGGGACGGGCGGACAACGGACCACAAGGAGATGGCAGCCATTGCTGCTGACCGGCTGGCCGGCAGGCAGCCGGAGGACGACAACGTCCCAATGGAGAACATGGTAGTCGATGATCCGGCGCCAACCCCCTCCTCCGCGCCATCCTCGCCGGTGCATTGCACCATGACCATCGGCGAGGCCCATGCCCAATATATGGACAGGGTGAGGCAGATGTGTGAGGAGTAGTTCCGGGAGGCGCAGGCCGACGCCACCTACAACCACCATCTCCTCCAGGAGCACCTGCAGGCTGAGGAGCAGATCGCTGCGGAGCGGGCGGAGCAGGAGGCGCTGCTCGACTCGTACCGCTCCGCCCGCAAGGGCCGCCTCGAGCGCTGGCGGTACCGCATGCAGGTGGCGGAGGCTACGGCCGCCTACAAAGAGGCTAGCAAAGAGGGAAATGAAGTGGGCGAGGCGCTGTTTGGTGAGACTGAGGATGAGGCAGAGGACAATGCCGGCTCCGACGAGTCCCCGCTCCACTGGCACGAGTCCCCGCTCCACTGGCATCGACGAGGCCCTGCTCTACCGAGGCCCCGCGACACCAACAACGAGGCAGAGGACACCGCCGGCTCCGCCGAGGCCCCGCCCCGCCAACAACGAGGCTGAGAGAATTGTCGGCTCAGCCAAGGCCCCACCCTACCGGCAACGAGATAGAGGACATCGCCAGCTCCGCCGAGGCCCCGCTTCGCTGCCAACGAGGCCGCGCCACACAGAAAAAGAGGAAGAGTAGAACACGGTAGGTCGCCGCCGCTCGGGTCCAAGTAAGGCCACCGCTGCTACCCTCCGGTTGAAGCCAAGCTAGGCGGGTTGACCATTGACGGCCGGTTAGCTTCTTGGCGGCGACGTGGAGTCGGAGAGCTGCGCTGGAGAAGAACGCTGCTTCTACTTAACTGCTGGTGCAGTTGGCTGACTGACACGTGGGCCCAACAGGCCACATGTCAGTTACGCAACTGCACCTGCAGTTAAGTCACTGAAGCTTCTGTTCGGCTCAGCGGGACACAGGTGGGTAGCTTCGGTTAATTAATTATACCTCCAGCGCACCCCTTTTTAGTTGAAGAATGTATGAAATGTAATGAAATCCGGCATGTTTATATGAAATCCGACCATGTATGAATGAATTTATTTCGATTAGTTCGAATTCCTGTATCACTGGCATTGGATGAACATGCAAAACAATACGTACTAGCATTATTCCCAGGGTGATCACCTCGTTTGCAGCAGTTTCACATGTACTCCCTCCGGTCCTTTCTAGTCTGCATACAAGTTTTGTCTGCAGTCAAAGTATCTCTACTTTGACCAATCTTATACAAAAAAGTATGCACTTTCACAATGTGCGAAGTAAAAAGGAACAGAAGGAGTACAAAGAGTTTGAGCAGCTTTTTAGCGTTTCTGTACATTGCAATCAAACACACAGGCCTGGCAATTCATAGAGAACATTCAAAACAATCGATGATTATGCATCTCAGCGACTCACATGTCAGAGGCAATATTTACTTCACAACTAAAGAATAAAGAAAAAATTGATCGACGCTGCTGACAGCAAAGGGCGTCCCATTCGAAAATATCAAACGCATGTCTTGCTAAAATCAATGAGCAAAATTTGACAAGGTTGTCCCATTCCAAAATATCAAATGCCTACGATTGTGGAATGGGCAGGGTTTGCCATCAGTTCGGACATTGACATGGCACCTCGTGCTAAATAAACCAGCTGTTCTTTTTGTGCAGTTCCACCAAAATCAACCAAATTCGCGCGTAGCTTGTATGATTTCGCCCTTATATGTTGCAACGCCTTGAACTTATCGGCACCTCCTTTCTTGTGGTGGAAATGAATGATTCGATGTATTCATGAACATTTTGTGCAGTTCCCATTGAAATCAAGCTGAGCACCCCTGTTTGCACAAATACAAAAAAGTGATTAGTATAAAGCAAACTGTACTATGAATTGACAGTTTCAACAGGCACATACATGGTCCATGTAGAGCACACTTTTAGAAAAATGGAACTCACCAGAAAGAATCCTAGAACAACATTGTACTCGCGCATCACAGCAAAAAATGGAGATTTGTCAGTCCTTCTGAGCTGAAGTTAGTTTGGTCTTGTGGGGAGTAATGTAACCATCCTTCAACTGCTCCTTCTGATGAGAAGATAGACAGGGCTTCTTCATCCTGGCATAATCGGAACTAGTCACTTCACGTACTCCATATTCTTCTTCAGAGGAAGATGATCCTGTTGTGCAAAGACAAGAGGACTACTAAATGCTAGCATCCCTGTTTGCTCGAAAAAAGGAAAGGAAATATTTAAAACAGCACAGATGAAGCACTTCTCAAGGACAATACCACTTTTTCATGACAGTATCTAAACAGTAGCACAACACCAATAGAGATGACAAAGCTCAATCATATGGATGAAATCAGTGGGCGAGTACCAACCTTTGTCAGGAGGCTTATTGTGTAGAGCATACAGATGAAGCACTTCTCCGGAACCATCTGTTGCTATCTACGGTGGTGGCCATGCTTACTATATACTCCTCGATTAGTTTAATGTTTCCAACATCTTCTTGTGCAGTTCCACTAAAATATATGGTATCTTCAAAGAAGATCCCTGTTTGCACAAGTAGAGATAATTACATATTACATTAAGAGTGGCATCAAATCAGTGGCAAAACAATTGCTCGTTCCAGCCATAGCAATAAATTAAGATGCAAAACTATATCATTACTTGTGTCATCACAGTTCCAGTGCTTCATTACAGCACCGGGAGTTGATTTTTGTTTTTCTTCCGCTTGTTCTTCCCCTTCATCACTTGGTTCAATAACAGACAAGCTTCGCCTTCAATGTAAGATTTGGCATGTCAATTAGGGAGCACAAGTATAGTACTAAACTTAATTTTCTGATGAAAGTGGCAAAATACAGGCCAGCAGTTGTGAAATATCCTTATCTTACCTCAATGGGATATTACGGTGCACATACAGATTGGAAGTCTTGTCTCCATTTGTGCAGTTCACTAAAATCAAGCAACATTATCGTACAAGTAGCACAACATATGAAAGCACACTGCAGAATCATGTGAAAGAAGGCTAGTACTGACCTCTCATGATGCGGAATTCAAACAACTCACAAGAAGAAGATCTGAACCAAATTCGCCTTAACGGATAGGAAGTAAGATCTCCTCTTGTGCAGTTCCACTAAGATCAAGCAATCAAGCAACGTTGTCGGTGTGACATTTTGGTTGAACTGCACAAAACACTCTTAAAACAAAAGTGTTTTGTGCAGTGCAACAAAAGGTCACAATGGCAACGAGGTGAAGTAGATAACCCTGTTTACACAGAGGTGCAAAGGAAACAATTAGTGGTCAATAACGGTGGATGACACAGAAGCCAACAAAAAGAAGCATCTACCTTATCTAAATGGGAAAGAAAGCAAGACAGTAGCATTTCTCAAACGGTGGCATTGATTAATATTAACATAGAGATTATATTAACAATAAAATTCGTTAAACATGTAATTTGCTTTTAACTGTGGCATTGCATCAATTTTCCAGCGGCATTATTAGAGGGTGTTTGTTTACAGGGACATTTTGGTGTAGGGACTAAAAAAACTCCGTGTCAGTCCCATCTAAACCAAACAGGAGGGACTTTTAGGGACTAAAAGTGGGCATTTGGGACTAAAGAAAGAAGACCCCGAGGGAGTCTTTTTGGGACTTTTTCCAACAGTTGCCCCTGCCACGCATCGCACCTTGTCTCTATTAGTTCATTACTAGGGGTAACATGGTCTTTTAGCATGTCATTTAATAACCTCTAGTCCATGTTTAGTCCCTGGAACCAAGCAGGTAGGGACTAGGGAGTTTTTAACCAAACAGGGCCTTAGATTAACAACAGCTAATGAGTTGCACGGGACAGTGGACGCACCAGCACCATGTGCATCTACCGATGTACTGTGGTCATGCACAGTCTGTTGCAACAAAGAACAAACAACCAAGGAGCATATTTGTGTTGGTCCCAGTTTTGTTATCTTTAGACACCTTTCCCTATGTGAGCGCAGCAAATCTAGTCCTGCTCAAACTCTACAGCCTTGTCCCTTCCTTTCCTTTTTGAACTAGTACTTTCGCCCCTTCCTTTCCTCTTTGAACCATGTCCTAGATTTATGCGATACAACTTTCCCCACTACTTTCTCCCATTCCTTTCCTCTTTAAACCACGTCCTAGATTCATGCTATACAACTTTCCCCCTTCATTTCCTCTTTGAACCATGTCCTAGATTCATGCTATATACAACTTCTCCCACTACTTTCCCCCACTCCTTTCCTCTTTGAACCACGTCCTAGATTCATGGTATACATGCAGCTAGAGCAATGCATGTGGAGTAAGTAAATTATACCTTAAGGTTCTTGGGGCGTGGTTCGGTGGGCGATGGGACGGCGGCGAAGAAGAAGGGGTCAGAGGCCCTCCCGCGCAGCCGCTGGGTGGAAAGTGAACAGCTGCGCCGGTAGTCCCTCGCCAATGGCGACAACATTAAGCCGCCTTCCCTTCCCGGCGGACGGATCCTGCCGGCTCTTTGAGCAGCAGTGAGGGGAGAGAGAGGCCAACGAAGTCTTGTTTAGATCTGGAGAGGGCGAGAGAGTGTGAAGAGAGCAACTACAAGCGCTGAGGCTCCAGCGGGAGAGGGCGAGAGAGTGTGAAGAGAGCAACTACAAGCGTTGAGGCTCCAGCGTGTATATATATACTGGAGAGAGAGAGAGAGTGAAGCGTGCAAACCCTATAAAACATTTTGACCAATCAAAGAATCCTCCTGACACAAATTATGCTCAAGTGTAGTTATCGAACCCGAGACCTCAAGTTTGATGAGCGAACAGGCTAACCAGCTACACAACCCTCCGTTATGTTCAACGAGAGGGAAATAACCTTTTATACATTCCTGCATTCGTGTGACAAGCATGCCGTGTTTTTTTTGTGTGTGGGAGTCATTGGGATTTCAATCATAATCGTGTCATGTGGCTTTGGTGGTAAGACTATCCACAGTGGTGCAGAAATAATGCAGCCTTAGTCACCTTACCTCTTTCCATGTAGTACGTTGGGTCCCACCAGTCACAGGGTGAAACAAACAAATTAATATGAAAAATTAAAAGCTCCAGCGGTGTTTCTTACCTCACACATCTCGCTACTGCTCGGGAACACTGTCCAATCGATCCCTCTGTTCGCTCACGTACTATTTTAAGTGAATCCTTATTATAACATGCACACAAATTTTGGGCACTTGTATTCGACTTAAGTCATTGTGCCACCGTATCTCGTATACTTACTACTCCCTCCGTTTAGGTGTAATAAGTCACGTTAGAAGGTGCAACGGGACCAAGGTGCGTGTGTGTGTGTGTTTAACAGCATGTGTGTGTTAGAGAGAGCGCCAGATTGACCTACTCCTACAGAGAGATGTTGTGTAGTGTACGATTTTAGCTGCGAGAGTTGGCGCATCCTCTCGTTTCCAGGCGTGTCCGGTAGGGACATGCGGACAGCTGCCACGCCCGCTCCTGACCAGCATGGCCCACCCAAAACCCCTCCATCGCCCGCGCGCGCTTCCCGCCCGAAACGGTCAGCGCCGCTCCAAAGAATCGGTGCCGCATTCATGCCCGGGCAGAGCGGACGTGACCTCTTACTGGCGCAAGAGTGATGGTTGCTTCATCCGTCCAACTTACTGCTAGGTCTATGTGATTTGACAACTCATTGGTCTTTATTACTGAGGTGGTAGGACTGCTGGATGTCCCACACTTTCGGCGAAAGGAGGTACTACTATTAGATTACAATTTTCTCCATTCTTACAGCGGAGGCGTGCAAGAGCAGTGAAAACACGCAGGCTCAGTGATTACATGGCCCACCTTACACTATCACTGTGCGACACCTAACTCTTTACATCGTACTCCCTCCGTTCCTAAATATTACTAGATGAGTCCCCGCGCGTTGCCACGGAATAGCGGTATATCTCTCTGCGCAAAATTATCGATTTCATAGAACTAAAAAAACTCTATAACCGCACGACAAATGTGGTAGCCAAACTAAATAAACTCCCATCGTCATTTAGATCATCCCACGTAAGGAAAAAAGATCAGCCAACTCCTACTGCATAATGGGATTATATTTTTCTTTTTGACATGTTAATGGGACTTAAAAGCTCACTTACATGCATGCTACCGGTGCATGCTTGCATGCAGACATGTTGATGTGATTTAAAACCCACTCACATGCATGTACCACGGTATTTCTGCATGCTTGCATGTGGCTTAGTGCGGAGCCTCTCAACGTCTAGATCAGACGGCTATTATGGACTGATTTACTTCATCTAACGGCTACATCAATTTTGATGATGTGGCTCAAGGAGAGGATAGAGAATTCCTAGTAGTGGGGGCTAGCTATTACTAGTAGATAAGTCTTTGTAGAGATTCCACTACATACGGAACAAAATGAATGAATCTACACTTAAAATGCATCTATATACATCCGCATGTGGTTCATGGTGAAATCTCTACAAAGACTTATATTTAGGAACGGGGGAGACGGCGTACTAAGCAAGCTTCTCCTCGTTCTGCGAGTTGACGGGACACATCAAAAGTACTCCAGTGTATAGAGCCTTGCCTCTAAGGTAGGCCCCACATGGTTTGCCTCTTTTTTAACATAACACGTCAAGTCGCAATTTGTTTGTTCACCCGTGGTAGACGATCCTCCCTCCACCAAGTGGACAACCAGTACACGTGCCAAATTACCACGTGGGCTGCCTTTTTCGTACAGAAATGAGCTCCACCGTGTACCCGCGCGGGTGTGGTTGGGAAAGAGACGGGAGTACGTGCGCCGTGCATGCACCTCTTCTCTTCGTGCACGTCCCCCACCTACGTGGGTGTGTGTGAGAGATACAAACCGCATTCGTGAGTGTTTTTTGTTTTGGGGTGGGGTGGGGTGGGGGTTGATTTCGTGAATTATTTGTGGGAATATGTGTCGATGACATCTCAAACAAAATTTTGCATGCAATGTGTGTGAAATGGAGGCCTATCCATATCATACATAGAGGGTCGGGCAATCCACGAGAAGAGAGGGAGGGGTCATAGCTATCGATAGAGTCGAAGAGAGGATCAAGTGGGTGGGTGCGAGATCGATGAAGAGAGCCATCGAAATTGTGTGTGTGTGCAAGTCAAAGATATAGGGCGACTGGCCTACCGGAACGTTAGAGGGCACATGTCAAGTTTGTGTGTGGCAGGGAGACATGACTAGAGCGCTCGATGTATCGGTGTGTGTGGGGGGAGGGGTGGGGGGAGGGGTAGGCAGAGGCCTAACTATAGAGGTAGAATGACTCGTATATGTGTTGAGAAGGAGAGACCCAGCTATGTCTTGAGGGAGATCGGTCGACATCCATACATAACTGAAGGACGGGAAATATGATGGGACAGAGAGAGAGAGAGAGAGAGAGGGAGGGAGAGGGAGGGAGAGGGGTAGAGAGCTGGATGGGTGATGGAGTTGCTTCTCGAAGATGGTGGGAGAGGCCTACTAGACAAACTGAGGGTGGAACTGCAATATTATCAATAAGAGTGGGGATGTGTTTCTGTGTGTGCCTGTGCGTGATAGATCTGTCGGGACGCATCCATGGATGATGAAGGGGAACCATGTGTTTGGTAAGCAAACCTAACTAGATCGGTAGATCAATTGTTGTTTGTCGGAGGAAGGGAGAGACACAACTAATGAGGTAGATCGATTGACGTGTGGGTAAAAACGAGTTATAAGGACCTAGCTAGCTATATGTATAGCGAGAGATCGGTCGGTGTACGTCCATTTGTTAGAGGCAAATAAGGCCCAGCGAGACGGATAGACAGAGAGAATGGAGCTAGGAGGTGGTGCGAGAGGCCCAACTACTAGCTAGATAGGGGGAGGAGTGTGCGGTTGTGAGATCGATGAAAAGAGGGGCGAGAGTTTACACGTGTGTCTGACCGTATGAGAGACACGAGGCAAGGACACATAAAGGAGGAGATTGAAGGTGTGTGTGTATGTTGTAGGCAGGCATCGCTGGAGAGGTTTATCGATCGGTGTGTGTCGGAAAGGAGTTGTGGAGACTCTGGGAGAACGACCTAAAGAAAAAAATGAATGTGCCCGGTGTATAGAATGCCGAGGGAGGGGGAGGGCGAGGAGGGCGTGTGCATGCACGAGAGAAAGTTAGTGGTAGCTACAAAGGTTAGAGGATTGTGTGGGTGTAAGAGACTAACAAAGATCATAATTTGATATGAAAGCGGATTCATATATTTGAATAGGAGATCATAGTGTTTTAAACATTGCATGCATGAATATAGCGGTGATACACGTGCTGTGCACATGTTATACCATAATGTGATAATGCATGGCGTTTGCAACTCACAGCTAAATGCCGAACAATCTAAACCATACTATACATCAAACAATCTCACATTTTATTTGAATTTGTGATAATGTGTGGCGTTTGCAGCTTACAACTAAATATCGAACAATCTAAACAATACTATATATCAAACATTCTCACATTTTATTTGAATTTGTGGTAATGTGTGGTGTTTGCAACTCACATCTAAATACTTGTAGGCGTAGGGGGCGGGGCACCATACATAATGTGATAAACACATTATACATATGAGACATGGTTTAGATTATGAAGATCTAGCTAGAGCTAGAAATGTAATGTGATTTGAAATCAAAATAAAGTGGATTCAAAAAATCTAGTTCGAGTTCATATAGTACACATAGTTCATATGTAACTCGAGACTAATCATGTGGTGTGCTGTGAAGATAATACACAAATGATGGTTTAACTTGACAATAATGATGATTGTAGATCTTATTAAAACAGAGAAACGAATTCAAATGCTTTGACTTCACAACAATCATTACTGTAGATCTTATTCAAATAGAGAAACGAATTCAAATTTAGTTCATATTGAAGCGGTAGTATATACGTTTGGAATGCACTAAAACGTTCATTTGAGTAGTAGGTTGCATGCATTATACACGTAGCGAAATATTTTAATTGAACATAACATGAATTCAAAGTTTTGAATGACATTTGTAGTGCGCATTGATTTGGTACAGTACATGTTAGGCTTGTCCGGAAATTTCAACCCACGCCTTGTTAGCCCGAAATATTTAAGATATATCCTTGTCTCGTTGTGCTCCGACAACTCCCTCCATCTCAACCCACGCCTTGCTATTCCGAAATTACAACGCGCGCGAAAACTCCCACCTCCTGTGAAATCCCGACACGCGAAATGCCCGTGGTACCCCTGAACCGAAAGAACCGCCTCAAATCGGTGGGGGTACTTACGTAACTTACCCCACATTTCGGACAAGCGCGTCTCTAAGCCATGGTTCCCCACTGCCATCCCATTCGCCCACCCATTCGTACACCGAGGCCGGGAAAATCCGCGACGAAACCCCACACCCTGCTCCGTCCGCCACCCAGCCGGAGCCTCTTCCCCGTCGACGTCATCCACTGCAACACCTCGACGTCCCTCATCCACCGTACCAGATGAGGATCCCTCATTGATCTCATCGTCCCGCCGATTCAGCCACCCCGTCCTCCACCTCCAAGGAGCTGCCCCGACGTTCCCCTCGTCTTTCGTGCCACCTCCATTCCCACACACCGTCTTCACCTGCACCACCGGAAGAGCATCATCATCACCGTTTCCTCGGATGAAGCTGCGGCCTAATCGGCGCCACCAAAGAGGTTGTACACTAATCGCCGCATTTTCTTCTTGATTCGATCTCACGGTGCTGCCAGCACTCGGTCCCGAGCCGACACGGCGCGGCTCCATCCACGGCGGCGTCGCCGGTCACTTCCTCCACGGCGTCGCTCCCTCGGCGGCGACGTCCACATCAGTAGGAGCTGCTGCTGCTTTAGCTCTCGCTCGCGCTGCTGCTCTGCTCTTGCTCTCGGTCCCCTGCCTGGTCTGCTCTTGCTATTGCTCTTGCTCGCGCTGCTGCTCTCGCTCTTGCTCTTGCTTGCGATGCTGCTCCGATTTAGCTACACTTTAGTCGACTGAATCGACTTTTGGGTCAGTCGATTTTTAGGTGGTGGGGGGGGGGGCTCGCCGGGGTGAAGGAAGAACCAGCCGCGGAGGGGAGGGGGGCTCGCCGGAGAGGTACCCCACTATCTATCTTAGGGTTCAGGATGGGGGCAGTGGTCGCCGGCGGTGGCAGGGCGGTGGCGGGGCGGTGGCATGGGGATCGCTGGAGAAAAAGCTTGGCATAGGGGGCCTAGAGGGATGGCCGGGGCGGCGGCGGACCGGCGGTGGGGAGTGTTTTCGGGGTGGGCGGGGCGGCGGGGGGCTGCTGTTTGGCCGGTGGTGGCTGGCAGCTCAGGGGGGTGGAGGTTGAAGATGAACCGCATGCCCTTGATTTCGTATCCAACGGCTGCAAAATCGACTGACCAGAGATGAAAAAGTCAATCAACCGATGTGTAGCCTCACCTTGCTAGTGCTTTCAGTTTCGACAGCAAAATTCAATTTCGACAACAAAATTCAGTTTCGACAGTTAAGTTCAGTTTCGACAGTTAAGTTCAGTTTTGACAGTTAAGTTCAGAGATGAGCAGCTGATGTATTTTACATCTAGCACTTTGTGGTTATGTATTTTACGTCATGTATTGGAGATGCTATTAGAATTCCACTCAGGTTAATGTTGTTCTTTGTCTCTCTTGTCCTGCTTCAGCCTCGGCGTCGTACAACTCACCGGAGCTGCTCCAACGACGAAACCCTCCGTCACAGCGGAGCAGTACCTCGGGCTCCATCTCCAGACACCTAAGATCTTCTTCCCGTCCTCCGACAGCAAAGTCAGCCGGAGCATCCTCACCGGCGAACCCAATCACGCTGAGATCGACATGGCTTTGCCAAAGAGGTTGTACACTTGTTGCATCTCATTTTTACTCTACATGTTATATATATTGTCCACTGAGCACACGGATTTGTTCCTTTAGTGTCTCCTTGAAAGAAAAAACGTAGGAATTTTAATTTTCACTTGTCCTCCTTTTCAAATTCCTATTCATGAAGCACAAGACTAAGAGATAGTAGCATAATAGCATTACATTTTCTTGTGGTTTGACTTAATCTCACCATGCTTCTTTGCATCCTGTGATCTTCCAATTGTTGTGAATCAAACACCCAGATTGGCAGAAATCCTGTGTTTTTAAATTCTCTGTTTTGCACGTGCATTCCTATCCTATTCCTGTCTATTTCCTATCCCTGCATTGTTGGAATCCTCCAATTCAAACGAGCCCTTACAGAATTACTTCTCTTACAGATAGTTGTCAAAGAAAACCTTGCGTGGTTTGTCCCGCTCCTGCTGCACCATCGTCCACCCCAGCTCAGCTGCTCCAACGACAGAAGGGTCCAGCACAGCAGGGATCCGGCCTCCAGACTGTCTTTCGCCGCCTCAGATCTTCTTCCCCGCCGCTGGCAGCCATGAAAACTGCATTACCATCATCAACCGAGCAGATGACCTCGAGGACTACACGGGTCCGCAAGAGAGGTCACACTCTTTCGTGTCTGCTTACGTTATGCATCACTTAATATTACATGCTACTTTATCGTCCTGTTCACCGATTAGACTCTGAGTCAGCTCCAAACTAATGGTCAAACTTGAGTTTTTAAATGGTTGTGGGGTACATATCGGGGCCGCTATCAATAGTATCTATCTACTATCTGGTTAATCTCCGGTGTCTACTATGAGTTTCATGTTGGGTGGGAAACAAACAGTAAAGAAGCCATTATCTGTATTTTTAACTGAAGCCATTATCTGCCTGCTATTATTGGTTTTGGGTCTATCCACAGGTTGCTACCATCACTCTGGATTTCTGCATGCACTCCTTACATAATCTCACTATGTTTTATTCCTATGCATGACAGTTATTGTAAACAATGGAACTGAACATGTAGAGCAAAAGAGACGAGCCTTGCGTGGCAATAAAATTTCATGCAGACGTCGCTCCATGGTAGGCGCAAAGGCAGCCCCCCTCCATGCATTTCGGATTGTAATCGAGAGGAAGATATCTGTTCTGAGGGGGATTCAGAAGGAGAAGACAACTCCTATTTACCCCCTGAGGTCTTCGCTCTAACTTGGCATGTTGATGTTGGTTATATCATGCATATGGTGTCTTGCATTGCTTACTTTATACATCAAATATGGCATCTGCTTAGTTTAGACATCCTTTGTGCGAATGTCATCTGTTTAGTTCATTCATCGTTTATGTGAATTATGCAACACCATCTTGTTTAGCCAGGCATCATATATGTGAATTTTGCAATGCCATCCTGCTTAGCCAGTCATCTTATATGTAAATTACATCAGGCCATCCTTTTTTTGTTACATATTACATTTGTCAACAATGTTAGTACATTCAACTGCTCTTCGTGTGCATCAGCCATTTGACATGGTGATGGCAAATTCTGGAGTGAAAACAAGGTCTTCAGAGCAGACTATGCTATCTGACGAAGCGCATATCTCGCTGGTTATGGATAGCTCCTCAGAGGAGGATGCAGAGATAGATGACCAGTCCTATCCCCCCCGAGGTGTATGCTTTAACTTGGCAGGGTTATGTTGCTCATATCATGCGTATGGTGTCTCGCATTGCTATGTCATTTGATTAGTTTAGACATGCTTTGTGTGAATGCCACCTGTTCAGTGTCTAATTACCATATATGTGAACTATGCATTGCCATCTTGTTGCAAGACATTATATATGTGAATTATACAATTCTATCTTGTTGCAAAGGCATTATATATGTGAATTATGCAATGCCATGCTGTTTAGCCATTCATCATGTATGTGAATTATATCATGTTATCATTTTTTGTATTACGTGTTCCATTTGTCGACAATGTTTGTATATTCAACTACTCTTCCTGTGCATCAGCCATTTGAAGCGGTGATGGAAGTATCTGGAGTGAAAACAAGGTATTCAGAGCAGACAATGCTACCTGCTGAAGCAGACATCTTGCTGGTTACAGAGAGCTCCTCAGAGGAGGATTTAGAGACTGATGACCAGTCCTATTTCCCCCCTGAGGTCTATGCTCAAACTTGGCAGGGTTATATTACCCATGTCATGCATGTTGTCTTGCATTGCTTAGTTTTTACATCATATATGGATTGCCATCTGCTTACTTGCTTACTATATAAATCATATATTTGAATTATATCATGCCATCATGTTTACATAGTACATACACATCATCTATCTGAATTATGGCATGGCAATGCATTTAATAAAGACATCATTTAGTTATATCATCTCATCTTATTTACTGTTTACAATCATCATATTTTGAATTATGGCATTCTATCCATGAATGTATGTGAATTATGGCATGGCAACCTATTTAATAAACACATTATATAGTTATGTCATGTAATCCTGTTTACATAGTCTCATATTTTGAACTATGTCTTTCCATATTTTTTAGTTAGCCATCATAATGTGAAATTGTGTCATGCTATCCTGTTTAGTTAGCCATCATATATGTGAAATTGTGTCATGCTATCCTGTTTGGTTAGACAACATAAATATGAATTATTTCATGCACTCTTTTATTCCCCACTATCCATTGCACCTGTCTATCATACAATGTCTATACTTTCAATTACTTTTCTTGTTTATCAACCATTTGAACTGGAGAGCGTGATGGCAGTATCTGAGGGAGTAACAACACGGTCTTCAGAAAAGATAGTGCTACCGGTTGATGCAGATAGAACCACGGCTGTACTTGCCTAAGGACCAGATCCACCACACATAACCCAGACTCTTGCAGATTGTACCCCTACCCAGTTGGACAGAGAACCAGCTACACCCCTTCTAACCCCAACCCCGGCAGATAGTAACTCAGTTCCAGTTGACACAACACCATCTCCACCACAGAGCACCCAAACATGAGCAGTTAGTAAGGGAACTGCAGTGCCCAAAGCACGAGGACCACCACTCCGAATCCCAACTCAACACTTAAAGGGGAAGAAGATTTGTTCTTAGGTCAGGTTTTGTAGCTATGGTTCATACTCCTTTGCTCTTGCATTACTATATTTACTCATACCAACTATTTTCAAATTTGAAGGATGGAATTGAAACTCCAATGGCGCAACAGGTATGTTTTAAACCTGCTTCTTTAACTGGTTTGCTGTTGTAACCTGCTCTATGTTGATTTCAGTTTCAATTGAATAAACAGTTATGTTCTCATGTCATGCACATTACAAGTGTTGTTATTGCTCTATAGTTACCCACACTTATATTCTGTCTATTATGCTTTGTCTTGAACAAATATTATTTGAACTGTGTCTCTATCTTGATTTGGCAACAAAAACTAGAATGATATAGACCATAAAGTGACCATGGTACATAGATATATGTTTGTTTCATGATGTTATCCTGTCCACTTTACTACTGAACTCATTTACCAAAATGAGTTTCATATACAACATGGTAAACATGTGATGTGTCTGCTTGTTTCTCTTTTAGAATGCAGACAAAATATTGGAGAACAGTACCGCGTTATCCAATGGTAAAGGAAGTAATGCAGATAAGGTTCAAGATAGTGAGACATCCCTATTGGTCTCCAAGAAAGCTGATAAAAACTATCTTGACGATAGTGAGGGAACCCAAAAGTCATGTCTTGATGTAGTGTTCGAGTTACTGGCCACTACTGCTGGCACAAGCTCTTCGAACTCGCTGCCTGAATCAGTTCGTCTTCTTGAGTCTCAACTTCAAGTTGAAAGACATCGATCAGATGTGCTGCGACAGGAAGCTGAAGGACTGAGGAAGTCCCTGCAGAATTCAGATGCATATTTTCTGGTGCAACAGCAAGCGCTGGAGGATTTAAGCGCCAAACAAGAGAAAGTTACTAAGCTTGCTAAGCATATTGCCAGCATTATGGGTACCCAGGATATTGTTTCTTGAGATCTTCTAAAGTGGTTTCAGTTCTGGATTTGTTTTGCTGCGGCGTTTATTTGTGCTGGTCGCCAACTTTGACAACCAGTGTATATGATATGCTGCTTTGCTCCCTATATTTGCACTGGTGGCGAACTTTAATGCCCAGTGGATGTAATATGTGTAATAGCCGTGATAGCCTAGTGATACGTCTCCAACGTATCTATAATTTTTGATTGCTCCATGCTATATTATCTACTGCTTTGGATGTTTATGGGCTTTATTATACACTTTTATATCATTTTTTGGGACTAACCTATTAACCCAGAGCCCAGTGCTAGTTTCTATTTTTTCCTTGTTTTAGAGTATCGCAGAAAAGGAAAATCAAATGGAGTCCAATTGACCTGAAACCTCACGGAACTCTTTTTTGGAAGGAAAGCAACCCGGGAGACTTGGAGTCTACGTCAAGGAAGCTTCGAGGAGGCCACGAGGTAGGGGGCGCGCCCACCCGCCTGGGCGTGCCCTCCACCTTCGTGGGCCCCTCGTGGCCCCCCTAATGTACTTCTTCCACCTATATATCTCCGTATACCCTAAAACTACCGGGGAGCGCAATAGATTGGGAGTTCCACCGCCAGAAGCCTCCGTAGCCACCGAAAACCAATCTAGACCCGTTTCGGCACCCTGCCGGAGGGGGCAATCCCTCTCCGGTGGCCATCTACATCATCTCGGTGCTCTCCATGACAAGGAGGAGTAGTTCTCCCTCGGGGCTGAGGGTATGTACCAGTAGCTATGTGTTTGATCTCTCTCTCTCTCTCGTGTTCTTCATTTGGCACGATCTTGATGTATCGCGAGCTTTTCTATTATAGTTGGATCTTATGTTTCTCCTCCCCCTCTACTCTCTTGTAATGAATTGAGTTTTCCCTTTGAAGTTATCTTATCGGATTGAGTCTTTAAAGATTTGAGAACACTTGATGTATGTCTTGCCATGCGTATCTGTGGTGACAATGGGATACCACGTGATTCACTTGATGTATGTTTTGGTGATGAACTTGCGGGTTCCGCCCATGAACCTAGGCATTGAGGTTGGCACACGTTTTCGTCATGATTCTCCGATAGAAACTTTGGGGCACTCTTTGAGGTTCTATGTGTTGGTTGAATAGATGAATATGAGATTGTGTGATGCATATCGTATAATCATACCCACGGATACTTGAGGTGACATTGGAGTATCTAGGTGACATTAGGGTTTTGGTTGATTTGTATCTTAAGGTGTTATTCTAGTACGAACTCTAGGGCTGTTTGTGACACTTATAGGAATAGCCCAACGGATTGATTTGAAAGAATAACTTTGAGGTGGTTTCGTACCCTACCATAATCTCTTTGTTCGTTCTCCGCTATTAGTGACTTTGGAGTGACTCTTTGTTGCATGTTGAGGGATAGTTATGTGATCCAATTATGTTATTATTGTTGAGGGAACTTGCACTAGCAAAAGTATGAACCCTAGGCCTTATTTCCTAGCATTGCAATACCGTTTGTGCTCACTTTTATCATTCGTTACCTTGCTTTTTTAATATTTTCAGATTACAAAAACCATTATCTACTATCCATACTGCACTTGTATCACCATCTCTTCACCGAACTAGTGCACCTTTACAATTTACCATTGTATTGGGTGTGTTGGGGATACAAGAGACTCTTTGTTATTTGGTTGTAGGGTTGCTTGAGAGAGACCATCCTCATCCTACGCCTCCTACGGATTGATAAACTTTAGGTCATCCACTTGAGGGAAATTTTCTACTGTCCTACAAACCTCTGCACTTGGAGGCCCAACAACGTCTACAAGAAGAAGGTTGTGTATTAGACATCAAGCTCTTTTCTGGCGCCGTTGCCGGGGAGGTTAGTGCTTGAAGGTATATCTTTAGATCTTTCAATCGAGTCTTTTAGTTTCTTGTTTTATCACTAGTTTAGTTTATAAAAGAAAACTATAAAAAATGGAATTAAGTGTGCCTCATACGCTTCATCTTTCTAATATCTTTCGTGAGTACGATGGAAAGGAAAATTGTGCCAAAGTGTTAGAATAAGAATGCATTAAAATGTTTGGCACTAAATCTTTGAATGATGAGCATGATTGCAATGTTGTTATTATGAACTCCTTGAATATCCATGGTACTAATGATGATTGCACTAGTCATGATGATAATGTCTCCTATAAACATGTCAATTTTTGTGGAGTACATTGGGTTTGCAAGTACACACCAAATAGGGAAGATAGATATTGCAAGAGGAATAAGAATTTAGAGACTAAATGGTTGCAAGAAAGGCTAGATGCGTGTGCTGAAAATTTAAACTTTCTTAGCCATACTTGTGAACTTTGCAATGAACATGATCCTTTCAGTACCCAATGCAAATTGTTTCATCATCGTATCGTGTCCAAAAATTGTGATGACTTGATTTCCCTTGCACATCATAATGAACTTAGTTTGCTCTTGGGTTATGAAGAAATGAAACGTATAACTAAGGATATTCCAAAATTTTCCCTTGATAGAGTTCTTCATTTTGATCTAGAGGAAATTTATATGTATTGCGTGGTGAATTGCATTGAAAATACTTGTATTGCCAACTACATAAAGAAAAGAAAACAAATAGAAGATGAAGAGAATACTATTGAAAGGGAAGAGACTTCCCAATACCCTCCTATTATTTCTTATGATGAATCAGGTAACGAGGAAGAGCCTCCTATTCAACCAATCTCATTAATAAGGAGCTCCGAAAAGAGGATTGAACCCACACATGATGTGGTGAAGAAGAAGAAAAGAAAAAGGAAGAGAGGTAAAAAGATATCTCCCCCAAATAATGCTGCTCCTATTACTATTGTGCCTTATGAAAATATAATTCTGGAAGATAATGATACTTCTTATGATCTTGAAAATATTTTTGGCACTTGCTTGGAAGAATATGATAATTGCTATACTATTGGTGCTATCCATACTATTAATAATGAGAGTGATTATGCTTATGATATGAAAAGGTCCAAGCTTGGGGATGCTATGTTTGATTAAGATGATGTTTTTGAGAATATATTTGCTACAATTAATGTTTGTCCCAAGCTTGGGGATGCTACGTTTAATGAAGATGATATTTTTAGTCTCCCAAGTTTCGATATTCAAATTTATAATGATGATAGCATGCCTCCTACTTATGATGATTATTGTGATGATACTTATGCTATAAAAAGTAGTGATTATATTTATAAAACTTGTCATCATTATGATTACCCCTTTTCTGACCATTACTCTTTTAATGTGGAAACAATTTATAGTATTCGAGTCTCTTATGATACTCCCACTATTCTGAATGAGAAGAATCTTTTATATGTGGAGAGTAATAAAATTTCTATGCTTGTAGATCATGAAAAGAATGCTTTAGGTGCTGGTTATATTGTTGAATTCATTCATGATGCTACTAAAAATTATTAAAGGGAGGAATATATGCTTGTAGGAATTTCAATAATACCAAGTTTCCTCTCTATGTGCTTAAAGTTTTGAAGTTATGCTTGTTTTACCTTCCTATGCTAGTTGATTATTGTTCCCACAAGTTGTTTGCTCACAAAATCCCTATGCATAGGAAGAGGGTTAGACTTAAATGTGCTAGTCATATTCTTCATGAAGCTCTCTTTATGTTTCAATTCTTACCCTTTATGTGAGCGTCATTGAAATCATCATGCCTAGCTAGGGGCGTTAAACGATAGCGCTTGTTGGGAGGCAACCCAATTTTATATTTGTTCCTTGCTTTTTGCTCCTGTTTAGTAATAAATAATTCACCTAGCCTCTGTTTAGATGTGGTTTTATACTTTTAATTAGTGTTTGTGCCAAATAGAAACTTTGGGAAGACTTGGGGAAAGTCTTTGCAATCATGCTGTAGAAAATAGAAACTTTAGCGCTCATGAGAATTGCTGCCATTTTTTATTGGAGAGTGATATTTAGTTAATTATTTTTGAAGATGATTAATAGATAAGTTCCTCACGTCCAGAAATTTATTTTAGAATTTTTGGGGTTCCAGATCTTTCGCTAGCTACAGATTACTACAGACTGTTCTGTTTTTGATAGATTCTGTTCGTGTGTTGTTTGCTTATTTTGATGAATCTATGGCTAGTAAAATAGTTTATAAACCATAGAGAAGTTGGAATACAGTAGGTATAACGCCCATATAAATAAAGAATGAGTTCATTACAGTACCTTGAAGTGGTCTTTTGTTTTCTTTCGCTAACGGAGCTCACGAAATTTTCTACTTTAAGTTTTGTGTTGTGAAGTTTTCAAGTTTTGGGTAAAGATTTGATGGATTATGGAACAAGGAGTGGCAAGAGCCTAAGCTTGGGGATGCCCATGGCACCCCCAAGATAATCTAAGGACACATAAAAGCCAAAGTTTGGGGATGCCCCGGAAGGCATCCCCTCTTTCGTCTACTTCTATTGGTAACTTTACTTGGAGCTATATTTTTATTTACCACATGATATGTGTTTTGCTTGGAGCATCTTGTATGATTTGAGTCTTTGCTTGTTAGTTTACCACAATCATCCTTGCTGTACACACCTTTTCAGAGAGCCATACATGATTTGGAATTTGTTAGAATACTCTATGTGCTTCGGTTATATCTTTTGAGTTATATAATTTTGCTCCAGTGCTTCACTTATATCTTTTAGAGCACGGTGGTGGATTTGTTTTATAGAAACTATTGATCCCTCATGCTTCACTTAGATTATTTTGAGAGTCTTAATAGCATGGTAATTTGCTTAAAACCCTAATATGCTTGGTATGCAAGATTAATAATAAAACTCTCTTATGAGTGTGTTGAATACTATGAGAAGTTTGATACTTGATAATTGTTTTGAGATATGGAGATGGTGATATTAAAGTCATGCTGTAGCGACCAGACCTCAAACGGTCCAATCTCTGTGCTCCGGTGTCATCCCTGGATCAGTAATGCTAACACCACACAGTACTCGGAGGATTTATAACAGAGTAGCAATCACACACTTATTACATCGAGTGTCTCAAAAGAGATCTTATTACATTAAACATGGCTTAAGGCCATCTAATAACGATAGCAGCGGAAGGCTTGGAAGATAAGCGAGTCCATCAACTCCAACGGCATCACTGAGTATAGAACCACGACCTAAAAACTCCTTAATCATCATCTGAAAAGTCTGCAACATTAACGTTGCAGCCCGAAAATGGGTCAGCACATGGAATATGCTGGCAATGTAACACATAGAGAGTAATGGAATGAAACAGCTATTCTATATGCATATTTGGCTGGTGGAGAGCTCTATGGTTACAATTTTTGCGAAAAGCCAATTTTTCCCTACTACAAAGGAATAAATTTATTTAACTATCATGGTGGTTGTTAAACATTGAGAATGGTTGACAGCATTCTCAATCCCAATTAAACTTCATTAAACAAAACCCAACCAAATTAAATTAGGGTAACATGTTGAGATTCACATGATAATCCAGGTACTAGATACTCAAGATGTCCATAACCGTTTATACACTCTGCAGAGGTTTGCGCACTTTTCCCCACAAGACTCGATCGCCTCCGTTTGGTTTCTCGCACTACATGGTGTTTGAGAAGACGGATGACCGAGACATAGTCTTTCAGAAGCGCTAGCACCTTACGATCGGGTAGACCGTACCACCTACATCCCCTACATCTGCTAGTCTACCACTGTAAGAGTTTGCACGACTTAGTCAACTATGCTAGAGCCCATAATAGCTTGTGGCTGCACACGAAAGTTTCTAGCATGAAAAATCTCATGATCCCTTTGATCCTGGGTGGCGGTCCAAAAGAAAACAGGAAAATCCTGGATTTCCCAGGTGCCTCAATCCACCCAGATATGTGTTTAGGTTGCCACCTTAGATAAACCATTAATTAACAAACTCACATCTGTCATGGATATCACTCACCCAATCCACGTCTACTAGCATAGCATAGCAATAATAAGCAAACGTAGAAGTAACTCCCAAAGGTTTGATAATAAACAGGTAATAGGTACTACCTCAACTACTTCCCATCCCACAATTTAATTGGATCCTAATCATGCAATGTTTGAGGATTTGATCTAATGCAATAAAACTGGGTAGTAGGAAAGGTATGATCAAGTGTTACTTGCCTTGCTGATGATCCGCGAAACCTAGAGATTCGAAGTAACAGGCGGCGCACTCCGGATATTCTATCGCAGACAAACAACAAGCATACAATAAGTACTCATCTAATGCATAGGTAAAACTCAAGTAAGAGATCTAACCAGAAAGTTCAACTTAAGAACTCCGGTTTGCAAGAAGAATCAAATCAAACGAAGCAACGAAAGTTAAATGGTGAAAGAAAACAACTTCATTCTACTAATCTGGATCTAAGGCAATTTTTACAGTGGCAAAAACTTGTTTAAGTTGGTTAGATGGATAGAGGGTTTCGAGATGAAACTCCAGGCGCTTGAATCGCCTAATTCCGATAAACGGGCGAAAAGTTATACTAAAACGAAAATCGGATCAGAAATCACGATCAGAAAATAATCGCGGAAAATCCGAGAAAAAGAAAAACAACGAACGGATTAATGAACGAACGTCCGTTAACCGGATCTAAACAACGAATATGTTCATTAAAACGAATGAACGAGCGAACGCTCGCTATTTAACCTAAACCGAAAAAACCGATCTAAATAAAAAAAGGAAACTAAAAAAACCGACGAAAAAACCGAACGGTTTTTCGAGAAAAATGGCGGCACGGAAATCGAGGCACCTCGGCGGCGGGGTCTAGCAAGGCGTCGGCGGCGTCGGCGGCGGGCGGGGCGGGCGGCGGCGGCGCGGGGCTCGAGGGCGGGCGGGGCTGGCGGCTAGGGTTTGGCCCGGGGCTGGGCTGCGGCTTATAAAGCCTGCTGGGCTAGGAGTCCTAATCGGACACGGCCCGGTTAGGTCGGTGCGCGTTTTTTTAAATAATTACGCGCAGAAGAAAAATAAAAAGAAATACTAAACGGACTCCAGAAATCCCGAAATAAATTTTCCCGGGCTTCTAAAATCAAGCCGCACAAGGTGAACATTTATTTGGGGCCTAAGTGCAATTTTGAAAAACACACATTTTTCCTAAATTCAAATAAAATACCGAAAAACTCCGAAATAAAAGCTTACTTGATTTTATTATTAAATCCTCAATGTTTCTTTATTTTGGGAAAGTCATTTTATTCCCTCTCTCATATTTTTGTAATAGAAATAATTGATGATAAATAATTAAAATCAAATGATCCTATTCTCAATTTTTGAGAAAACTCAAATATGAAAATAACGAAATCCCCAGCTCTCTTCGTGGGTCCTTGAGTTATGTAGAATTTCTAGGATCAAGACCAAAAGCAAATAAAATATGATATGCAATGATGATCTAGTGTATAACATTCCAAATTGAAAATATGGGATGTTACACATGCTAGTTGATTAGTTGTGAATTTGAGAAATACTTGTGTTGAAGCTTGTGATTCTCTTAGCATGCACGTATGGTGAACCGTTATATGATGAAGTCGGAGCATGATTTATTTGTTGATTGTCTTCCTTATGAGTGGCGGCCGGGGACGAGCGATGGTCTTTTCCTACCAATCTATCCCCCTAGGAGCATGCGCGTAATACTTTGCTTTGATAACTTGTAGATTTTTGCAATAAGTATGTGAGTTCTTTATGACTAATGTTGAGTCCATGGATTATACGCACTCTCACCCTTCCACCATAGCTAGACTCTCTAGTACCGCGCAACTTTCACCGGTACCATAAACCCACCATATACCTTCCTCAAAACAGCCACCATACCTACCTATTATGGCATTTCCATAGCCATTCCGAGATATATTGCCATGCAACTTTCCACCGTTCCGTTTATTATGACATGCTCCATCATTGTCATATTGCTTTGCATAATCATGTAGTTGACATCGTATTTGTGGCAAAGCCACTGTTCATAATTCTTTCATACATGTCACTAATGAGTCATTGCACATCCCGGTACACCGCCGGAGGCATTCATACAGAGTCATATTTTGTTCTAAGAATCAAGTTGTAATTCATGAGTTGTAAAGTAAATAAAAGTGTGATGATCATCATTATTAGAGTATTGTCCCAGTGAGGAAAGGATGATGGAGAATATGATTCCCCCACAAGTCGGGATCAGACTCCGGACGAAAAATAAATAAATAAAAGAGGCCAAAGAAGCCCAAATAAAAAAAGAGAAAAAAGAGGCCATAAAAAAAGAGAAAGGCCCAAATAAAAAATGTGAGAAAAAGAGAGAAGGGGCAATGCTACTATCCTTTTACCAAACTTGTGCTTCAAAGTAGCACCATGATCTTCATAGTAGAGAGTCTCTCATGTTATCACTTTCATATACTAGTGGGCATTTTCCATTATAGAACTTGGCTTGTATATTCCAATGATGGGCTTCCTCAAATTGCCCTAGGTCTTCGTGAGCAAGCAAGTTGGATGTACACCCACTAGTTTCTTTTGTTGAGCTTTCATACATTTATAGCTCTAGTGCATCCGTTGCATGGCAATCCCTACTCACTCACATTGATATCTATTGATGGGCATCTCCATAGCCCGTTGATACGCCTAGTTGATGTGAGACTATCTCCTCCCTTTTTGTCTTCTCCATAACCACCATTCTATTCCACCTATAGTGCTATATCCATGGCTCACGCTCATATATTGCGTGAAGATTGAAAAGGTTTGAGAACATCAAAAGTATGAAACAATTGCTTGGCTTGTCATCGGGGTTGTGCATGATTTAAATACATTGTGTGGTGAAGATGGAGCATAGCCAGACTATATGATTTTGTAGGGATAACTTTCTTTGGCCATGTTATTTTCAAGAGACATGATTGCTTAGTTAGTATGCTTGAAGTATTATTATTTTTATGTCAATATTAAACTTTTGTCTTGAATCTAACGGATCTGAACATTCATGCCACAATAAAGAATAATTACATTGAAATTATGCCAAGTAGCACTCCGCATCAAAAATTCTGTTTTTATCATTTACCTACTCGAGGACGAGCAGGAATTAACCTTGGGGATGCTGATACGTCTCCAACTTATCTATAATTTTTGATTGCTCCATGATATATTATCTACTGCTTTGGATGTCTATGGGCTTTATTATACACTTTTATATCATTTTTTGGGACTAACCTATTAACCTAGAGCCCAGTGCCAGTTTCTGTTTTTTCCTTGTTTTAGAGTATCGGAGAAAAGGAAAATCAATTGGAGTCCAATTGACCTGAAACTTCACGGAACTCATTTTTGGAAGGAAAGCAACCCGGGAGACTTGGAGTCTACATCAAGGGAGCTTCGAGGAGGCCACGAGGTAGGGGGCGCGCCCACCCCCCTGGGCGCGCCCTCCACCCTCGTGGGCCCCTCGTGGCCCCCCTAACGTACTTCTTCCGCCTATATATCTCCATATACCCTAAAACTACCGGGGAGCACAATAGATTGGGAGTTCCGCCGCCAGAAGCCTCTGTAGCCACCGAAAACCAATCTAGACCCGTTCCGGCACCCTGCCGAAGGGGGCAATCCTTCTCCGATGGCCATCTACATCATCCCGGTGCTCTCCATGATGAGGAGGGAGTAGTTCTCCCTCAGGGCTGAGGTATGTACCAGTAGCTATCTGTTTGATCTCTCTCTCTCTCGTGTTCTTGATTTGGCACGATCTTGATGTATCGCGAGCTTTGCTATTATAGTTGGATCTTATGTTTCTCCCCCCCCCCTTTACTCTCTTGTAATGAATTGAGTTTTCCCTTTGAAGTTATCTTATCGGATTGAGTCTTTAAAGATTTGAGAACACTTGATGCATGTCTTGCCGTGCGTATCTGTGGTGACAATGGGATACCACGTGAATCACTTGATGTATGTTTTGGTGATCAACTTGCGGGTTCCGCTCATGAACCTATGCATAGGGGTTGGCACACGTTTTCATCATGATTCTCTGGTAGAAACTTTGGGGCACTCTTTGAGGTTCTATGTGTTGGTTGAATAGATGAATCTGAGATTGTGTGATGCATATTGTATAATCATACCCAAGGATACTTGAGGTGACATTGGAGTATCTAGGTGACATTAGGGTTTTGGTTGATTTGTATCTTAAGGTGTTATTCTAGTATGAACTCTAGGGCTGTTTGTGAGACTTATAGGAATAGCCCAACGGATTGATTTGAAAGAATAACTTTGAGGTGGTTTCATACCCTACCATAATCTCTTCGTTCGTTCTCTGCTATTAGTGACTTTGGAGTGACTCTTTGTTGCATGTTGAGGGATAGTTATGTGATCCAATTATGTTATTATTGTTGAGGGAACTTGCACTAGCGAAAGTATGAACCCTAGGCCTTATTTCCTAGCATTGCAATACCGTTTGAGCTCACTTTTATCATTCGTTGCCTTGCTGTTTTAATATTTTCAGATTACAAAAACCATTATCTACTATCCATATTGCACTTGTATCACCATCTCTTCGCCGAACTAGTGCACCTATACAATTTACCATTGTATTGGGTGTGTTGGGGACACAAGAGACTCTTTATTATTTGGTTGCAGTGTTGCTTGAGAGAGACCATCTTCATCCTACGCCTCCTACGGATTGATAAACCTTAGGTCATCCACTTGAGGGAAATTTGCTACTGTCCTACAAACCTCTGCACTTGGAGGCCCAACAACGTCTACAAGAAGAAGGTTGTGTAGTAGACATCACCTAGCGTTAGTTGCTTGCTTATTTATTTCCTTGTTGTCTTGTTTATTTGTTTGCTTGTAGTCATTGCAGTTCTTTTTCCGCGGTTAGCTAGTGGCTGCAATAACCTATTTTTAAAACTAGGCCATAATAACCATGGGCTAATATTTACTATAGTGACACTGGGCCTCCTACTGGCCGTAGAAACAGTGGGCCTTCTATGGGGCGTAGAAACAATGGGCCTTCTACAGGCCGTAGAAACAATGGGCCTTCTGCAGGTCGTATCATCAATGGGCCTTATACGGGCCGTATGATCGATTGGCCAAACATGGGCCAAACAGGCCGCATTATGGCCGTAAACGGGCTAGAGTTGGAATCGTCCGTTCATGGGCCGACCATAACGGGCCATCGTTAATAGGTCGTATTTGATGACGCTATGAAAACGGCCCAACATATTAACGGACCACAAACGGGCCGACTGTAACCACGGGCTGAATTTGGCCCACAAGCAGAAAAAGACAGTAATGAACCGTAAGTAAACGAATGCTGGAAATGAGCCCAAGAATAAATGGGCTCTGAGAAGGCCGAAAGATAACATGGGTTGGAAACGACCCAACGGAATAACGGGACGTTAATGGGTATAAAGTGATACACTATTCATTACGGGCCAGTTTCACCACGGGCCGTTAATAGGCCAAGAGTTAAATAGGGCCTCATATGGGCCGAAAGACGTCATGGGCCATACATGGGCCAGAAGTGAAAACGGGCTGGAATCATATTGGGTGGCCCAGATGACGCTAGTAGGCCTAATTCGGATAGGGCGTAACGGGCCTTGGGTTAGCGGGCTGTAAATGTGCTATATGCGAACAAGCCGTTAACAGGCTTTCCATGGGCGGCCCGCCACCTTTTGACCAAGTCAAACGGGCCGGCCTTTTCACAAGAATGGGCCTCTGTTGGGCCGTGCCACGTGTGGACGTATCATAGGCGCCTTCTGTCCAATGAGTGGATGACATCTGTCCCAACGATGAGCCGACACGTGTTTCCTCCAGCCAATGATGATTTTACACATGGAAAAACCCCATTGGTCGGGGCTGTTAACGGGTTATCGGATCCAAAACCCAAACCGATAGCTTAACGGCGTTCCGTTACGGTGGATGCCACGTGTCGGTCACCCTTGACGAAAGCACTTCTATGACGTGGGATTTATCGTCATGGAAGTGGACACTTCCGTGATGATAATTTTGGTAATGTCATGGAACACCTCTACGACAGCACAGGTATGACTATCTTGATTCTGTCATAAAATCGTCATGGATGTACATGCATGACAGAAAATGCGACCTATTGTGACAAACACGTATCATCATGGAAGTGTATTTTTTTGTAGTGCTAACCCCCGAAGGAAGTGGAGGATGAACACAACCCTCTCGCCGGATCTGGGGGTCGGAATAACTTGTCCTTGAGCAGGAAGCCGGTGGTGGATCTCTGCAGTCAGATATCTGGCTGCTTGAAGCTTTGCAATATCCTCCTCTGTAATGGAGGAAGCCACCCATCGGCCTTGGGAGGTGGATCCGAACATGATGGGAAGGCTGAAAGCAATGGAGTCGAACCTTGGGTGTTGGAACTCGGGGTTGGGAAGGCTGAAAGCAATGGAGTCGAACCTTGGGTGTTGGAACTCGGGGTTGGGAAGGCTGAGGAGAAGTTTGGCATAAAAAATATGGCCCTTGGTTCCTTTATAAAGGCCTCCGGTATTGAACGCCTCCTCCTAAAGCCTAAGAACCAGCCTATTCCTAAGGAATCTTTCCCACATGACGGTTGGGTTACCCACGCCCGTATTGATGAAAATCCCACAATAAGGGGGCACGATCCCTGCTTCGACGAGACATGCCAGTAAAAACCACGCCACCAAAACATGGAACAATAGGACAGGAAACAGTTCGAAATAAAGGCCGGGAGGGCATGACGTCACATTATTAAAGTTGTCAGCAGATCGGATTCATGAAAGTGCTATACCCTCTGCAGCTGTGCGTTGTAGATCCGGACACGTTCGTTTCATCCGAAGACTATTTTTTGAAGTTCGGAAGAAGGAACCCGCCTTGCAATGCCGAAGACAGCACTACGCGCTGGATACCTTGTCATTGAAGCCAGGTTCAGGGGCTACTGAGGGGGTCCTGGACTAAGGGGTCCTCGGGCGTCCGACCTGTTATCTATGGGCCGGACTGATGGGCTGTGAAGATATGAAGACCGAAGACGGTGCCCGTGTCCGGATGGGACTCTCCTTGGCGTGGAAGGTAAGCTTGGCGAACAACTATGAAGATTCCATATTATGTAACCGACTCTATGTAACCCTAGATCCCCCCGGTGTCTATATAAACCGGAGGACTTAGTCCGGATAGGGGATACTCGATACCGTAGTCATACAGGCTAGACTTCTAGGGTTTAGCTATTACGATCTCGTGGTAGATCAACTCTTGTAACACTCATATTCATCAAGATCAATCAAGCAGGAAGTAGGGTATTACCACCATAGAGAGGGCCCGAACCTGGGTAAACATCGTGTCCCCTGTCTCCTGTTACCATCAACCTTAGACGCATAGTTTGGGGCCCCCTACTCGAGATCTGATGGTTTTGACACCGACACCCAACCGCGCCCGCAAGGTGTTCGGTGATTTGCCTGCCTCGGCAATGGACTCGAACAACGAGGAAGTGCTCGCCGCGCTGCTGGAGGAGGAAGCCAAGGCCGATGTCCAGGAAGAGGAACATCTCATGGTCCTCGCCGCCCTCACCGACCTGCTGGCGAGCAATGAAAAGCCGCGGCGAGGTGGCTCGGTGCCGGGGCGGATGAAAGCAAAGAACCGACATCGTCTCGAGGGCTACTGCATGCTCTACTCCGACTACTTCGCCGACGCTCCACTCCACGGAGACAAAACATTTTGGCGTCGTTATCGGATGAGCCGAAAGGTTTTCATCAGGATTGTGAATTCCATCCGGGAGTTCAACAGCTACTTCAAGTGCAAGAAGGATTGCACCGGCAAACTTGGATTCACCTCAACCCAGAAGTGCACGACAACGATGAGGATGCTTGCATACGAAGCTCCCGGTGATTCACTCGACGACTATGGGCGCATGGCCGAGTCCACCACTGATAACCCACAAGTATAGGGGATCACAACAGTTTTCGAGGGTAGAGTATTCAACCCAAATTTATTGATTCAACACAAGGGGAGCCAAAGAATATTCTCAAGTATTAGCAGCTGAGTTGTCAATTCAACCACACCTGGAAACTTAATATCTGCAGCAAAGTGTTTAGTAGCAAAGTAATATGATAGTAGTGGTAACAGTAGCAAAAGTAAATTTTTTGGTTTTATAATGATTGTAACAGTAGCAATGGAAAAGTAAATAAGCGAAGAACAATATATGAAAAGCTCGTAGGCATTGGATCAGTGATGGAGAATTATGTTGGATGCGATCGATCATGTAACAGTTATAACATAGGGTGAAACATAACTAGCTCTAGTTCATCAATGTAATGTAAGCATGTATTCCGAATATAGTCATATGTGCTTATGGAAAAGAACTTGCATGACATCTTTTGTCCTACCCTCCCGTGGCAGCGGGGTCCTATTGGAAACTAAGGGATATTAAGGCCTCCTTTTAATAGAGTACCGGACCAAAGCATTAACACATAGTGAATACATGAACTCCTCAAACTACGGTCATCACCGGTAATGGTCCCGATTATTGTCACTTCGGGGTTAACGGATCATAACACATAATAGGTGACTATAGACTTGCAAGATAGGATCAAGAACTCACATATATTCATGAAAACATAATAGGTTCATATCTGAAATCATGGCACTCGGGCCCTAGTGACAAGCATTAAGCATAACAAAGTCATAGCAACATCAATCTCAGAACATAGTGGATACTAGGGATCAAACCCTAACAAAACTAACTCGATTACATGATAAATCTCATCCAACCCATCACCGTTGTGACGCCTCGAGACCGTTGCGCCAGATGTCTTCCTATTATTCGCCGTATTTTGCCATGTCATTCGCTTGCATGTTGCATCTTGCCATGTCATCATTGTTTGCATTACATCGTGCCTCTTGCCATTTTGCATTTCATCATAATCATCATGTGCATTGTCATATTCATGCATGTTACAGTGTTGCATGCTCCATGTATGATCATGCATCATCACCTCCTCCTTCCTTCTTCTTTCTTTCATTTTGGCAAGTGACCTTTTCCCCTCCTCGAGAAATGTTCTTTCTTTTCCTGATGCTAGTTCACAATGCCTAAACCCTCTCTGTCAAATTTCAGATCATTTGAAGTTGTTTTGGTTGGGTTTAAAAATGGTTCAAGTTTGAATTTTAATTAAAACTTGAATTATTTTTCTATCCTTAAAAATTCCCAAACCACTTCTATTAAATCGGGCATATTTCTTGGTTTCCAGAAATATGTCCCTCTCTCCTCACATCCATTCCAAACCCTGTGTACTTTCTTTCTATTTCTGTTTATGCGATAAATAGAAAAGAGAAAAATAAGAGAGAGAGAGAGAGAGAGAGAGAGAGATCCCAGCCAGGCCTCTAGCCACCTGGGCCTCCCTACCACCAGGTCGGCCTTCCTTCCCCGCAGCCAAAGTGGCCCAAGGCCTAGCAGCTGACCTCCCTGAGGCCTCACAGGCCATGCAACCCTAACCCTCTCCCTCTCGTCCTCATCCACCGCCGCCAACACCCATATGCACGCATTAAGCCAGGAGACGTGCTCGATTCCCCCTCCTCTCTCTTCGATCTCCCGCGCCGCCTCCCACCTCGTTTCCCTTCCTCTCGATCCCTCTCCTTCGCCCCGTGCTTCCTCGCACCAACGCCCGCTGCCTCTCGCTCATCTTGAGCGCCCCAACACCAACGAGCTCTGTCGCTAGCAGCCTCGCCTCCGATCGCGCCAACCCTGCCGCCAAGAGCCGCCTGCCCTCTGGTCCGGCGTCTCATGCTGCTCTCCTACCGCGACTCCGCGAGTCCCGCCGCTGGAGCACAGAGCCCCTTCCTCGCGCGCCGGCCACCGACGCGGTCTCCTGCCGGCCTCACCATGACCCGACGCCCGAGCGCCTCCTGCTGCGAGCTCCACCAGGACCACATCGCCGCCCCGCCTCCAAGTTCGCTGCTGCCAAGCGCCGCCGTGGCCATGCCCGACGCCGCCAGCAGGGCCCCGTTCCCGTCTCCGGCGCCTCAAGACCCATCCCCGAGACCTCTGCTCGAGCAGGAGCTTCGCCTCCTTGCTTCACGCCAAGGCCGACGCCGGCCACTTCACCTTCGCCTCGTGCTGCCGGCGCACCGCCGGACCTCCGCCTCGCCCCATCCATCACGCTGCCTGTTGGCCCCTCGTTTTTCCTCAGTGTAAGCTTGTTCGGCCATGGACTTTTTGAGCCGTTTGCCTCCTGCACACTTCATGTTTCCTCCAAATCCACCGAAGGCCACCATGCAAAAATAACCAAGCACCCATGGACGCAAGTACCGACCACCGCATTCTGTTTCATATTTGTCAAGGCCGAGAGGATGCCAAGTACCACGACGTCGTTGCCCCTCAAGTTCGACTACATGTAACAGCAAGTACCACTACGGCCGAAGACCTCGGACTTGTCAAGTACCCCTACACACGGATACGCCAAGGTGGATTACGCTCGATGATGTGACAAGTTCCTCCACCGATGACTCAATGGCTACAAAACGTGAACCACTACCGTCGACCCTCGAAGACCCCGTGGACGTCAAGTTCCGTGTCGTTGACCCCGAACCTCTATGAAAACGTGTACGACTACTTCCTTCTCCAAAGAACTAAGTAACGGAACCGTCAAGTTCGTCTACCGCCTACATGTACAACTACCGTCGCCGAGATCGCGAGAACCTCTTCCGTCGACCCTAGAGCATGCGAGAATGACTACTTCCACTACCGTCCTGTTGATCATCGATGACCGATAGTACCACTACTTCCGCTACGAACGTCCCGAGAACATCTACTTCCCCTACACCGCATCGAACTTGAACCCCTCCGATAACGCATGCTTCGAAGGTATAACCATCGAGACGGCGCCCGTGAATGAACGCATGTGTGTTGTATGAAATGCTCGCGTTTGCACTGTGCCCGACATGTTTTCTTGCATGTTCCCCGTTGCCATACCATTGTCTCGTGGGACACCCGTTTACCGGGATCACCCCACCATCCTTGCATGACATGCTCCCGTCACACTCTCTTTTGCACCGGCATCTCAATCGAGTTACCAGAACCGGAAAGTTGTCGTGGCATCATTTTCGGATTCGTTGTCGTGGCACCCCTTTCGTTTCCGCCACGATGACAAATGCTTCACAATATGCTCTTGTTAACATTTTCATAAAACTTGCATAAACCTTGCAAATGTCATCCGCACCATGATAACAACATTTAAAATGTTTAAAATTGTTGTTTGCATTAAATTACTAATGCATATGGGGATTTATCGGGTTTGTTGTTTGTTATATTCGGCCCCATTTAAATTGTTTAGATGGTATAGTTTTGTTATGTTTCACCTCCTGACATGCTTAACAACATTTAATATTCGTGAGTACATAACCGAGAGAGAACTAAATAATTTACGTGGTGTTCCGTCAATATGCAACTCGTTGCATATTGGGCTCCACTTAACTTGTAGTTTTGTTTGTGCACTTTGCCATGCCATGCTTCTTTAAACCGGACATGCATCATACTTGATTGTGCATAATGCCATGTTTATGTGATGGTTGTTTACTATGTTGTTTGCTTCTTTCCTATGTTGCTTCTACGGATTAGTTCCGGTAACGTCGCATTTGCGAGGATTCGTTCGACCTCGTCAGTTTGTCTTCTTCATGGACTCATTCTTCTTCCTTGCGGGATCTCAGGCAAGATGACCATACCCTCGAAATCACTTCTATCTTTGCTTTCTAGTTACTCGCTCTTTTGCTATGCCGCGATACCTACCACTTGCTATATCATGCCCCCCCATATTGCCATGTCAAGCCTCTAACCCACCTTTCCTAGCAAACCGTTGTTTGGCTATGTTACCGCTTTGCTCAGCCCCTCTTATAGTGTTGTTAGTTGCAGGTGAAGATGGAGTTTGTTCCTTGTTGGAACATGGATATTTTGTTGGGATATCACCATATTTCTTATTTAATTATTTAATGCATCTATATACTTGGCAAAGGGTGGAAGGCTCGGCCTCATGCCTGGTGTTTTGTTCCACTCTTGCCGCCATAGTTTCCGTCATACCGGTGTATGTTCCTTGATTTTGCGTTCCTTACGCGGTTGGCTTATAATGGGAACCCCTTGACAGTTCGCCTTGAATAAAACTCCTCCAGCAAGGCCCAACCTTGGTTTTACCATTTGCCACCTAGCCTCTTTTCCCTTGGATTCTGCAGATTCAAGGTCATCTTTATTTTAACCCCCCGGGCCAGTGCTTCTCTAAGCGTTGGTCCGAAACAGAGCCACTTGCGGCACCACCTCGAGGAAACTTGAGGACTGGTTTTAGATGTACGTAGTGTTCATCCGGTGTTGCCCTGAGAACGAGATATGTGCAGCTCCTATCAGGATGTTGGCGCATCGGGCGGTCTTGCTGGTCTTGTTTTACCATTGTTGAAATGTCTTGTAACCGGGATTCCGAGCCTGATCGGGTCTTCCTGGGAGAAGGAATATCCTTCGTTGACCGTGAGAGCTTGTGATGGGCTAAGTTGGGGCACCCCTACAGGGTTTTGAACTTTCGAAAGTCGTGCCCGCGGTTATGGGAAGATGGGAATTTGTTAATGTCCGGTTGTGGAGAACTTGACACTTGCTTAATTAAAATGCATCAACTGCGTGTGTAGCCGTGATGGTCTCTTTCCGGCGGAGTACGGGAAGTGAACACGGTCTCGTGTTATGCTTGAACGTAAGTAGTTTTCAGGATCACTTCTTGATCTTTGTAGCTTCTCGACCGTGCTTTGCCTTCTCTCCCGCTCTCATTTGCGTAATTTAGCCACCATATATGCTAGTGCTTGCTGCAGTTCCACCTCACTACCTTTTCCCTACCCATAAGTTTAAATAGTCTTGATCGCGAGGGTGTGAGATTGCTGAGTCCCCGTGACTCACAGATTACTTCCAAAACCAGTTGCAAGTGCCGATGATACCAGTACAGGTGACGCAACTGAGCTCAAGGAGGAGCTTGATGAAGATCGTGTTTGTTGTGTTGTTTCGTTTCCTTTCGATCAGTAGTGGAGCCCAGTTGGGGCGATCGGGGATCTAGCATTAGGGGTGGTCTTCTTTTATTTTGGTTCCGTAGTCGGACCTTAATTGTATCTGGATGATGTAATGCTATATTCATGTATTGTGTGAAGTGGCAATTGTAAGCCAACTCTGTACCTCTTTCTTATTCAGTACATGGGATGTGTAAAGATTACCCCTCTTGCGACATGCCTACAATGCGGTTATGCCTCTAAGTCGTGCTCCGACACGTGGGAGATATAGCCGCATCGTGGATGTTACAACCGTTCAGCAAGCCTATGATGGAATTACTCACGCACGGTGTCGGGGATATACCCCGCGGTATGACTCTACCGGATATATGACCCGGCCGAATTTGGCGTTTCATTTGTAACCCGCCAGAGGATTGGCGACTCACGTGTCTGGCGGTTCACTGGTGTGACGACTCACGAGCCTGGAGACTCATTGGTGACCCGGCGGGTGTTTCAGATGGATGACAAGGCCCAAGGCCCAGAAGGCCGGCTCATGTTATGGTGGGCCGGATTAAGAGGAAAGACATAAGGAATATTCTCCTACAAAGGAAGCAAGACTAGGACTCCACTTGTAATAGAGTAATCCTAATATTACTAGGATTAGTCATGTAACCCGCCCCTTCAACATATATAAGGAGGGGCAGGGCACCCCAAGAGGGAGAAGAAAACAATCTCTAGGGCTAGACACAAAGGGGGAGCCGGCTTATGCGGCGACTCTCTCATGAGCATAATGAGATCTAGCCACAAACAGCATGTAGGGCTATTACCGGACGATGTTTCCCAGTGCCCGAAGCTGTCTAAATCCTTGTCTTGTGTTGCGTCTCTCGATTCCACTCAACCCCTCTCAAGCTACTACAAAGATGCGTTGGCCTCACGACTAAGTCCTCACATTAGGACATCTGCCGTGATAATTCCACGACAGTTGGCGCCCACCGTGGGACTTGCGCACGGTGGTGTTGAGTTTTTGAAGGGATCTTCCCAGGGTTTCGAGAAGGTCGTAACTTTTGGATGAAGAAAAAAAGACTCAGCTCAGAAGGATCTATGTCAACTCCAAGTTCATCCGTCAAGACCAAGAAAAAGAAGTTGCAGCGTAGAGACGAAACGCAGTGTTTACAAATTAAATTCGATCGACCTCGACAACTATGACTATTCTTCGATTGTTTTACAAGCCGCCGTCAGATCGCGTGTGATTAAACCTCGAATGGTCGCGGGTCCTGACGGGCGAGAGCAGATTAGCTGACAATAAAGTCTAGCCAAAATTGATGCACGACCGTCCGCGTATATCCGATCTGCAGAAATTTTTGTTGCGGTGGTTGCTCAGGTGGCTATCAAGTTACATGTAATCGAAATCGTTTTTCCTCCGGTCAAAAAGTCAACAAGGCTACGTTCTGAGGTTGAACAAGTCATATGGCCATGGACTAGTACTCCTGGTTTCACAGGTATACGCGGTCAAAGTGGAAATATTGCCGACATGATGACCAAGAAAAAAAGAGGGGGCTACGACCCGGAGCCGGCTGTTACCTAGACACGGATGGTCCACGGGCTCGGACTCCTCCTGCGATCTGCCTCGTTGACCTACCGCGGCTCCAGCGTCGCCGGTTCGCGCGTCCAACTCGTGGACCGCTGCCGAACTGCCGTTCTTGAGCGCCTCCGCCCCTGCCGCCAGGCCGACTGTATGGGTCGCCCCGTCGCCGTGGCTTGCCAGCGCCGCCTTGTCTTGCCTTGGTTTTGAGCCGCCACCGCCGCGGTTTTACCTCACTTCCACCTACGCAGTCTCCGCTTTGGTCTCTGTTACCTTCTTCTGACCAAGTTGTAGCAGTGAGCCATCGTTCCGAGCTTGAACTCGCGTCATCCTCTGCCGTGGACGCGTTGAACAACGACGGCCGAGCGGCCCTTTCTTCGAGTTGCTCTCGCCACGTGGTTCCGCTTCCACCTCGTGTTACGTCGAGCCGGCCTTCCGATGCCGTTGCCGAGCCGCCTTAAGCTCCGTTGCCCGCCTTAACTATAGCGGGGGAGAGTTGTCGGCCGCCCCGCTGCCCTCCGCCTCCGGCCGTCGTTCCTCCACCTTGAGCCGCCCGTCTTCGTCGACTTGAGCCAGTTGCCGTCAAGTCGCCCCACCTCCGTCTGCCTTAAAGTCGCCGACAATCGTCGCACGTTAAGAGCTGCCATAGCTGACCCGCCGGCCCTGTCCTTGGCTTCCGTCGTACGTGGTTGCGGCCTCGAGCCGTTGGGTCGCCAATGGAGGAGTGGGTAGTGATGATTCAGTCTCGCATCATTCTCTTGTCAACCAAAAGTAGTGAGTTGATTCAGTCTCCAGTTGGAAATTAGCCTGCCCATATCACTAAATGCTCCAGAAGAAACGGGAAGTGATGGAAAGGAAGATACAGTTGTTGATGTCTCAAAACATGGAGTGCCGAAGCGGCATCAAGAATATGTTGGTAATCTAAAAAATGTTGTTATGGAGGATACAAAGATCAGCAATGATGTTGACTCAAAGCTTGGAGGGCTAGAGCAGCGTCAGTATTTTGTTGGTAATCTATAAAGTGTTGTCTCAGAAAAACAATCTCAGCGGTAGGGAGGAAATCTCAGCGATTTCAGGGGATTTTCGAATGCCTGGAAGAAGCTGGTCATGAAAGAGGCCTTGCTGGTACATCAAAAGATGAGCTTGAAACATCAGGACATGTTGCACCTGACAATTCTTCCACCGCCGTCAACTTACGGCCGCGGGGGCGGCTTCGAGTCCCAGGCCGTTTCAACCCGCCTCAGCTGCCGCCTCACGCGCCTGCAACCCTGCTGGAGCAGGCTCCTGTGACTTCACCCGCGCTGCCTCAATCACGCCCTTTACGGCTCAGTCGTGCCGAGCCGCCGTTTCCACCTGCTACTACTGAACCGGCCTACGGTTCCTCCTCTGCCGCAGGCCGTCTTCGTCGTCACCTCTGTCGTGGCTGGCCTGAGCCACTGCTTCCATCTGCCAGGTCTCACCGACGTCGCACCAAGTCTCCCGTCGCCGAGTTCTTGAGCCACCGAGTCTGCGGTAATGAGCTGCCGAGCTCCCCTCGGCGTGGCCTTCAAATTCGCCGGAAGAGGCCTGAGTCGCCACATCTGCCGCGCCAAGTTACCTTCGCCATCACGCATCGCGCTGTCCCGCCCTCCGTATCTCCACTTGCTGTGGTTGATGCCCTTTGCAAGGGCAGTGGAGAGGGGCTACATTGCCAAAGACAAGTACTAGAAGTTGTTCACAGAATGGATCATCTATCGTCCAAACAAATCAGGTGAATTCTGTCCAAATCAATTTTTATTGATATATTTTTATTCTTTAAAGAACAAGTACTCTGGCTTGCGATGTTTTTTGATGCAGGAGAAATTGTCTACTGCAAAAGTGACCGTCATATCACAGAGTTTGTTAAGTGATTTATGCTGGAAATATACATTGAGTATTGCGAGGATTGTCAATTTTCCTCAAGCTTCTGGTTTATATCAAATTTCAGCATTCCACTGTTCAAATTATATGGCGGTTTATATCATGGTCAAATATGACGAATCTCAAGCCAACTCTCCGAGTCATCTTAAGACTCGGGGGCTACGATGACATGACTTAGCAAATTTTGGCAGATTCAAGAACTCCGGGTCATTGGAGAGACGAGAACCCAGTCTCGGAGGTTACTGATGCACTAACGAAAATTTGAAGGCCGTCAGAAAACTTCCGGCTTAAGAAGGTGCCTGGCAAACAAAAATTTCCGGCTTAAAATGAAGGATTCCGGTTTAAAATCCGGTTCAAGGGAAATATGTCTCTCACAAAGCTTTGAAGCTCTCAACATCCGGTTTAAAGTTCTGGTTCAAAAAGAATTAATCTCTCGCAAGTTCGAGTTCTTAGAAAAATTAATGGTTGTCAAAGAGAACTTGCTGCCATGATTCACGGTTCAAACATGGGTATCCTGCCTTACGGTTTATCTTATATAATCACTTGGGGGCTTCTTGTTCAAATGTAGGTCGTATTCGAACCAAAGAGAACATAGCTGTCGGTACTCTCTTGATCAGCGCAATGCCAAACCCACTAGGGGGCTTCTTAATCGTATTTGAATCATAGCTTAACCCCTTTTGGGCCCAACTTTGATCGTATTCGAATCAGAGTCGTTAAAAAACTCTCAAGGTCATTTGGGGGCTTCCTGTTCAAACATAGGTCGTATTCGAACCAAAGGGAACATAGTTGTCGGTACCCTCTTGATCGGCGCAACACCAAAACCACTTGGGGGCTTCATGATCGTATTCGAATCCTAGCTTAACCCCTTTTGGTCCGGTTTACTGATCGTATTCGAATCAGAAGCCTCATTTTTTCTCTGTTTGGCTTAAGTTTTTTGAAAACAATCTTTTGGTTTTGTCTTGAGACTTTTTTGATCATATCTGAAGCATATATGGGTGGTTTCTATTTAACCCGGCTTGACTTTGGACTATAAGTCGCCAGTATATGACAATCATAAACATTTGGAAGTTTTGGCTTCTAAAGATTGGGTTATCACCCTTACTACACAGGTATCATAAGCCGGCAGTACGATTCAATATCACAGGTATGCCATTGTTTATATATGATTATGTTTAAGCCGGCCCTGGCTTTTGACGTTAAGTCGCCAGGGCATATGTTGTTTAAACTCTATGCAAGATTTGCAGAACTATGACTTATATAAATGCTTCAGTCCAAGCTCATCATTAAAATTGATGCTTCAAAATGATTATCCGTTTTGGACTTTCTCAAAGGCTATAAGCCGCCGGGTTATAAAAATTCTGGATTACAATGAAGGCGTATTAAATCGCCATAGGTCAAGAGCCACCGGGTATTTAAACTCCGGATTTACTTGTCAATAGATAAGGTATTCAAAGTTGCTTTGGCGCAATGGCTATTATTTTATCAATGGATATGGTTTATCCTACAATGGAAGGAATAGTACCGAGTCGCTGCAGGCTTACGACCCGGCACTTGGGGGCTACATTATTCAAATTGAGATTACGTCAAATATGCAAGTCCCATGTCACTGCCAGCATGCACCATGGCATTTGGGGGCTAATGCAAAGTCATTTTTTGGCTCAACTTATTGAAGACCCGACTCATCACATTGTAATGAGCCGGCCCTTGGGGGCTACCACTTGCTCCTGTCAAAAATTCGAGAAGGCAATTACAAGTCCCAAGTTGCTGCAAGCATGACAACCCGACACTTGGGGGCTACAGGTGATATGCATATAAGGGAGGAATAACTTCAAATTCTCAGTTTTGAGCAAATCATGTATTATATTATTATCGGAGAAATCTGCAAAGTTTATGACTCGGCGTCATCATAAGATTAACCCGACATCAGCAACAATTACATGACCCGGCATCATTTGTTTATAACCCGACAATTTTGGCAATCATAAATCGGCAAAATCTACATCTTTAAGCCGGCTGAATATCAGTTGAATATTTCAAGACCAATATTTTTGTCAAATCAGAGCATTGAAGGCCGACTCAAATGGATTATTTCTTATAATATTTCTTTACAAGAGCCAATGTCAGCAAATGGATTATGAAGCTGGCCTATTCACCCGGATTTTTAGAAGGAGGAAATGACAATGACTTAAGGATGATCAGGTGTCGGCTTACAAGAATATTTAACCCAGATCACAACCTGTCAAATTTGCTCTTGTGTTTATATTGCAGATCAGTTTAACATGGATAAATCCAAATTAAACTTGGGGCTAATGTCGGGGATATACCTCGCGGTATGACCCGACCGGATATATGACCCGGCCGGACTTGGCATTTCATTTGTAACCTGCCAGAGGATTGGCGACTCACGTGTCTGGCGGTTCACTGGTGTGACGACTCACGAGCCTAGAGACTCATTGGTGACCCGGCGGGTGTTTCAGATGGATGACAAGGCCCAAGGCCCAGAAGGCCGGCTCATGTTATGATGGGCCGGATTAAGAGGAAAGACATAAGGAATATTCTCCTACAAAGGAAGCAAGACTAGGACTCCACTTGTAATAGAGTAATCCTAATCCTACTAGGACTAGGCATGTAACCCACCCCTTCAACATATATAATGAGGGACAGGGCACCCCAAGAGGAAGAAGAAAACGATCTCTAGGGCTAGACACAAAGGGGGAGCCGGCTTATGCGGCGACTCTCTCATGAGCATAATGAGATCTAGCCACAAACAGCATGTAGGGCTATTACCGGACGATGTTTCCCGGGGCCCGAAGCTTTCTAAATCCTTGTCTTGTGTTGCGTCTCTCGATTCCGCTCAACCGCTCTCAAGCTACTACAAAGATGCGTTGGCCTCACGACTAAGTACTCACACTAGGACATCTACCGTGCTAATTCCACGATACACGGCGGTGAGCATCATGAAATTGGTGATGGAGGAAGGTTGATGATGACGATGGTGATGGATTCCCCTCTCCGGAGCCTCGAATGGACTCCAGATCAGCCCTCCCGAGAGAGTTTAGGGCTTGGTGGTGGCTCCGTGTCGTAAAACGCAATGAATCCTTCTCTCTGATTTTTTTCTCCCCGAACACGAATATATGGAGTTGGAGTTGAGGTCGGTGGAGCGTTAGGGGGACCACGAGGCACAGGGGCGCGCCCAGGGGGAGTAGGCACGCCCCCACCCTCGTGGACAGGGTGTGGGCCCCCTGACGTGGATTCTTCTTCCAGTATTTTTTATATATTCCAAAAATAATCTCCGTTGATTTTCAGGTCATTCCGAGAACTTTTATTTCTGCACAAAAATAATACCATGGCAATTCTGCTGAAAACAGCGCCTGTCTGGGTTAGTTCCATTCAAATCATGCAAGTTAGAGTCCAAAACAAGGGCAAAAGTGTTTGGAAAAGTAGATATGACGGAGACGTATCAACTCCCCCAAGCTTAAACCTTTGCGTGTCCTCGGGCAATTCAGTTGATAAACTGAAAGTGATAAAGAAAAACTTTTACAAACTCGGTTTGCTCTTCTTGTTGTAAATATGTAAAGCCAACATTCAACTTTTCAGCAAAGATTATGAACTAACCATATTCACAATAACATTTAGGTCTCATGTTTACTCATATCAATGGCATAATCTACTAGCGAGCAATAATAATAAATCTCGGATGATGACACTTTCTCAAAACAATCATAATATGATATAACAAGATGGTATCTCGCTAGCCCTTTCTGAGACCGCAAAACATAAATGTAGAGCACCTTTAAAGATCAAGGACTGACTAGACATTGTAATTCATGGTAAAAGAGATCCAGTCACAGTCATACTCAATGTAAACTAACAGTAATGGATGCAAATGACAGCGTTGCTCTCTAACTTGTGCTTTTTAATAAGAGGATGATGACTGAACATAAAAGTAAATAGATAGGCCCTTCGCAGAGGGAAGCAGGGATTTGTAGAGGTGCCAGAGCTCGGTTTTGAAATAGATATGAATAATATTTTGAGCGGTATACTTCCATTGTCAACATAACAGCCGAGAGATCTCGATATCTTCCATGCTACACACATTATAGGCGGTTCCCAAGCAAAATGGTAAAGTTTATACTCCCCCACCACCAACAAGCATCAATCCATGGCTTGCCTGAAACAACGATTGCCTCCAGCTAACAACAATCCTAGGGAGTTTTGTTTGCAATTATTTTGATTTGATTTGAGAATGGGACTGAGCATCCCAGTGACCAGCCATTTTCTCGTGAATGAGGAGCGGAGTCCACTCCTCTTGAGAATAACCCGCCTAGCATGGAGGATACAAACAGCCCTAGTTGATACATGAGCTATTCGAGCATACAAAACAGAATGTTTATTTGTAGGTTTAGAGTTTGGCACATACAAATTTACTTGGAACGGCAGGTAGATACCGTATATAGGAAGGTATGGTGGACTCATATGGCAAAACTTTGGGGTTTATGGAATTGGATGCACAAGCAGTATTCCCACTTAGTACAAGTGAAGGCTAGAAAAAGACTGGGAAGCGAGCAGCTAGAGAGCGACAATAGTCATGAACATGCATTAAAATTAATCAACACCGAATGCAAGCATGAGTAGGATATAATGCACGATGAACATAAATATTGTAGAGGCTATGTTGATTTTGTTTCAACTACATGCGTGAACATGTGCCAAGTCAAGCCACTCGAATCGTTCAAAGGAGGATACCACCCTATCATACCACATCATAACCATTTTAATAGCATGTTGGCACGCAAGGTAAACCATTATAAACTCCTAGCTAATTAAGCATGGCATAAGAAACTACAATCTCTAATTGTCATTGCAAACATGTTTCATTCATAATAGGCTGAATCGGGAATGATGAACTAAATATATTTACAAAAACAAGAGAGGTCGAGTTCATACCAGCTTTTCTCATCTCAATCAATTCGTCATATATCGTCATTATTGCCCTTTCACTTGCACGACCGAATAGTGTGGAAAATAATAATAGTGCATGTGCATTGGAGTAAGCTGGAATCTGCAAGCATTCAATTCAAGAGAGAAGACAAGGTAATATGGGCTCTTTGTCAGATCAACAATAATGCATATGAGAGCCACTCAACATTTTCATCATGGTCTTCTCCTCTCGACCCCCAAAGGAAAGAAAAGAAACAAAACTATTTACACGGGAAAGCTCCCAACATGCAAAAGAAGAACAAGAAATCTTTTTGGGTTTTCTTTTTAATTACTACTACTATAGGCATGGAAAGTAAACTAACTAAAGGATACAACTATTTTTTTGTTTTTCTTAAGGTTTTTCAAACACACAAGAAGAAAGCGAGAAAATGAAAATAAACTAGCATGGATGATACAATAAAAAAGTATGAGCACCGACAACTGGCATGAGTGTGTGAACATGAATGTAATGTCGGTGAGAGATACGTACTCCCCCAAGCTTAGGCTTATAGCTGGGGTCGTACTGAGATGCAGCGGCAATTTCCTGATGAGCTGCAGCTTGGAGGCGAGCTGCCTCCACTCTCCTCTCGTACTCGGTCGCCTCCTCCCTGGTTATAACGTATCTCCCTTTTGCCTGAGAGTCAACGAAAGCAGGAGCAGGGAGAGCGATGTGATAGGTGCGTTGTCTATCGAAGATTAGTCGGTACTGGAGGAACTGATTGTTCCTCTCAACAAACTGATGACAAACCATGGCATTATAATCTAAATAAGCAGGAGGCAACTCAATATCATCTCCACGTATGGGTATCTCAAGAAAATCAGCTAAACGGGTTGCATAAATTCCACCAAAGAAATCTCCATCAATACTATTATTATGCAACCTACATGCAACAATGGCCCCCAAATTATATTGTCTATCTCCTAATACATCACTCTTGAGAACACTAAGATCAGGAACACACATGTGACATGCTTCATCCTTACCATTTATGCATCTACCTATGAAGACAGCAAAATAATATACTGCGGGAAAGTGAATGCTACTAGCAAGAAATTCTTTATATTCAGATTTGCGAGGTTCACTAACATTACCCCACTGTGGGAGTTTACAAGCAATATTAAAATCTTCTAAGTCCATGGTATAAGATTTATCATAGAGATCAAATAGGGCAGTTTGAGAATTGCGTGATGATGAAATTTAAACCTTCTCACAAATGAATCGGTTAAATCGAGGTACTGACAGCACTTATCTGCCACGAAGCTCTCAAGATCGGTGTTATGCACATATGCTTCAAATTCCTCCTTAATTCCTGCTCGAACCATGAAGTCCTTTGACGGCCATTCACAAGGCCGCACTTGAGCATCCCTTGGTAGTTCATTGTCCGGCTCGCTTATTGTGGGCCTGGGTCCTTGCTTCCTGGAGGAACCACCTTGGTACTTTTTCCTGAACATATTTCTTCCTCTGAAAAATTTCTGAAATTTTTAGTAACTTAAAATAAAAGTGAACCAAACTCAACAAAATTGATAGCAACTACTCCTACAAGTGCCTAAAGGATATATCATGCATTAAAACTACTTTTGACCACATAAATTTGACATGCAAGCTCAAGAATAAGGTCACCTAAGCAGCAAAAATTTGCAATGAATAAAGCACTAGAACAAAAACTAATTGGACGATTGGAGGAGTCACATACTAAAGAACAATCCCCCAAAGCAGTTTTGTGAATGGAGCTTTGAGCAAGGAGATCGAAAATGGCAGCAAGATGAGCAAGAACTCGGGTTTGAGCTGGCTAGTGATTTTTTGGGAGGAAGAAGGAGTGTGTGGTGGCAGGAATAAGTGGAGGGGGCCCACCAGGGGCCCACGAGGCAGGGGGCGCGCCCAGGGGGGTGGGCGCGCCCTGGACCCTCGTGGCCAGGTGCTGGCTCCCCTGATGTGTTCTTAGTGCTAGATATTCTCAAATATTCTAGAAAAAATCATATTTCATTTTCAGGGCATTTGGAGAACTTTTATTTTCGGGGTATTTTTTATTGCATGGATAATCCAGAAAATAGACAGAAAATACTATTTTTACTTTATTTAATATAAATAACAGAAAGTAAAAAGAGGGTACAGAGAGTTGTGTTTTCAAACTTCATCCATCTCATGCTCATCAAAAGGAATCCACTAACAAGGTTGATCAAGTCTTGTTAACAAACTCATTCCGAATAACATGAAACCGGAGAAATTTCGAATAACACTAGGTTACCTCAACGGGGATATGCACATCCCCAACAATTAGAATATCATACTTCTTATTGACAGTAGGAAGAGGAAATTCGGAACCTCCAATAGTAATTGTTGAAAAATTTCCAATAGAATTGATACTGTGGACTTGAGGTTGTTTCCTCGGAAAGTGTACCGTATGCTCATTACCATTAACATGAAAAGTGACATTGCCTATGTTGCAATCAATAACAGCCCCTGCAGTATTCAAAAAGGGTCTTCCAAGAATAATAGACATACTATCGTCCTCGAGAATATCAAGAATAACAAAGTCCGTTAAAATAGTAATGTTTGCAACCACAACAGGCACATCCTCACAAATACCGACAGGTATAGCAGCTGATTTATCAGCCATTTGCAAAGATATTTCAGTAGGTGTCAACTTATTCAAGTCAAGTCTACGATATAAAGAGAGAGGCATAACACTAACACCGGCTCCAAGATCACATAAAGCAGTTTTAACATAGTTTCTTTTAATGGAGCATGGTATAGTTGGTACTCCTGAATCTCCAAGTTTCTTTGGTATTCCACCCTTAAAAGTATAATTAGCAAGCATGATGGAAATTTCAGCTTCCGGTATCTTTCTCTTATTAGTAACAATTTCTTTCATGTACTTGGCATAAGGATTCATTTTAAGCATATCAGTCAAACGCATACGCAAAAAGATAGGTCTAATCATTTCAGCAAAGCGCTCAAAATCCTCATCATCCTTTTTCTTGGATGGATTAGGAGGAAAAGGCATGGGTTTCTGAACCCATGGTTCTCTTTCTTTACTGTGCTTCCTAGCAACAAAGTCTCTTTTATCATAACGTGGATTCTTTGTCTGTGGGTTATCAAGATCAACAGCAGGTTCAATCTCCACATCATTATCATTGCTAGGTTGAGCATCAACATGAACATCATCATTAACATTATCGCTAGGTTCGTGATCATTACCAGATTGTGTTTCAGCATCAGAAATAGAAATATCATTGGGATTCTCAGGTGTCTCAACAACAGGTTCACTAGAAGCATGCAAAGTCCTATCATTTTTCTTTTTCTTCCTCTTAGAAGGACTAGGTGCATCAACATTAATTCTCTGAGAATCTTGCTCAATTCTCGTAGGATGGCCCTCGGGATAAAGAGGTTCCTGAGTCATTTTACCACCTCTAGTCATAACTCTAACAGCATTATCATTCTTATTATTACTTAATTCATTGAGCAAATCATTCTGAGCCTTAAGTACTTGTTCTACTTGAGTGGTAACCATAGAAGCATGTTTACTAATAAGTTTAAGTTCACCTTTAACTCTAGACATATAATCACTCAAGTGTTCAAGCATATCAGCATTGTATTTCAATTGTCTACCCACATAAGCATTGAAGTTTTCTTGTTTAACCATAAAGTCATCAAACTCATCCAAGCATTGGCTAGCAAGCTTAGTAAATAGAATTTCACATTTATCAAATCTATAGAGAGAATTTACCTTTACTACCTGTGTCGGGTTATCAAGACCATGTATTTCTTCAATAGGAGGTAAATTCTTAACATCTTTAGCTTTAATACCTTTTTCTTTCATTGATTTCTTTGCCTCTTGCATATCTTCAGGACTGAGAAATAGAATACCCCTTTTCTTCGGAGTTGGCTTAGGAGTTGGTTCAGGAAGTGTCCAATTATTTTCATTAGTCAACATATTATTCAATAGCAATTCAGCTTGACCAACAGTTCTTTCCCTGAAAACACAGCCAGCACAACTATCCAGGTGGTCTCTAGAAGCATCGGTTAGTCCATTATAAAAGATATCAAGCATTTCATTTTCTTAAGTGGGTGATTAGGCAAAGCATTAAGTAATCGGAGAAGCCTCCACGAAGCTTGTGGGAGACTCTCTTCTTCAATTTGCACAAAATTATATATTTCCCTTAAAGCAGCTTGTTTCTTATGAGCGGGGAAATATTTAACAGAGAAGTAATAAATCTTATCCTGGGGACTACGCACACAACCAGGATCAAGATAATTAAACCATGTTTTAGCATCACCTTCTAATGAGAACGGAAACAACTTAAGTAAAGTAATAGCGAGTTTGCTCATCATGAGTAAACATGGTGGCTATATCATTTAGTTTAGTAAGATGTGCCACAACAGTTTCAGATTCATAGCCATAAAAAGGATCAGATTCAACTAAAGTAATTAACTCAGGATCGACAGAGAAATCATAATCCTTATCAGTAATAAAGATAGGTGAAGTAGCAAAAGCAGGGTCATATTTCATTCTAGCATTCAAAGACTTTTCTTTAAGCTTAGCTAATAATTTCTTAAGATCAGATCTATCATTGCAAGCAAGAAAGTTTGTAGCAGTTTCTTCATCCATAACATAATCCTCAGGCACAACAGGCAATTCATATCTAGGGGGAGAATCTTCATCATCTCTACTTTTATAAAAAACCGAGTTGGTGACGATGGTGTGCCTGCCATCTTGCAATATAGACCGTCCGATCTATATCCGACGGATAGGAAGCAAACTATGGCAATTTTGCAAAAAGATACCCGCACCTCTCTCCACATTTGCAGATAAGGCCTTCCCTCGTTCATCCTTATCTCCCACAACCTCATTGTTGAGCAATTAAAAAAGGAAGCCTCTGGAACAATCTGTCATGGTTGTCGCTGCCGGCGTCGTCCATCCCCATGCCTCCGCTCAGTCCGACCATCAATCACCTCCACGCCCCACTCCTCCTCACCTTATCTCTCCTCTTTCTCGAGATATCATTAGTTTTTACACATGGGATTACTCCCGCATGGGTCAATCACAACAGGTGTTTTGTAAAAAAAGTGCATCTTGATGTTCCTTGCAATGCATGGGCATCTTGCTAGTCACTTTCATCAATATTATCAGTTTCGATAATTTCATTCTCTCTAGCCCTAGCAAGTTGTTCATCAAGAAATTCACCTAGTGGCACATTAGTATCAAGCATAGAAGTAGTTTCATCATAAGTATCATGCAAAGTAGAAGTGGCATCATCAATAACATGCGACCTATCAGAATCAATAGCATGTGTAGGTGTCGCAAGTTTACTCAAAACAAAAGGTGAATCAAGTGCAGAGCTAGATGGCAGTTCCTTACCTCCCCTTGCAGTTGAGGGAAAAATCTTGGTTCTTTGATCTTTCAAGTTCTTCATAGTGATAAGTAGATATAAATCCCAAGTGACTCAAAGAATAGAGCTATGTGTTGGGGAACGTAGTAATTTCAAAAAAAATCCTATGCACACGCAAGATCATGGTGATGCATAGCAACAAGAGGGGAGAGTGTGTCCACGTACCCTCGTAGACCGAAAGCGGAAGCGTTAGCACAACGCGGTTGATGTAGTCGTACGTCTTCACGATCCGACCTATCAAGCACCAAACGCACGGCACCTCCGAGTTCTGCACACGTTCAACTCGATGACGTCCCTTGAACTCTGATCTAGCCGAGCTTTGAGGAAGAGTTCCGTCAGCACGACAGCGTGGTGACGATGATGATGTTCTACCGACATAGGGCTTCGCCTAAGCACTGCTATGATATGACCGAGGTGGATTATGGTGGAGGGGGGCACCACACACGACTAAGAGATCCAAGAGATCAATTGGTGTGTCTCTAGGGAGTGCCTCCCTCCCAGTATATAAAGGAGTAGAGGGGGAGGGGCCGGCCACCCTTGGCGCGCCCCATGAGGAATCCTACTCCCACCGGGAGGTGGACTCCCTCCTTTCCATGTTGGAGTAGGAGAGGAGAGGGAAGGAGAAAGAAGGAGAAAGGAAAGGGGGCGCCGCCTGTAACACCCCCAGTGTCATGCTACAGTAATCCCCTGTTAATGGTGCCATGTCATCATGTTACTGTTGCTAATCTTCACTTGATCCAAATCACAATTCAAATTCAAATCCAATCTAAAGTCAAAAATTCATATTTGCCAAACCTGAAACCTAAAATGTTCAAAGTGTGGCAAATAATCTCTGGTTATTTGTCATGTTGAAACCTATATTTTAGAGTGTTCTTTTAATGCCCTGAGCTAATAAAACAGTGGCCAAGGCTTTAATTAAAATGCTTTTCTAATTTTTGGAAAAATCCAAAACATTTCAAAACCCTCCCAAACTTTTTGTGGCAGCGCTCATTATTTTCCTAGTATTTGTTCTGTCCACCTCCACATTTTTGCAAAGTCATTTTGTGCCTTAAATGCAAATGGAGGATGTTAAAAGAAAACAGAAAAAAATAAAAGGGAGATCATAAAATAAAAGAAAAAGGAGAGAGCCGCACGTTTTCCCCCATTGGGGCCCGGCCCAGTTAGCCAACTGGCCAGTCCAGCCGGCCGGCCCACCCCTGCTGCCCCCTGGCCTTATAGGCCACCCCCACTCCCCGAACCCTAACCCCTCCCGAACCCCACTCCCCCCACTCGCTCCCTCACGCCTCTCCCCCCTCTCCCCCCAAACGGATCTGGATCAGGGCAGTTGCCCCGGCCCCGTCGAACGTCGACCGCCGCCCAAAGAATCCCCCCTCACCGGACGCCTCGCCTTCCTCCACTCCTTCCCCTCTCTCTACTGGATCCGGGTGCTCCACATCACCCCTGACCTTGCCTCCCTGACACCGCTGTGACGGCCCTCGCCTCTGCCCCGACGGGAGCCGGTTCCCCCGTCGCTCGACGCCGTTCGCCGTCGGCTCCTCACCCTCGCACCGGACTGCCCCGTCCCCGCCTCTCCATCGCCGGCCGACCCCGAGCCACGCAGCCCCCGCTTCCCTCCATCGCTGGTGAGGCCCTCGGCCTCCACCTCCCCCTTTTCCTCCCATCGTCGCACACTGTACCGCGCCCGCACGCACCCCCTATCGCGCTCGTCGCGCACATGGACCATCCTGCCCGTGATCACCGTCCCGCACGCGCCCGGTGGCTGTGCTCGCCACTTGCGCTGACCGCGTCGTTGCTCACCGCCCGCCGCCTCCCCGCACCGTGGCCTCCTTTCCAGCCGCTGCGCCCGCCTGCGCTCGCCCGCGCTGTCGCGCGCTCCGGTGTCTGACGTCCGGCGCCCACGACCGCACCTGGCCCCGCACGCCCGCCTCGCTCCTCGCTCGCCGCTGGCGCTACGCCGGCGCCCAGGCGCGTCCTCTGGCTCGTGCCCGTCCGGGTGACGGCCCGCTCCCGTGGCCTCGATAGCCGTTCCAGTGGCCAGATGGGCCACTGCCAGCGTAGCCCCACCGCCCTAGAACGCTTTAAAAATGAATTTTAAAAAATACATAATTAATATTAATTAATTAACCTAATTAATCATGTTAATTAATCTAATTAAGCCTAATTAATTAACCTCATCACTTTAATTAAATTAACTAATCTTGTTTAGTTAACTAAGTCAATGAGTAGTGGGACCCACATGTCAGCAACCCAGTCAACACCCCTGTTGACTGCTGACATCATGCTGACGTCATCAAGCACTATTCTGGATAATGTTGATTTAAAATAATTAAATAAATCCTAAAAATGTTTCCCCCCCTTCGCTGGTATCACCTCCTACCGCGTTAGGTCACACCCGGCACATCTTATTGCCATGTTATGCTTTGTGGTGCTATGTTTGCTTTATATTTACTGTTTCTTCCCCCTCCTCTCTCCGGTAGACCCCAAGACCGATGCTGCCCTTGTGATCGACTACGTCGACGACGACCCCCCTCCTTGCCAGAGCAACTAGGCAAGCAAAGCCTCCTTAAGCATTCCGATATCGCCCATTTCTTTCCCTCTCAGGCTTGCATTAGAACTGCTACTGCTTTCTGTATGATCCTACTCTGATGCATAGCCTGTTGTTGTTACCTGCTTTCATACCTTACCTGCTTATCCTAAACTGCTTAGTATAGGTTGGTTAGTGATCCATCAGTGACCCCACCTTGTCTCAGTTTCCCCGCTTTATGTTCGATGACTCGATCAACGTGATCGATGTCCAGGCCCCGACACCGCACATCACTTTCCTCTTAGTTGCTCGACACTACTGGGTTACTATCGAGTGCCGAGGGTGAGACCTCTTCAGCACTTCTGTTGTTAACCTGTAGTGTAGCTATTTGGTCGTGGTCATCGAGGGTGATTTCCTCCTTAACCACTTCCGATACGGCTCTGTCGTGCAACCCCTCAAGTGTGAACCTCGAGGGTGGATCCTCTTACATTCACCTTGATGATTACATCGAGTGGAATTCACCGGGAGTGATTCCTCGGGTTTTCCCCTTGATGTTTGGACACACGGATACTTGGACTTTACCCCCTGTTACTTGGAAAGACAGGTCGACCCTTAGGGGTACTCGTGCAAGCTTAATTGCGAGTGATGTGGAGACGGGTTGACCTGGAAGGTGCCTGCGAGATACTTATGAGGCGTGGCCGGGCATTCTTAGCCCTTGTCGCAAGTACTCGAGACGGGGCGACGGGGTCACATCGATCGTGAGTCTCTGCTCGTTACTGCGCATTCCTAATCCACTACGATTTGGATATTTGATCCGAGGGGCCTCTGGCCTGATAGCACTAACCATCATGTGGGCATAGTATGGGCGTTCTGCGTCGGATGCATCAGCCGAAGCTTAATAGACGCCAGCGACTGAGCGGCGCGCGCCGGGTTGGACTGCATAAGCGCCTGCCTTGTTGAAAGAGGTAGCTAGGTCTGCTCTCCGGCCGCCCACGCAACGTGCAGGAGTTCCCGGGGAGATGGCACATGACCCCTGGGGGCATAGGTTTTGTCAGGACCCCGATTCCAGGCCACATCGATCTAGCCGGTAACACCTCATATCACTTTGCGGCCTCACGCACGGTATCCCACGGGTGTCACCCTACCATGGCCCGGGACCGTTTGTGCCTTTTGGCTCACGTATATGATAGTGTCGCTAGCATCCATATGACAGAGAACCCAGGCCGACATGGCTAGTCGTGAACCCAAAGCGGCACAGACCTATGGAGACAGGCATACATGAATCACATCGAGCATGTCGGTCATCAACGAGTGATTCCGGGCTGTAGCACTGAGCTAACAGGACTCCGGGGAACCCGGGCTGTAGCAGGCTAGGCAGGACTCCGGATGTCACCACGTGACATTTCCCCAAAGGGACAGACATAGGAACGACGTGAAACACATGTCGACCAGTCAAGTGACATGAGCAGTAGTGCTGGGCTAGCAGGACTCCGGTGAACCGGGCTATAGTGGACTATTATGGCTCGAGGAACACTAGACTACATTTCCCCATAAGAAAGGCTGCCAAGGATAAACAACTAGATTGTCGGATCCCACTCATACCAAGCATTTCAATCATACACACAATATGCCCGATATGAGTACATACAACATGGCATCACAACAAAACTCTACAACTCAAGTACTTTATTTAAAGGCTCCAGAGAGCCATACATAACATGTTCATACAGATAGGGGTCACATGACCCGACACTCAAGTCATACAATCATACAAGCACAAGTGGAAGCAACTAGTCTGAGTACAGACACTAGAAAGAAAGAAGGCTTCTCAAAGCCTGTCTATCTACATAGGGCCCTCCATGGCCAGGATCACCACCTGGGTGGCTAGTCACTCGTCGATGTCAAGGTCTACGTAGAACCCATCGGAGGGGCCGGTGTTGTCGTCTGAAAACAGTAATTAAGCAAACATGAGTACAAAGGTACTCAGCAAGTCTTACAACAGAACCTACTATACATGCTCATTCTCAAGAAGGTGGTGGGGTTATTGTAGCAAGCCAACTTTGACTCTTGTCTAAGCTATCCTAAGGAACTCCACTAGTAAAATAGTTTTCGCACATGAGTCCACTACTCACCAACACAATACTCCACCGGGGATTTTCCCTCGTCATCCTACGAGAGGGCCATCCTCGGTACTCACACTTATCTTGAGTGTTTTAGTAGTAACCATTAACTTGTCTATGAACTGTATAGGCAACCAAGTAGTCCTTTACCGCGGACGCGGCTATTCGAATAGTTTTATACCCTGCAGGGGTGTACTTCGTCACACATGTTTCCACCACTTAGCGTCTGCACACGACATGTGCTCGGCAGACTTCAAGCGAAAACCGACGTGGGTGTAGACCACGACCTGACTAACCTCACAAGTCTCTAGTCCAGGTTTATCGCCTATTCAGGTTCCATCCGCAAGGAAATCCGGCCTGGGTGTCCTCAACGGCCCCAAATGATGTGTGCAGGGTTCCCGAGACACCAAACGGGCGACTCGGTACACCGTGCCACGGTGTATCTACCGCATCATAGCCCACCCCTAGGGTCAGCGCTACGCACGGCCGCCAACACATAACCTACAAACACCAAAAACTAGTTGCAACTCCTGGACAGAGGACGAGATGGGTCAGTAAGTCGAGCGGGGTCATATTTCAGGGCCCAATGTGTGGTAGTAACTGAATCTTAAATCACGCATACAGATCTCAGTTCTTATGGACGGCCTCAATGAAACAACCCACCATGTACTCCTACATGGCCTCTCATCGATACCTTTACCAAAACATGTTCAACACATCCCTCACATTACCGACATAATCATATCACTCTAGCCCATCACCCAGATGAACCAGACCTGACACAACTCTAAGCATAGCAGGCATAGCAAGGTAGGAATCACATACATGGCTCAATCAACTCCTACACATGCTAGTGGGTTTCATCTAGTTACTATGGCAATGACAGGTCATGCAGAGGATAAGGGTTCAACTACCGTAGCACACAGCAGTTTGAATCGCGTTGTCTTAATGCAGTAAACAAGAGCAGAAGCGAGAACATGGGTTTGTATCGGAATGATTAATGGGTTGCTTGCCTATTGTAGAGGTAGTAGGGTATTGCCCTTCAGACGGATACTCGGGGTTATCCTCGGAGGCAGAACCTACCACGAAAGACACACCGATCATAATCAACACATGGCAACATGCAACAATATGATGCATGCTATGACATGGCAAGATGAAAGTGTCTTGGCCTAATGCTATATAAAAAAGAAGGGGATGAACTCATTTGAACCAAAGATTCAAATGTTAGCTCATTAAACATGGCCTTATTAGTGCATTACCTTATTCTGCTTAAACAGCAAGGTTAACTTGTTTTGTCATGCATGAAACCATTACAGATGGATAGATTGGATTTTTCTGATCATTTTTCATATATAAATCTTTGCATTTGGAGCTATGGTTGATTTTCTATGATTTTTAGAAGTTTTGGCTATTTTCTGGAATTTCCTATATAAGAATAATTCCAGTAATTGAATTAATGCGTCAGCATGACATAGGTGTGATGTCAGCGGGTCAACTGGGTCGGCCAGGTCAAACCTGACTGGTGGGCCCTGTCTGTCAGTGTCACAACTAATTAACAGAATTAAATTAACACTAATTAGCTGTCAGTGGGCCCTGGGCCCACATGTCAATGTCTAAACTAATTAAACTTTGTTAAGACTAATCCTAAAATAGTTAGCAGACCGGCCTCACCTGTCATAGACTCAGGAGGGTCTACCTGGGCCCACACGGGGGTCAAACAGGGTCAACTCGCCGGCGGCTTGACGCCGGCGACGACAGACGCGGTGGAGGGGCTCGGGTTTGCGTCTCCGGCAACCAAATCGACGGTGGAGAGCAGCTACATGACGCGGGGAGCGAGCCGCGTCGTTTGGTGGAGAAAGTGGAGCTCGGGGAGGCCGGGAACGACACCGGCGACGACCTTGGCGGTCGCCGGAGTTCGGGCGAGGACGAGCTAGTCGCTAGGGGGCACGGCGAGGGGCGTGCGAGGGTGCTACGGGCTCCTACAGGTGCGTGGAAGACGAAGGCGTGCTTGGTGGCGTCCCAACATGGTTGTGGCCACAATGGCGACGTGCGGTGGCGGCGGCGAGCTTCGGCTTCGATTGCAGAGGTGGTTAGAGGACGCGGACGAGCACGGGGAGAGGGGGAAACGGTGGCGGAGCTCACAGCAGTTGCAGGGGAGCGAACGGTGAGCTCGGGGAAGGGCTAGAGTGAGCGGGGCGGCGAAGGGGATCTCCGGTGGCCGGAGTTGAGGACGAGCTCGGTGCAGCGTCTCCGGGGCGAGCGAGCGCTCAGGGCTCGGCCTACTTGATGTAATCGACGACGGCGGAGCTTCCTGGCATGATGGGGCAACGGATGGATGGCGGTGGCTGCGGTGAAGCTTGTCGACGGCGACGGCTGCGCTCGGCAGGAAGATGGGGAGAGAGCCAGAGAGGGGGAGAGGCCACGGGGGGGAGTGGGAAGAAAGAGAGCGAGACATGGGGGTCGGCGTGGCACTCGTAGGCGCCTCCAGGGCGTCGGCGGAAGTAGGAGGTGGCCGGCGTGTGGCCGCGGGCGCCGGCCACGCGCTCCTCGTCCTCCTGGCGAGAGGAGGAGGACGACTGGCAAGAGCTAGTCGACTGGGCCGAGCCAGGTGGGCTGGTGGGCTGCGCCTGGTAAGTTTCTCTCTCTCCTTTTTTTTCTGTTTTTCTTATTTATTTATTATTTCTGTGACTTCAGGGCTTTATTAAAAATACCAGGGCATTACCATAAATCATAAAATTAATCATGGCCACTGCTTAGAATATATACAACAGCAAACATTTTAGTTTATGATTATTTGAGCATTTAAAATATTTTATAGCATTTAAATGCCCAAATGCAAATACCATAAGGATTAATCCAATGACCTTTGATGTCCTAGAAAAATGTGCACCATTTTTGTCAAAGGTTTTAACCCAAAACAAAAAGGGTGGGCTTTTTTAGAAGGGCATTTCAGGTTCATTGGAAAAGTTTTTAATAAACCCTAGTTGTTCCAGGGGGGTGCTGGGGGTTCTGTCATCCCCATTTCAAATTTAAAAGGAATTTAAACATGATGCACACTCTAATGCTTGAACTAACTAGGGTGTGACAGGTTTAGTCCGGCATGTTGGCCTCTCTATTAAGCCTAGGTTGGGTTGCGGCGTATTGTTTGGCCAAGACCGGGCATGACCCAGGAAAGTGTGTCCAGCCAGAGTTAATCGAGCATGGTGGGTAAGTTGGTGCACCCCTGCAGGGAAGAAAACATCAATTGATAGCCTGTCCTACGGTAACGGACACTTGGAGTTGTATCCCGATCGATACAACTAGAACTGGATACTTGTGATGAGAAATGGATTGTGATGAGAAATGGATGGTGATGAGAAATGGATAGTATGGCTCTGGGATTGCTTTCTCGCAGGGAGTCGAGAAAGGATCTCTGGCCGAGGTTGATAACACTACTGCTACTTTACTTTATGCTACTCTACTCCCTCCTGTTGCTGCAAGATGGTGCTTTCCAGGAGATGCTAGTCTTCAATAGGACTAAGTGTCGGGTGGTAGGTGCGACATATGCCAACGGGTGGCTTATCATTGTGGGAGCCAGTAAGACATCGCCGGTGCTTGGAAACGGAATAAGGCGAAGAAATGCACGCCGGCGGATCTTACCCAGCTTCGGGGCTCTCCGTGGAGATAACACCCCTACTACTGCTCTGCGGGGTCTCCGCATGTTCACTAGATGAATCAAGTAGCTACACAATGCTCCTTGAGCTGTTTGGGGGAAGGAGGAAGAAAGGCACGGCTAGCCTGCTTCTTCTCCTTGTGTGGTGTCTAGAACTAGCAAGGGGTCCAACCCTTTGCATGGGTGCTCCGGGGGGTTTATATAGGCCTACCCCCCGGGGGTACAATGGTAATCCGGCTGGGCGCGGGGCCCAGCCGTCTGTGACTGCGCTCGCCGGCTTCTGCGCCGGCTGCTGGGGCCCGCCGGCTGGTGGGTCCCGCCGGCTGCCAACTCCTTGGCAACAGGCAGGCCCCACTGCCAAGGGTCTTGTCGATGGCTGGTTACTGTTGCCTCATCCTGATGACGAGGGCTTCATCGAGGTAAGCGTGGCCACAGTGCTGCCGTCCTGCGGGCGATTACCGTAGCCTTACCGCGTCTTGTCTCCTTAATGGGGCGTCTTCTTCGAGGGGGGAAGCGAGCCAGCCGCGGGGAGCCGGCCCCGTCTTGGGCCGACTGGGGGAGGCCAGGCCGCCTTCGGGTGTCTCTCTGCCCGAAGGGGCCCACCGCCTGTGGGCCATACTGGTAGCCCATCGTAGATGACATCAGGGTCAACATGGCAACAGTGCCGCGCCGGACGGGTCACGGCCACTCCGTACGGTGCACTGTGCCAGGCGTGCTCCGGGATTCGGGGGTGGCAGGCTTTACTGTAGCCACGCCCCGTCTCATCGCCGCTAGGTGGATGCAAACTTTGAGGGTACGGTCTCGACCGCTTTATGGGAGCGGGCCTCCTAGAGTCGGCCTTCTCATGGCCGGCTTCATGGAGTCGGCCTTCTCATGAGGGCTAAAGTCGGACCGCCTTCCGAAAGCCGCCCTGGGCTGCAGCCAGCTAGGGGAAGGCGGCCCCATGTCTTGGATTCTTGAGAGCCGGGCGGGCTCGTAACTTTATCAGAAGGGCCAGGGGAAGCCAGCTAGGCTACCCATGGCTATTTACTCCGACAGTAGTCCCCGAAGCTGATCGAGCTCCGAGGTGAGCAGGGGGACGAGAAGCTTGGTCAGCTTCCCATCCTGAAGAGCCGGCTTAGCGGGTGTACGCCGACTTCAGAGAGCCCCGCTTCTTGTAGGCGAGAGGAGGGGGGGCAACCCGTGTGCCGACTACGGGCCCTCCCACGGCCACGTCGCAGCGAGATCCTGCGTGCGCACGTGCGCGAAGGGACCCCGCCGCAGGCCCGGGCCCGCCACTCGCGAGCCTTGGTCCGGGCGTGGATCTTCCGTGGCCCACAGGGGCCCTCGCCTTCTCAAGGCAGTTTTGTTTCGCCGTTAAGGCTCGATAATCGCGGGACGTGGGGAGTGGGCATGATCGATCCCCACGCTTCCCCACGCCGCGCCTCCTCGGCTCCGCCACGTGAGCCTATAAGTAGGGGGAGGAGGGAGAGCGACAGAGGTTCGCACGCTCCCTCCCGCTCCGCCCCTCCTAACCCTCGTCTTCTTCCTCTCGCTGCCGTCGCAGCTTCCTATCTCAGCACCATCGCGCCTCTACACCGTCTCGCTCCCATGGCGTTGTCAAGCTCGTGGGACGGCTCCAACGTCCATGAAGACCACGTGGAGTTCCTTCGCCAGACCTGGTGCCTGCCTGGCGCCGACCGCGTACAGGTCCGCCTGGCGCCCGCGAAGGAGATCTCGCCGACGCCGGAGGAGGGCGAGCGGGTCGTCTTCCGCTCGCACTGCCTGCACGGCTTCGGCCTCCCAGCGAGCGGGTTTCTGTGCTCTTTCCTGGAGTTCTACAACCTCCAGCCGCATCACCTCACGCCCAATGCGGTGATGCTGCTGTCGGCCTTCGTCTCCCTCTGTGAAGGCTTCTTGGGGCTGCTCCCCACGCTGGAGCTCTGGGGAGAGTTTTTCCAGAGCAAGCTCGGCACGGTCGTCGCTGGCGTGCCCGCCCCCTGCGGAGCCTTCATCGCCATGAGGAGGGCGAGCGAGAACAACCCGTTCCTACCCATCCTCCTGCCGGATTACGTAGCCGGCCCGCCGGCTGGGAGGCAGCCCTCGTGGAGCTTCCGGTCCCAGTCATTGTCTCCAGCCGGGAACGCCGCCATCTCCCGGCTTCGGGTGTTGATTCAGTCAGAGGGCTTGTGCGGGGCTGACTTGGTGTCCGCCTTCATGGAGCGCCGGATCCTTCCTCTCCAAAGCCGGCCCCATATGATGTGTCAGATGAGCGGCCGCTTCGACCCATGCCGGCTGAGCACATGGGAAATGCCCCACGCGGAGGTGGCGCTCATTGTTAACTACATCGCCAACTGCAAGCTCGCCGGGGACTGGCAATACGGCAAGGTGTCGTATTCCCGCGCCAATCCTCCGCCCGTGGTAAGCTTCTCTCTCTATCTTCTTTTTGTTGTCGGCTGGTTCATGACGGCCGGCTTCTGACCAGTCGGTTCTTTTGAGCAGAACCCTCTTCTTGCGCCGCCGGCCGGGGTGGCGGGGATCGAACGCCAGTATGCCCCCGACCGTATGGTGGACGACGTTGACGACCCGGACTTGGGGGCGGCCGCCATGGAAGACGCCGTCGTGGGGGACAGTGCCGAGCCCGGAGGCTCAAGGTTCACCGCGAGCTTCGAGGACTGGCCGGACGAATTCGAAGCTGAAGTCGCCCCGCGTCGCCAGCCGGCGGCCGACCAGCAGGGCACGGGCTTGTCTGTCGCGCCGGCTGCGGGCGGTGCGCAGAAGCGCCGGGCCGCTCTAGGCCTCTTCGGCAGTCGGCCGAAGAAGTCCAAGCCCTCCACCGCGGTGACGAAGCGAGACGAGGCGGCCGCGAAGGCGGCCCGCTTCCGCAAGGCGGTGAAGCAGCCCCAGGCGGTCTCGGCGTAAGTCTTCAATTGCCTTGCCGCATGCTCGTCATCATTCTCTTTCTCTTCGAATATTCTTCTTAACTTTTCCTTGCTTGCCGGACAGGGCGCCGCTTTCCCTTGAGCGGGGCCCGGACGGCTCCGTCGTGGGGCCGGCTGGAGGGTCTTCGAGCTCCCGCCGCGTGGACCCCCGCGCCGATCTCAGGGAGGCCACAGAGCGGAACGCCCGCGAAGCGCGGGAGGAATGCAAGGCGGCGGAGAAGGCGGCCGCCCAGGCGGCGAGGGAGCAGGCCGAGGCGGCAGCCAAGGCTCAGACGGAGGCGGCTACCGCGGAGACGGAGGCGGAAAGCTCGCGCAGCCAGCCTCCACTGCTCGCCATTCCTCTCCGAGCCGTAGCCCCCGACACCCCCTTGCCCTTGGCGGAGGAGATCGTCCAAGACCCGCCGCTGTTGGAGAGGGGGGAGGACCCCGTGGCCTTGGCGGGGAGAGCGCCGCCAGCAGCGCCAACCGGAGCGGGCCAAGGCGGTCAATCGTTAGCGGCACCAGAGGGGCCGGCCGGAGGTGAGCCGGAGAACAGAGCCGGCCTCGAGGTGCAGCCGGCGACGGGCCGGCGCGCAGGGGGAGGCGCCGCTCCGCCGGAGTTGCGCCAAGCCGCGGGCGCAGGCCAGTCGGCGGAAGATCTGGAGGCGGCCAGTACTGCCACGTCCGAGTGGACTCCCAGCGGGGGAACTGGCGAGCTGAATGTGGCGGCTCAAGGGGTCCGAAGCCAGCTGCAAGCTCAGGCCGCCCTGCTACAACAGTTCACCCAGGAGTTCTTGTTAACGCGAGCCACTATCCGGGTGACTCCTTCGTTCTTGGCTGCTTTGCTTTCTTAATTTCTTCCGTGGGGGCGCGTCAGCGCACCCACTGGGTGTAGTCCCCGAGATTCGGGCCGACTGCTGCGCAGTTGGGTCGGATCTTTCCCGACGGCTATCTTACTTTGCTTTTTTCTGAACTTTCAGGAATACCACAACCTTCGTGCTACCGCCTTCAACTCCCAGGCTCGGGAGTTGAGCCGGCGGACCGATGATCTGGCCGACAGCCGAAGTAAGTACTTGGTTTTGTCTATCTCCTGTGGGGGCGCGTCAGCGCACCCACTGGGTGTAGTCCCCGAGATTCGGGCCGACTGCTGCGCAGTCGGGTCGGATCTTTCTTGACGACTCTTTTCTTATTGGTTTTTCTTTTTCTTTGTCTTCAGGGGCCAACGCCGACTTGAGGAAGGAGCTCGGCGAAGCGAAGGCCGCCCTTCATACCAAGGAGGCCGAGTGCGCCGCCTTGGTCCAGGAACGGGATCGCCTAGCCAAGAAGCTGGCCGACCAAGAGGAGAGCCACAAAGCGGCCCTGCAGGCGGCGCAGGAAAGCGAAGCCGCCTTGATGGCGGAGTATGAGATGGCGGCGGCGACCTGGTCTGAGACCCGGCGAGGCCTGGACGAAGGCTTCGGCCGGATCGAGGACTTGATCGACGGTAAGCTGCCTTCCTCGGCCCTCCCCTGCCTCTTGCCGCTTGGGTTTTTTGACTTATCTTGAGCTGTTGCTTGTTGTTTCTTGCAGATTACTTCCCGGGCTACTCCGCCTTCGCCGCCCAAAGCATTGAGGCCCATCGCGAGGCGCGCCGTCAAGCGGGGGCCGACATTGCGCCGGATGCAAACCGGACCCTTGAGGAGCAGCTCCTGGCTGTCCAGGCACGGTTGCAGCCGGCTCATCGGATGCTTCGCCGGCTCCAACGTGCCGGGGCGCAAGTGTTGGCCGCCCTCTGGCCCGGCGAGACGATCCCCCGCACCCCAAGCCGAACTGCCGACTGGCTGGAAGTCGCAGTTGGTCGCTTCGAGGCTTGGAAAGCGTCAGCGGCCCGCCTCGGAGCCGGGAGGGCGTTGGAATTCGTTCGGGCTTGGTACCCAGGGCTGAGCCTGGACCAGCTGCGCACTTGGCGGATGGAGGCCGACGCGGAGCTGGAGGAGGTGAGGCCGGCTATCACCCAGCAAGCTTCGACGATCGCCGAGTGCACCGACATCAGTGTTTTCGCACCCGAAATCGATGATGACGGTGTTGCTCAGCCGGAGGAGTGGTTCGGGCTGAACCCGGCGGTGGGCGAGGACTCGGCGGAGGAGATTGCCTCCAGCGACGAGGGCGAAGAAGACGAAGACGAGGACGGCGAAGACGTCGAGCCGGCTGGTGGAACAACCAGCCGACCTCAGGCCGACCGTGCCTCCAGCAACGAGGCGCGTGGAAGCGCGCCCTCTGCTGGAGGCGGCGACCAAGCCGAAGTTCGCCAGCCGGCCGCTCCTTCAGCCGGCACGACCGTCTCCGCCAACCAGTCTGGCTCGTCGGCCGCTCCGCCAGCTTGACCTGCCGTCTTTATCTTTCCTGCTTTGTTGTCTTTGAACAATCTTTGTTAAGTTTTCGCAGTTCCACCCACTGGGGGTGTATCCAAACTATGTTGAATGCTGGCCTCTCGGAGGTCTTTTTATGTAAATATTATCATGTGCATGTTTGGTTTCCATTCGCGTATGCTTTTTATCCTTAGGCTTTTTCCTTTGCCGCCTTCCCTCTTTGGGGAGGTAAGTACTTGAGCTTTCTTGGATTAAAGTGAAGTGAATGGAAACCGGCCGGCTGGCTACTCTGGTAGCCAGTCGGCGGTGTGAGAAAAACCGGCTTTTGTTATGTTAGCCCGTTAGTCCCTAGCTGTTTTTCGTGTGGGCACCCGTTCCTACCTTTAACTCTTGCCAGCCGGACAGCCGGTTCTTCGAACTGCGACTTTTGGCAAGAGAAGGCTTGGGAGCCGGCACACTACTTGTCTGACTGCGGGTAGGACTTCTAACATAACTCCAGTCGGCCAGTCCCCGAGCCGACTAGTCGAACTCGGTGCCGGACGGAATAAGTAAATGATATGACAAGGTCATAAACATGATACTTTTCATTCATAAATAAGGGATGGCAGTCCCCGAGCCCTCCTCGGGGAGCCTATTGTCTTGTACTTAATACAAAAGTTAGCGTGGTACATACTGCATTTCAACTGTAAAATCTTCGGAGGAGGTTGGCGTTCCATGGTCGTTCCGACTCCTTGCCGGAGTCGTCTCTCTTGCGCGCCTTCGGCTTCTGTGCGTCGATCAGGTAGTAGGAGTCGTTGCCTAGAGCTCTGCTGATGACGAAGGGGCCTTCCCAAGGGGCTGAGAGCTTGTGCTGGCCGGCTGTTCGCTGGATCAGCCGGAGCACAAGATCGCCCTCTTGGAAAGATCTTGGCCTGACTTTCCGGCTGTGGTAGCGGCGCAAACCCTGCTGGTAGATGGCAGACCGGCTGAGGGCTAACAGCCGGCTTTCTTCCAGCAGGTCGACGCCGTCTTCTCGTGCTTCCTTGGCCTCCGCTTCCGTGTACATGGTTACTCGAGGCGAGTCGAATTCGATGTCAGTTGGGATGACCGCCTCGGCACCATACACAAGGAAGAAAGGGGTGAAGCCGGTTGACTTGTTTGGTGTAGTGCGCAGACTCCAGAGGACAGCCGGCAGCTCATCGAGCCAACAGCCGGCTGAGCGCTCCAGAGGTACGACCAGTCGAGGCTTGATGCCGGAGAGGATGAGGCCGTTGGCTCGCTCGACCTGGCCGTTTGACTGCGGGTGGGCGACGGATGCTAAGTCCAGCCGGATACCTTGGGCTGCGCAGAAGCGTGCCAAGGCTCCTTTGGCGAAATTCGTGCCATTATCGGTGATGATGCTGTGCGGCACGCCGTAGCGAGTTGTTATGTCTGCGATGAACGTCACGGCAGTCGGCCCATTCAGCTTCTTGATCGGCTTTGCCTCAATCCACTTGGTGAATTTGTCCACGGCGACAAGCAAATGCGTCATGCCGCCGCGCGCCGTCTTGAATGGGCCCACCATGTCCAGTCCCCAAACGGCAAAGGGCCAAGTGAGGGGAATGGTCTTGAGTGCCGAGGCCGGCATGTGTTGCTTGGAGCTGAAGAGTTGGCACCCCTTGCAATGTTTAACCAATTCTTTGGCAGTCATCCAAAGCAGTCGGCCAGAAGAAACCATGGCGGAAGGCTTTGGCGACAAGTGATCTTGAGGCCGCATGGTGGCCGCATTCTCCTTGGTGAATGTCTCTGAGGATTGCAATGCCCTTCTCTTGCTCGACGCACCGTTGGAGGATTCCAGTGACACTGCGCTTGAGTAGTTCTCTGTTGACGATTGTGTACGCTCCGGCTCGACGCTGGACTTGTCTTGCTTCTGTTTCGTCAGCCGGCAGGTCTTGGTTTACTAGGAAGTTGAGGATGGACTGAGCCCATGATGGAGCCGCGACTTCTCCTACCGCCAATGTGGCTACTGCTACCAGGGTGGGCGGGCTGGGCGGTGAGGTGCTGGAGTCGGCCGCCGGCTGTAGTGCTGGTGCAGTCCCCGGGCCGGCTACCGCAGTCCCCGAGCCGGTCGTGGCAGTCCCCGAGCCGGTTGCCAAAGTCCCCGAGCCGGCCGCCGAAGTCCCCGAGCCGGCTGCCGAAGTCGCCGGGCCGGCTACGGGGGTCTTGGGGTCGCCTACTCGGTTCTTCGAGCCGGACTCGGCCGCATCGGGGTCAGGCGGCACGAAGATGGAATCGGACTCTGGAGACGGCTTGATGGACGGGTTGAGGAGGCGTTGTAGAGCGACACCGGTTGGAATTGCTTGCTGAGTGGAGCCTATTCGAGCCAGGGCATCGGCTGGCTCGTTGTCGGCTCGTGGTACGTGGAGGAACTCGCATCCTTCAAAGTATCCACTGAGTTGTTGGACCAGGAAGCGGTAGCTCGCCATATTCGCTTCCTTGGCGTCCCAGTCGCCGGATGATTGCTGGACCACCAGGTCCGAGTCGCCATAACATAAGATCCGGCGAATGCCAAGTTCTTTGGCAAGCCGGAGCCCGTGTATGAGCGCCTCGTACTCGGCCACTTTGTTGGAGGCGGCAAAGTGGATCTGTAGCGCGTATCTGAGCTTGTCGCCTTTGGGAGAGGTAAGGATGACGCCGGCTCCCAAGCCAGTGCGCATCTTGGACCCGTCGAAGTGCATGCGCCAATGGGTGGAGTCGGGAGCCGGCGGCAGGTACTGGGTCTCGGCCCAGTCGACGAGGAAGTCGGCCAGTGCTTGGGACTTGATGGCAGTGCGCGGCTGGTAGAAGATCGTGTAGGGGGGCCAGCTCGATGGCCCATTTCGCCACCCGGCCGGATGCGTCCCGGCTGCCTATGATCTCGACTAGCGGGGCGGTGCATACGACCATGACGGGATGCTCTTGAAAGTAGGGCTTCAGCTTCTTGGCGGTGAAGTACACGCCGTAACACATCTTTTGGTAGTGCGGGTAGTTCTGCTTTGAGGCGGACAGCACCTCGCTCAAATAATACACCGGCCTCTGGACCGACTGGGCTCGGCCTTCTTCTGGGCGCAGTACTACGATGACGGTGCTGACCACCCGGCTGGTTGCAGCGATGTAGAGGAGCATGGGCTCTTTCTCGATCGGCGCCGCGAGGACAGGCGGCATGGCCATCATGTTCTTCAGCTCGTGAAAAGCTTGGTTGGACTGGTCGTTCCACTCGAAGTGAGTGCTCTTCTTCATGAGGCGGTAGAGAGGGAGAGCTTTCTCTCCGAGCCGGCTGATGAAGCGGTTCAAGGAGGCTAAGCACCCGGTGAACTTCTGAATGTCTCGAAGCTTGGTGGGGATCGCCATTCTCTCGATGGCCTTGATCTTCACCGGGTTGCATTTGATGCCGCGTTCGGAGACCAGGAAGCCTAGGAGCTGGCCGGCTGGCACCCCGAACACGCATTTCTCGGGGTTAAGCTTGATTTGGAACCGGCGTAGGTTCTCAAACGTTTCCTTGAGGTCTCCCAGCAAGGTGCCGCGCTTCTCCGTCTTCACCACGATGTCGTCCACGTATACGTGAGCGTTTCCTGCCGAGTTGCTTGAGGAGGCACTTCTGCATGCAACGCTGAAAAGTGGCACCGGCATTTCTCAAGCCGAATGTCATAGTCAGGTAGCAGAAGGCTCCGAATGGCGTGATGAAGGCGGTCTTCAGGCGGTCATCCGGATCCAGCTTTATCTGGTGATATCCGGAGTAAGCATCCAAGAAATTCAACAGCTCGCATCCGGCTGTGGAGTCTATCACTTGGTCAATCCTTGGCAGGGCAAAAGGATCTTTGGGGCAGGCCTTGTTGAGGCTCGTGTAGTCTATACACATGCGCCACTTGTTGTTCTTCTTTAGCACAAGGACCGGGTTGGCGAGCCACTCTGGAAAGAAAACTTCCATGATGAAGCCGGCCGCCAAGAGCCGGGCTATCTCCTCCCCTACAATCCTGCGCTTCTCCTCCGACAATCGGCGAAGGGGTTGTCTGACTGGCTTTGCGTCTTCTCAAACGTGTAGTTTGTGCTCGGCGAATTTCCTCAGAACACCCGGCATGTCCTTGGGGGACCATGCAAAGATGTCCCGATTCTCACGGAGGAAATCGGCGAGCTCGCCTTCCTATTTGCTGTTCAGGTTTGCCCCGATGACGGCAAACCTCTCTGGATGCTCGGGGTCAAGAGGTATCTTCTTCGTCTCCTTGGCCGGCTGGAAAGATCCTTGAGCGTCATGCTCCTTGGGGTCGGGGGACACGGCCGACTGTTTCCCGGCTATGGCCACGACTCAGTCCAACATCTTCTTCTCTTCGGCTATTACAAGGGACTCGGCTAGCCGGCTGCTGGCTGCTGCGCACTCAGAGGACTTCTTGTAATCGCCGGCTATGGTGATGACGCCTTTGGTGCTTGGTATCTTCATCTTGAGGTATGCATAGTGGGGAACTGCCATGAATTTGGCCAAGGTAGGTCGGCCCAGCAATGCATGGTAAGGGCTCTCCAGGTCCACCACTTCAAACCAGATCGCTTTCCGTCGGAAATGCTCCTTGTCCCCAAAAAGTACATCAATCTTGATTTTGCCAATGGGGGCAGGACAGGCCGGGTACGATGCCATGGAACACTGTTCGCGTAGGCACGAGCTGCTTCGTCTTGACATTTAGTTTCTCCAGGGTGTCACGGTACAGGATGTTGATGCTGCTCCCGCCGTCTATCAACACACGGGAGAAGTGGGCGGCGCGTCTGTCCGTTGCAAGGGTGGCTTCCAAGACAAAGCATAAGAGCCGGGAGACGGCATCACCTCCGGATGGTCGGCCCGGCTCCAGCTGATGGGCTTTTCTGACCAATGCATGTGTCCGGCGGGGTTGGCAGCGACCACGCTGACTTCCTGGTGCTCTCGGCGTTTGCTGCGCCGGTCTTCGGGCTGGCTGGTAAAGACGATGTAGGTGGCTTGCTCATCAGGGAACTCATCATGCACAGCCCCGACTGCGGGCCGAGCGGCCGGAGGCGGCGGGGCCGGAGGCGGCGGGCCGGCAGGCGGAGGCGAGAAGAGACCCTTGCCCTTAGAGATTCGGGTGAGCCAATGGCACTTCCAGGTCGTGTGGTTGGACGGCTTCGCGCCGCTGTGGAACTTGCAAGGGGCGTCGAGAGTTTGCTCGTAGGAGAAGGTGGGCTGCCAAGCCGCCCTGCCGCCCTTGGGCTTCTTGGGCGTCGGTCATTCTTCAGGCGGCGCATCTTCGACCGTGGCCACCTGCCGGCTAGCGGGAGGCGGCGCGGGGCCCTTGCGCTTGTGGTCGTTCGAGTTGGGGTGTCGGCCGGAATCCCCAGCCGGCGTCTTGGGCGCCGGGTTGAGTACCTTTCCAGACGTGTCTACCCGAAGCTCGGTCTTCATCGAGGAGTCGGCGGTGGCGTACTTGTCCGCTATGTCCAGGAGCTCGTCGAGGGTAGCCGGCTCATCGCAGAGGAGCTTGTGCTTGAGGAGGGTGCCTTCTCGGCATCCAGCTGTGAAGTATTCTATGGCTTGCACCTCGTGCACTCCTTCACAGGAGTTGCGGAGCTCGGCCCAACGCGTGAGGTAATCGCGAGTGGACTCGGCGGGGCCTTGCACGCACAAGGAGAGCTGTCTGGGCTTGGGAGCCCGCTTGTAGGTGCTGGTGAAGTTGCGGATGAAGGCTTCCGTGAAATCTAACCAGCTGTTGACGCTACGTGGCTTGAGGCTGTTAAGCCAGGTCCGCGCCGTGCCTTGCAGCATGAGGGGCACGTACTTCACGGCAACGCACTGGTTGCCGTTGGCTATGCTAACCGCCATGGAGTAGTCGATCAACCAATCTTCTGGCTTCACGGAGCCGTTGTACTTGGGAGTGTCTCTTGGGAGCGAGAACCCTTTGGGAAAGGGCTCGTCGCGGATGCGGGGGCTGAAACAAGGCGGGCCGACATCATCTTCTTCTTCCAATGCCAGGGATCGCGCCAGGCGGTCAATCCGATGGCGGGCGTCGTTCTCGCCGATTCCTTCGCGGCGGCCTAGCCGGCCGCTGAGAGTCGGGTGCGCCACTGGCGGCGAGGCGGGATATCTCTCTCCACGGGGCGGAGGCGGAGGCGGGTCGCCCCGCCATTCCATGGCTCGGGGATGACCGTCCGCGTCTCGCTCGATGGAGATCCGGGTCCGGCTGCGGCTGGCAGCCGGCTCCTCCTCGCGTCACGCGCGAATATTGCTCGTAGTCGGCGTCCGGGACGTCGCGCCGTTCTCTCGGCGCGGGGGAGGGCTTTCCGCGCGGGCGTCGGCTTTGTGTCGCTGCGCGGCTGCGTCGATCAATTGCTGGATGCGCCGGGTCATGTGGGGGAGGTCTTCGGCCTCCAAGCCGTCCAACTCGTCTACGGCCGCCTGGGCGGCACGCAAGTTCTCGAGCGGAGTGGCGTAGACTGGGCGGTCGACTCCCAGCGTGTCGGCTATGGCGGCGCCGCGTTGCTTGACAAGGCCAGCCCGGCTTGGCCCGCCCGGGGCCGGTGTGCCGAAGGCGGCGCGGTCAGCTTCGCGCTGATAGGCCTCAGTGAGGTGTCTTATGAAAGCTAGCCTCCGGCCCTCTGCGAGGAGAGCGAGGCGGCGCGCCTCCAGCGCTTCGTCGTCAGCATTAGCCGGGAGGGGAGCGGACAAGTCGTGGGCCGCCGTGCGCGAGGCGTCGCGGGCACTCTCGTCGGTCGGGCCGTCGTGGCCGACAACCATCACTTCGATGGTGACAGCATCGCAGCCGTCGGCTCGAGGAAGTGGGTGTTGTAGATCGTGACGTTGATGGGGAAGGTATCGTGGGAGGCCATGTCGGAGTTGACAGGCATCGGGTCGATGGAGCCAACCGACTCCAGGTCCGCAGCGGGCTCGCTGGAGACATGGAGCTGGCCGAGAAGGTTGGCGAGGTGGTCGGTGCCTGCATCGGAGGCGAGCTCGTCGGAGATGAGAGTTTCGTCGAGGAGGTCGGCGAGGCTGCTCGCCGCGCAGATGCTGGTGACGCCTTGCAGCGCGTCGTGGCAAGCGCCATCGGGCGTGCCGGGCTGGCTACGCTCGCGGGGGAGGAATAGGGTTCCCGTCCAGAACAGGTCTCCGAACGACGGTGCACCTGGCCGCACGGTGGGCGCCAAATGTCGGGTGGTAGGTGCGACATATGCCAACGGGTGGCTTATCATTGTGGGAGCCAGTAAGACATCGCCGGTGCCTGGAAACGGAATAAGGCGAAGACATGCACGCCGGCGGATCTTACCCAGCTTCGGGGCTCTCCGTGGAGATAACACCCCTACTGCTGCTCTGCGGGGTCTCCGCATGTTCACTAGATGAATCAAGTAGCTACACAATGCTCCTTGAGCTGTTTGGGGGAAGGAGGAAGAAAGGCACGGCTAGCCTGCTTCTTCTCCTTGTGTGGTGTCTAGAACCAGCAAGGGGTCCAACCCTTTGCATGGGTGCTCCTGGGGGTTTATATAGGCCTACCCCCCGGGGTACAATGGTAAGCCGGCTGGGCGTGGGGCCCAGCCGTCTGTGACTGCGCTCGCAGGCTTCTGCGCCGGCTGCTGGGGCCCGCCGGCTGGTGGGTCCCGCCGGCTGCCAACTCCTTGGCAACAGGCAGGCCCCACTGCCAAGGGTCTTGTCGATGGCTGGTTACTGTTGCCTCATCCTGATGACGAGGGCTTCGTCGAGGTAAGCGTGGCCACAGTGCTGCCGTCCTGCGGGCGATTACCGTAGCCTTACCGCGTCTTGTCTCCTTAATGGGGCGTCTTCTTCGAGGGGGGAAGCGAGCCGGCCGCGGGGAGCCGGCCCCGTCTCGGGCCGACTGGGGGAGGCCAGGCCGCCTTCGGGTGTCTCTCTGCCCGAAGGGGCCCACCGCCCGTGGGCCGTACTGGTAGCCCGTCGTAGATGACATCAGGGTCAACATGGCAACAGTGCCACGCCGGACGGGTCACGGACACTCCGTACGGCGCATTGTGCCAGGCGTGCTCCGGGATTTGGGGGTGGCAGGCTTTACTGTAGCCACGCCCCGTCTCATCGCCGCTAGGTGGATGCAAACTTTGAGGGTACGGTCTCGACCGCTTTATGGGAGCCGGCCTCCTGGAGTCGGCCTTCTCATGGCCGGCTTCATGGAGTCGGCCTTCTCATGAGGGCTAAAGTCGGACCGCCTTCTGAAAGCCGGCCTGCGTTGCAGCCAGCTAGGGGAAGGCGGCCCCATGTCTTGGATTCTTGAGAGCCGGGCGGGCTCGTAACTTTATCAGAAGGGCCAGGGGAAGCCGGCTATTTACTCCGACACTAAGCCTTCTCCCTATTCTGGCCTTTCTGCAGCCCAGTCCACATATACAACCCATTGCTTTGATACATATGCATACTTAGTTTAGGTTTGATGTAAGTCTTGCGAGTACTTTGGATGAGTACTCACGGTTGCTTTGCTACTTCTTTTTCCCCCATACCCATTTGTTGCGACCAGATGACGGATCCCAGGAGCCAGACGACGCCACTGACGACTACTGCTACCCTGAGGGTGCCTACTACTATGTGACGACCGCTGACGACTTGGAGTAGTTAGGAGGCTCCCAGGCAGGAGGCCTTGCCTTTTTGATCGATGTTGCTTTTACGCTAGCCTTCTTAAGGCAAACTTGTTTAACTCATGTCTATACTCAGATATTGTTGCTTCCGCTGACTCTTGTGTATTCGAGATTATGTATTCGAGCCCTCGAGGCCCCTGGCTTGTAATATAAAGCTTGTATTATTTTAATTTGTGCCTAGAGTTGTGTTATGATATCTTCCCGTGAGTCCTTGACCTTGATCGTACACATTTGCGTGTATGATTAGTGTAAGGTCAAATCGAGGGCGTCATAAGTTGGTATCAGAGCCGACTGCCTGTAGGTAGCCCCCTTTCCAACTCCTTGGCCGAAGTTGAGTCTAGAAACCGAAAACCGTTTTACTAACTTGGCTGTGTGTCTTACGGGCCCACGTCGCCAATTGAGTGGTATTAGGATCTTTTATTCCTCGTCTATACTCTGGGACTCTGATCTCTCTTCTATTCGGGTTAAATGGTTTTACTAACTCGAAATTTAGGATCTCGTGATCACATCCGCCCGGAGAGCCCCTTATTTCAGATGATCGCTTGCTTCGCCAGAAGATTCTGCAGATACTCTTCGACGTTTTCCCGAGACCCTTGTGCCCTTCGCCGTTGCATTTCCCTACCACTGATAAATCCCCATGAATAGCTACATACACTTGCCGTCCATACAATCATCTCGCGATGCTCTTGTTATTACAAGATGCCCCGAAATTCTCTATTGTTTCGAGAATCCTTTGAGCATACTGCCTTGCAGTTCTTTGCCCCATGAATACACCCTCCCTTCGAATATTTCCTCGCACTCACCGAGGATCCGTTCATCCTTAGTTTTTCGTGTGATTCACAAAATTCTTCGAAATACTATGTGATCTTCCGAAAATCCTCTGCAGCCTATTGCTCTTGATTCTCCTTGCATGCTTGCACTACGATTAGTTCCATATGTCTAGCAATATTCTTTAAAATTCTTTGTGGTTGTCCTTCTGTTCCTATGGATTCAACGTGTGAGCGAATACTCGCAATCATCAATTAATCCTTGGAAATTTTCTTTCCGGCTCCGACATTGCTCCAGTTATGAGCTAGTTCTTGCCCAATCAAGTTTTGATCGGGTGCACCTCTAAGTCTATTCAACTTACTCATCTTTTGATCAGAGCCTCTGCTTCTGATCTTCTGATATGAAAATCGTAATTCCTTTGTATTCAAGCTTTGAAGTTATCCAGATATATCTATAATCCGATGCCTTGCATTCTTTCCTTCATCTGATTGAGTACTGATACTCACATCAGATCCATTAAGGACCGTTGAATCCCTTGTTGGATTGTTAACCGGCAGTTTCCTTCATATTCAAAATTTTGTGCGCTCTTCCCCAGATACACATTGCCTTTGGTAAATTGTATCCTCTGCCTTCTCAACCATGCTCTGCCTTCGAGCTTGTGTTATTTTACTCGTGGAGTTTGTGGTATATGTTCCCAAGATGCCCCTATGGGTTGAACCTATGTCTTCCTTAATCCATGTGAACCCGAGAGTTTTCACGAGTCATACTCTTCTGGCGTTTTGCCTGATATAATTTCAACATTATGACTTCATCGAAAACAAGAAGTGAATGGAAGGTTATGCATTGAAGAAGTGGGAGTCGACCTTGAACTTTGTGTTCATGCCCATGGACCCGATTTGGAACTTATCATGGAAGCTTCTTGTGATATAATAATCCCCTTATTATAAGTTCATATGGTATCTATGTTTGGTCCTTTGCAACCGTGGTTCTTACCATGATTGTTCCCCTTCAATTCCATTTCTCGGACAAGTTAAAGCACTTGTCTTCTGCAGATCAATGCATCTCCACAACCTCTATTTTGATCTTCCTTCGAGTATTACCCTTCGGTACCTCGAGAATAACAAAGAACTGTGTTGCTTCCTACGAGTCTTCATTTGGTATTGCTTCTCATCGATTTCAAATTTCCCCGGGTTTTGAGTTGTTAGTCACTCGAGAACGCCGATAAGTGAATCGATTCCCCACTACGATTCTATAAATCTTAAGTGATTTTTGTTGATTACGAGTTTAATAATCCTTCAAGTCATTCCTAGCCTGATCGGCTGTATCATTACCGTGTTAAATTTCAACTATGCTACCAGGTCCTTTCCGGAGCACAATTTTCGACGACGAGCTAAGCTTATGTCAATCTTCCTCGTCATACCATTTTGCCATGAACAACAAGCTTCCTATCGAGTTTGTGTCGTACTCGTGGTTCCAATAACCTTTCGCTTCATCATTCCATTGACTTGATGTCATCGCCGATCGATTACATCTTCCTGAAATCTCTCGACAAATGTGTCGTTATCATCATCAACTTTCTGAGCTCTTCCAGGATATCAATCGAATTCTTGAGGAGAAATACCATCCTTGGCCGTCGATGATTCGTGTTGTCATTGACACAATCCTTGACTTCCTGCCAATACAGACTTGGTCATGTTTTGGTTATATCTTACATTCCTTGACATTCTTGGAATTGTTCCTTTGTACTTCTTGTGACCTTCAGATTCAATCTTGCTTGAAACACCATGTTAATGTTACCTCGAAGCATGACTGTGGTACGCCGAACAATAACAAGAACATTGGAAGTGTATTGCCAAATGTTTCTTGCTCTAGTATCCCAACATAGTTGTATGGGTAATATCATGATTCTTCCCTTGCCCCTTTATCTAAATTCTTTTGATCTTGCTGGCCTATCATGTATATCGTGCTCCGCCTTTCCTTGGGAAAGTTATACTCTAATACTTGGGTATAAACACCTTTCCTTTCCATTGGTCTGATTATTATAATAATCATATTTTCCTTTCCATTGTTTTGTTTCACCTTTCTTGTAATCTAACTTGTCTGAGCAGAGATAAATCCCTACTTAAGTAAGCATCTCGGTGCACAACCTTGTCACTAAGACCCTGTTACTATTGTTGATGACATTCTGGTAACCACCGATGGACGAGAACTTTGCCTATTGGTCCGCCTCGTTCAACGAGCAGGAAAATGGTTCTCTTTGTCCCTCGCCCTTGGTACCAGCGTTGTTGCCAACATAACTGACATGCTATACTCTGACCTACCTTGATATCATGATCGTGCAAAATGATTAGTGCCTTCCTGCTGTTAACCCACATGACGGGCCCATAACCCACAGTTCCACAGGATTGAAACCTGACTCTCCTGTAATTCCTGTTCTCCAAAATTGTTCCTTGCACTTGGCTTCGTATGCAAATCATGAGCCACCTTCCTAGTGGTCTATTCTGGTATCAGACAAAATACTTATTCCCGTCGCTCTGAAACTCCTTTCGCACTCTGTTTCAGGCAATGAATGATTGCCTACCCGATTGAAGCTTCTTATTACACCTTCTTACCTTGCTATCAATGACTTTCTTGAATCCCAACTCAAGAGATGCCTAGTTGCCACGTTCACTGAGATAGTCCCCAGGTAACTATATTGTGATGAGCTCCGTCCTTCCCGAGTCTTTTCCCCTTACTCCACCCCTTAAATCTCGGGACAAGATTTCTTGTAGTGGAGGAGATTTGTAACACCCCCAGTGTCGTGCTACAGTAATCCCCTGTTAATGGTGCCATGTCATCATGTTACTGTTGCTAATCTTCACTTGATCCAAATCACAATTCAAATTCAAATCCAATCTAAAGTCAAAAATTTATATTTGCCTAACCTGAAAACTAAAATGTTCAAAGTGTGGCAAATAATCTCTGGTTATTTTTCATGTTGAAACCTATATTTTAGAGTGTGTTTTTAATGCCCTGAGCTAATAAAACAGTGGCCAAGGCTTTAATTAAAATGCTTTTCTAATTTATGAAAAAATCCAAAACATTTCAAAAGCCTCCCAAACTTTTTGTGGCAGCGCTCATTATTTTCCTAGTATTTGTTCTGTCCACCTCCACATTTTTGCAAAGTCATTTTGTGGCTTAAATGCAAATGGAGGATGTTAAAAGAAAAAATAAAAATAAATAAAAGGGAGATCAGAAAATAAAAGAAAAAGGAGAGAGCCCCCCTTTTTCCCCCATTGGGGCCCGACCCAGTTAGCCAACTGGCCAGTCCAGCCGGCCGGCCCACCCCTGCTGCCCCTGGCCTTATAGGCCACCCCCACTCCCCAAACCCTAACCCCTCCCGAACCCCACTCCCCCCTACTCGCTCCCTCACGCCTCTCCCCCTCTCCTCCTGAACGGATCTGGACCGGGGAAGTTGCCCCGGCCCCGTCGAACGTTGACCGCCGCCCAAAGAACCCCCCCTCGCTGGACGCCTCGCCTTCCTCCACTCCTCCCCCTCTCTCTCCTGGATCCGGGTGCTCCACATCGCCCCTGACCCTGCCTCCCCGACACCGCTGTGACGGCCCTCGCCTCTGCCCCGACGGCAGCTGGTTCCCCCGTCGCTGGACGCCGTTCGCCGTCGCCTCCTCACCCTCGCGCCGGACTGCCCCGTCCCCGCCTCCCCATCGCCGGCCGACCCCGAGCCTCGCCGCCCCCGCTTCCCTCCATCGCTGGTGAGGCCCTCGGCCTCCACCTCCCCCTTTTCCTCCCGTCGTCGCGCACTGTACCGCGCGCGCACGCGCCCCCTATCGCGCTTGTCGCGCCCACGGATCGTCCTGCCCGTGGTCACCGTCCCGCACGCGCCCGGTGGCCGTGCTCGCCGCCTGCGCTGACCGCACCGTTGCTCGCCGTCCGCCGCCTCCCCGCACCGTGGCCTCCTTTCCGGCCGCCGCGCCCGCCTGCGCTTGCCCGCGCTGTCGCGCGCTCCGGTGTCTGACGTCCGGCGCCCACGACCGCACCTGGCCCCGCACGCCCGCCTCGCCGCTGGCGCTACGCCCGCCTCGCTCGCCGCTGGCGCTACGCCAGCGCCCAGGCGCGTCCTCTGGCTCGTACCCGTCCGGGCGACGGCCCGCTCCCGTGGCCCCGATAGCCACTCCAGTGGCCAGATGGGCCACTGCCAGCGTAGCCCCACCGCCCTGGAACGCTTTAAAAAAAAGGAATTTAAAAAAATAAAATAAACAATACATAATAAATATTAATTGATTAATTAACCTAATTAATCATGTTAATTAATCTAATTAAGCCTAATTAATTAACCTAATCACTTTAATTAAATTAACTAATCTTGTTTAGTTAACTAAGTCAATGACCAGTGGGACCCACACGTTAGTGACCCAGTCAACACCCCTACGTTAGTGACCCAGTCAACACCCCTGTTGACTGCTGACGTCATGCTGACGTCATCAAGCACTATTCTGGATAATATTGATTTAAAATAATTAAATAAATCCTAAAAATGTTTTAAATCTTTTAAAATTTAATAGAAAATAAACCGTAGCTCGGATTGAAAAACTTTGTACATGAAAGTTGCTCAGAACGACGAGACAAATCCGGATAGGCGGCCCGTTCGTCCGCCACGCATACCTAGCATAGCGAACACGCAACTTTCCCCCTCTGTTTCATCTGTTCTAAAGTGCTAAACTTAGGGAAACATTCCCGGATGTTTCCCCCCCTTCGCCGGTATCACCTCCTACCGCGTTAGGTCACACCCGGCACACCTTATTGCCATGTTATGCTTTGTGGTGCTATGTTTGCTTTATATTTACTGTTTCTTCCCCCTCTTCTCTCCGGTAGACCCCGAGATCGATGCTGCCCTTGTGATCGACTACGTCGACGACGACCCCCCTCCTTGCCAGAGCAACCAGGCAAGCAAAGCCTCCTTGAGCATTCCGATATCGCCCATTTCTTTCTCTCTCAGGCTTGCATTAGAACTGCTACTGCTTTCTGTATGATCCTACTCTGATGCATAGCCTGTTGTTGTTACCTGCTTTCTTACCTTACTTGCTTATCCTAAACTGCTTAGTATAGGTTGGTTAGTGATCCATCAGTGACCCCCACCTTGTCCCAGTTTCCCCGCTTTATGTTCGATGACTCGATCAACGTGATCGATGTCCAGGCCTCGACATCGCACATCACTTTTCTCTTAGTTGCTCGACACTACTGGGTTACTATCGAGTGCCGAGGGTGAGACCTCTTCAGCACTTCTGTTGTTAACCTGTAGTGTAGCTATTCGGTCGTGGTCATCGAGGGTGATTTCCTCCTTAACCACTTCCGATACGGCTCTGTTGTGCAACCCCTCAAGTGTGAACCTCGAGGGTGGATCCTCTTACATTCACCTTGATGATTACATCGAGTGGAATTCACCGGGGGTGATTCCTCGATTTTTCCCATTGATGTTTGGACACACGGATACTTGGACTTTGCCCCCTATTACTTGGAAAGACGGGTCGACCCTTAGGGGTACCCACGCGAGCTTAATTGCGAGTGATGTGGAGACGGGTTGACCTGGAAGGTGCCCGCGAGATACTTATGAGGCGTGGTCGGGCATTCTTAGCCCTTGTCGCAAGTACTCGAGACGAGGCGACGGGGTCACATCGATCGTGATTCTCTGCTCGTTACCGCACATTCCTAATCCACTACGATTTGGATATTTGATCCGAGGGGCCTCTGGCCTGATAGCACTAACCATCACGTGGGCATAGTATGGGCGTTCTGCGTCGTATGCATCAGCCGAAGCTTAATAGACGTTAGCGACTGAGCGGCGCGCACCGGGTTGGACTGCGTAAGCGCCTGCCTTGTTGAATGAGGTAGCTAGGTCTGCTCACCGGCCGCCCACGCAACGTGCAGGAGTTCCCGGGGAGATGGCCCATGACCCCTGGGGGCATAGGTTTAGTCCGGCGTGCTGGCCTCTCTATTAAGCCTATGTCGGGTTGCGGCGTATTGTTTGGCCAAGGCCGGCATGACCCATGAAAGTGTGTCCGGCGGGAGTTAATCGAGCGTGGTGGGTAAGTTGGTGCACCCCTGCAGGGAAGAAAACATCAATCGATAGCCTGTCCTACGGTAACAGATACTTGGAGTTGTATCTCGATCGATACAACTAGAAATGGATACTTGTGAAGAGAAATGGATTGTGATGAGAAATGGATGGTGATGAGAAATGGATAGTATGGCTCTGGGATTGCTTTCTCGCAGGGAGTCGAGAAAGGATCTCTGGCCGAGGTTGATAACACTAATGCTACTTTACTTTATGCTACTCTACTCCCTCCTGTTGCTGCAAGATGGTGGTTTCCAGGAGATGCTAGTCTTCGATAGGACTAAGCCTTCTCCCTATTCTGGCATTTCTGCAGCCCAGTCCACATATACAACCCATTCCTTTGATACATATGCATACTTATTTTAGGTCTGATGTAAGTCTTGCGAGTACTTTGGATGAGTACTCACGGTTGTTTTGCTACTTCTTTTTCCCCCATACCCGTTTGTTGCGACCAGATGACGGATCCCAGGAGCCAGACGACGCCACTGATGACTACTGGTACCCCGAGGGTGCCTACTACTATGTGACGACCGCTGACGACTTGGAGTAGTTAGGAGGCTCCCAGGCAGGAGGCCTTGCCTTTTCGATCGATGTTGCTTTTACGCTAGCCTTCTTAAGGCAAACTTGTTTAACTCATGTCTGTACTCAGATATTGTTGCTTCCGCTGACTCTTGTGTATTCAAGATTATGTATTCGAGCCCTCGAGGCCCCTGGCTTGTAATATAAAGCTTGTATTATTTTAATTAGTGTCTAGAGTTGTGTTGTGATATCTTCCCGTGAGTCCTTGACCTTGATCATACACATTTGCGTGTATGATTAGTGTACGGTCAAATCGAGGGCGTCACACCGCCCCCCTTCCTAGTCCAATTTGGACTTGGGAGGGGAGGGGCGCGCAACTGCCCCTTGGCTGCCTCTCCTCTTCCACAAATTAGGCCCATGAGGCCCATTAACCTCCGAGGGGATTCCGGTAAGAGACATCATAGATTGTACTATATCCAATAAAGTATGGTTATGACGTTCGAACACACCATTATGTTGTGGTGTTCCAGGTGGCATGAGTTTGTGAAACTATTCCACATTTTTTGAATTGAAGACCAAACTTGTAACTCAAATATTTGCCTCTGTGATCAGATCGTAGAAACTTTATTTTCTTGTTACGATGATTTTCCACTTCACTCTGAAATTCTGTGAACTTTTCAAATGTTTCAGACTTATGTTTCTTCAAGTAGATATACCCATATATGCTCAAATCATCTATGAAGGTCAGAAAATAATGATACCCGCTGCGAGCCTCAACACTCATTGGACCTCATACATTAGTATGTATTATATCCAATAAGTTAGTTGCTCGCTCCATTGTTCCGGAGAACGGAGTCTTTGTCATCTTGCCCATGAGGCATGGTTCGCAAGCATAAAAAATGATTCATAATCAAGTGATTCCAAAAGCCCATCAGCATGGAGTTTCTTCATGCTCTTTACACCAATATGACCTAAACGGCAGTGCCACAAATAAGTTGGACTATCATTATTAACTTTGCATCTTTTGGCTTCAATATTATGAATATGTGTATCACTACGATCGAGATCCAACGAACCATTTTCATTGGGTGTATGACCACAGAAGGTTTTATTCATTTAAACAGAACAACAATTATTCTCTAACTTAAATGAATAACCGTATTGCAATAAACATGATCAAATCATATTCATGCTCAACGCAAGCACCAAATAAAATTTATTTAGGTTTAACAGTAATCCCGAAAGTATAGGGAGTGTGCGATGATGATCATATCAATCTTGGAACCACTTCCAATACACATCGTCACTTCACCCTTAACTAGTCTCTGTTCATTCTGCAACTCCTATTTCGAGTTACTACTCTTAGCAACTGAACCAGTATCAAATACCAAGGGGTTGCTATAAACACTAGTAAAGTACACATAATAAACATATATATCAAATATAGCATTGTTAACTTTGCCATCCTTCTTATCCGCCAAATACTTGGGCCAGTTCTGCTTCCAGTGACCAGTCCCTTTGAAGTAGAAGCACTTAGTCTCAAGCTTAGGTCCTGACTTGGGCTTCTTCACTTGAGCAGCAACTTGCTTGTCATTCTTCTTGAAGTTACCCTTCTTCCCTTTGCCCTTTTCTTGAAACTAGTGGTCTTTATCAACCATCAACACTTGATGCTTTTCTTGATTGCTACCTTCGTCGATTTCAGCATCACGAAGAGCTTGGGAATTACTTTTGTCATCCCTTGCATATTATAGTTCATCACTAAGTTCTAGTAACTCGGTGATAGTGGCTAGAGAACTTTGTCAATTACTCTCTTATCTGGAAGATTAACTCCCACTTGATTTAAGCAATTGTAGTACTCAAACAATCTGAGCACATGCTCACTAGTTGAGCTATTCTCCTCCATCTTGTAGGCAAAGTACCGTCAGAGGTCTCATACCTCTCGACACGGGCATGAGTATGAAATACCAATTTCAACTCTTGGAACATCTTATATGCTCCATGGCGTTCAAAACGTCTTTGAAGCCCTGATTCTAAGCCGTTAAGCATGGTGCACTAAACTATCAAGTAGTCATCATATTGAGCTGGCCAAACATTCATAACGTCTACATCTGCTCTTGCAATAGGTTTGTCACCTAGCGGTGCATCAAGGACATAATTCTGCTATGCAGCAATGAGGATAATCCTCAGATCACGGATCCAATCCGCATCATTGTTACTAACATTTTTCAACATAGTTTTTCCCTAGGAACACAATAAACGGGGAGCAACATTGCAAGCTATTGATCTACAACATAGATATGCTAATACTACCAGGACTAAGTTCATGATAAATTAAAGTTCAATTAATCATATTACTTAAGAACTCCCACTTAGATAGACATCCCTCTAATCATCTAAGTGATCACGTGATCCAAATCAACTAAACCATGTCCGATCATCACGTGAGATGGAGTAGTTTCAATGGTGAACATCACTATGTTGATCATATCTACTATATGATTCACGCTCGACCTTTCGGTCTCAGTGTTCCGTGGCCATATCTGCATATGCTAGGCTCGTCAAGTTTAACATGAGTATTCCGCGTGTGCAACTATTTTGCACCCGTTGTATTTGAACGTAGAGCCTATCACACCCGATCATCACGTGGTATCTCAGCACGAAGAACTTTCGCAACGGTGCATACTCAGGGAGAACACTTATACCTTGATAATTTAGTGAGAGATCGTCTTATAATGATACCGTCAATCAAAGCAAGATAAGATGCATAAAAGATAAACATCACATGCAATCAATATAAGTGACATGATATGGCCATCATCATCTTGTGCTTGTGATCTTCATCTCCGAAGCACCGTCATGATCACCATTGTCACCGGCACAACACTTTGATCTCCATCGTAGCATCGTTGTCATCTTGCCAACTTATGCTTCTATGACTATCGCTACCGCTTAGTGATAAAGTAAAGCATTACAAGGCAATTGCATTGCATACAATAAAGCGACAACCATATGGCTCCTGCCAGTTGCCGATAACTCGGTTACAAAACATGATCATCTCATACAATAAAATATTGCATCATGCCTTGACCATATCACATCACAACATGCCCTGCAAAAACATGTTAGACGTCCTCTACTTTGTTGTTGCAAGTTTTACGTGGCTGCTATGGGCTGAGCAAGAACCGTTCTTACCTACGCATCAAAACCACAACGATAGTTTGTCAAGTTAGTGATGTTTTAACCTTCTCAAGGACCGGGCGTAGCCATACTCGGTTCAACTAAAGTTGGACTAACTGACACCCGCCAGCCACATGTGTGCAAAGCACGTCGGTAGAACCAGTCTCGCGTAAGCGTACGCGTAATGTCGGTCCGGGCCGCTTCATCCAACAATACTATTGAACCAAAGTATGACATGCTAGTAAGCACTATGACTTGTATCGCCCACAACTCACTTGTGTTCTACTCGTGCATATAACATCTATGCCTATAACCTGGCTCGGATGCCACCGTTGGGGAACGTAGTAATTTCAAAAAAAAATCCTATGCACACGCAAGATCATGGTGATGCATAGCAACGAGAGGGAAGAGTGTGTCCACGTACCCTCGTAGACCGAAAGAGGAACCGTTAGCACAATGTGGTTGATGTAGTCGTACGTCTCCACGATCCGACCGATCAAGCATCAAACGCACGTCACCTCCGAGTTCTGCACACGTTCAACTCAATGAAGTCCCTCGAACTCCGATCCAGCCGAGCTTTGAGGAAGAGTTCCGTCAGCACGACGGCGTGGTGACGATGATGATGTTCTACCGACACAGGGCTTCGCCTAAGCACTGCTACGATATGACCGAGGTGCATTATGGTGGAGGGGGGCACCGCACACGGCTAAGAGATCCAAGAGATCAATTGTTGTGTATCTAGGGGGTGCCTCCCTCCCCGTATATAAAGGAGTAGAGGAGGGGAAGGGTCGACCACCCTTGGCGCACCCCATGAGGAGTCCTACTCCCACCGGGAGTAGGACTCCCCCCTTTCCATGTTGGAGTAGGAGAGGAGAGGGAAGGAGAAAGAGGGAGAAAGGAAAGGGGGGCGCCGCCCCCCTTCTTAGTCCAATTCGGACTTGGGAAGGGAGGGGCGCGCGGCTGACCCTTGGCTGCCTCTCCTCTTCCACCAATTGGGCCCATGAGGCCCATTAACCTCCGGGGGGTTCTGGTAACCCCCCGGTACTCCGGTATATATCCGATAACCCCCGGAACCATTCCGGTGTCTGAATATAGTCGTCCAATATATCAATCTTCATGTCTCGGCCATTTCGTGACTCCTTGTCATGTACGTGATCACATCCGGGGCTCCAAACTACCTTCGGTACATGAAAACACATAAACTCATAATATAACCGTCATCGAACTTTAAGCGTGCGGACCCTACGGGTTCGAGAACTATGTAGACATGACCGAGACACGTCTCCGGTCAAGAACCAATAGAGGAACCTGGATTCTCATATTGGCTCCTACATATTCTATGAAGATCTTTATCGGTCAAACCGCATAACAACATACGTTGTTCCCTTTGTCATCGGTATGTTACTTGCCCGAGATTCGATCGTCGGTATCTCAATACCTAGTTCAATCTCGTTATCGGCAAGTCTCTTTTACTCGTTCTGTAATACATCATCCCACAACTAACTCATTAGTTGCAATGCTTGCAAGGCTTAAGTGATGTGTATTACCGAGTGGGCCCAGAGATACATCTCCGACAATCGGAGTGACAAATCCTAATCTTGAAATACGCCAACCCAACAAGTACCTTCGGAGACACCTGTAGAGCACCTTTATAATCACCCAGTTACGTTGTGACGTTTGGTAGCACACAAAGTGTTCCTCCGGTAAACGGAAGTTGCATAACCTCATAGTCATAGGAACATGTATAAGTCATGAAGAAAGCAATAGCAACAAACTAAACGATCAAGTGCTAAGCTAACGGAATGGGCCAAGTCAATCACATCATTTTCCTAGTGATGTGATACGTTAATCAAATGACAACTCTTTGTCTATGGCTAGGAAACATAACCATCTTTGATCAACGAGCTAGTCAAGTAGAGGCTGAAAGTGCTAGTGATCGACTAGAGGGGGGTGAATAGGCGATTTTTATGAAAGTCTTCAAAACGTGGAAGTTTCGAAGACAAACGATAGAAATAAACCTATTACCATGTAGCGGAAGGTAGACTATAGTAAGCAAGCCATAGTCAAGTATTCGATGAAATGAAAGTACAAAGACTAATAGCAGCTAGGCAGTATAGATCAGGATGGAAGATAGTATGAAGCCAATCAGAACAAGCAGTCACACAGTGAAGACAAATAGATAATGCAAACAGGCAATGACTTCACAAGGACCAATCTTCAAATAAAGAGATGGGGATGATAGAACCAGTGGCTCGTTGAAGACAATGATCTGTTGGACCAGTTCCAGTTGCTGTGACAACTGTACGTCTGGTTAGGGAGGCTGAGATTCAATTCAGAAGACCGCGTCTCCACCTTATTCTCCTTGAGCTAAGGACACCCAGTCCTCGCCCAATCACTCTCGTAAGTCTTCAAGGTAGACTTCCAAACCTTCACAGACTTCGTTCACCGGCGATCCATAATGACTCTTGGATGCGCAGAACGCGACGCCTAACCGGCTGGAGGATTCACAGTCCTCAAGTGTAATAAGTCTTCAGATCACACAGACATGAAGACTTAAGTGATGCCTAACACTCTTTGACTCTAGGTGTTTAGGGATTTGTCCTCGCAAGGAATTCTCTCTCAAAGGCTTTGAGGTGGCTTGCTCTCAAACGACAAAAGCCGTACACTAACTCTGAGCAGCCAACCGTTTATGGTTGTAGGGGGTGGGATATTTATAGCCACTAGGCAACTGAGGGAGTCCTGGATTAGGGGGTGTCCGGATGGCCGGACTATACCTTCAGCCGGACTCCTGGACTATGAAGATACAAGATTGAAGACTTCGTCCCGTATCCGGAAGGAATTTTCCTTGGCATGGAAGGCAAGCTTGGCGATACGGATATGTAGATCTCCTACCATTGTAACCGACTTTGTGTAACCCTAACCCTCTCCGGTGTCTATATAAACCGGAGGGTTTTAGTCCGTAGGACAACATACAGAACAACAATCATACCATAGGCTAGCTTCTAGGGTTTAGCCTCTCCGATCTTGTGGTAGATCTACTCTTGTACTACCCATATCATCAATATTAATCAAGCAGGACGTAGGGTTTTACCTCCATCAACACGGCCCGAACCTGGGTAAAACTTCGTGTCCCTTGACTCCTGTTACCATCCGGCCTAGACGCATAGTTCGGGACCCCCTACCCGAGATCCGCCGGTTTTGACACCGACATTGGTGCTTTCATTGAGAGTTCCTCTGTGTCATCGCCGTCAGGCTTGATGGCTCCTACGATCATCAATAGCGATGCGTCCAGGGTGAGACCTTCCTCCTCGGACAGATCTTCGTCTTTGGCGGCTTCGCACTGCGGGCCAATTCAGTTGGCCATCTGGAGCAGATCGAAAGCTATGCCCCTGGCCGTCATGTCGGATTTGGAAGTTTAAACTACATGGCTGACATCCGCGGGGACTTGATCTTCGACGGATTCGAGCCACTGCCGAGCGCGCCGCACTGTCACGACGAGCATGATCTAGCTCTACCGCCGAACAGTGCCCTGGAGGCCGCACCCGCATCGGCCTCGACCCTTAATTCGGAGCCAACTGCGCCGATCGAGGATGGGTGGTTGGACGCCGCCTCAGGGGCTGCGATCCCAACAGCGATCGAGCCGAACACCAGCCCCGCACTCCGCGAGACTTGTGACTCCAAGGAGCCGGACTCCTCTCCGGACTCCGAACCCTCCGTGCCCCTGCCGATCGAATCCGATTGGGCACCGATCATGGAGTTTACTACCGCGGACATCTTTCAGCACTCGCCTTTCGGCGACATTCTGAAGACACTAAAGTCTCTCTCTTTATCAGGAGAGCTGTCGGTGTCAAAACCGGCGGATCTCGGGTAGGGGGTCCCGAACTGTGCATCTAGGCCGGATGGCAACAGGAGGCAGGGTACATGATGTTTTACCCAGGTTCGGGCCCTCTTGATGGAGGTAAAACCCTACGTCCTGCTTGATTAATATTGATGATATGGGTAGTACAAGAGTAGATCTACCACGAGATCAAGGAGGCTAAAACCCTAGAAGCTAGCCTATGGTATGATTGTTATATATATTGTATATCTATCGACTAGCCTGGCCTCAGTTTATATAATGCACCAGAGGCCTAGGATAACAAGAGTCCTAGCCGAATACGCCGGTGGGGAGAAGTCCTTGTCTTGATCGCCAAGTCTTGTGGAATCTTCCTTGTATGCGGCAGCCGTCCGAACTGGCCCATGAGTATACGGCCACGGGGGTCCTCGGCCCAATCTAATAGATCGGGAGACGACGTGGTGAGTACCCCCTAGTCCAGGACACCGTCAGTAGCCCCCCGAACCGGTCTTCAAGTTAGGGATGCTCCTCAATTCTTTCGAACTGTTCTTCATCTTCGGTTGCCGGTCTTGAAAACTGGTTCAACAAATCTTCTTTATCTTTGATCTTGAGGATCGCCGAAATGCATTCGATGAGTTTACACGTCGGGTATCCGAGGAGCCCCTTTAAGTTTCCGGCCTTTATCAATGCCTTGTTTATTTTTATGCCACACCTCGGGTTTGAAGTTGTTCCCGGGAGGCAGGGTCCTCTTGCGTCCGAGCTCCAACGCCGGACTGCATTCGAGGTATCTTTTGCAGCCGAGCACCAACGCCGGACCGCTTCCCAGCTCTAGCGCCGAAATGTATCCGAGCTCCAACGCCGGACTGTGTCCAGGCTCCAATGCCGGACTATATCTGAGGTGTCATATCACCTTGGTTCGAAAAAGTTGAAGGAGTTTAGCCGAGCTTAATGCCGGAAATGCCCTCTATGGAGCCAGCCACTAGCGCCCGAGCTTTATGCCGGACTGCTTCCGAGGTGGTGCACCACCCCGACTATGGGCCGATTTTTTGTCAATATTTTTTATTGGTGCAATTTATTCTCTGCCGAGATATATAGCCAGTAGCCCTCAAGGTGTGTATCGGTCTAAAACCCAAGATGCACATGAAGGATGACATAAGACCGCTGATCCCAGTAGCCGCTGAGACTCAGGTTGATTTGCAAAATCGGCCTGAGGATCAAGTCCTAGCTCGGCAGAATACTTCGTGACACAAAAGTGGCATGCTCAGTCCTCAAGACTCAGGTTGGGTGCGACCGACCAACCTGAGGATCAAAATCTCCTCAGAAACTATATTGCACATAAAATTTTCTGCATTGGACAAGCAATGCAGTAGCCCCCGAGACACTGGTCGGGTGGCAACACCAGATCAGGGGATCGATGTGCCCCTTTAATATTTGTAAATAATAAGCCCGAAGCCCAGTAGCCCCCGAGCCTTAATGCGGGCACGGGTGGCCGAATTAAGGATCAATATCCATAGTAAAATCACAAATTATGTGTAATGACTCTATGTATCCAAGTACTTTACATCATTAATGCTCGGATCGGCATTGTACAAAACTTTGTTGACCGACCATCGGCTTCCACCTCCTTGGCCAGTAGCCGAGGAATGTTTGTCCTACTTTATAAAGCCTTTATGAGGGCAAAGATTTACGACAAACAAGGCAATCTGGCCACACGGTTTTATAAACAAAGGTACGCAGAGAGATATGTTATATTACTGTTTAACAGAAGAAATGTATTCCAAAGAAAATAGTCCCGCTATCGGTTCCTTTCTTTGGGTTGTCATGCTAAGCATGATCATGAAACCTCAGCTCGAATGTAAGAGCAAAATATCAAGGATTTAGTTTGGGAGGCCAGTTAATAGCCCCCGGTAGTGTTCGGCGACAGTCGAGGTCAAGCCGTAAACACTTCGGCCAATGTTATGAATGGCCCGTCATAGTCATCGGATTGCTGACCAGTTTACGCTTATTGTGACAGTCAGTTTTCGTCTTTCTCCACTAAGGTGCTTAACCATGTGAGCTGGAAGCACAATCGCAGTGGTTCTCCCTTTGCACGCCTAGCCGAACAAAACGGAACGTAGGAAGCAAGTGCAAGAGCCGGGCAACCCAACTATTGACCGAAGACACAATTCGAAACCGATGCATATATAGCAATATCTGAGAATGTTTTTGCCGAATCCCTAAAGGTGTCCGGCATTGCACTGCGAGACTAATGCTGGAAAAGCACAAATAGTTTAAAAGTGCCAAAAAGCTTGGAAAACCAAGAAATGTCAGTAAAAACATGACGTCCGAACAAGATCAAGTGTTCGGTGCCAATCCGAAAATTGGTCTTAGAAAAAAGAAGTGCTTCTGTCGTCCTTTAACATGACACATCCTATCTCAAGACTTCGAGCGGGTCAGCCTACGGCTTCAACCTCCTATCCCGAGGGCGGAGTACTTCTCATTAGGCCAGTTTAGCAAACTAAACTCTAGCGGCTTTGAGAGAGAAATTAGGCTCCCCGGCTAGTGACCGCACACTCGCGTCGTAAAAAGGAGTGATAAATAATAATAATAGAACTTTGCAACGACTAAGAATAAGAACACTTATTATAAAACGGCTCAAATAAACTTAAGAGCCCCCAAGTGACTTGGGTAGAAGAATGATTGCATGTACCGAAGTACTTATATCATATCTATGTTCAACCGAACTTTAAACGCGTCTTAACCGACCGTCAGCTTCTCCTTCTTCGGTCAAGGACCGAAAAGTGTTATGTACTCCATCGGTCGAGAATATCGACGGTGTTTCCAATAACCAGGCAATCAGGCCATAAGGATGTAACAGACAAAGCGCGCTCAGGAAACTTATGCTATATTACCGTGAAGTGTAAGAAGCATCTTCGAAGAAAATAGTACCCCCACCGATACCTTCCTTCGGTGCTCATTGTTATTATGAGACTTGTGCAATAGATTTTTTGTACTCATGAGTTCCGTTGTGTGCTGACCATCATTGAAAACTATAAGAGCGCTAGCTTTTGGCTTCACCCAGTCTGAGGTCTGGCTCGGTTGACCCGATCGTGACAATCACAGAGGTGCTCCCTTTACTCCCTAGCCGAACAATCGGGAGCGTAGGGGTAAACACAGGAGCGAGGCAACCCAGCTTGCAAATCGCTTAACTCAATATGGTGCATATTGTGGCATAATACACGAACAAGAAACGAAGCCGTACAAGTATAATCATATGCAAGAGGAAAAGCTTCATAAATGAAGCCCCCAAGTGAATTGGGTCCTTCAATTTGTGTGTCACAAACAAAGTTTGGACAAGGAAATTTTTTACAAGCAACTTTTTTCCAAAGAAGTATAATGCTTGGTCGAACCGAACGCAAGTTAGAAATTAAAGCTTTGAGCATGAAAGCGACTTAGCTGGTTAATGTGTTCGGTATTGATGACGCGGTCCGAGCTTGATGCGGGGCAAGGTTCCATCCCTCAAGCCGGTCCCGAGGTGGCGGAGCGGAGAGCTTGACACGCCGAAGTGGTGACATAGCACGATCAATGCAGACCGGCAGAGTGACGCCAAAGTCCCCCGATCATTTTCCTATGCACAAAAAATAGTGCAAACCAGAGATAATAGTAATAATGATAATTAAAAAAATCGTTGCATAATAAATAATTTATGCAAAGTGTGTAATAAAAGAAATATGGCCTGGCGCCGAAGTCAATGTCGATGCAGGGCGTCGGCGTGACGCGGTAAAGGCGTGGCAAAGCCTGAATTCACAGGTCGGTCCGAGCTCCGGATGCAGTGTTCGCCGGACTATGTACAGAAACTGACCGAACCACCATGCGACTGTCGTTAATGCGGCCACCATTTTATAGATCTGTGTACATATGATGGACAAATCAGAGTAATAATTCCTTGGGAAAAATGAACCCAAACAAGCAAAAAATATTGGGATTAATACCACCTGGTTTATTTATTGTAGCAATCCGAAGGAAGGTGATTCCTAAAATTGGGACCCGCTCCACACACCCATTGCCTGATGGGCGATAAAACGACGGCATGGCAATGCTGGTAAAGGTTGACTCGCCGAGGCAAAGCCCTCAACCCAGCTAACGTGACGGAGCAGGTCGGCTAGTGACGTCGAAGTGTCCGGAGTAGGTTGATGAAGAGATGGCGAAGCCCCTCGGTCCAGCCGAGATGTCGAAGCCTTGATGTCAGCCGATGAGTCGAAGTAGGTCGGCGTGATGGACACCAGATTGAAGAAGCAATAGTGCGGCCCTGTCGATGCAGGTCGTGACGTGGTCGATGCCGGCTTGATGAAGCGACCGTGCGGCGATGCCGGTATGCCCGCTCTGTGTAATCCGTGGGGCGGCGATGTTGGTGATGATTTATCCTTCGCGATGCCGGGATCTTGTTCGGCTTGCCGAGATGATGATCCGAAGAAGTTGAGCTCGGCTCAACAAAGTGACGCCGTGTCTAGCGCAGGTCGGCAGTCGTGGAGTAATATTGCCGGACTGGTTTGACACCAGCATGATGTTGAAGGATCATGTTCAAAAGATCTTATAGTTAATGGGATGTGTTCGGGAACAAAACACAATACCCCATACAAAACTTCCTTCAAAAGGGATGTCCGAAATCTTGTTCATAAAAAAGATGAACTCGGGTCGGATTCGTTTTCGCGCAGAAAACAGATCCGAAAAGTGATGCACTAATCCGAAGGTTCCCGGAGTTTGGACGGTCGGATTGAGCCGAAATTTTGAGAGGTAGTAGATATAGGAATTCCGCAGTCGATCAACGGTTGGATCTTCCAAAGGACGTCTGAGATAGAAGCTGGACACCACGCCCTAAACTCATCCAAATTCCCGTCCAGATTTGACAGGGCTCCGGTATATCGTGGATTGCCAGAGATTCCTCCATCGAAACTCGACGAAATTTTCCACGGTTGTTGTAAACTCAATTCCGCAAAATTGCACCAAAGCGATCGTCAAAGCGATACTCGAGGAGGTGGTGGTGGCAGATACGAGTTCGCTGTCCAGAAAAACAGCATGGTTGCTTGAGGGCAATGTTGACGTTGAGCCCCCGAGCTCCATAGATGGTTACTCCGTGATCTTGATAGAGATCGGAGTTGATGTTTGATGAATGCCCTCGTTCGGACATGGTGATCCGAACACGGGGCGCAATTCTTGGTCGAACCAAGGTGACCAGTCGAGCTGGTGATGAAGATGCCGAAGTCATAGTTGATCTGCAGGCGAGTAATCGATCCTTTTGTCGATCACACGACGGAACTCTCAATGAAAGCACCAATGTCGGTGTCAAAACCGGCGGATCTCGGGTAGGGGGTCCCGAACTGTGCGTCTAGGCCGGATGGTAACAGGAGACAGGGGACACGATGTTTTACCCAGGTTCGGGCCCTCTTGATGAAGGTAAAACCCTACGTCCTGCTTGATTAATATTGATGATATGGGTAGTACAAGAGTAGATCTACCACGAGATCAAGGAGGCTAAAACCCTAGAAGCTAGCCTATGGCATGATTGTTGTATATATTGTATATCTATCGACTAGCCTGGCCTCGGTTTATATAATGCACCGGAGGCCTAGGATAACAAGAGTCCTAGCCGAATACGCCGGTGGGGAGAAGTCCTTGTCTTGATCGCCAAGTCTTGTGGAATCTTCCTTGTATGCGGCAGCCGTCCGAACTGGCCCATGAGTATACGGCCACGGGGGTCCTCGGCCCAATCTAATAGATCGGGAGACGACGTGGTGAGTACCCCCTAGTCCAGGACACCGTCAAGAGCCCTGGCCGGACTACGGTCGGCAAGGTTGGGATACAGACGATGAAGAAATTCAAAGCCCACCCACCACGCACTTTGTAGCCACTGTCAACAATTTAACCGACATGCTCGACTTCGACTCCGAAGACATCGACGGTATGGACGCTGATGAAGGAGACGATGAAGAACCAGCGCCTATTGGGCCCTGGAAAGCCACCTCGTTATATGACGTATACATGGTGGACGCACCAAAAGATGACGACGAGGAGCAGAAGGACACACTGAAGGCTTGTTCCCTCGAGAAGCAGTCAAAGCGGCGACGTAGGCGCCGCCCCAAATCCCGCCTCGACAGAAATAACAATCACACAGACCCAGCGCTGGAGCAGGGCGAACTGCTGCCGGACAACGGCAATTCGGATAATCAGACCAAACAAACAAATTCTATCAAGGATAATGGTCCGGACGACATAACGCCGGACAGGCACCCGGAGCAGCAGAATGCCCGTAAAAGGCTTGTTGCTACAGCGAGGAGTCTTAAAAAGCATAAGCAAAGGCTCAAAGCTGCGCAAGACACACTCCAAATCAAATGGAGTAAAATACTCAACACAGCAGCGAGGTACGGCGACAATCGCCCCTCCAAGAGCTACCCAAAGCAGAAGCTGCTACCTGAATTCGATGAGGAGGCCTCAGACCCCCCACAACCAAATATCAAAGCAGCCACTTGGCTGGATACACGACCCCTCTATCAACACAGAGCGGCATACAACGCCGCTCACAATACAACACGCGACCCATGCGAGGGCTTGCACCCAAAGGACGGCGCAACAAGATCCATCTATGGACCACGCAAGCGCGCCCCAGCATACAATGCAACACAACAAACATCCGAACAACGCGGTACACCCAGCTAAAGGGGTGTCGCACACCCCCTATGTTTCACCGATGAGGTGCTGGACCATGAATTTCCAGAGGGATTCAAACCCGTAAACATAGAGACATACGACGGGACAACAGACCCTGGGGTCTGGATTGAGGACTACATCCTTCATATCCATATGGCTCGAGGAGATGATCTCCACGCCATCAAGTACTTACCCCTCAAGCTCAAAGGTCCAGCTCGTCACTAGCTTAAAGGCCTCCCCAAAAGCTCCATTGGAAGTTGGGAAGAGCTTGAAGACGCCTTTCGGGCAAATTTTCAAGGGACTTATGTCCGACCTCCGGATGCGGACGATTTGAGTCATATAACTCAACAGCCCGGAGAGTCAGCGCGAAAGCTTTGGAACAGGTTTCTTACTAAAAAGAACCAGATTGTCGACTGTCCGGACGCCGAAGCCTTGGCAGCTTTTAAGCATAGCGTCCGTGACGAATGGCTCGCCAGACACCTCGGCCAAAACAAGCCGAGAATGATGGCCGCATTAACAAGCCTCATGACCTACTTTTGCGCGGGTGAGGACAGCTGGCTAGCCAGATGCAGCACCAGCGGGTGAGGAAATGGGAAATCACGGCGCAACAGCAATAACAAACGCCGGAATAAAGAAGACAGCACGAAGGGCACAACAGTAAACACCGGATTCAAAAGCTCTCGGCCAGGTCAAAAGCTGCCCTCCAAAGGCACCAGGGATGAACTGTCCAGCCTCAACAAAATTCTAGACCAAGTATGTCAGATCCATAGTACCCCTGGTAAACCTGCTAATCATACCCACAGAGAATGTTGGGTCTTCAAGCAGTCCGACAAGCTCAACGCCGTACACAAGGGGGAGGATACACCAAGTGAAGACGAGGACGAGCCTCCCAAGCAAGACACTGGGGAACAAAAAAAATTTCCACCAGAAGTCAAAACAGTGAACGTGTTACACGTGATCAAGGGAAAAACAACGCGGCACTCCCAGGAAAATATACCCAAGTGCCTGTCGCCGCGAAGTCCTGCCACTGGTCGTCTCAACCGATCACTTTCGACCATCGTGATTACTCAGCAAGTATCCGACACGCAGGATGGGCTGCCCTGGTATTAGACCCAGTAATTGGCGGATATCACTTCACACGAGTCTTGATGGACGGTGGCAGCAATCTAAACCTAATATATCAGGATACAATCCGCGGGATGGGGTTAGACCCAACAAAAATTCGCCATAGCAATACTACCTTTAAAGGAGTAATGCCAGGCCCATGGGCTCGTTGTACGGGCTCCCTCCTACTACAAGTTGTATTTGGCTCCCCCGATAACTTCCGTCGCGAGCATTTAACCTTCCACATCGCTCCATTCCAAAGTGGCTATCAAGCACTGCTCGGACGCGAAGCTTTCGCTCGCTTTAATGCAATACCACACTACGCCTCCCTCATACTCAAGATGCCCGGTCCATGTGGCATCATTTCAGTGAACGGAAATATCAAGCGATCGCTGCACGCCGAAGAGAGTGCGGCTGCCTTGGCAGCCGCACACTAAAGGCGCTCGGACTAGCGAAAGCATCCAATAGGTCGTCAAGACCTCAGACACAACTAATCAAGTACGGCGTCGCTATTTATACCGAATAAACGGTCACACCCCTATTTGTCAATACGAGGGGCTCAACGCGCACAGACAAGTGGCAATTTCTTCTCATCTTGAATTATACATGGTTTCTTTAAAAACTATCTTTTTGCACGACAACTTTTTCACCTAAATTCCTCTCTTTTACAGACGATCATCGTGCTACACCCGTCCAGGATACGGCACAACGGAGACACAGGCGCAGACATGCAGCAGGGACCCGCTCCAAGGATTCTTTTTAGATTAAGACCCTGCGTAAACCTTTTTTTACTATCTCTTGTTGATACATATCCACCGTTGAGAAGGATGCTGGTGTCTTAGCATGTGGCCACGCCAGAACAATGCACGTACCTGGACACAAGGGGCTTCTTACAAAGGCCATTATTTAGGCCTAGTTTATACCACAAAGACCGAATACCTTAGGGAGTGTTCGGCATCGCGAGTTTGGCCCTATATGCATCAGCTCCGAATCATTGTCTTTAGTCAAATGTTGGGTTTGCCCGGCTCCTGTGTTTTGGTGCCTTACGTTCCACTTTACCGGCTAAGGTAGCACCAGGAGAACTACTGCGATTGTGCCCTGGTTCATCCGGATGAGCACCTCAGTAGAGAAAGCCGAAAACTGACTGTCATGATATAGCGTGAGACTGGTCAACCACTCGATGACCTGTTGGAATGTTAGAATTCCTCCGCCTTAACGAAGGGCCGTTTTCCGGCCAGGCATGTACGCCCCCCCAGGATCGGGAGATTGCGGAGCCACCAGGGGCTATTTAGTAGCCCCACTTTCAAACTCCTATGGCTAAGTGAAAGTGCTAAAGCATTATAGTCCGGTTGCCTCGCTCGCTCCGCTATCACCTCCTTAATAGGACCAAGATGTTGGGTTAAGTGTGAACACGTGTTTTTTGCGAGCACCTGCGCATTATATGCATGGGGGTTGAAGCCGACGGCTGCAATCTTTCAGGTTATACACATGTATACATAAACGGCCGCCCAGGAGGCATCATATTACTTTCAGGCAAAAGTATAAAAATAGCCTTATAAAAATTTATAAAAGCATTTCGCTTACAATGAGATTACATATCACTCAAACATAATATTTTTTGAGCACTGGGTCTCTATCAAACGAGCACCCTCAAGAACTTCTTCAAAGTAGTGCTCAGCAGCCATTCGACCTATGGCCGAATCCCGCGCTGCAATAGTGGTAGCATCCATCTCCACCCAGTATGCTTTAACACGGGCAAAGGCCATCCGTGCGCCATCTATGCACGCCGACCTCTTCATCGCATTAATGCACGGCACCACGTCAAGGAACTGCTGCACCAAGCTGAAATAGCTGTTCGGTTTTGGCCTTTCCGGCCATAACTGATCCACAACAGACCTCATGGCGAGTCCGGACAACCTATTCAGTTCGGCCCATTCGGCTAATTGGTCAGTCAATGAAAGCGGACGCTCGGGAGAATGGAATTGTGTCCAAAATAGCTGGTCCACTTCATGGTCCGTCTGACCCTAGAAGTACTTGGCCGCATCGGCAGTGCTTGCCGCCAAATCCATATACACATCCTCCGAACTCCACAGCCGATCCAGAGAGGCATACCGTGGATCTCCGAACTTCCTCCACAACATAAAGGATTTCCCAGCTACAATATCCCCGGCTTCCCGCAACTCCTCCTTCTTTGCCCTCATAGCAGAGCGGGTGTCTTTTCTTGTCGCAGCAGCCTTCTCAAGGTCCGATGCCTTTGCTAGGTTTTCCTTTTCAAGAACCCGGCAACGGTCGGCGGCGGCTTTTAATTCTATGGCCATCTTATCTCGGCTCTCGCCATGCGCGGCCTTCTCGGCTTTCAACTCTTCGGCCGCCTTCAAAGCAGCCGCATTACCAAACCTCGCTTGTTCCTTGGCTCGGGCAAGTTCTGCCCGCAAGGCTTCAACAGTGGCAGCTCCATCTGCAGTCACAACATATTAAAGATACTGGCATCACGCTGCTCTTACTATGTGGCGTTTACCAGATAATGACACTTACCCTATGCTTCGTCAAGCCTTTTGTTAACAAGCTCGATGTCGGTGTCTGCCGCATCCAACTGCCGTTTTAAATGGGCAAACTCGCTAGTCTGGCTAGCCACCGGAGCTTCCATCACCTGCACATCGAGGCAGTATGGTTGTTACCTGGGAATATGATCCTCTGTTCGTTGTCGTTTCCGACGACAACCAGAGTCTCAGGGGCTACTATCTACACAGGGCACACCTAGCATGTGCAGGACTATCATACATTATTTTACGTACCTCAAAGCCTGTCAGTAGACTCATAAAAGCTTCATGCAATCCGCTTTCGATGGACGAGATTCTCTCCATCACCGTATTCATCAGCACACGATGTTCATCTCAGATGGCCGCTCGCCCACCAACTCCCTCAGAACATCCGATCGCACACCAGACGGTGTCGGACTCTTTTGTCCGCTCTCTTTGGGAGCCGGACACTGGGAGCTTCGGGGGTCAATGGGATTATCTTCTGGCCTCACCGGACTCAGAGAGGCCCTCCGCAACGACACTTCTGGGTCGCCCGCTTCCGGAGCGGAGGAGTCCGGAGGAGGCGTTTCGCTCTCCATCATCTCTGGAAGAAGATCCCTCGAAGACGAGCTCATTTGAGAGGGGCTAAGGCCTGAACTGCAAAGATATATGCGGTGGTTATTTTCTCAGAAGAAAAAGATGGCATACCTGTACTATTAAAGTATTTCGGGTCACTTACGACTCGCTGGAGAATTGATCCCCCCGCGGACTTTGTGCGGCAAAAGCACCCCCCAAGGTAGGACCCTCTGTGGGAGACTTCTTCTCCCGTTTGGAAGCTTCGGCTTCCGAATTCCCGGGCGCAGTCCTTTTCCTCCTATGGTCGTCTTCCTTCATGGAGACGCTCGCTCCCTTGGTTAGAATGGGCAGCGTTGGGGGCCCGCGTCCGCCCGTATTATCCTCCCCAGTGTCTTCCTTCAAGGGCTCCGGGCAAGGTGCGACCTGGAGCATCTTTTCCAATACCGGATTGTCCAAACCCTCAGGGAGGGGGCCGAACACCGAATCAACTTCGCCTTTGTTAGACAATCCTGGTCAAAAAGCGAACTCACAGAAATAACTTCGTAACAAATGAGAGATAGTATGTTTGGCCGGAAGATTCCTTACCTGTTCGGCAGCGCGGACGGTGATTTCCGGACACTCTACCTGAGGTCCGAAGATTGACTTGTACATCTCCTCGTGCGTCAGGCCGAGGAAATTTTGAATGACACGCGGTCCCTTGGGATTGAACTCCCACAAGCGAAGGGGCCGGCGTTTGCAAGGCTAGACTTGACGAACCAGCATAACTTGTATTACCGCAACCAAATTAAAATCTCCATTGAAGAGATCTCGAATGCAGTTTTGCAGTATAGGCACGTCCTTGGCTGGACCCCAGCTCAGACCACTGGTGATCCATGACATCAGTTGTGGTGGAGGGCCCGAGCAGAAAACAGGGGCGACCGCCCACTTGGCACTTCTAGGAGCCGTGATGTAGAACCACTCCTATTGCCACAATTCAGACACCTCTGGAATGGAACCTTTGGGCCATGGAGCTCCCGTCATCTTGCATATTGAGGCACCTCCACACGCCACATGTTGCCCCTCGATCATCTTCGGCTTTACTTCAAAGGTCTTGAGCCACAGGCCAAAGTGAGGGGTAACCCGGAGGAAGGCCTCACACACGACAATAAATGTCGTCATATGGAGAAAGGAGTCCGGAGCTAGATCATGGAAATCTAGCCCGTAATAAAACATCAAACCCCTGACGAAAGGATCCAGAGCAAGGCCTAGACCTCGGAGGAAGTGGGAGACGAACACGACGTTCTCGTTGGGTTTGGGGGAGGGGACGGCCTGCCCTCGGGCAGGCAGCCGATGCAAAATCTCGACGGTCAGATATCTGGCCTCCCTCAACTTTTTGATGTCTTCTTCCATGACGGAGGAAGGCAACCATCGTCCTTGAAGGCTAGATACGGACATGACTGAAGGTTCGGAGCACCTGACCTAAACTTTGGGCGTTTGAGCTTGAGGTGGGGGAAGGATTCGATTGAGCACGGGAGGGAAAAAATAAAAGCCTTGTCCCTTTATAAAGAGGGTGAATATCAAGCGTCCTCTCCGTGGCATTTGGACTTGCCTATAATCTAGGAGTCCTAAAAGCGGTTGGGTTACCCACGCCCGTATTGATGAGAATCCCGGAATAAGGGGACACGATCTCTGCTTTAACAAGATGTGCCAAGGAAACCGCCTCGCATGACGCGCTGAGATGGGATAATAAAACGATTCGGATAAAGGCTTGGTCGTGGTGTGTCACACTACAGAATACGTCAGCAGATTAGATTTGTGTAAATATTGTTCTCTCTATGGCAATATGTGGAAACTTATTTTGTAGAGCCGGACACTATCTTTGTGTTCAAAATCTTCTATGAAGTACTTGGAGGAGGAACCCGCCTTGCAATGCCGAAGACAATTTGCGCGCCGGACTCATCGTCCTTGAAGCCTGGTTCAGGGTCTACTGAGGGAGTCCTTGATTAGGGGGTGTCCGGATGGCCAGACTATACCTTCAGCCGGACTCCTGGACTATGAAGATACAAGATTGAAGACTTCGTCCCGTGTCTGGAAGGAACTTTCCTTGGCGTGGAAGGCAAGCTTGGAGATACGGATATGTAGACCTCCTACCATTGTAACCGACTTTGTGTAACCCTAACCCTCTCCGGTTGAGGGAGTCCTGGATTAGGGGGTGTTCGGGTAGCCGGACTATACCTTCAGCCGGACTCCTGGACTATGAAGATACAAGATTGAAGACTTCGTCCCATGTCCGGCTGGGACTTGGCGTGGAAGGCAAGCTTGGCGATGCGGATATTCAAGATCTCCTACCATTGTAACCGACTCTGTGTAACACTAACCCTAGCTGGTGTCTATATAAATCGGAAGGTGGTAGTCCGTAGGACATCAACTCCATATACAACAATCATACCATAGGCTAGCTTCTAGGGTTTAGCCTCCTTGATCTCGTGGTAGATCTACTCTTGTACTACCCATATCATCAATATTAATCAAGTAGGACGTAGGGTTTTACCTCCATCGAGAGGGCCCGAACCTGGGTAAAACATCATGTTCCCTGCCTCCTGTTACCATCCGGCCTAGACGCACAGTTCGGGACCCACTACCCAAGATCCGCCGGTTTTGACACCGACATTGGTGCTTTCATTGAGAGTTCCTCTGTGCCGTCGCAATCAGGAAGGATGCCTCCTCCCGTCTTTAAAGACGGCATCGTTGCTAAGGGAGCCTTGGCTGTCGGCCAAACTCTCCGGCTAGGTGGTTTCCTCATGACCGCCTGTTCGGCTGTTGCGCCGACGGTGCCTCTCGGGTCATCAAAAGCAACCTACACGTCGGCTCGGAGCTCGTTGAGCAGCTAGATCCAATGGAGCTCTCTTCCGTAAACGAGCTCTTGGATCGCATCGCCGCCCTGGGGGTCGCTACGGATTACAGCCAGGTTGGGCTTAAACCCGATCTAAGAGAAATTAACTCTCCCCAAGTCACCCACCACGTTGCCGTGGTAGAGGTGCAGTGCAGCGACCCTTCATCTATTTTAAGGACTAGCTACGTCCGAATTCCCGACTCCTCCAAGCCGGATACCCGCGGAGAGGAGGATGTAACTCAAGACCTGAGCTTAGGATCAGGCAACGGGCTAGATTCATTGGACAACATCCAAGAATCCAAACTTCAGAGTTCGGAAACTCTTCGGCCTCCGAATCTTGGATTGGGTGAGGTTTCAGATTCAACGACACCCGCCCACCCGAACATAAGCGATCTCTCCCAAATCAAGCAGAGGCCCGAGGAAACAGTACATCATTACTGGGCCAGATTCCTCTTGGTTATGAACAGGATAAAGGATTGCCGCGAGGGAGACGCAATCTCAATTTTCTGCAGTAATTGCACGGACGAGGGAATCCTTAACGCCGTAAGTCGTCGTGATATTACCCGCTTCGCTGACTTGGCGTCCATAGTAGAAAAATACTGTGCGATGGAAAGCGCCTGGAAAACCGAAATAAATTTTGGGATAATCCGGCCTTGAATAGTAATCCCGTCCGAACTAAGAGGGTGCATCATCATAGGACACCCGGGATAAACACTAAAAAGCCAAAACCCTCTACAGGGCATGGAACCGTACTGGAAAGGTGGCTTGATGGACCCTGTAGAATCCACAGTACAGAGGACGCCACACCAACTCACAGCCTTAGAGCATGTTGGATACTCCGGCAGGTGGCCAAAATTGGCGAGGACCTCTTAATTCTGGAGGCCGCAGAAAGCCAGCCCGAGGACACCAGTACCGTTCTCACAGTCTTCGAGACTTTCGCATCAAACAGTATGCGAAAAAGAACACCCCGCAGCCTCACCGAAGTCTATCAAGTTGCAACAATAAATCCATGGAGCGACACTGCTATTATCTTCAACGCAAGTGATGAACCTAGATTCCGAACAGCCCGAGCACCAGCCGCATTGGTCCTCAGTCGAATAGTGGATGGCTTTCGCCTCACCAAGGTGCTCATGGATGGAGGCAGCGGACTGAACCTCATTTATGAGGAAACCCTTCAAAAAATGGAAATAGACTGGAACCGCATCGAGCGAAGCAGCACAACCTTTAGAGGAATAATCCCCAGTCGGGAAGCGCGCTGCACAGGAAAAATCACACTAGATGTGGTGTTCGGCATGCCGGATAATTACAGGTCTGAAGAAGTCACGTTTCAGGTGGCCCCGTTCAAAAGCAGATATCACGCTTTACTGGGACGGGAAGCATTCTCAATCTTCCAAGCAATAGCCCATTACGGGTACATGAAGCTTAAGATGCCCGGGCCGAACGGAATTATCACTCTAGCTAGTGATCCGGACGTAGAACTCCGCGCCGAAAACAAGACGGCCGCATTAGCCCTTGAGGCACTATCCGAAGCCTTAGCGGCCGAGGAACTGACTGTGCTGCGCTCCACGGTTAACAGGGATGATGTGATACTCGATAAGAGATCCAAATCCACATCCTTCAAGCCAGCTAACGAAATAGTCAAATTCCAGGTCCATCCAACGGACCCCAATAAAACAGCTTCCATCGGGGCACGACTGAACCCTGATGTAGACGCCGCACTGCGAGAGTTCCTACGAGAGAACTGGGACATTTTCGCCTGGCACCCTTCAGACATGCCAGGGATCCCACGCAGGCTGGCCGAACACAGCTTAAATATCCTAAAAGGATTCAAACCTGTCAAACAAGCCCTTCGGCGTTTTTCCGAACCCAAGAGACAGGCTATGGGAGAGGAGCTAGCCAAGCTATTGGAGGCCGGATTCATTAGAGACATAAAACATCCGGACTGGCTAGCAAACTTGGTGATGGTACCAAAGAAGGACAAATCCTGGCGCCTGTGTGTCGATTTTAAAGACCTCAACAAGGCTTGCCCAAAGGATCCCTTCCCCCTCCCCCGTATCGATCAAATTATCGATGCCACCGCAGGACACGACTCGTTGTGTTTCCTCGACGCATACTCCGGATACCATCAAATCAAGATGGCAGAATCAGACCAAGCCGCAACAGCATTCATCACACCATACGGCCCATTCTGCTTCAACACAATGCCCTTCGGGCTGAAAAACGCCGGCGCAACATATCAGCGCATGATCCAGACATGTCTGGCAAATCAGATCGGCAAAACAGTGGAGGCGTATGTTGATGATGTGGTCGTCAAATCAAGACATGTCGAATCTCTAGTAGACGACTTGAGGCTTACATTCGATAACCTCCGAAAATATGACATCAAGCTCAACCCGGAAAAATGCGTCTTCGGCGTTCCAGCCGGAAAGCTCTTGGGCTTCATTGTATCCGGTAGAGGAATTGAAGCAAATCCAGCCAAGATCCGAGCTTTGTCACAATTGGATATCCCAAAGGACCTCAAACAAATACAAAAATTAACCGGATGCGTGGCGGCTTTAAGCCGCTTCATCTCCCGCTTGGGAGAAAAGGCACTACCCCTCTATCGCCTCCTTCGGCGCACCGAACACTTCGAGTGGACGGAGGCCGCCACGGCCGGACTTGATGAAATAAAAGCCATATTGGCAACAAACCCAGTCCTGGCCGCGCCGAACACCGGCGAACCAATGTTATTGTACATTGCAGCAACACATCAAGTTGTCAGCGCAGTGCTCGTTGTCGAGCGGGAAACGGATGGACACAAATTCCCCCTTCAAAGGCCGGTCTACTACGTATCCACTGTCCTCACTCCATGCAAATCACGGTACCCGCATTATCAAAAGATTGCATACGCGGTATTCATGGCATCCCGGAAGCTACGACACTACTTTCAAGAGTGTTCCATAACAGTAGCCTCGGAAGTACCACTCAACGATATTATCAACAACCGCGATGCAACGGGCCGGATTGCAAAATGGGCCATCGAGCTTCTCCCGTTCGATATAACCTATAAGCCACGGCGAGCTATTAAATCGCAAGTTTTGGCCGACTTCGTCGCAGAATGGACGGAGGCCGAGCTCCCTAAAGAGTACGACACATATTCAAACTGGATTATGCATTTCGACGGCTCCAAAATGTTGGCCGGACTGGGGGCTGGCGTCGTCCTGACGTCCCCCACAGGAGACACAGTCCAATATGTGCTCCAAATCATGTACATGGATTCCAACAATGCAGCCGAATATGAGGCCCTCCTACATGGTCTCCGGATAGCAGTATCCATGGGTATCCAGCGCCTAGAGGTACGCGGGGATTCAAACCTCGCGATATCCCAAATAAATGGAGACTTCGACGCCAAGGACCCAAAAATGGCAGCTTACCGCAACGCCGTCCTAAAAATGTCAGCTCGGTTCGAAGGGCTGGAGTTTCACCATATAGCCCGAGAAAACAATCAAGCAGCGGACGTCCTGGCACGCATCGGAGCAAAACGCGATGCAGTCCCCCCCAACATCTTTTTGGAAAGATTGTTCAAGCCATCCGTAGCATGGGAGGGGGAACCCGCAAATAACAGCCCGGACCCAGCCGCACCACTCGACGCCGAACAATCTGACACAATTGGAGGCTCTGCCAATGAAATTACACCTTCAGCCCACGTAATAATGGCGGTCATCGCCCCGTGGACAGAACCATTCCTAGCCTACCTTACTAGGCAGGAACTCCCGGAGGACCAAAACGAGGCCCGCTGCATAGTGCGGCGATCTAAAGCCTATAGAGTCCATGAGGGAGAGCTTTATAAGAAAAGCACTACCGGAGTCCTTCAAAGGTGCATCTCCGAAGAGGAAGGGCGGAACCTTCTGGCTGAAATTCATGCCGGACTCGGTGGTCACCACGCCGCTGCTCGGTCCCTTGTTAGCAAGGCTTTCCGTACAGGCTTTTATTGGCCGACGGCCCGGGCAGACGCTCAGGACCTAGTCCAACGATGCGCTGGTTGCCAACTTTTTGCCAACCAAAGCCATATGCCACCCACCGCACTCCAAACTATACCCATCACCTGGCCTTTTGCGGTCTGGGGGCTTGACATGGTCGGACCCCTTAAAGGTGGGACCGATAGGAAAAAATACTTACTGGTCATGGTGGATAAATTCACCAAATGGATAGAAGCCAAGCCTGTTAAAACGGCCGAATCCGGACCTGTGATAGACTTCATATCCGGGGTTGTACACCGTTATGGCGTCCCCCACAGCATCATAACCGATAACGGTACAAACTTTACCGCCGACGAGGTAAAACTCTGGTGCAAAAACATGGGCATCAAGCTCGATTATGCTTCCGTCTATCACCCACAAACCAACGGCCAGGTCGAACGTGCAAATGGTCTTATCATGAGCGGCATTAAACCCAGACTGGTGCGGTCCCTCAAGGAATCTAACACGCACTGGGTAGAGGAGCTCGACTCCGTGCTATGGGGGCTGCGGACCACGCCAAATCGCACCACCGGATACACACCATTTTTTATGGTGTACGGCGCAGAGGCAGTTCTGCCCTGCGACATAATTCATGACTCACCTAGAGTGCGCATGTACGAAGAAAGAGAAGCCGAGCTCGATCGGCAGGACAACTTGGACGCCCTGGAGGAGGAGCGTGACGTGGCAAAAGCCCGTTCCGCATTTTATCAACAGCAGGCCCGAAGATATCAAAGCAGAGAAGTACGGGCCAAAAATTACAATGTTGGCGAACTAGTTCTACGCCTGCCGGATAAGAAAAAGGACAAACTCAAGCCCAAGTGGGAAGGTCCATTCATAATCGACCAAGTCCTGACTGGCGGGGCGTACCGCCTGCGAGATGCGTCGGATAACCGACTCGAGCCGAACCCGTGGAACGCCACCCGTCTCCGAAGATTCTATGCCTAGCGCCGGACTCTGTGTTCGTCTCCTTCCTCTGTCCATTTTTTGCATTTTTCTGTCTTACATTTCTCTCCTTCCCCTCTTTTCTTTTATAGCCCTTAAAGGCTCATCTAGTGACGCGCCACTCGCGCTCATTAAACCTGGGGGCTTCTTTAACAGAAGCTTATTTATACGGGCTTCACGCCCAACACATGCGTCAAACTTCCGCATGTACCTTTTTCTTCACCATTATATGCATCGATATGACTTAAGTTTTGGCCAAGCTGGGTTGCCTGGCTCCTGTGCTTACCCCTACGTTCCCGATTGTTCGGCTAGGCGGTAAAGGGAGCACCTCTGCGATTGTTACTGCCGGGTCAGCCGGATGTGTACCTCAGACTGGGTGAAGCCGAAAGCTAGCGTTCTTAAGGGAATATTCGGTCGGTGAGATAAAAGATGATCTTTTTACTCATTTTATGCGCCCCCAGATGCTTTTTCTGCGTCTTTTTACGCAGTCCGGACATGCACTTTAGGGCATGCCTCCCAGCGAAAGGAACCCCTAACGGAACTATTCTCTCTGGAAGATGTTTCTTACTAACCATGTAATATAACATAACTAGTTGGGCACTTGTCTGATAAAGCACTAATGACCCCTACGCCTGGTCTCCACGCATACCACGGTTCTTATATAACCGCTATGGTATTCGGACACACTCCGGACCGTCAGGTCCCGAGGTTGAAGCGAAAAGGTCGGCAACGACAAACGATCTACAATCCGGCTAGAAGGCATTACACATGTCAATTCAAAATTACATAGTCATTCTGACTGATTGTATTCCTCTTCTATACCATCTAACAGGCTGTCTAATTTACAGTCCTACTGGGAATACTTCGCGGCCAACTCTACTTGGCCTATACTAAGCTCACAGGGATCTCCTTCCCGTCAGGCCCCACTGGTCCGACCTCGGCCATGTGGTTTGGGTCAGACTTCGTAAAACGGGTCTTCACCATGGCCCAGGCTTCCCTAGCGCCTTGTCGGCAAGCCGATATCTTCCACAACCGGAAGCGCCGCCGAGCTCCCTTCAGCTTCTCCGCAAGCTCTCCAAGCCCCTCGGGCATGGAGTGGGCAGGCCATAAGGCTTGGGCAACACCGCGCATCGCCTGCCGAATTCGCTCGTGCAGTTGCATGAGTTCGGGAAGAAGGTCACCCGTAGAACCGGGCATCTCCTCTGCAGGACGACCTGTGAGCATACCTACAGACATTACTCTGTTAGTCGACTTCCTCGCCGAACTCTTTTTTTTAAAGTTCGTTCAAGCACTTACTGAATATGCCGCGTCGAAGCCGCTGATTCTCCCTCGTGGAGTCCGACAGCTGGCCACGAACATCTTTAAGTTCGACGTCCAGCCTGGTGTTGGCATCCTGAAGATCATTCTTCTCTCGCCTCACCTTTGTCAACGTACTCTCACCGGCCTTTAGTCGGCGTAAGAGTTGTTGCTTTTCCGGATCGAGTCCGGTGCCATCTGCAACATGATCTGTCAGATTTGCACCCACACCGCACAATACTAATCTTTCGAAGCGTATCTTACTTGAGGGGGTCTCTTTGGGCTCCCCTGCTGCGGCTAGTGCGGCCTCTAGTTGGGCCTTGCACTTTTCCAGCTCCTGGGACAGTACGGTATTCTTCTCTGAAAGAACCTGCTTATTAAATGATCCTTAAGTCAGTTGCTCTAACTGTTTCAAGTCTCGGGGGCTACTGGTATATCTATATTTGACCAAAATTTTCTTACTCGTATGTCTTTTACATACTGCTCCGTGGCTCTGGCTAAACCATTTTGAGCGGCACGGAGGTACGCATCTCCCGAATTAAAGGCATCTAAAGCCTCTTGGGAGAAACTAGCGTCGCGTAGAACTGTCCGGCGATGTCTGTGGTTCATGGCACTCTCCACTTCAGAATTTGTGGCAGACAGCCTGTCTGCATCCTCTGTCGGAGGAGCGTCCGGTGCGCGCCTTGTGCTCGCCTCCGCTTCCTGGCCAGATGTTGGAGCCTGGCTGGTGGGGCGCGATTGGCAACCTCTCCGGATGTAGTCCGGCGAGGTCTCTTCGTTCTGAAGATAGCACGAATGTTAATATGCCCTGACAGAATAACACCAGGGAAACAGAGGGTGCGCTATACCTTTGCGCCGGCATCTCAGTCCGGACTGCATTCCTTTTTGCCCCACGGGGTCCTGCGGCCCCTCGTTGGCTAGCCGCCGCAGGTTCGGCCTCCTGCATCAGAAATCTCCCCTGCAAAACACGGTTGTCGTCAGAAACACCGGAATACGTGAGAGTGGAATCTCTCTCAAGGGAATGAGACTCCGGTTTCTGTCACCTGGGAGGCCGGGATTAACCCTGGGTAATCAGCCGTGATGGCTACCAAGGTATTGTCCTTGCTTAGCTGATGGAACACCCCGTCGATAAGCTCCACCGATATGTCCGGGTCCTCTTCGGAGTCCGGATCGAGGGACCGTTCTGGGTCCTCGGGCTGTGGAGGGCGGCTGTTTATATCCTTTACCTCCTCTCGCAGTTCCTGCACTGAAGTCGTTAGACTACATATCTAACCGTGGGAGTATAAAACAGACGGGCAAGCACAATTATTCACTTACCCAACTTGGAGGATCGTACATAGTAAATCCGGCCTGCGGATTGACGCGGAGGAATTCCTCCTTTTCTCCCTTGTACAAAGAGGATAAGATCCTTACTAGGGCGGCAGCTGAGGCCGGCCCCTTACGACCGTAACGGGTGGCATCATCCTCCCCGTTGAAATCCCACATGGGGTGGCCTCTATATTGAAGCGGCAGCACCCCTCGCATAATGCATGCGGCCATGACTCCAATCATGGTTAGTCCGGAATGAGCCAACAGTCTTATCCGGCCCATCAGGTAAAGGACGTCTCTGTCGCTTTCTTTCTGAGAGCTCCGCGGACGCCAGCTCAAGCGTTTCTTCAATGGGGCACTGTTGAACTCAGGGAGACCGACCCAGATAGGGTCCGGTAGCGGGACGTCATCTATGTAAAACCATTCCGAAGGCCAGTCCTCGGACGCCTTCTTTGGGGTTCCGGATAGGTATCCGGTCCCGGCGATGCGCCATACTTCGGCTCCGCCCACTTGGTATATAGACCCCTCTCGAGAACGGGGCACCAGGCAGAATAACCTCTTCCACAGTGCGAAATGAGCCTCAACGCCTAAAAATAGCTCGCAAAGGGCGACGAAACCCGCAATATGTAATACGGAGGCGGGCGTGAGATTGTGCAGCTGGAGGCCGTAGAACTCCAGAAGCCCGCGGAGAAATGGATGAATTGGAAACCCCAGTCCCCTTATTAGATAGGCGACAAGGCACACCCACTCTCCTTTAGAAGGATTGGGGGTGCTCTCCGCTTGTTTTCCGCCATTATAGGTGGCGAAACCGGCTCGGACCGGGACCATGTATGCCTGAGGGAGAAATCCCTTGGCCTGAAGCGACACTAACTCGCTATGCGGGATGGTGCAACTCTCCCAGTCCTCGGGTTTGGGACCGGAGGGGCGAGGGGAGGAGCTGCGACGGCTGGTCATGTTGGAATGGACCTTTGCTGGAAGCGCTCTGATGATAACTCGCGAAGAGGAGAAGATGTGGTTTGGACCTAAATCCCCATCCCGTTAAATAGGTGGCTCGTTTATACGGCTAGGAGTGTGGATGTAAAAACGCCCTGGCTTTTCGCATTCGTTTGACACGTGGAAGACGGCCATTATTGGGCATGGGAGTCGAGGAGCGCTACATTACAAAAATCGGACATTATTCCTACAGGTACACAGGATTTGGAGAAGAACCCGCCTTGCAATGCCGAACAATCTGCGCGCCGGACTCATCGTCATTGAAGCCTGGTTCGTGGGCTAGTGAGGGAGTCCTGGATTAGGGGGTGTTCGGGTAGCCGGACTATACCTTCAGCCGGACTCCTGGACTATGAAGATACAAGATTGAAGACTTCGTCCCGTGTCCGGCTGGGACTTTCCTTGGCGTGGAAGGCAAGCTTGGCGATGCGGATATTCAAGATCTCCTACCATTGTAACCGACTCTGTGTAACCCTAACCCTATCCGGTGTCTATATAAACCGGAAGGTGGTAGTCCATAGGACATCAACTCCATATACAACAATCATACCATAGGCTAGCTTCTAGGGTTTAGCCTCCTTGATCTTGTGGTAGATCTACTCTTGTACTACCCATATCATCAATATTAATCAAGCAGGACGTAGGGTTTTACCTCCATCGAGAGGGCCCGAACCTGGGTAAAACATCGTGTTCCCTGCCTCCTGTTACCATCCGGCCTAGACGCACAGTTCGGGACCCACTACCCGAGATCCGCCGGTTTTGACACCGACGCCGGTGTCTATATAAACCGGAGGGTTTTAGTCCGTAGGACAACATATAGCACAACAATCATACCATAGGCTAGCTTCTAGGGTTTAGCCTCTCCGATCTCGTGGTAGATCTACTCTTGTACTACCCATATCATCAATATTAATCAAGAAGGACGTAGGGTTTTACCTCCATCAAGAGGGCCCGAACCTGGGTAAAACTTCGTGTCCCTTGCCTCCTGTTACCATCCGGCCTAGACGCACAGTTCGGGACCCCCTACCCGAGATCCGCCGGTTTTGACACCGACAGCAACCCAACCTGATTTGTCTGAAATGACCCTGGGTCACTAAGGAACTGACATGTGTTCCAACGGTCAGATTTCAAACATGCACGACAACTTTACTTGGGCTACAAGCAAAGCTGACTTATCCAGCTCTGAATAAGATTTGCTCTCATTATCTTCGCTCGAAGACATATGATTTTGGTTAAGCATCACTTCACTCATTCTGACTGGTTCTCTTGGACCCCACTTAACAGTACGGTGGTTCCTATGACTCAACAAAGAAGAAAAAGAACGACGAAACAACTAAGTCCTCGTGCTCCATAGTCTTCACGCGATGTCTTCTCTTGTCATAGTCTTCAATGTGAATGTCTTCACATACTGTAACACCCCGGATGTAACTTTCCCTTTTTGTACTCCAACTCTTGCCGTTTCCGGCGTTAAGTTATATTTATTTCTCGGGTTCGGGTCTTTGTCTACGTGTGTTGTTTTTGTTGTCATGCATCTCATATCATGTCATCATGTGCATTGCATTTGCATACGTGTTCATCTCATGCATTCGAGCATTTTCCCCGTTGTCCGTTTTGCATTCCGGTGCTTCGTTCTCCTCCGGTGGCCATTTCTAGCTTTCTTTCGTGTGTGGGGATTAAACATTTCCGGATTGGACCAAGACTTGCCAAGCGGCCTTGGTATACTACCGGTAGACCGTCTGTCAAGTTTTGTGCCATTTGGACTTCGTTTGATACTCCAATGGTTAACCGAGGGACCGAAAAGGCCTCGTGTGTGTTGCAGCCCAACACCCCTCCAATTTGGCCCAAAACCCACCAAACTCTGCTCCATGTCCTAGAGCGTTCGATCATGATCGCGTGGCCGAAAACCGCACCTCATTTGGACTCTCCTAGCTCCACTTATGCCTATAAATAGCCCCCCCTCCATTTTCGGATCTCTCTCTCCCCGAAACCCTAGTCTAAAAAAAAGGATCCCGCCGCCGCCGGACGTGTCCGCCCCCGGCCGGACAGCGTCCGCCGCCGCCCGCGCCCAACCGGGTGTTGCCACGTGTCACAGCCGGCGCCCGCCGCCGCCGAAGCCCGCCTGGCCCATCTCGGGCCCCCGTCGCCGCCTCGCCCCGAGGAGACGCCCGCCTCCGCCGCCCTCTTCCCCGACGCAGGTGGCCGCCGCCTCCACCACTCTGGCGCGCCGCCCCGACCGGCCGCCGCGCCCCTCCTCGCCCGGCGCCCGACGCCGCCTCGCCCGGCCGCCCGCGACGCCGCCTCGCCGCCGGCGACCGTGCCCCAGCCACCGAGCCCCTGCCTCTTCTTCCCCACCGGCCGGCGAGCCTCTCCCCGCGAGCTTCAACTCCGGCGAGCTTCAAGTGCAACTCCGGCGAACTCCTCAAACCGCGTGCAGATCGGGCCAGATCTGGATCTGGGTCATCTCGGGGTTGACTTTTTCGTCCCTAACCCTAATTTTTTTATGCCTACTTTGACCTGCCGTATCTCCGCATCTGTAGCTCCGTTTTGGACATATAGTATACCAAAATGTTCGCCTCGACGAGTACATCATTTCATTCCATTGCATCATTTTCATTTGAGCTCATCTTGATGCCTAAAATGCTGTTAGAAGGAGGCTTCGTGAGTTAATTGTCAGATCTGCTAGTTCATCTTAGACTTTTGTCATTTTCGCCATGATTAATGTGTGCATGATATGCCTGTGAGTCCTTCATACGTTTTGTCAAGCATTTTGTCTTCTTTCCAGAGGTGCAACCCATGCATTTTTAGGATGTGTGTGGTGACTTGTGCAAGCTTGTAAAGTGAGGCACCCGGTGGATCTGTTTTCAGAGACTTAGTTGTTTTCACTAAGTCTGGGATTATTTAGTTCATGATGCCATATGTTCAGCTTGTTCCCTAGTGATCCGTGCCTCTTTTGAGGATGATTAGTAAAGGAGTTTTATTAATCATGTTATGCTCTATCCATCCATGTCTTTGTTTGAAATTATGGAGCACCCTAGCTTGAGTCAATCGAGCTCTACTTTTGCTTCGTGGTGAATCTGGGCGGATCGTCAATCGAGCTCTACAAGTGTTAATTTCACTAAGTCTGGCATCTGTTTTGCATTTGCGTTTTTGCCATGCTTGTTTGAACCTCATAATGGATGAATTGGCCGTAGCTCAGTGCTAGTCTTTTGTTAAGAATCTTGTGTGCATCCCTGCCATGTATTTTGATGTCATTTTTGGTGGCTGTAGCATATTCATCTCATTGCATTTAGATGCCTACTTGCTGTAAATCGCAGACCGGTGTCATTCTTAAAACGCTTGCCATTTCCAAACCGTAACTCCGTTTCCGATGATCTTTATATCGTTTTCAAGCGATTTCATCTCATCTTTCCAGTGGCAACCTTGGAATTCCAAGTTGAGGCCAGGTTCATGCATTTCCTGTCATATCTTGCATTTTGCATCCCGCATCGCATCCCGCATAGCATGTCATCATTTCATCATATTGCTTGGTCTTGCACGTGGTTGATTGTATCCTTGTTGCTTGTTTGTCTTGTTTGGGTAGAGCCGGGAGACGAGTTCGCTACCGAGGAGCCCGATGAGTTTGCTTGTGAGGATCCAGTCAACTCTGACAACTGCGCAGGCAAGATGATCATACCCTCGAAATCACTACTATCTTTGCTATGCTAGTTTGCTCGCTCTTGCTATGCCAATGCTACGATGCCTACCTTTTGCTTGTCAGCCTCCCAATTGCCATGTTGAACCTCTAACCCACCATTGTCCTAGCAAACCGTTGATTGGCTATGTTACCGCTTTGCTCAGCCCCTCTTATAGCGTTGCTAGTTGCAGGTGAAGATTGGAGGCCGTTCCTTGTTGGAACATCATTTATTTACTTGTTGGGATATCATTATATTGCTATGTTATCTTAATGCATCTATATACTTGGTAAAGGGTGGAAGGCTCGGCCTCTCGCCTAGTGTTTTGTTCCACTCTTGCCGCCCTAGTTTCTGTCATATCGGTGTTATGTTCCCGGATTTTGCGTTCCTTACGCGGTTGGGTTATAATGGGAACCCCTTGATATTTTGCCTTGATTAAAGCTTGTCCAGCAATGCCCAACCTTGGTTTTACCATTTTCCACCTAGCCTTTTCTTCCCTTGGGTTCTGCAGACTCAAGGGTCATCTTATTTTAACCCCCCCGGGCCAGCACTCCTCTGGGTGTTGGTCCAAACCGTCAGCCGCCGGTGGCTACCAGGGGCAACTCTGGGCTGGCCTACCGAAAGTTTGGACAATCTGAGTATGCCCTGAGAACGAGATATGTGCAGCTCCTATCGGGATTTTTCGGCACATTCGGGCGGTGTTGCTGGTCTTGTTTTAACCTGTCGAAGTGTCTTGAGTTACCGAGATACCGAGTCTGATCAGAACGTCTTGGGAGGAGGTCTATTCCTTCATTGACCGTGAGAGCTTGTCATGGGCTAAGTTGGGACTCCCCTGCAGGGATTGAACTTTCGAAAGCCGTGCCCGCGGTTATGGGCAGATGGGAATTTGTTAATGTCCGGTTGTAGATAACTTGAACCTTAATTAATTAAAATGAATCAACTATGTGTGTTACCGTGATGGCCTCTTCTCGGCGGAGTCCGGGAAGTGGACACGGTGTTGGAGTAATGTTTGCACAGGCTGTTCCTCTAGCTTCTCGCTCGTGCTTTGCCTCCTCTTCTCGCTCTCTTTTGTGAATAAGTTAGCCACCATACTTGCTAGTCGCTTGCTGCAGCTCCACTCATATTTTACCTTGCCATACCTATAAGCTTAAATAGTCTTGATCACGAGGGTGCGAGATTGCTGAGTCCCTGTGGCTCACAGATTACTATAACTCCTGATGCAGATCCAGGTGATTCCGCTCCATGTGACGATTACGAGCTCAAGTGGGAGTTCGACGAGGACTCTCAGCGTTATTATGTTTCCTTTCCCGATGATCAGTAGTGGTGCCTAGTTGGGGATTCGATTCAGGGCCTTGTCGCATGTTGGGTTTTCTTCTATTTTGGCACCATAGTCGGGCCATGAGTGTTTGTATGATGGATGTTATTCATGTACTTTGATGTGACGTGGCGAGTGTAAGCCAACTATGTGTCTCCCCCTTTTATTATATATTACTTGGGATGTTATAATGATTGCCTGACTTGCAACATTGCTTTCAATGCGGTTATGTCTCTAAGTCGTGCCTCGACACGTGGGAGCTATAGCCGCATCGAGGGCGTTATACATACCACCTTTGACTTCAATGTCTTCATACATTTTTAGGGGTCATCGCTGGTAGGAAAACCGAATCAATGAGGGACTTCTACCTGTGTTATCCTGCAATTCTCACAAACACATTAGTCCCTCAACCAGGTTTGTTGTCAATACTCCAAAACCAACTAGGGGTGGCACTAGATGCACTTACAATCTCCCCCCTTTTGGTGATTCATGACAAACTGGTTGAAGTTTTCAACGGGGAATAAAATATGTGAAATTGTAAAGGATAGGGTATTGTCTTCATAAGTGGCAAAGGCTCCCCCTGAAGATGTGCATATAAGTAATTTGCTCTTGGAATGCAAATGCACATGGCAGGTTGTACTTGTGGAGATCCTCTTCAACTTATGATGACAATTCATCATGCATGATTTGATGTAACGAAGATAATGACATGCATAATGAAAAATGGACGTCTTCAAAATGACCTAAGTGCGGAAGTTATCATCGCACATGCGGAATTTATCATCGCATCACAGAATAGCAAATAAGTAGCATGCAACCATCGAGTTTAAGCATTACAACTCAAAGAACCAAATGTATCGAAAAGCAGGAGTTGTAAGCACTTGGCAAAAGTAGCAAAAGGTAAAGCAACCACCCATACGGACCCGCTTGAATACTATCAACTCATATGCTTCTCCTCCTATTGTCAGTAAGGACCAAAAAGGTTTGAAGACATAGAGTGCCTACTCGTTCCCATGAGGTGCAGGCGAGGCAGCAGGGTCGTCGTTGAGGTCCAGTGGTGCAGAAGAACTTGGTGCAGTGTCGACTTGCGCTGAAGTTGGAGGAGGTGAAGTTGCATCATCTTGGTCATCGATGACTCTGGCATTCACTATCGCAACTGAGGGCGAATAGTCAGAGGCTTCAAGTGAGGTGAAAGTGCTAGTGATCGACTAGAGGGGGGTGAATATGCGATTTTTATGAAAGTCTTCAAAACATGGAAGTTTTGAAGACAAACGATAGAAATAAACCTATTACCATGCAGCGGAAGGTAGACTACACTAAGCAAGCCATAGTCAAGTATTCAATGAAATGAAAGCACGAAGACTAATAGCAGCTAGGTAGTATAGATCAGGATGGAAGATAGTATGAAGCCAATTAGAACAAGCAGTCACTCAGTGAAGACAAAAGATAACGCAATCATACAATGACTTCACCAGGGCCAACAGTAAATAAAGGGATGGGAAGGATAAAACCAATGACTCATTGAAGACAATGATTTGTTGGACCAGTTCCAGTTGCTGTGACAACTGTACATCTGGTTAGGGAGGCTGAGATTCAACTCAGAAGACCGTGTCTTCACCTTATTCCCCTTGAGCTAAGGACACTCAGTCCTCGCTCAATCACTCTGGTAAGTCTTCAAGGTAGACTTCCAAACCTTCACAGACTTCGTTCACCGGCAATCCACAATGACTCTTGGATGCTCAGAACACGACGCCTAACCGGCTGGAGGATTCACAGTCCTCAAGTGTAATAAGTCTTCAGATCACACAGACAGGAAGACTTAAGTGATGCCTAACACTCTTTGGCTCTGGGTGTTTAGGGCTTTATCCTCGCAAGGAATTCTCTCTCAAAGGCTTCGAGGTGGGTTGCTCTCAAACGACAAAAGCCGTACACTAACTCTGAGCAGCCAACAGTTTATGGTTGTAGGGGGTGGGCTATTTATAGCCACTAGGCAACCCGACCTGGTTTGTCCGAAATGACCCTGGATCACTAAGGAACTGACACGTGTTCCAATGGTCAGATTTCAAACACACACGGCAACTTTACTTGGGCTACAAGCAAAGCTGACTTATCCAACTCTGAATAAGATTTGCTCTCATAGTCTTCACTCGAAGACATAGGATTTTGGTTAAGCATCACTTCAGTCATTCTGACTGGTTCTCTTGGACCCCACTTAACAGTACGGTGGTTCCTATGACTCAACAAATAATAAAAAGAACGACGAAACAACTAAGTCTTCGTGCTCCATAGTCTTCACGCGATGTCTTCTCTTGTCATAGTCTTCAATGTGATTGTCTTCACATACCACCTTTGACTTCAATGTCTTCATACATTTTTAGGGGTCATCTCTGGTAGGAAAACCGAATCAATGAGGGACTTCTACCTCTGTTATCCTGCAATTCTCACAAACACATTAGTCCCTCAACCAGGTTTGTCGTCAATACTCCAAAACCAACTAGGGGTGGCACTAGATGCACTTACAATCTCCCCCTTTTTGGTGATTGATGACAAACTGGTTGAAGTTTTCAACGGGGAATAAAATATGTGAAATTGTAAAGGATAGGGTATTGTCATCATAAGTTGTAAAAGGCTCCCCCTGAAGATGTGCATATAAGTACTTTGCTCTTGGAATGCAAATGCACATGGCAGGTTGTACTTGTGGAGATCCTCTTCAACCTATGATGACAATTCATCATGCATCATATGATGTAACGAAGATAATGACATGCATAATGAAAAAATGGGCGTCTGCAAAATGACCTAAGTGCGGAATTTATCATCGCATCACAGAATAGCAAATAAGTAGCAGACGGCCATCGAGTTTAAGTGTTACAACTCAAAGAACCAAATGTATCGAAAAGCAAGAGTTGTAAGCACTTGGCAAAGTAGCAAAAGGTAGAGCAGCCACCCATATGGACCTGCTTGAAGACTATCAACTCATATGCTTCTCCCCTTTTTGTCAGTAAGGACCAAAAAGGTTTGAAGACATAGAGCGCCTACTCGTTCCCATGAGGTGCAGACGAGGCAGCAGGGTCGTTGTTGAGGTCCGGTGGTGCAGAAGAACTTGGTGCAGTGTCGACATGCACTAAAGTTGGAGGGGGTGAAGTTGCATCATCTTGGTCATCAATGACTCTGGCATTCACTGTCGCAGCTGAGGACGAATAGTCAGAGTCTTCAAGTGAGGGAGTCCGACGCAAGTGAGCATTCCTGGGAGGAGTTGAGTCAAACTTGAACCGTTCGGTGAAGCCATCGTCTTGCAGATCAGCTTCAGCACTAAGTAATGTCAAACTCTTCCACGACCTCCGACATGTTTCATGAGTGACAAAGGCATTCTTGGTGGCAAGATTGCGAATGCGGTTGACATCCACCAAGAGGCTTTGCATCTGACGCTTAAGCCAGTCGTGATGTTTGTCCTGTTTCTGGTGTAGCGCGACGAGAAGCTCTCGGTCATTTAGGACACGAGATCGCCCTCGAGGCCTTTACGCAATGGTGCTACTAGTGGCGTCAGTTTGAGTGCGAGGGGCACGTGTGTTTCCAACAAGGGGATAAACACGACAAACTGATGGAACTCCTTCAATAGGCTGGGTGAAGCTTTGGTGATCAACATTGTGAAGATAAATGGGATCTGTAAGTGCATCTAGTGCCACCCCTAGTTGGTTTTGGAGTACTGACGACAAACCTAGTTGAGGGACTAATGTGTTTGTGAGAATTGCAGGATAACACAGGTAGAAGTCCCTCATTGATTCGGTTTTCCTACCAGAGATGACCCCTAAAAATGTATGAAGACATTGATGTCAAAGGTGGTATGTGAATATATTCGCATTGAAGACTATGACAAGAGAAGACATCGCATGAAGCCTATGGAGCTCGAAGACTCAGATCTTTCGTAGTTCTTTTTCTTCTTTTTTTGAGTCATAGGAACCACCGTACTGTTAAGTGGGGTCCAAGAGAACCAGTCAGAATGACTGAAGTGATGCTTAACCAAAACCTATGTCTTCGAATGAAGACTATGAGAGCAAATCTTGTCCAGAGTCGGACAAGTCAGCTTTGCTTGTAGCCCAAGTAAAGTTGCCGTGTGTGTTTGAAATCTGACTGTTGGAACACGTGTCAGTTCCTTAGTGACCCAGGGTCATTTCGGACAAATCAGGTCGGGTTGCCTAGTGGCTATAAATAGCCCACCCCCTACAACAATAAACGGTTGGCTGCTCAGAGTTAAAGTACGGCTTTTGTCGTTTGAGAGCAACCCACCTCGAAGCCTTTGAGAGAGAATTCCTTGCGAGGATAAAGCCCTAACCACCCAGAGCCAAAGAGTGTTAGGCATCACTTAAGTCTTCCTGTCTGTGTGATCTGAAGACTTATTACACTTGAGGACTGTGAATCCTCCAGCCGGTTAGGCGTCGCGTTCTGAGCATCCAAGAGTCATTGTGGATCGCCGGTGAACGAAGTCTGTGAAGGTTTGGGAGTCTACCTTGAAGACTTACCAGAGTGATTGGGCGAGGTCTGTGTGACCTTAGCTCAAGGGGAATACGGTGAGGACTGGGTGTCCTGAGCTGCGTGTTCAGGACTGGGTGTCCGGGACTGTGTGTCCTCAGGTTTAAATACCTAGCCGCCCTAACCAGACGTACAGTTGTCACAGCAACTGGAACTGGTCCAACAAATCATTGTCTTCAACGAGTCACTGGTTTCATCCTTCCCTTCCCTTTACTTACTGTTGGTCCTTGTGAAGTCATTGTATGATTGCACTATCTTTTGTCTTCACTGAGTGACTGCTTGTTCTGATTGGCTTCATAATATCTTCCTACCTGATCCTTACTACCTAGCTGCTATTAGTCATTGTGCTTTCACTTCATTGAATACTTGACTATGGTTTGCCTAGTGTAGTCTACCTTCCGCTGCATGGTAATAGGTTTATTTCTATCGTTTGTCTTCGAAACTTCCACGTTTTGAAGACTTTCATAAAAATCGCCTATTCACCCCCCTCTAGTCGATATAACGCACTTTCAATTGGTATCAGAGCAAGGTACTCCCTTGTTCTGTGTGATTCGGTTTAACCACCTGGAGTTTTAGCTATGTCGACTGCAGGGATAATTAAAGTCTCCGCTGCGTGCCCCGTCTTCGATGGAACTGAATATCCCTACTGGAAGAATAAGATGCGCATGCATCTTGAAGCCATTGACGTCGACCTATGGTATGTCGTCAAGAACGGCGTTCCCAAGGCTGGAGAAGGTGTCACTGCTGCTGACGTCAAGAAGTTCGTTCAACTGGACTCTACTGCCAAGAATATCATCTGTGGTCATCTGACCAAAGGACAGTATGGCCGCGTGAGTGCTTTGGAAACATCTAAGCTAGTCTGGGACTGGCTCTCCAAGGTCAACGAAGGCGTCTCAACCCAGAGAGATCAGAGAATCAGTGTCCTTCGCAACCTCTTCAACCGCTTCAAGAGAAATGACAATGAGAATGTCCAGCTCACGTTTGATCGACTCACTGACATCACAAATGAGCTTCAAGCCCTCGGCGCTACTGAGATCACCAAGCATGAAGTCGTCAAGACACTCCTGAGATCACTTGACAGTTCGTTTGACACCCTAGCCCTGATGATTCAAGAACGTCCTGATTTCAAGACACTCGATCCGTCTGACATACTTGAGAGGCTCAACACACATGAGTTTCAGCTTTCTGAGAAAAGAGATATCTACGGTCCCAACTATGGGCGAACTCGTGCCTTGAAGGCAAAAGCTGTCTCCTCATCTGAAGAAGAATCTGACAGCAGTTCTGATGATCCTGAAGACATTGGAAAGGAGCTTGCTATGCTTGTGAAGAAGTTCCAAAAATTCACCAAGAAGAAAGGCTTCAGAAAGTCTTCACGATCAAGCTCAAGGAATGATGAAGCTTCTGCTCATGACTACAAGAAGAAAACATGCCACAAGTGCAAGAAACCTGGCCACTACATCTCTGAGTGTCCGCAGTGGGACAATGAGAACAAGAAGAAAAGAAGAGCAAGGAGTATGACTCTGATGACAAGAAGAAGAAGAAATACTCAAAGTCTTCTTCCAAGTCTTCCTCAAAGTCTTCATCACACAAGAAGAGCTCATCTGGCAAGGCACGTGCGTTTGTTGGCAAGGAAATGGATTCAGAGGAGGAGTCCGCTTCTGAGGAGGCGGAGGTGGAGTCTGAGGAGGAGTCCGATTCTGGCGTTGCGAGTCTGGCTACAGCATACGTTGCCAAGTCCATCTTCAACACTGAAGACAATGACTCCATCACCGACACCGATGCAAATGACAAGGACTACTCCGCTCCTACCTACTGCTTCATGGCACGCGGTGCCAAGGTAAACACACGCACTACTCACTATCAAACATCTAGTGACGATGACTCTGATTGTGGTTCCAAACCCAGCTACAAAACACTTGCTAAAATTGCAACTGAACAACAGAAAACCATGGAACACATTCAAAAACTGTTAGACAAAAGCGATGATCTGTTAGACGCTGAAATGACTCGATCTCAGTCCTTAATTGAAGACATAAAAAATCTTCACGTTAAGTATGAGGAACTTGAAAGTCGTCATGAAACGCTCTCAACAGCTCATGAAAGGCTTTCCTATGATTATCTTCAAAGGAAGCAAGATCTTGAGAAATTGAGAGCGGCTCATGAAGATCTTCAAAAGAAAACGAGTCGCTTCGCGCCGAACAGATCAGTTCAGCTCAGGAAGGATTTGAACCACCATGTCTTAAATGCATTGAGCGTGATAATGCTACTTCTGTTGCTGAATGTTCTACTGCTGCTACTGTTGCAATATCTTCAACTGTTGATGTGGGAACTAACCCCTCTGCTGAGGATACCACTGCTATTGCTGATGAGAATGCTAGGTTGAAGACATTGCTTGAAACAGGGATGTACAAAAGTCTCAAAGGGCATCAGACACTATGTGATGTCCTCAAAAGGCAGATCCTGAACCGAAACCCTAGGAAAGAGGGTGTTGGGTTCGTAAGGAAAATGAATGCTGATGGCTCTTACTGGAAACCTGAGCAGTACCCCAAAACCACATGGGTTGCTGCAAAGGAACCTTCAGCAGATCCATCCACTCTATCTGGCTTCACTTGTGCTAACCCCATTGTTATTGATGAATCCTTTGATGCAAACTATAAACTGTTTAAGAATCAGAATGGTGAAGTGTTTGCCAGGTATATTGGTACTAACTGCAGGAATGGACCGCCTATGAAGAAGATCTGGGTGCCGAAAAGGTGTTTGGAGAATCTTCCTATGAATGTCATCATGACACCACAGGTGAAGAAGACAAACCCCAAACCACAGGCTTCATACGGTCCAAAGGCTTCATACAGACAAAGGACTCACCGGAGTCAAACTAACGCAAATGTTTTGTAGGGAAGCCATACTCAGGCCTATGAATATGAGCGCGGTTCATCAAACCGCCATGTTCATAAGACCAAGAACTATTCTGCTTATTCTTATGAGTACTATTGTCCACCTGCAAGACTTTTTGCTAGGGCTCCAAAGCCAAAGTTCTCAGATGCTGCACTTAGACTTATTGCTTCTAAGCCACCCTTGAAGATGTGGGTGGCTAAGAAAGCTTAACTCTCTTTTGCAGGGAAGGGTCTCCAGCAGAAAACCAAAATCGTCTGACGCTATTGCTGGGACCTTAAACATCTTGTAGGGCGCAAGATCAAATGCCCAAATGGTCTTATTATGTACTTCGTTCCTGAATCGCTTGCTACTCGCCCTATCAGTCCAAATCTCGATCTAAGCTTTCATAACCCACTGGTTCGTCAAATGTTTTTGCTTCACAATTCTCTTCGTGAAGCCTATCCCCCTAACTGCACTGTAGGGTACGACACCAGCAGCTTCAGAATGGATTATTGATAGTGGGTGTACCAATCACATGACTGGCAAGAGAAGCCTTCTTATGGACTCAACCTTACGTCCATCCGACAAGAGTCACATCACATTTGCTGACACTGGTAAAAGTAAGGTATTGGGTCTAGGTAGAGTTGCAATCTCAAAGGATCAACACATGGATAAAGTCATGCTTGTTGAATCCCTTGGTTTCAACTTAATGTCTGTCTCAATGCTTTGCGATTTAAACATGATCGTGATGTTTGGAAAATATCGTTGCCTTGTTCTAATGGAATCTGACAAGTCTCTAGTGTTTGAAGGGTATAGGAAAGATGATTTGTACGTGGTAGATTTCTCAGCAGGACCACAACTTGCCGTATGTCTTCTGGCAAAAGCTTCAGAATGCTGGCTCTGGCATCGGAGGCTAGGGCATGCTGGCATGAGGAACCTCCACACCCTTGCAAAGAAGAAGCATGTCATAGGCATCGAGGGCGTCAAGTTCAAGAAAGATCACTTATGCGGTGCCTGTGAAGCAGGAAAGATGACGAGGGCCAAGCATCCCTCGAAGACAATCATGACAACAACTCGACCCTTCGAACTGCTCCACATGGATCTTTTCGGTCCCACTCATTACTCAACTCTTACTACTACTGCTTGTCTCTATGGCTTTGTCATTGTTGATGATTATTCTAGATATACTTGGGTGCACATAATCCTCTACAAGACTGAAGTGCAGGATGTCTTCAGACGCTTCGCCAATCGAGCAATGAACAACTATGGCGCCAAGATAAAGCACATCAGAAGTGACAATGGCACTGAATTCAAGAACACTGGCCTTGATACATATCTTGATACTTTGGGCATCACACATGAATTCTCAGCTCCGTACACGCCACAGCAGAATGGCGTCGTCGAACGCAAGAACAGAACACTCATTGAGATGGCCCGAACGATGCTAGATGAATACAAGACTCCAAGAAAATTCTGGCCTGAAGCCATTGATACTGCATGCCATACAATCAATCGTGTTTATCTTCACAAGCTTCTGAACAAGACATCTTATGAGCTCCTTACTGGCAAGAAGCCAAATGTCAGTTACTTCAGAGTATTTGGCGCCAGGTGCTGGATCAAGGATCCACATCACACTTCAAAATTTGCACCAAAAGCACATGAGGGTTTTATGCTTGGATATGGAAAGGATTCGCACTCCTACAGAGTCTTCAATCTCTTTCATTATAAAGTGGTTGAAACAGTGGATGTGCGGTTCGATGAGACTAACGGTTCACAAAGAGAGCACCTGCCAAATGTGCTAGATGAAGTTCCATCCAGTGAATCAATCAAACTTATGGGAACTGGAGAAATCATACCCTCTGAAGCTCAACCTGAAGAGGAACTTATCATCTCCGCACCTGATCAACCTGAAGACAATGCTCAGCCTGAAGACAATCCCTCTAACAATGACAATGATCAGCAAGAGCAAAATCTTCGCCCTGTACATCCTCGTGTTGCCAATGAAGTGCAGATTGAGAGAATAATTGATAGCATCAATGCACCCGGTCCGCTCACTCGTTCAAGGGCAACACAGCTAGCAAATTTCTGTGGGCACTTCGCATTCGTCTCAATAACAGAACCCAAGAAAGTTGAAGAAGCCTTCATGGAACCTGAATGGATTCAAGCTATGCAAGAAGAGCTTCAACAGTTTGAGCTGAATAATGTATGGGAACTGGTTAAGCGTCCTGATCCTCGGAAGCACAATATAATAGGCACCAAATGGATATACCGCAACAAGCAAGATGAGCATGGTCAAGTTGTCAGAAACAAAGCTCGTCTCGTTGCTCAAGGATATACTCAAGTGGAAGGGATTGACTTCGATGAAACATTTGCTCCCGTGGCTCGACTTGAAGCCATACGCATACTGCTGGCCTATGCAAATCATCATAACATACTTCTATATCAAATGGATGTGAAGAGCGCTTTTCTCAATGGCAAGATTGAAGAAGAAGTGTATGTTGCACAACCGCCTGGCTTTGAAGATCCAAAACATCCTGACATGGTATACAAGCTCAACAAGGCACTGTATGGCCTCAAACAAGCCCCTCGGGCTTGGTATGACACACTCAAATACTTCCTGAAGAGCAAAGGCTTCACACCTGGTTCCCTCGACCCCACTCTCTTCACGAAGACATATGATGGTGAACTGTTTGTGTGCCAAATATATGTGGATGACATTATCTTCGGCTGCACCAATCAGAAATACAGTGAAGAGTTTGGATATATGATGCAAGAGCAATATCAGATGTCCATGATGGGAGAGCTGAAGTTCTTCCTCGGTCTTCAAATACGACAGCAACGCAACGGCATCTTCATATCTCAAGAGAAGTATCTCAAAGATTGCCTGAAGAAGTTCGGTATGCAAGACTGCAAAGGCTTCACGACGCCAATGCCAGCCAAACATCATCTGGGTCCCGACGACAATGGTAAAGAGTTCGATCAAAAGGTATACCGCTCCATGATTGGTTCTTTACTTTATCTATGTGCATCTAGGCCAGATATTATGCTTAGTGTTTGCATGTGTGCTCGATTCCAAGCGGCACCAAAGGAATCGCATCACTTAGCTGTGAAGCAAATTCTTCGATATTTGGCTTACACCCCAACTCTAGGATTATGGTATCCAAAGGGCTCAGAGTTTGATCTAGTTGGATTCTCGGATGCTGATTATGCTGGTGACAAGGTGGATCGCAAGTCTACATCAGGCACATGTCATTTTCTGGGACGATCACTTGTATGTTGGTCTTCAAAGAAGCAGAACTGTGTATCTCTCTCCACTGCTGAATCTGAATACATTGCTGCTGGATCTTGCTGCGCTCAGCTTCTGTGGATGAAGCAAACACTCAAAGACTATGGCATTCATCTGAAGCAAGTGCCACTCTACTGCGACAACGAAAGCGCCATCAAGATTGCCAACAACCCAGTTCAGCACTCGAAGACAAAGCACATTGAGATTCGTCATCACTTTCTCAGAGATCATGTTGTGAAGGAAGATATTGATATCATACACGTCAACACTGAAGAGCAATTGGCAGATATCTTCACCAAGCCCTTGGATGAGAAGAGATTTTGCAAGTTACGGTGTGAGCTAAATATCTTGGAATCCTCAAATGTCCTGTGATCAGGCACACATCCTAACACTTATGCATATTGATGACTTAGATGTGCAACACACGAAGTAAAGTATATCTTCAATCAATGAAGACATGCATTCTAAGTGTGAATACATTAATGAGGAATTTGACTTCGGAGCGCCACGATAATTGTGCGCCGTGTCTGGGTCTAATACTTCCTATACGGTGGGTAACGCCACCACCAAATGTTCTGTTTGAAGGGTTTCACTCATGGCGTTACATTTGCTATGTCTTCACATTTGGTTTGGCTTCAATCTCAACATGTCTTCATGATTATCTTCACTATGTTGATTATATATATATACTAGTGTTCTGTCCTCTACAACATTCACTTATAGCTATGTCTTCTTGTTGAATCTTTTGAACTAAGTGAATATGATCGGACCCTAACCTCTCTATGCTTTCTATCTCAAACTCTATCTCTTCAAATCATATGCATTCTTTTGAAACTGACAAATGTCTTCTCTGCGTCCTTGTCAGTAGAAGATACAGAGACAAACATTAAGTCCGCTTTCAATGCTAATTCCTTCACCTGAAACCCGGAGAAGTGGGAACGACCACCCGACAATCCAGGCGTGCGTGGGACGTGGAACAACCTCCGATATGCTGCATGATGGCCACGTGTTCCTCAGATGTGAATCGCCAGTGGCACCTGTGTAATAACACTGAGCCGCCCTGTCCCTATAAATACACGCCACACCATAGTCATTATCTCTTCTTCCACTCTCGCACGAACCCTAGCGCCACCGCTAGCCCTCGACGACGCCGGCGACGAAGCGCTTAGCTGCCGCGACCTCTCCGATGCCGTCTTCACGCCGACCGCGGACATCGTCTTCTCCGCCGTCGCCGTAGGTGTCCTCCGTCGCCAAGTTAGGGCACGAACGATCGAACTGCTCGGCCTCCTCTTCCACTCCGTCTAGCAGTTCTTCGTGTGGTAAATAAAACTTCCTTTTTACGGCCCCTTTGATCCTATAGATTCGTCACTTTCTACCACAAGCAGTTTCTGTTCACACAAGTTGGATCTACTTCATACTGCATCTCATAATATGCCTAGTATATTCACTTATGCTTCACAAAGTAGTTAGATTCCTCATTTGTACTGATCCGTGGATTCGTACAAATCTGGAACCAACTCCTTATCTATGAGTGAATGTCTTCGCACGATGAGGTCAATGTCTTCTAAACTGATTTATCTTCAAAATCTTCTGAGAATGCATATGACCTCTTCCCCTTCCCTCGCACCTTAATGCTGTCACAGGTACATGTCCGTGGGAGAATCCCTTGGTTCTCATAGTCTGCATTCATTTGCAGAATTCTTACAGTATCACATAAATTCTCCCGAAGCCAGTTCCTGTTTGTCCAGCAAGCGAAAGCCTTTGAACCCTTTGAACGTATTGAAGCCATTCAATTTAAAGTTCATGGCTGCAGAGAAATCAGCAAGGAAGGGTGGCAGAAAGCGTCGAGGAGAAACATCAAGAGATCTGCCCGATGACCTTCAGAGCTGTACAAGACAGATCCTGAAGAGGATTACAATCAGCGCAAGACACGAATCCAATGGATTCAACGATATTGGGCAGAACAGTGGTTCAAGTACAGATTTGTGACAAAGGAATATGCTGAAAAGAATGCCATCAAGCGACCATGGGGAGACATCCTCTACAAAAATCTTCAACCAAGGTCCAGAGATGAAGCCATTGAACAAGGCTTCTATCCCTGCATGGTCCGTGGACCACAGCCTGCGGATGCTGACCCATCGTCACTGCTATGGTGTCGTGACGACAATCTGTTCAAGTGCAACTTCCAGTTTGCCCAAAATTCGGCAAAGCAGAACAAGAAGTCTTTGGGATTAGACTTCAACGTTGGTCCGTCTGCTCCCCATGCCGATGGCACCCGCGAAGCTGAACCCAATCTTGTTGGGCCCTTCTACAACTTGGAAGGTCTCATCACTCATATCGTGGTTCAAGGGACAGCCGTGGATGAGCCTGCAGATGACGCTAAATCAGATGAAGCGCCTGCAGCGCCGAAGCCAAAGAAACTGAAGCAGCCTAAAGCTTCAAAGCCTGCCTCTGCACCAAAAATCTCACGGGCGAAGCCACTGGCTACTGCACCTCCTGAAGACAGTGTGCAGTCTGAAGATTTGTCACGCATCTCTAAGCCCCAGAAAGTCAAGATGCCTCTGCCACACACCGGCCAAGAACTGACAGCTGCTGCTATTCTGCGCAACGATGCCATCGATCTGTCCAGTGATGAAGATCTTGCAGATGACGCTCTTGAGCAACTGATCAAGAGCAAAGAAGAAGCAGAAATCTTCAATGATCTGCCTCCCTTTGACGTGCAATCATCCACAACTTCATTGATGAGTGGTTTGACATGCCCAACCTCAGCTTCGAAGATCTGCAATTTCCAATTGGCCTCAGTGTCGCCTTCCATGGCGCCATTGCTTCAGAGCTAACTCTAGCTCAGCGCATCGTCGAACTGAAGCAAAAGATTGACTTTGAGAAAGCTCAGTTCAAGAAGCATATGGCCAAGCTCAGCGTGCAAGAGGTGAAAAACTTCAAGATTTTGCTGCACGAGCTCAAAGAAGCCTTTCTCAAGAAACATGTAGAAGCTCAGGGTTCTCGTGAGCGCATGAAGAGCCTGGCTGACAAGTGTGTGCAAGGCTACAACGAGGCTGAGAAGCGCAAGGCCCTTGGGCATCCGGGCATTGATCCCAGGATGGCTGCTAAGCAGAAGAAGAAGCCCACTGTGGCCGAACCCAACGCACCAAGGCAGGAAGCAGATCCCATTGTCTTCCCTACCAGCATGACTGGCTCAAGGCCAAAAGCCAGATCTACCGCTTCAGAACTGAAGAAGACGAGGACTGCTGAGGCTGAAGCCAGAAAGAGGAAACATTCTGAAGCCTCTAATGTTGCTCCCTCCAAGAAGAAGAGGAAGACCAAGAAGGAACAGGCTACTCCCATAGAGCCCTTAATTGTTGAACCCATCTCCGTGGTTCGCCCTGCCACTGAACATCAAGAGCGCCAACTGACTGTCCATGAGCCTGCTTTCACAGAGGCTCATGAAGCTGAAGACTTTCCAGCAGCTGATCCCACCGCTGCTAAAGACATTGGTCACCATGACCATGTTGAAGATGATGCAGTTCTTCCTCAGATCAAGCACCAACAGGTATCATCGCCTGTGCTTACGCACAGCGAACTCATCAGCATTGGTCGTCCTCTGATGCCAATTGCTCGGGATGCATCATGGGCTGATCACCCATAAAAACAAGAAGAAGATGACCTTGAGGCCCAGCCAACTCCTTCTCCAAAAGCGTCGCCAGCATTCCGCAGGCTTCGCAAAGGATCAAGGTCTCAAGTCCCTACTTCCAGCATTCCAAAAGGAGAAGTGCCTCACCAATCTGTTGCACGTCAAGTGTTTCCAGATGCCACTCCTACTGTGGCTGAATCTGAAGCCAAACTGGCTGAAGATGTTCCGGTTGCATCAGCCGATGAAGAAGAAACCCCAAGAGTTGCTACACCCCCATCTCACCAAGAAGCTGTTCTCGAGGAGAACGTGACTATGACCGACCCTCCAGCTCACCAAGTGGAGGTTGAGAATCTTGAGGCTGCCACCACCAAAACAAATGAAGCCAATGACGTTGTCATGGCTGAAGCAAATGTGGAGCCTCCACCAACCCAAGAACTAGAAGTCAGTGAAGCAAATGATGCTACTGCTCCTGTTCCTGCGCCTGCTGCTGGTCCTCAATTTGACTATCATGTTGAACAAAGGCCTCAGGTACAGAAGCCAATTCCAAGGTTGCCCAGGTTTCCAGGTCCTGCATCAGCACCTGGATCCTTCAATGTCAACGGCTTCAAAGCAGACAACACTTTCTTCAATAGCTCCAAGAACCCCTACTCAAGGGAAAGAATATCTTCTGATCGGTTCTGGAGCTATCCGCAGCGAAGCTATTACTCCTGCTTTCTGTACAATCAAGGTCGCATCTTCCCACATATGCGTCTTGACACCGAAGCAATAGCTGGTCTACCCTGTCTGGAAGAAGCTCTGGATTGCTTTAAAGAGGTTGGACTGTTGTCGTTTGTCACCGACCAAGAGCACTGGAATGAAGAGTTGCTGCTCCAATTCTATGCCACACTTCACATCCATGGCTACAACGGAGATCCGAAGACTTGGGTCCTAGAGTGGATGACAGGAAATGTTCATCACGAAGCCAAAGCCTTTGATATCATTAAGCTCACTGGTCTGCCCACTCCTGGAGATCTCTATGAACCTGGCTGTCAGCTTCACAGTGAAGCTATGGAGAACATCTTTCAGAAGCCTGAACCGAACATGAGTCAAATGCTCAGTATGATGAAGCCCTTGCCACAAGATGCTGCATATCCTAAGGAGTTCTTTGTTGAAGACCTTGAGTATCTGCCAAGGACGATCTATCACATCATAACGAGAACTCTCTGGCCCATCAAAGGACATTCTCCACATGCCAAGCTGGAAGGTGCAATGAAGACTTTGGTCTTCTATATTCTTAATGGCAAATGCTTCAATGCACGAGACTTCTTCATCCGCCAACTTGCTGCATCAGGCTCTGATCTTTTTGTCTTGAAGTTCTACGCTCCATGGATAATGCGGCTGATTAAACTCCACTCCGCTATCTCATATCAGCCTTCTGCTCGCAATCATCGGATCTTTCTGCCTGATGTGGATATGTCCGTTGAAGCCATTTATCCTGAGCCTGCCAAGGAGCCTCTTAGTCTTCAGAATGCGGAGCATCAAAGTTTCTCTCAGAACATTGAAGGAGTTGAAGCAGTCACTTGTGTTTATCCTCTGGCTGGAACTACACGTGCACCTCATCGTGCCCTTACTGAAGCCACCGAAAGCACTATTGCCCAACGACCCAAGAAGCGATCTCATGTTCTCAATGACCGAGAGCTTCTGGTGGCTCTTCATCAGAAACAGGATAGGCATCATGACTGGCTGAAGCGCCAAATGCAAAGCCTCTTGGTGGATGTTAATCGCATTCGCAATCTTGCCACCAAGAATGCCTTTGTTGCCCATGAAACCTCTCGACGCACATGGAAAGGGCTGACGCTTATGTGCTCTGAAGATGATCTTCAAGAGGATGGCTTCTCTGAACGCTTCAAGTTTGACTCCACACCTCCTTGAAGGGCAGTGCTGCGACGAACTCCATCTCTTGAGGACTCTGAGTTCTCTTCCTCTGCGGCAACTGTGAATGCCAAAGTGATCGAGGACGAAGATGATGCTACTTCACCGCCCCCTTCTTCAGCACGCTTTGACACTGCTCCAAGTTCTTCTGCACCGCCGAACACCACCGACGACCCTGCTGCTTCACCTACTCTTCATGGGAACGAGTAGATGCTCTATGTCTTCAAACCTTTTTCGTCCTTACTGACAAAAGGGGGAGAAGCATATGAGTTTGATAGGCTTCAAGCGGGTCCACATGGGCGGTTGCTTTATATTTTGCCTAGTGTTTACAACTCTCGTTTTGATACATTTGGTTCTTTGAGTTGTAATACCTAAACTCGATGGTCGTCTGCTACTTATTTGCTACTTTGCAATGCGATGATAAATTCCGCATGTGCGACGATAAATTCCGCACTTAGATCATTTTGCAGACGTCCATTTTCCATTATGCATGTCATTATCTTCACATACCTTCACATGCATAATGAATTGTCATCATAAGTTGAAGAGGATCTCCACGAGTACAACCTGCCATGTGCATTTGCATTCCAAAAGCAAATTACTTATATGCACATCTTCAGGGGGAGCCCTTGCAACTTATGAAGACAATTCCTTATCCTTTACAATTTCACATATTATATTCCCCGTTGAAAACTTCAACTAGTTTGTCATCAATCACCAAAAAGGGGGAGATTGTAAGTGCATCTAGTGCCACCCCTAGTTGGTTTTGGAGTATTGACGACAAACCTAGTTGAGGGACTAATGTGTTTGTGAGAATTGCAGGATAACACAGGTAGAAGTCCCTCATTGATTCGGTTTTCCTACCAGAGATGACCCCTAAAAATGTATGAAGACATTGATGTCAAAGGTGGTATCTGAAGATATTCGCATTGAAGACTATGACAAGAGAAGACATCGCATGAAGCCTATGGAGCTCGAAGACTCAAATCTTTCGTAGTTCTTTTTCTTCTTTTTTTGAGTCATAGGAACCACCGTACTGTTAAGTGGGGTCCAAGAGAACCAGTCAGAATGACTGAAGTGATGCTTAACCAAAATCCTATGTCTTCGAGTGAAGACTATGAGAGCAAATCTTGTCCAGAGTCGGACAAGTCAGCTTTGCTTATAGCCCAAGTAAAGTTGCCGTGTGTGTTTGAAATCTGACCGTTGGAACACGTGTCAGTTCCTTAGTGACCAAGGGTCATTTCGGACAAATCAGGTCGGGTTGCCTAGTGGCTATAAATAGCCCACCCCCTACAACCATAAACGGTTGGCTGCTCAGAGTTAAAGTACGGCTTTTGTCGTTTGAGAGCAACCCACCTCGAAGCCTTTGAGAGATAATTCCTTGCGAGGATAAAGCCCTAACAACCCAGAGCCAAAGAGTGTTAGGCATCACTTAAGTCTTCCTGTCTGTGTGATCTGAAGACTTATTACACTTGAGGACTGTGAATCCTCCAGCCAGTGAACGAAGTCTGCGAAGGTTTGGGAGTCTACCTTGAAGACTTACTAGAGTGATTAGGCGAGGTCTGTGTGACCTTAGCTCAAGGGGAATACGGTGAGGACTGGGTGTCCTGAGCTGCGTGTTCAGGACTGGGTGTCCGGGACTGTGTGTCCTCAGGTTTAAATACCTAGCCGCCCTAACCAGACATATAGTTGTCACAGCAACTAGAACTGGTCTAACAAACCATTGTCTTCAACGAGTCACTGGTTTCATCCTTCCCTTCCCTTTACTTACCATTGGTCCTTGTGAAGTCATTGTATGATTGCACTATCTTTTGTCTTCACTAAGTGACTGCGTGTTCTATTTGGCTTCATAATATCTTCCTAGCTGATCCTTACTACCTAGCTGCTATTAGTCATTGTGCTTTCACTTCATTGAATACTTGACTATGGTTTGCCTAGTGTAGTCTACCTTCCGCTGCATGGTAATAGGTTTATTTCTATCATTTGTCTTTGAAACTTCCACGTTTTGAAGACTTTCATAAAAATTGCCTATTCACCCCCCCCCCCTCTAGTCGATATAATGCACTTTCAGGATCCTTAGCCGGCTCTGGGTAAATAGCTTCAACTGATAGATCAACCTCTGGTAAGAATATGAGATGATTGCGCGCAGACGGCTGATAGTTGAAGGCAGAGTGACGCTTGATAAGACGCATGACCCATGGAGCATAGAATTTCAACCCAAAAATGTCGGAGCCAGATGCAGCCAACTACCTAATGAAGAAGTCTTTAGCATTGAAGCTGATGCCATTGAAGATATAGAAAACCAAAGTCTTCATTTCTCCTTCAATCTTCGATGCAGATGAATGTCCTTTGACAGGCCATAGAGTCTTCCTGATGATATGGTAAATGGTGCGAGGCAGGTACTCTAGGTCTTCAACAAAGAATTCAAACGGGTATTCAGCATCGTGAGGTAGAGGCTTCATCATGCTCGGCATTTGACTTATGTTAGGTTCTGGCTTCTAAAAAATGCTTTCCAAGGCATTCTGGTGTTGTTGACAACCTGGTTCATAGTATTCACCAGGAGTGGGCAGGCATGTGAGCTCAATGATATCAAGAGCTTTGGCTTCATGATGGACATTGCCTGTCATCCACTCAAGGACCCAAGTCTTTGGATCCCTGTTGTAACCTCGAATGTGAAGAGTTGCATAGAACTGTAGCAGAAGCTCTTCATTCCAGTGTTCCTTATCGGTGACAAACTACGGTAGTCCAGCATCTCTGAAGCAATCCAACGCTTCTTCAAGGCAGGGCAGGCTAGCTATAGCTTCAGAATAGAGGCGCATATGTGGAAATATGTGCCCTTGATTGTATAGGACGCAGGAATAGTAGCTGCGCTGCTGATAGCTCCACAACCGGTCTGATGAAATGCGAGGTTTGGTATAAGGGTTCTTGGCACTATTGAAGAAGGTGTTATGTGCCACGAAGCCATTCACATTGAACACCCCAGGTGAAGTTGCAGTGCCTGGGAATCGTGGAAGTTTTGGCTTGGGCTTTTGGACTTGAGGTCTGTGCTCGACATGGTATTCAAATTATGGACCCGCAACAGGTGGAGGAACCAGAATGGGCCAGCGGACCATAACAGGCTGACCACGATCAAATGCCGGCTCAATTGTATGAGGTTTTGGAGGGGGAACAGGAGCATTGGCATTGTTGTTGATATGAGCTTCAGGGGCCACATTGGTTTCAGGTGCTGCAGTGGCTTCAGGCGCTTGGACTTCTGGCACCGCAGTAGCTTCAGGCGCCGCATTAGCTTCAGCCATGACAACGTCATTGGCTTCAGCGATGATGTTGGTGGCCGCCTCAGGATTGTTAACCTCCACTTCAGAAGCTGGAGGGTCGGACACGTTCTCCTCGAGAACAACATCTTGGTGGGACAGGGGTGTAGCAACTCTTTCTGCTTCAACTCTTGGTTCTTGTTCTTCATCGACTGATGCAGCCGGAATATCTTTAGCCATTTTGGCTTCAGACTCAGATACGTGCATAGTGGGAGTGACTTGGGGCCTTGGTCCTTTGCGAAGCCTGCGTAATGCTGGCGACGCTTGCGGAGATGGAGTGTGCTGGGCCTCAAAGTCATCGTCATCTTGCACTTGTGAGGTAGCTTGCGGTTGGGGAGAACTTGGGGTGTCTTGTCGTTGTGGGTGATCAACCCATGATGCATCCTGAGCAGTTGGCGTTAGAGGACGACCAATGCTGATGAGTTTGTTGTGCGTGAGCACAGGCAATGATACCAATTGGTGCTCGATCTGAGGAAGGACTTCATCATCTTCAACATTGTCGTGAGGACCAATGTCTTCAGCTGCGGTGGGGTCAACAACTGGATTGTCTTCAGCTTCAGGAGCCTCTGGAGAAGCAGGCTCATGAAGTATCACTTGGCGTTCTTGATTTTCAGACGCAGGACGAGCCACTAAGATTGGCTTGACCTCAAGGGGCTCTGTGGGAGCAGCCCGATCTCTCTTCTTGGTTTTGTGTTTCTTAGTTGGAGGAGTATCATCAGTGGTGCCCTTGGTTTTGCGCTTTCTGGCTTCAGCTTCAGCTGCCCTTGTTTTCTTCAGTTCTGAAGCCACTGTGGTGACCTTAGGCTTCGAGCCTGTCATACTGGCTGGGAAGACAATTGGATGTACTTCCTGCCTTGGTGCTTCAGGTTCTGCCATAGCTGGCTTCTTCTTCTTCTTGGCCGCCATTCTGGGGTCGATGCCTGGTCGCCCCAAGGCCATGCGCTTTTCAGCTTCATTGTATCCCTTAACACATTTAGCAGCAAGATCCTTCATGCGCTCACGAGAACCTTTGGCTTCTTCGCGTTTGGTTCGGAGTGCTTCCTTAAGCTCATGCATCATGGTCTGGAAGTTCTGAATGTCTTCAACATTGAGCTTGGCCATATGCTTCTTGAACTGAGCCTTTTCATAATCTATCTTATGCTTCAGCTCAACAATCTTCTGAGCTAGAGCCAGCTCAGCAGCAATGGCTCCGTGGAAGGCGACGCTGAGGCCAATGGGAAGCTGAAGATCATCAAAGATAACATTTGGGTTGTCAAACCACTCATCAATGAATGTGTTGATGATTTCAACATCAAATAGAGGAAGGTCATTGAAGATTTCTGCCTCTTGCTTGCTCTTGATCAACTGCTCAAGAGCATCATCACCAAGATCGTCGTCGTTGGACAGATCAATGGCGTCATTTTCATTTCGCAGAACAGCAACAGGGGTCAGTGCTTGGCTGGTGGGTTGCATGGGCATCTTCACTTTGGAGGGCTTGGAGATGCGTGACAGATCTTCAGACTGCACATTATGTTCAGGAGGAGCAGTGGCCAGAGGCTTCACCCATGAGACCTTTGGTGCAGGGGCAGGCTTTGAAGCTTTAGGCTTCTTCAGCTTCTTTGGCTTCGGTGGTGCAGGCGCTTCATCAGATTCAGCATCGTCTGCAGGTTGATCCACGACTGCCCCTTGAACCATAATATGAGTGATGAGACCTTCCAAGTTTTAGAAGGGCCCAACAAGACTGGGTTCAGCTTCGCGTGAGCCATCGGTATGAGGAGCAGAGGGACCTAGGTTGAAGTTCAATCCCTGCGACTTCTTGTTTTCTTTGGCCGAGCTCCTAGCAAACTGAAGGTTGCACTTGAACAGATTGTTGTCACGACACCATAGCAATGACGATGGGTCTGCATCTGCAGGCTGAGGTCCACAGACTATGCAAGGATAGAAGCCTTGTTCAATGGCTTCAGCTCTGGACCTGGGTTGAAGATTTTTGTATAGGATGTCTCCCCACAATCGCTTGATGGCATTCTTCTCAGCATACTCCTGGGTCACGAACCTGTACTTGAACCACTGTTCTGCCCAATATCTTCGAATCCATTGGATTCGAGTTTTCCGCTGATTGTAGTCCTCCTCTGGATCTGTCTTGTACAGCTCATAGAGGTCAGGAGGAAAATCTCTTGAGGTGTTACCACGACGCTGTCTGCCACCCTTCCTTGCAGATTTTTCTGGTGCCATGAAGTTTAGACTGAAAAGCTTCAAAACTGTCAAAGTATTCCGTCTACTGGTCAGACAAGAACTGGCTTCAGGGGAATTTATATGATGCTGTAAGAGTTCTGCAAATGAATGCAGACTATGAGAACCAAGGGATTCTCCCACGGACATGTACCTGTGACAGCATTAAGGTGCGAGGGAAGGGGAAGAGGTCATATGAATTCTCAGAAGATTTTGAAGATAAATCAGTTTAGAAGACATTGAGCTCATAGTGCGAAGACATTCACTCATAGATAGAGAGTTGGTTCCAGATTTGTACGAATCCACGAATAAGTACAAGTGAGGAATCTAACTACTTTGTGAAGCATAAGTGAACATACTAGGCATATTATGAGATGCAGTATGAAATAGATCCAACTTGTGTGAATAGAAACTGCTTGTGGTAGAAAAGGGTGAATCTATCGGATCAAAGGGACCGTAAAAAGGAGGTTTTATTTACCACACGAGGAACTTCTAGACGGAGTGGGAGAGGAGGCTGAGCAGTTCGATCTTCCATGCCCTAACTTGGCGACAGAGGACACCTACGGCGACGACGGAGAAGATGATGTCCGCGGTCGGCGTGAAGACGGCGTCGGTGAGGTTGCGGCAGCTAAGCGCTTCGTCGCTGGCGTCGTCGAGGGCTAGCGGTGGCGCTAGGGTTTGTGCGAGAGTGGAAGAAAAGCTAATGACTGGGGTGAGGAGTGTATATATAGGGACAGGGACGGCGCAGTGTTATTACACAGGTGCCCCTGGCGGTTCACATCTGAAGGACACATGGCTATCATGCAACACACCGTAGGTTGTTCCATGTTCCCACACACGCCTGAATTATCGATGGTCATTCCCACTTCTCCGGGTTTCAGGTGAAAGGATTTAGCATTGAAAATGGATTAATGTTTGTCTCTGTGTCTTCTGCTGACAAGGATGTAGAGAAGACATTTGGACAGTGTCAATAGAATGCATATGATTTGGATAGATAGACTTAGGAAAGAAGCATAGAGGGGTTAGGGTCCGATCACATTCACTTAGTTCAAAAGATTCAGCAAGAAGCCATAGCTATAAGTGAATGTTGTAGAGGATAGAAACCAAATTAGTATGTTGAAGATAAACATGAGGTCATGTTAACATTGAAGACAAACAGAAAGCGAAGGCTTTGCAAATGTAATGCCATGTGAGAAACACTTCTTAGGGAAGAATTTTGTGGTGGAGTTACCCACCGTATAGGAAGTATTAGACCCAGACACGGTGCACAACTTTCGTGGTGCTCTGAAGTCAAATTCCACGTTAATGTATTCACACTCAGAATGCAAGTCTTTATTGATTGAAGACATACGTTACTTCGTGTGTTGCACACCTAAGTCATCAACATGCACAAGTGTTAGGAAGTGTGCCTGATCACATGACATTTGAGGATTCCAAGATATTTAGCTCAAACCATAACTTGCAAAATCTCTTCTCATCCAAGGGCTTTGTGAAGATATCTGCCAATTGCTCTTCAGTGTTGACGTGTATGATATCAATATCTTTCTTCATAACATGATCTCTGAGAGAGTGATGATGAATTTCAATGTGCTTTGTCTTCGAGTGCTGAACTGGGTTGTTGGCAATCTTGATGGCGCCCTCGTTGTCGCAGTAGAGTGGCACTTGCTTCAGATGAATGCCATAGTCTTTGAGTGTTTGCTTCATCCATAGAAGCTGAGCGCAGCAAGATCCAGTAGCAATATATTCGGATTCAGCAGTGGAGAGAGATACACAGTTCTGCTTCTTTGAAGACCAACATACAAGTGATCGTCCCAGAAAATGACATGTGCCTGATGTAGACTTGCGATCCACCTTGTCACCAGCATAATCAGCATCTGAGAATCCAACAAGATCAAACACAAAGCATGATATCTAGCCTAGATGCACATAAATAAAGCAAAGAACCAATCATGGAGCGGTATACCTTTTGATCGAACTCTTTACCATTGTCGTCGGGACCCAGATGGTGTTTGGCTGGCATTGGCGTCGTGTAGCCTTTGCAGTCTTGCATTCCAAATTTCTTCAGGCAATCTTTGAGGTATTTCTCTTGAGATATGAAGATGCCGTTGCGTTGCTGACGTATTTGAAGACCAAGGAAGAACTTCAGCTCACCCATCATGGACATCTGATATTGCTCTTGCATCATATATCCAAACTCTTCACTGTATTTCTGGTTAGTGCAGCCGAAGATAATGTCATCCACATATATTTGGCACACAAACAGTTCACCATCATATGTCTTCGTGAAGAGAGTGGGATCCAGGGAACCAGGTTTGAAGCCTTTGCTCTTCAGGAAGTCTTTGAGTGTGTCATACCAAGATCGAGGGGCTTGTTTAAGGCCATACAGTGCCTTGTTGAGTTTGTAGACCATGTCAGGACGTTTTGGATCTTCAAAGCCAGGTGGTTGTGCAACATACACTTCTTCTTCAATCTTGCCATTGAGAAAAGCACTCTTCACATCCATTTGATACATAAGAATGTTATGATGATTCGCATAGGCTAGCAGTATGCGTATAGCTTCAAGCCTAGCCACAGGATAAAATGTTTCATTGAAGTCAATTCCTTCAACTTGAGTGTATCCTTGAGCAACAAGACCATGCTCATCTTGCTTGTTGCGATATATCCATTTAGTGCCTATTATATTGTGCTTACGAGGATCAGGACGCTTGACCAGTTCCCATACATTATTCAACTCAAACTGTTGAAGCTCTTCTTGCATAGCTTGAATCCATTCGGGTTCCATGAAGGCTTCATCAACTTTCTTGGGTTCAGATATTGAGACAAATGCGAAGTGCCCACAGAAATTTGCTAGTTGTGTTGCCATTGAACGAGTGAGTGGACCTGGTGCATTGATGCTATCAATTATTCTCTCAATCTGTACTTCATTTGCAACACAAGGATGAACAGGACGAAGATTTTGCTCTTGCTGATCATTATCATTGTTAGAAGGATTGTCGTCAGGCTAAGCATTGTCTTCAGGTTGATCTGGTGCAGAGATGATGAGTTCCTCTTCAGGCTGAGCTTCAGACGGTATGATTTCTCCAGTTCCCATGAGTTTGATGGTTTCACTGGATGGAGCTTCATCTAGCACACTTGGCAGGTGCTCTCTTTGCGAGCCGTTAGTCTCATTGAACCGCACATCCACAGTTTCAACCACTTTATAGTGAAAGAGGTTGAAGACTCTTAGGAGTGCGAATCCTTTCCATATCCAAGCATAAAACCTTCATGTGCTTTTGGTGCAAATTTTGACGTGTGATGTGGATCCTTGATCTAGCACCTGGCACCAAATACTCTGAAGTAACTGACATTTGGCTTCTTGCCTGTAAGGAGCTCATAGGATGTCTTATTCAGAAGCTTGTGGAGATAAACACGATTGATGATATGGCATGCAGTATCAATGGCTTTAGGACAGAACTTTCTTGGAGTCTTGTATTCATCAACCATCGTCCGGGCCATCTCAATAAGTGTTCTGTTCTTGCGTTCGACGATGCCATTCTGCTGCGGTGTGTATGGAGCTGAGAATTCATGAGTGATGCCCAAAGTATGAAGATAAGTGTCTAGGCCAGTGTTCTTGAACTCAGTGCCATTGTCACTTCTGATGTGCTTGATCTTGACGCCATAGTTGTTCATGGTTCGATTGGCGAAGCGTCTGAAGACATCCTGCACTTCAGCCTTGTAGAGGATTATATGCACCCAAGTATATCTTGAATAATCATCAACAATGACAAAGCCATAGAGACAAGCAGTAGTAGTAAGAGTTGAGTAGTGAGTGGGACCGAAGAGGTCCATGTGGAGCAGTTCGAAGGGTTGAGTCGTTGTCATGATTGTCTTCGAGGGATGCTTGGCCCTCATCATCTTTCCTGCTTCACAGGCACCGCATAAGTGATCCTTCTTGAACTTGACGCCCTCGATGCCTATGACATGCTTCTTCTTTGCAAGAGTGTGCAGGTTCCTCATGCCAGCATGCCCTAGCCTCCGATGACAGAGCCAACATTCTGAAGCTTTTGCTAGAAGACATACGGCAAGTTGTGGTCCTGCTGAGAAATCTACCATGTGCAAATCATCTTTCCGATACCCTTCAAAGACTAGAGACTTGTCAGATTCCATTAGAACAAGGCAACGATATTTTCCAAATATCACAATCATGTTTTAATCGCAAAGCATTGAGATAGACATTAAGTTGAAACCAAGGGATTCAACAAGCATTACTTTATCCATGTGTTGATCCCTCGAGATTGCAACTCTACCTAGACCCAATACCTTGCTTTTACCAGTATCAGCAAATGTGATGTGACTCTTGTCAGATGGACATAAAGTTGAGTCCATGAGAAGACTTCACTTGCCAGTCATGTGATTAGTACACCCACTATCAATAATCCATTCTGAAGCAGCTGGTGTCATACCCTATTGTGCAGTTAGGGGGATAGGCTTCACGAAGAGAATTGTGAAGCATAAACATTTGATGAGCAAGTGGATTATGAAAGCTTAGATCGAGGTTAGGACTTATAGGGAAACTAGCAAGCGATTCACGAACAAAATACATAATAAGACCATTTGGGCATTTGATCTTGCGCCCTACAAGATGTTTAAGGTCCCCAGCAATAGCTTCAGACGAATTTGATTTTCGGCTGGAGACCCTTCCCTGCAAAAGAGAGTTAAGCTTTCTTAGCCACCCACATCTTCAAGAAGCAATGAGTCTAAGTGCAGCATCTGAGAACTTTGGCTTTGGAGCCCTAGCAAATAGTCTTGTAGGTGGAAAATAGTACTCATAAGAATAAGCAGAGTAGTTCTTGGTCTTATGAACATGGCGGTTTGATGAAACGCGCTCATATTCATAGGCCTGAGTATGGTTTCCCTGCAAAACATTTGCGTTAGTGTGACTCGGGTGAGTCCTTTGTCTGTATGAATCCTTTGGACCATATGAAGCTTGTGGTCTGGGGTTTGTCTTCTTCACTTGTGGTGTCATGACGACATTCACAGGAAGATTCTCCAGCCACTTTTTCGGCACCCGGACTTTCTTCATAGGTGGCCCATTCCTTCAGTTAGTACCAATATACCTGGCAAACACTTCACCATTCTGATTCTTAAACAATTTATAGTTTGCATCAAAGGATTCATCAATAACAATGGGATTAGCACAAGTGAAGCCAGACAGGGTGGATGGATCCACTGAAGGTTCCTTTCCAGCAACCCATGTGGTTTTGGGGTACTGCTCAGGTTTCCAGTAAGAGCCATCAGCATTCTTTTTTCCTTTCGAACCCAAGACCCTCTTTCCTAGGGTTTCGGTTCAGGATCTGCCTTTTGAGGACATCACATAGTGTCTGATGCCCTTTGAGACTTTTGTACATCCCTGTTTCAAGCAATGTCTTCAACCTAGCATTTTCATCAGCAATAGCAGTGGTATCCTCAGCAGAGGGGTTAGTTACCACATCAACAGTTGAAGATATTGCAATAGTAGCAGCAGTAGAACATCCAGCAACAGAAGTAGCGTTGTCACGCTCAATGCATTTAAGACATGGTGGTTCAAATCCTTCCTGAGCGGAACTGATTTGTTTGGCGCGAAGTGACTCGTTTTCCTTTTGAAGATCTTCATGAGCCGCTCTCAATTTCTCAAGATCTTGCTTCCTTTGAAGATAATCATAGGAAAGCTTTTCATGAGTTGTTGAGAGCGTTTCATGACGACTTTCAAGTTCCTCATACTTAACATGAAGATTTTTTATGTCTTCAATTAAGGACTGAGATCGAGTCATTCAGCGTCTAATAGGTCATCGCTTTTGTCTAATAGTTTTTGAATATGTTCCATAGCTTTCTATTGTTCAGTTGCAATTTTAGCAAGTGTTTTGTAGCTGGGTTTGGAACCACAATCAGAGTCATCTTCACTGGATGTTTGATAGTGAGTAGTGCGTGTGTTTACCTTGGCACCACGTGCCATGAAGCAGCAGGTGGGAGCAGAGTAGTCCTTGTCATTTGCATCGGCGTCGGTGATGAAGCCATTGTCTTCAGTGTTGAAGATGGACTTGGCAACGTATGTTGTAGCCAGACTTGCAACACCAGAATCGGACTCCTCCTCAGACTCCACCTCCGCCTCCTCAGAAGCGGACTCCTCCTCAGAATCCATTTCCTTGCCAATGAACGCACGAGCCTTGCCAGATGAGCTCTTCTTGTGTGATGAAGATTTTGAGGAAGACTTGCAAGAAGACTTTGAGTATTTCTTCTTCTTGTTGTTGTCAGAATCATACTCCTTACTCTTCTTCTTCTTGTTGTTCTCATTGTCCCACTGCGGACACTCAGAGATGTAGTGGCCAGGTTTCTTGCACTTGTGGCATGTTCTCTTCTTGTAGTCATGAGCAGAAGCTTCATCATTCGTTGAGCTTGATCGTGAAGACTTTCTGAAGCCTTTCTTCTTGGTGAATTTTTGGAACTTCTTCACAAGCATAGCAAGCTCCTTTTCAATGTCTTCAGGATCATCAGAACTGCTGTCAGATTCTTCTTCAGATGGAGAGACAGTTTTTGCCTTCAGGGCATGAGTTCACCCATAGTTGGGACCGTAGATGTCTCTTTTCTCAGAAAGCTGAAACTCATGTGTGTTGAGCCTCTCAAGTATGTCAGACGGATCGAGTGTCTTGAAATCAGGACGTTCTTGAATCATTGGAGCTAGGGTGTCAAACGAACTGTCAAGTGATCTCAGGAGTGTCTTTACGAATTCATGCTTGGTGATCTCAGTAGCGCCAAGGGCTTGAAGTTCATTTGTGATGTCAGTGAGTCGATCAAACATGAGCTGAACATTCTCATTGTCGTTTCTCTTGAAGCGGTTGAAGAGGTTGCGGAGGACACTGATTCTTTGATCTCTCTGGGTTGAGACGCCTTCGTTGACCCTGGAGAGCCAGTCACAGACTAGCTTAGATGTTTCGAAAGGACTCACACAGCCATACTGTCCTTTAGTCAGATGACCACAGATGATGTTCTTGGCAGTGGAGTCCAGTTGAACGAACTTATTGACATCAGCAGCGGTGACACCTTCACCCGCCTTGGGAACGCCATTCTTGACGACATACCAAAGGTCAACATCAATGGCTTCAAGATGCATGCGCATCTTATTCTTCCAGTAGGGATATTCAGTTCCATCGAAGACTGGGCACGCAGCGGAGACTTTGATTATCCCTGCAGTCGACATAGCTAAAACTCCAGGTGGTTAAACCGAATCACACAGAACAAGGGAGTACCTTGCTCTGATACTAATTGAAAGTGCTAGTGATCGACTAGAGGGGGGTGAATAGGTGATTTTTATGAAAATCTTCAAAACATGGAAGTTTCGAAGACAAACGATAGAAATAAACCTATTACCATGCAGCGGAATGTAGACTACACTAAGCAAGCCATAGTCAAGTATTCAATGAAATGAAAGCACGAAGACTAATAACAGCTAGGCAGTATAGATCAGGATGGAAGATAGTATGAAGCCAATCAGAACAAGCAGTCACTCAGTGAAAACAAAAGATAATGCAATCATACAATGACTTCACCAGGGCCAACAGTAAATAAAGGGATGGGAAGGATAAAACCAGTGACTTGTTGAAGACAATGATTTGTTGGACCAGTTCCAGTTGCTGTGACAACTGTATGTCTGGTTAGGGAGGCTGAGACTCAACTCAGAAGACTGTGTCTTCACCTTATTCCCCTTGAGCTTAGGACACTCAGTCCTCGCTCAATCACTCTGGTAAGTCTTCAAGGTAGACTTCCAAACCATCACAGACTTCGTTCACCGGCGGTCCAAATGACTCTTGGATGTCTAACCGGCTGGAGGATTCACAGTCCTCAAGTGTAATAAGTCTTCAGATCACACAGACAAGCAGACTTAAGTGATGCCTAACACTCTTTGCCTCTAGGTGTTTAGGGCTTTATCCTCGCAAGGAATTCTCTCTGAAAGGCTTCGAGGTGGGTTGCTCTCAAACGACAAAAGTCGTACACTAACTCTGAGCAGCCAACCGTTTATGGTTGTAGGGGGTGGGCTATTTATAGCCACTAGGCAACCTGACCTGATTTGTCTGAAATGACCCTGGGTCACTAAGGAACTGACACGTGTTCCAACGGTAAGATTTCAAACACACACGGCAACTTTACTTGGGCTACAAGCAAAGCTGACTTATACAACTCTAAATAAGATTTGCTCTCATAGTCTTCACTCGAAGACATAGGATTTTGGTTAAGCATCACTTCAGTCATTCTGACTGGTTCTCTTGGACCCCACTTAACAATACGGTGGTTCCTATAACTCAACAAAGAAGAAAAAGAACGACGAAACAACTAAGTCTTCGCGCTCCATAGTCTTCATGTCAGGACCCCAACTCAATGCCACATCGATCTAGCATGTAACACCTCATATCACTTTGCGGCCTCACGCACGGTATTCCCACGGGTGTCGCCTTACCTTTGCCCGGGACCGTTTGCGCCTTTTGGCACACGTATATGACAGTGTCTCTAGCATCCATATGATAAGGAGCCCGGGCTGACATGGCTAGTCGTAAACCCAAAGTGGCACAGACTTACAGGGACAGGCATCCATGACCCAGCATCGAACGTGTCGGTCATCAGCGAGTGAATCCAGGCTGTAGCACTGGGCTAGCAGGACTCCGGTGAACCGGGCTGTAGCGGGCTAACAGGACTCCGGTATTCATCGCGTGACATTTCCCCGAAGGGACAGACACAGGAACGAAGAAGGACACATGCCGGCCAGCCTAAGTGTTCCGGAGCAGTAGCAAGCTACCATGGCTCGGTGGAAACACTAGGAGACATTTCCCCGTAAGAGAGGCTACTAAAGATAAACAACTAGATGGTCAGATCCCACACATACCAAGCATTTCAATAACATACACACAATATGCTCGATATGTGCAAATACAACATGGCATCACAACATGACTCTACGACTCAAGTAATTTATTCAATAGGCTCCGAGGAGCGAGATATTACAAACATGGGTCTCATGACCCAACAATCAGAGCATACAATCAAAGCACAAGCGGAAGCTATCATGTCTGGGTACAGACATCTATAAATGAAAAAGGCTGAGAAGCCTGACTATCTACCAGATCCTGCCGAGGCACAAGATCGTAGCTGAGGTAACAAGCTAAACGTCGAAGTCCACGTGGAACTACTAGTGAGACCGAAGTCTCTCTGCAAAAACATAAAATAGGCAAACGTGAGTACAAATGTACCCAGCAAGACTTACATCAGAACTAACTACATATGCATCATTATCAACAAAGGGATGGTGGGGTTTAACTGCAGCAAGCCAGCTTTGACTCGGTGGCTATCCTGAACTACGACTGCAAGTAACTCTTTTGAGGTGGCGCACACGAGTCCACATATTCACCAACCAATACACCACTATGGAACCGCTCCCGTCTCCCTACGAGAACGCCATCCATAGCACTCACGCTTATCTTGCGTATTTTAGAGTATCCACTTTCACTTGTCTATGAACTGATATAAGCAACCCAGAAGTCCTTTTCCGCGGACACGGCTATTCGAATAGATCATATTAACCCTGCAGGGGTGTACTTCTTCACACACGCTCTCACCACTTACCGCCGTTTACACGACATGTACTCGGCAACCTTCAAGCGGAAGCCCAACGTGGGTGTCGGCCACGGCCTACCTAAACACTCGAGTCTCTAGTCCAGGTTTATCGCCTATTCGGGTTCCATCCATGAGGAGATCCGGCCGGAGTTTCGCTCACAGCCCCAAACGATGTGAACAGGGTTCCGAGACACCAAACGGGCGCCCGGTACACCGTGCCACGTGCCTACCGCATCACAGCCCACCCCTACGGTCAGCGCTGCGCACGGCCTCCAGCATACTACAAACACCAGAAACTACTTGCAACTCCTGGACAGAGGACAAGGGTGATCAAGAAGCCGAGAGGGTCCATTGGTTTCGGGCCCAATGCGTGGTAGTAGCTGAATCATGGATCACAAACACAGAACTCAGTTCCTGAGGACGGCTGCAATGAGACAACCCACCATGTACTCCTACATGGCCTCTCACCGCTACCTTTACCAAATCGTGTTCACACACTTAGCTCACACACAGTAGGACATGTTCACACGCCTCTGATTCATCCCCGATGAATCAGACCTGACTCAACTCTAAGCAGTAGCAGGCATGACAAACAAGCATGAATGAGTAGGCACATCAGGGCTCAAACAACTCCTACTCATGCTAGTGGGTTTCATCTATTTACTGTGGCAATGACAGGTCATGCAAAGGATAAAGGGGTTCAGCTACCGCAGCAAGTAACAGATGAATCGTTGTTGTCCTAATGCAGTAAAAGAGAGCAGGAGCGAGAGAGTGGGATTGTATCAGAATGAACAAGGGGGTTTTGCTTGCCTGGCACTTCTAAAGATAACATTGAGTCTTCATCAGTGTCAACGATCACATCGTCGGTACCACGTCTACCGAGGGGGAACAACACCGGCAAACACAGAAGAAACACAATCAATGCAATGCACAATATGATGCATGATCATGACATGGCAAAATGAATGTGTTTTGAGCTAATGCAACTAGCAACAGATTAAATGAAGTTGGTTTGAATACAAGATTCAAATTCAAACTCCATATGTGATTATTCAAATGCCATTTAATTGATTTGTGCTAAACAGCAGCTATAAGTTGTTCTAACATGCATGAAAGTGGTACAGATGGATTCCTTGAATTTTTCTGATAATTTTTCATATATAATTTATTTGATTTGGAGCTACGGTTGATTTTCTATGAATTTTAGAAGTTTTGGACATTTTCTGAAAATAATAAATCATTTAAGATTTATTTAAATTCCAGAAAGGAATTATTGCGTCAGCATGATGTTGGCATGACGTCACAGGTCAACAGGGGCTGGTCCGGTCAAACCTAACGTGTGGGGACCACACGTCAGTGACACAGTTAACTAACCTAAGTTTAATTAGAGCCTGGGCCCGCATGTCAGTGTCAGCAGGGGGGAGGGTAATTAGTTTAACTAATTCGATTAGTGCTAATCCTAATTAGCTAACAGGGCTGGGCCCACCTGTCATTGAGTCAGGGCGTCCAACTGGGGTCAAACTCGCCGGACTTGGTCCACGGCTCGTCGCCGGTGAAGCCCGAGATGGCGGAGGGGGTCGGAATTCCTCCTCCGGCGACCAAATGGCCGGCGGAGGGCAGCTACGTGACGCTGAAGATCCCGCGCGTCGAGTGGTGCGGTCAGTTAGGCCGGGGGCGACCTATATCAACGGCGGCGAGCTCAAAGGCGACGGCCGGAGTTCGGGCCAGCACGACGCGGTGGCTGCAGCGCGTTAGCCGGAGAGCAGAGGAGCGCGTCGGGACCCTGGGGACCTGGAGAGCACGCGGGAGCTACTGGAGCGAGCGGAAGAGCTCCGGGGCGCGAGGTTCGCCGGCCATGGCGATGGCCGGAGCTCGGTGCTTGCGGGGACGGCAGCTACGGCACGAGAACGAGCAGGGGGTCAGAGGGGAAACAGAGAGGAGCTCACGGGGGTTGCGACGGTGGCCTCGGGGAGCTCGGGGAGGCGTCAGGGAGGGCACACGGTCGCCGGCGATCTCGGCGGCCGAAGCTTGAAGAAGAGGTCGGGGAAGCAGCTGCCGGGCGCGTCCGCTCGTGTGGCTTGGCGGGAACGGTGTAGAGGTCAGCGGCGGAGCTTCTGGAACTGGCGGAGGGGCGAGGGAGGGTTGGTGGCTGCGGCTATGGCGAACGGCGGCGACGGCTGCGCTCGGGGATCACAGGGAAGAGAGGGAAAGAGAGAGCCAGAGGAGGGGGAGCGGTCCAGAGGGAGAGGAAAGTGAGAGGGGGGGTCGAGGAGGCGCGTGGCGTCTCCGGGGCGTCGAGGAGGAAGCAGGAGGTGGCCAGGGGGAAGCAGGAGGTGGCCGAGGCCTCTCGGGCGCGCGCCACGCCTCGCCTCTGTTCGTCCTCCTGGCAGAGGCGGAAGATGACAAGGGGGAGGAGGTGGGCTGGGCCGGCCAGATGGGCTGGCCAGCTGGGCCAGGTAAGTGGCGCCAGGTAGGCTGCACGTAAGTGGCCCAGGTAGGTTTCCTCTCTCTCCTGTTTTATTGTTCTGTTTGTTTTATTTTTATTTAATTCTTTTGCCACTGTTTTGAATTTAAAAAAATAATTCAAACAATGCCAAAGCTCCTCTGAATATTTTTATTTTGCTAGATGGACTTTTCCAAAAGCTCATAAAATATTTCAGGGATATTTGAAATTATATTCTAATTATATGAATATAATTCAAATTCAAATAGCTAATGAATTAAATTCAAAGTCCCAAAAATAAATCCTTAAAAATGTTCAATATTTTGGTTGGGACCAGAACCCTTGCCAAAATTATCAAACATTTAGGAAGAGCATTTTGGAACAATGAATGAGATTTTAGGGTTTTTGCCCTTCTTTTATTTAGGATTTTGAGGCTTCCAATTTTCCTCAGTTCAAGTTTCAAAATTTAAACATGATGCAAACACCAGGCAGCACCAGAAGCTAGGGATGTGACAACTCACCACCACTAAACAAAAATCTCGTCCCGAGATTCAAGCGTAGGGTAAGGTGAAGGGGAAACGCAAACTAGTACAATCTTCACGATCCAGGTTGCACTTCAAATGAATGTTGATTTGAACACCATCTTTGTCTTGTCGTCTTGCTCTGAGAACTCCAGCTAATCATGACAAGAAGAGGAAAGGAAAACTCTAGAAGGATCGGTCTTCTCGAAGGTCGAACAACTCAGGATTAACTCCCGGAATGTGACATAACAACATCTCTCGAGCTGAGAGACGAAGCACACCTCTAGAGGGATGGAGTGGAACAGATGACGAGGGTTCACTAGGTAGACAACAATTTCACGCTTAAGAGGGTGGTGAACGGTTGTCAACGTAGCGAGGAGTTGAGTTTCCATAATACCATAATGATGCACCTTAGGGAAGGTGACTCATAGAAATATCCCCTTAAGTGGCAAAAAGAATTACCTTTGATTCAGAGATCATTGAGACTCTTTAAACCAACCTAAGGCAATTCTCGACCGATCGTTTGGAGGGGGGTCGGTAGAATGGCATACTCGGACTTGGATGATGTGGATTACCTTGTTGAAGACAACGTAATGGATGAATTTGCTTACCACCGGAAATGGAAGAGACCCATGGTAGAATGGCACATTGGCGGTGCAAGCTGGGAACAAAATGCAAATGCTGGGAATGATTCTGGTAACTGGGGAAGAACCCAACACTAGAGAGTTAATTCACTGGTTGAAAAGGTCATAGCATTGCCGAGGAAACTGAGAGGAATCCCAGTTAGCGTCGATGATAACACCTAGCGCTTGAGCGTGCTCTCAAGAACTTGAGCATTTCCATATTCATCAAGGTTTTACCAACATCCGTGTCAAGGATCCTGGCAACACAACTTGCTACCATGATGAATGATGATGGATGATGCAGATGCAAAGAAAGATAACACTTTCTCAGATTTCACCTTAGCGAGGCCAAGGAAATAAAATCTGGATGATCGACCGAGAGACATTTAGCACTCCGCTTCTAATGTTCTCCTTGATGTGCTAGTGTATCCCATTCATAGATATGGTTTGATAACTAGAACATCAAGTAAAAGGTCGGACTTCGGGAGCAATAGAATCCATAAGGAACAGTTACGGAGGTAAATCCTACGAAATCCTTATGGGGAGGTGGCCAACTTCTCCAATCAAGATACTACAATATTAGGTCTCCCGGCGGGGTGTGTTGGCCACGACATCCACTTTACCGGTTTCCGAGGGACCGATATTATAGTTCTTGGGAAATGTTCCAACCATCATATCTGCCTGAGATTCAGATCTGGTTGGTGTCAGGATATTCCAGACTCATCGAGTCTAGGAAGAAAAATGAAAGTTTGCAACACAAATCGACTAAACGACGTTGCGAGAATCTCGGGGAATGAACTACGATAGCAAGCTCCAAAAACACGAGCCGGTTCTGCTACAACATGTGAACATGTTGTCCAAGACAAACATGACCACAAAGTAGTCTTATAATAAAACACTACCGAGTTCAGGAGGGGGAACCATCAACGAGGGTATCGAAATCCCTACATAAGTCCGGATTAGCTCTTATGAAGGAACTCCTTCTCCTTGAACAAATCAATCAGTGGCTTGGTGTGCTCGGGACACATATAGATTGAAGGTTGCAAGTCTTCAAACCACAGCATTCTTCGCACGTATGCATGACTGATTTGGGATGATTCCAGAGGAACCAAAACTAACTTTCTCAAATTCACGGCGGCAACTTTCACCAAATGCACGTGTATAGGAGGAAGTCACTTCTTACATCCGAACATATGCTTCATGAGCTAGCATGAACAAATGCTTTCAAAAGTTTCCAACACTAGCTTAATGTTCAACAAAATCATGGAGGAGATAAGGATGTTGTCAATGGGCTCAACAACAATTCATCTAGGTTTCCTTTTAAAAGGAATTCCATAGTTAGGTGAACACGGTGATCGCATTGGTCAGACCAAAGATGTAATGGTGTATGCTCGAGGGATCAACCACGAATAAGACAACATTACGAGCATCGTTGGTACTGATTTGATTTGACGATAGCCCACACTCAAATCAAAGGATTGATAAGACAATAGGTCCAGCAACTGATCACAAGGACCAATCGATGAAGATATCATCTTTCTTCAACACACACTACACAAGAATATCCCTTTGGAACGAACTAAGTCAGGCAAGCTTTTATCTTCCAACTCTCCAAGTTGTTGTCTAGCTTAACCAACTAGCTCAGGGATATCTAACACCGATTCTTGGAGAGAAGGTGGTTCACAAGAAACCAACTTGATCACGAGTTCAACATAACAGTCAGGGAACAACCTGGTAATACTTCCAAGAAGATATTCGGAAAATCACGAACCACCGGTATGTTACTAAGCTCGAGAACAATCTCGCTTTTGAGGGCAAGACGATATGATCAAATCAGTGAGGACTTGACAAGATCCTAACTCATCAATCGAAGGGTGCACCGAAATAAGGACTAGGTAGCACGATCAGTCTTAGAAGGATGATTCAAAAACCAACACGCTAAGAATGAAATTATTATCCTTTAACTACCAAGCAACGAGGTTGCTGGGAGTATTGATTTCACACATCACAATTCATTTGTCGGTATTCCGGTTGCATCAACACGAGGGCCGAGGAATGACTAATGATGGTGAGAAGTATCACTACGTCAAAATTCATGAGAGTTGGTGCAGTTCTCATGACAATTCTGACATAAAGGGGGTAATACTCCAAGGTAGAACAGAACCAAAAGCTGAATTGGCATTTGATCTGCGGAATACAACTACTTTGACCCAATCCTAGATATGGATGAGGTACTGGAGTTTGTTTCTCCAAGTCATTCAGGACAGAATGGCTTGACGGACCACAAGGGTAATAGGCATCGATAAACGAATGCATGCATACCCTTGACTATCAATTGATAGACGAAGGTCAGTAGACAACTAAAGAGGGACAACTCAAAGGAACATATAATTTTCTGAGTTGTGGATGCATAGATTAGTATGTCGAGCGAGATCAACATTTCTTCCAGATAACCCATGCAGAGAGGTAGGACTGGCAGAGTCACAATATAGCATGGAGAACTCATCAAGAGCACTTGGTTGTGATCGTTCAGTTCAACGAGGAACTTCTGCCATAAGTAGTTCATGGTATTTGGAAGAAGAAGATACCACGGACTTCAAGGACTATCGCAAAGGTTACTAATATCCTAAAGGCACTAGCAATTACTATTAACATGAAGTAGGTAGAGTGAATCTCGGGTTCAGAAGCCAGGAATAGAATACCTACTAACTAAATGGCATCGCGGGATGCTTTCGATAATGACGGCCAGAATCATCACACTGGGAACACAAAACATGGCTAGACTACTAGATGATCCCCTGAGACACCTAGGGTCGTAATAATTATTCCAACATAAAGGTCGAGGCAGTAGAATACCTCAACTCAACAATTAGTGTGATTGAGCTGGCATAAAGGAGCATCGAAACCAGAGGGAAAGGATTTTGCAAATGCATCAGACTATTTAGAAACCTGGAATGACTCGGACAGCATAACGGCTGTAAATGCTCAGAAGAGATTTGAGACATTCACAAAAATGGTGGCATAACCACTCAGAAGCACAATATCAAGGTTTGGAGATCAACAGTTAACATACAGAGGTAGTAGGAACTGAAACGAGGCTTAAGTCCAACAATCTTATAAGTCTACAGATTAGCAACACGTGATCCTAATAGAAAGAAGAGATAGCCTAGTTCTTAATCCCCGTAGAAGAGAAGATGATGACTCAGATCAGAAGGCCATGAGGTATAAGGAGTAAAAAGAGCCTTACGTTCCATCCCACAATCAATTCCCTTATATAACTAAAGAATTTCTAGACTCAACTTCGACCAGTTTGGCTTGGTAATCCTACAGGCAGTCAAGCTCTGATACCAACACTGTCAGGACCCCGACTCAATGCCACATCGATCTAGCATGTAACACCTCATATCACTTTGCGGCCTCACGCACGGTATTCCCACGGGTGTCGCCTTACCTTTGCCCGGGACCGTTTGCGCCTTTTGGCACACGTATATGACAGTGTCGCTAGCATCCATATGATAAGGAGCCCGGGCTGACATGGCTAGTCGTAAACCCAAAGTGGCACAGACTTACAGGGACAGGCATCCATGACCCAGCATCGAACGTGTCGGTCATCAGCGAGTGAATCCAGGCTGTAGCACTGGGCTAGCAGGACTCTGGTATTCATCGCGTGACATTTCCCCGAAGGGACAGACACAGGAACGAAGAAGGACACATGCCGGCCAGCCTAAGTGTTCCGGAGCAGTAGCAAGCTACCATGGCTCAGTGAAACACTAGGAGACATTTCCCCGTAAGAGAGGCTACTAAAGATAAACAACTAGATGGTCAGATCCCACACATACCAAGCATTTCAATAACATACACACAATATGCTCGATATGTGCAAATACAACATGGCATCACAACATGACTCTACGACTCAAGTATTTATTCAATAGGCTCCGAGGAGCGAGATATTACAAACATGGGTCTCATGACCCAACACTCAGAGCATACAAGTCAAAGCACAAGCGGAAGCTATCATGTCTGGGTACAGACATCTATAAATGAAAAAGGCTGAGAAGCCTGACTATCTACCAGATCCTGCCGAGGCACAAGATCGTAGCTGAGGTAACAAGCTAAACGTCGAAGTCCACGCGAACTACTAGTGAGACCGAAGTCTCTCTGCAAAAACATAAAATAGGCAAACGTGAGTACAAATGTACCCAGCAAGACTTACATCAGAACTAACTACATATGCATCATTATCAACAAAGGGGATGGTGGGGTTTAACTGCAGCAAGCCAGCTTTGACTCGGTGGCTATCCTGAACTACGACTGCAAGTAACTCTTTTGAGGTGGCGCACACGAGTCCACATATTCACCAACCAATACACCACTATGGAACCGCTCCCGTCTCCCTACGAGAACGCCATCCATAGCACTCACGCTTATCTTGCGTATTTTAGAGTATCCACTTTCACTTGTCTATGAACTGATATAAGCAACCCAGAAGTCCTTTTTCGCGGACACGGCTATTCGAATAGATGATGATAACCCTGCAGGGGTGTACTTCTTCACACACGCTCTCACCAATTACCGCCGTTTACATGACATGTACTCGGCAACCTTCAAGCGGAAGCCCAATGTGGGTGTCGGCCACGGCCTACCTAAACACTCGAGTCTCTAGTCCAGGTTTATCGCCTATTCGGGTTCCATCCATGAGGAGATCCGGCCGGAGTTTCGCTCACAGCCCCAAACGATGTGAACAGGGTTCCCGAGACACCAAACGGGCGCCCGGTACACCGTGCCACGTGCCTACCGCATCACAGCCCACCCCTACGGTCAGCGCTGCGCATGGCCTCCAGCATACTACAAACACCAGAAACTACTTGCAACTCATGGACAGAGGACAAGGGTGATCAAGAAGCCGAGAGGGTCCATTGGTTTCGGGCCCAATGCGTGGTAGTAGCTGAATCATGGATCACAAACACAGAACTCAGTTCCTGAGGACGGCTGCAATGAGACAACCCACCATGTACTCCTACATGGCCTCTCGTCGCTACCTTTACCAAATCGTGTTCACACACTTAGCTCACACACAGTAGGACATGTTCACATGCCTCTGATTCATCCCCGATGAATCAGACCTGACTCGACTCTAGGCAGTAGCAGGCATGACAAACAAGCATAAATGAGTAGGCACATCAGGGCTCAAACAACTCCTACTCATGCTAGTGGGTTTCATCTATTTACTGTGGCAATGACAGGTCATGCAAAGGATAAAGGGGTTCAGCTACCGCAGCAAGTAACAGATGAATCGTTGTTGTCCTAATGTAGTAAAAGAGAGCAAGAGCGAGAGAGTGGGATTGTATTGGAATGAACAAGGGGGTTTTGCTTGCCTGGCACTTCTGAAGATAACATTGAGTCTTCATCAGTGTCAACGATCACATCGTCGGTACCACGTCTACCGAGGGGGAACAACACCGGCAAACACAGAAGAAACACAATCAATGCAATGCACAATATGATGCATGATCATGACATGGCAAAATGAATGTGTTTTGAGCTAATGCAACTAGCAACAGATTAAATGAAGTTGGTTTGAATACAAGATTCAAATTCAAACTCCATATGTGATTATTCAAATGCCATTTAATTGATTTGTGCTAAACAGCAGCTATAAGTTGTTCTAACATGCATGAAAGTGGTACAGATGGATTCCTTGAATTTTTCTGATAATTTTTTATATATAATTTATTTGATTTGGAGCTACGGTTGATTTTCTATGAATTTTAGAAGTTTTGGACATTTTCTGAAAATAATAAATCATTTAAGATTTATTTAAATTCCAGAAAGGAATTATTGCGTCAGCATGACGTTGGCATGACGTCACAGGTCAACAGGGGCTGGTCCGGTCAAACCTGACGTGTGGGGACCACACGTCAGTGACACAGTTAACTAACCTAAGTTTAATTAGAGCCTGGGCCCGCATGTCAGTGTCAGCAGGGGGGGTAATTAGTTTAACTAATTCGATTAGTGCTAATCCTAATTAGCTAATAGGGCTGGGCCCACCTGTCATTGAGTCAGGGCGTCCAACTGGGGTCAAACTCGCCGGACTTGGTCCACGGCTCGTCGCCGGTGAAGCCCGAGACGGCGGAGGGGGTCGGAATTCCTCCTCCGGCGACCAAATGGCCGGCGGAGGGCAGCTACATGACGCTGAAGATCCCGCGCATCGAGTGGTGCGGTCAGTTAGGCCGGGGGCGACCTATATCGACGGCGGCGAGCTCAAAGGCGGCGGCCGGAGTTCGGGCCAGCACGACGCGGTGGCTGCAGCGCGTTAGCCGGAGAGCAGAGGAGCGCGTCGGGACCCTGGGGACCTGGAGAGCACGCGGGAGCTACTGGAGCGAGCGGAAGAGCTCCGGGGCGCGAGGTTCGCCGGCCATGGCGATGGCCGGAGCTCGGTGCTTGCGGGGACGGCAGCTACGGCACGAGAACGAGCAGGGGTCAGAGGGGAAACAGAGAGGAGCTCACGGGGGTTGCGACGGTGGCCTCGGGGAGCTCGGGGAGGCGTCAGGGAGGGCACACGGTCGCCGGCGATCTCGGCGGCCGAAGCTTGAAGAAGAGGTCGGGGAAGCAGCTGCCGGGCGCGTCCGCTCGTGTGGCTTGGCGGGAACGGTGTAGAGGTCAGCGGCGGAGCTTCTGGAACTGGCGGAGGGGCGAGGGAGGGTTGGTGGCTGCGGCTATGGCGAACGGCGGCGACGGCTGCGCTCGGGGATCACAGGGAAGAGAGGGAAAGAGAGAGCCAGAGGAGGGGGAGCGGTCCAGAGGGAGAGGAAAGTGAGAGGGGGGGGTCGAGGAGGCGCGTGGCGTCTCCGGGGCGTCGAGGAGGAAGCAGGAGGTGGCCAGGGGGAAGCAGGAGGTGGCCGAGGCCTCTCGGGCGCGCGCCACGCCTCGCCTCTGTTCGTCCTCCTGGCAGAGGAGGAAGATGACAAGGGGGAGGAGGTGGGCTGGGCCGGCCAGATGGGCTGGCCAGCTGGGCCAGGTAAGTGGCGCTAGGTAGGCTGCACGTAAGTGGCCCAGGTAGGTTTCCTCTCTCTCCTGTTTTATTGTTCTGTTTGTTTTATTTTTATTTAATTCTTTTGCCACTGTTTTGAATTTAAAAAAATAATTCAAACAATGCCAAAGCTCCTCTGAATATTTTTATTTTGCTAGATGGACTTTTCCAAAAGCTCATAAAATATTTCAGGGATATTTGAAATTATATTCTAATTATATGAATATAATTCAAATTCAAATAGCTAATGAATTAAATTCAAAGTCCCAAAAATAAATCCTTAAAAATGTTCAATATTTTGGTTGGGACCAGAACCCTTGCCAAAATTATCAAACATTTAGGAAGAGCATTTTGGAACAATGAATGAGATTTTTAGGGTTTTTGCCCTTCTTTTATTTAGGATTTTGAGGCTTCCAATTTTCCTCAGTTCAAGTTTCAAAATTTAAACATGATGCAAACACCAGGCAGCACCAGAAGCTAGGGATGTGACACTTCACGCGATGTCTTCTCTTGTCATAGTCTTCAATGTGAATGTCTTCACATACCACCTTTGACTTCAATGTCTTCATACATTTTTAGGGGTCATCTCTGGTAGGAAAACCGAATCAATGAGGGACTTATACCTGTGTTATCCTTCAATTCTCACAAACACATTAGTCCCTTAATCAGGTTTGTCGTCAATACTTCAAAACCAACTAGGGGTGGCACTAGATGCACTTACATGAGGGAGTCTGACGCAAGTGAGCATTCTTGGGAGGTGTTGAGTCAAACTTGAATCTTTCGGTGAAGCCGTCGTCTTGCAGATCAGCTTCAGCACTAAGCAATGTCAAACTCTTCCACGACCTCCGACAGGTTTCATGAGTGACAAAGGCATTCTTGGTGGCAAGATTGTGAATGCGGTTGACATCCACCAAGAGGCTTTGCATCTGACACTTAAGCCAGTCGTGATGTTTGTCCTATTTCTGGTGTAGCGCGACGAGAAGCTCTCGGTCATTTAGAACACGAGATCGCCTTCGAGGCCTTTGCGCAATGGTGCTACCAGTGGCGTCAGTTTGAGCGCGAGGGGCACGTGTGTTGCCAGCCAAGGGATAAACGTGCGAGACTGCCTGAACTCCTTCAATGGGCTGGGTGAAGCTTTGGTGATCAACATTGTGACGATAAATGGGATCCTTAGCAGGCTCTGGGTAAATAGCTTCAACAGACAGATCAACCTCTGGCAAGAAGACAAGATGATTGCGCACAGACGGCTGATAGTTAATGGCAGAGTGAAGCTTGATAAGTCGCATTACCCATGGAGCATAGAACTTCAGACCAAAAATGTCGTAGCCTGATGCAGCCAACTGCCTGATGAAGAAGTCTTGAGCATTGAAGCTGATGTCATTGAAGATATAGAAGACCAAAGTCTTCATTGCTCCTTCAAGCATCGCTGCAGATGAATGTCCTTTGACGGGCCATAGAGTTTTTCTGATGATATGATAAATGGTGCGAGGCAGATACTCTAGGTCTTCAACAAAGAATTCAGATGGATAGTCAGCATTGAAAGTGCTAGTGATCGACTAGAGGGGGGTGAATAGGCGATTTTTATGAAAGTCTTCAAAACATGTAAGTTTCGAAGACAAACGATAGAAATAAACCTATTACCATGCAGCGGAAGGTAGACTACACTAGGCAAACCATAGTCAAGTATTCAATGAAGTGAAAGCACAATGACTAATAGCAGCTAGGCAGTAAGGATCAGGTAGGAAGATATTGCGAAGCCAATCAGAACAAGTAATCACTCAGTGAAGCCAAATGGTGATGTAATTGTACAATGACTTCACAAGGACCAACAGTAAGTAAAGGGAAGGGAAGGATGAAACCAGTGACTCATTGAAGACAATGATTTGTTGGACCAGTTCCAGTTGCTATGACAACTGTATGTCTGGTTAGGGAGGCTGAGATTCAACTCAGAAGACCTCGTCTTCACCTTATTCCCCTTGAGCTAAGGACACCCAGTCCTCGCCCAATCACTCTGGTAAGTCTTCAAGGTAGACTTCCAAACCTTCACAGACTTCGTTCACCGGCGATCCACAATGACTCTAGGATGCTCAGAACGCGACGCCTAACCGGCTGGAGGATTCACAGTCCTCAAGTGTAATAAGTCTTCAGATCACACAGACAGGAAGATGTAAGTGATGCCTAACAATCTTTGGCTCTGGGTGGTTAGGGCTTTATCCTCGCAAGGAATTCTCTCTCAAAGGCTTCGAGGTGGGTTGCTCTCAAACGACAAAATTCGTGCTTTAACTCTGAGCAGCCAACCGTTTATGGTTGTAGGGGGTGGGCTATTTATAGCCACTAGGCAACCTGACCTGATTTGTCCGAAATGACCCTGGGTCACTAAGGAACTGACACGTGTTCCAACGGTCAGATTTCAAACACACACGGCAACTTTACTTGGGCTACAAGCAAAGCTGACTTATGCAACTCTGGACAAGATTTGCTCTCATAGTCTTCACTCGAAGACATTTGGTTAAGCATCACTTCAGTCATTCTGACTGGTTCTCTTGGACCCCACTTAACAGTACGGTGGTTCCTATGACTCAACAAAGAAAAACACAGAACGACGAAACTGCTAAGTCTTCGCGCTCCATAGTCTTCACGCGATGTCTTCTCTTGTCATAGTCTTCAATGTGAATGTCTTCACATACCACCTTTGACTTCAATGTCTTCATACATTTTTAGGGGTCATCTCTGGTAGGAAAACCGAATCAATGAGGGACTTCTACCTGTGTTATCCTGCAATTCTCACAAACACATTAGTCCCTCAACTAGGTTTGTCGTCAATACTCCAAAACCAACGAGGGGTGGCACTAGATGCACTTACAATCTCCCCCTTTTTGGTGATTGATGATAAACTAGTTGAAGTTTTCAACGGGGAATATAATATGTGAAATTGTAAAGGATAGGGGATTGTCTTCATAAGTTGTAAGGGCTCCCCCTGAAGATGTGCATATAAGTAATTTGCTTTTGGAATGAAAATGCACATGGCAGGTTGTACTTGTGGAGATCCTCTTCAACTTATGATGACAATTCATCATGCATGAAAAGTATGTGGAGATAATGACATGCATAATGAAAGATGGGCGTCTGCATAATGATCTAAGTGCAGAATTTATCGTCGCACATGCGGAATTTATCATCGCATCACAGAATAGCAAATAAGTAGCAAACGACCATCGAGTTTAAGTGTTACAACTCAAAGAACCAAATGTATCAAAACGAGAGTTGTAAACACTAGGCAAAACATAAAGCAACCGCCCATATGGACCCGCTTGAAGACTATCAAACTCATATGCTTCTCCCCCTTTTGTCAGTAAGGACCAAAAAGGTTTGAAGACAGAGAGCATCTACTCGTTCCCATGAGGAGTAGGTGAAGCAGCAAGGTCGTCGGTGTTGTTCGGCGGTGCAGACGAACTCGGGGCAGTGTCGATGCGTGCAGAAGTAGGGGGCCGTGAAGTGGCATCGTCTTCGTCATTGATCACTCTGGCATTCACAGTTGTCGCGGAGGAAGAGAACTCAGAGTCTTCAAGAGACGGAGTTCGTCGCAGCACAGTCCTTCTTGGAGGTGTGGAGTCAAACTTGAAGCGTTCAGAGAAGCCATCCTCTTGAAGATCATCCTCAGAGCACATAAGCATCAGTCCTTTCCATGTACACCGACAGGTTTCATGGGCAACAAAGGCATTCTTGGTGGCAAGATTGTGAATCCTGTTTACGTCCACCAAGAGGCTTTGCATTTGGCGCTTCAGCCAGTCATGATGCCTATCCTGTTTCTGATGAAGGGCAACCAGAAGCTCTCGGTCATTGAGAACACGAGATCACTTCTTGGGCCGTTGGGCAATGGTGCTTTCAGTGGCTTCAGTGAGGGCACGATGAGGTGCACGTGTAGTACCAGCCAAAGGATAAACACGAGTGACTGCTTCAACTCCTTCAATGTTTTGAGAGAAGCTTTGATGCTCAGCATTCTGAAGACTAAGAGGCTCCTTGGCAGGCTCTGGATAGATGGCTTCAACGGACATATCAACGTCAGGCAGAAAGATCCGATGATTGTGAGCAGAGGGCTGATATGAGACAGCTGAGTGTAGTTTGATTAGCCGCATTATCCATGGAGCGTAAAACTTCAAGCCAAAAAGATCAGATCCCGATGCAGCAAGTTGGCGGATGAAGAAGTCTTGTGCATTGAAGCATTTGCCGTGAAGAATATAAAAGACCAAAGTCTTCATTGCACCTTCCAGCTTTGCATGTGGAGAATGTCCTTTGATGGGCCAGAGAGTTCGCCTTATAATGTGATAGATAGTGTGTGGTAGATACTCAAGGTCTTCAACAAAGAACTCCTTAGGATATGCAGCATCTGGAGGCAAAGGCTTCATCATGCTAAGAATCTGACTCATGTTTGGTTCAGGCTTGTGAAAGATGCTCTCATAGCTGCACTGTGAAGCTGACAACCAGGTTCATAAAGATCTCCAGGAGTGGGCAGACCAGTGAGCTCAATGATATCAAAGGCTTTGGCTTCGTGATGAACATTGCCGGTCATCCACTCAAGGACCCAAGTCTTCAGATCTCTGTTGTAGCCACGAATGTGAAGAGTGGCATAGAATTGGAGCAGCAATTCTTTGTTCCAGTGCTCTTTGTCGGTGACGAATGACAACAATCCAGACTCTTTGAAGCAATCCAGAGCTTCTTCCAAGCAAGGCAGACTAGTTATGGCTTCAGTGTCAAGACGCATATGAGGGAAAATGTGACCTTGATTGTACAGAATGCATGAGTAATAACTTCGCTGCGGATAGCTCCAGAACCGATTAGAAGATATTCTTTCCCTTGAGTAGGGGTTCTTGGCACTATTGAAGAAGGTGTTGTCTGCTTTGAAGCCGTTGACATTAAAAGATCCGGGTGCCGATGCAGGACCTGGAAACCCAACCTTGGCATTGGCTTCTGTACCTAAGGCTTGTGCTCAATGTGATAGTCAAACTGAGGACTAGCAGCAGGTGCAGGAACAGGAGCAGTGTCAACAAAGGCGTTAGGCTGCACAACAGAGGCTTCAGGAGCAGTTGCATCATTGGCTTCATTGACTTCTGGCACATTGGTTGGTGCAGGCTCGACATTTGCTTCAGCCATGACTATGTCATTGGCTTCCTTTGTGTTGGGGGTAGCAGCCTCAAGATTCTCAACCTCCACTTGATGAGCTGGAGGGTCGGGCACAGACATGTTCTCCTCGAGAACAGCTTCTTCAGTAATGGGGGGAGTAGGGACATGTTCTTCTTCTTGTGTGTCGTCGGCTGATGCAGCCGGAATGTCTTCAGCAGCTTTAGCCTGAGACTCGGAGACATTCACAGTAGGAGTGGCATCTGGAAACACTTGACGTGCAATAGATTGGTGGGGCACTTCTCCTTCTGGAACGCTTGAAAGAGGGACTTGAGACCTTGGTCCTTTGCGAAGCCTGCGTAACGCTGGTGACGCCTTTGGAGATGGAGTTGGCTGGGCCTCAAAGTCATCTTCTTCTTCTTGCCGGGGTGGTGTGACTTGTTGTTGGGGAGTACTCGGGGTGTCTTGTTGTTGTGGGTGATCAGCCCATGATGCATCCTGAGCAATTAGCGTCAGAGGACAACCAATGCTGATGAGTTCGCTGTGCGTAAGCACAGGCGATGATACCAGTTGGTGCTCAATCTGAGGAAGAACTACATCATCTTCAACATTGTCATGGTGACCAATGTCTACAGCAGCGGTGGGATCAAATGCTGGAGTGTCTTCAGCTTCATGAGCCTCTGTGCAAGCAGGCTCATGGACAATCAGTTGGCGCTCTTGATGTTCAGATGCAGGGCGAACCATTGAGATAGGTTCAACAACTAATGGCTCTGTGGGAGCAGCCCGATCCTTCTTGGTTTTGCGCTTCTTCTTGGAGGGAGCAGCATCAGAGGCTTCAGGATGTTTCCTCTTTCTCGCTTCAGCCTCAGTGAGGGAATCCTGGATTAGGGGGTGTTCGGATAGCTAAACTATACCTTCAGCCGGACTCCTGGACTATGAAGATACAAGATTGAAGACTCCGTCCCGTGTCCGGAAGGGACTTTCCTTGGCGTGGAAGGCAAGCTTGGCGATACGGATGATTAGATCTCCTACCATTGTAACCGACTTTATGTAACCCTAACCCTCTCCGTGTCTATATAAACCAGAGGGTTTTAGTCCGTAGGACAACATACACATCAACAATCATACCATAGGCTAGCTTCTAGGGTTTAGCCCCTCTGATCTCGTGGTAGATCAACTCTTGTAATACCCATATCATCAATATTAATCAAGCAGGACGTAGGGTTTTACCTCCATCGAGAGGGCCCGAACATGGGTAAAACTTCGTGTCCCCTGCCTCCTGTTACCATCCGGCCTAGACGCACAGTTCGGGACCCCTACCCGAGATCCGCCGGTTTTGACACCGACATTGGTGCTTTCATTGAGAGTTCCTCTCTATCGTCGCCATCAGGAAGGATGCCTCGCCCTGTCTTCAAAGACGGCACTATTGCTAGGGGAGCTTTGGCTGTCGGCCAAACCCTCCGGCTAGGTGGTTTTCTTATGACCACCTGTTCGGCTTCTACGCCGACGATGACCTCTCGAGCCATCAAAAACAATCTTCATGTCAACTCGGAACTTGCCGAGCAGTTAGATCCAATAGAGCTTTCTTCCATAGATGAGCTCTTGGATCGCTTCGCCGCCCTGGGAGTCGCTACGGATTACGACCAGATTGAGCCTAAAACCGATCTGAGAGAGATTAACTCTCCCCAAGCCACACACATCACGTTGCCGTGGTAGAAGGACAGTGCGGCGACCCTTCATCTATCTTAAGGACTTGCTACATCCGGATTCCCGATCCCTCCAAGCCGGACGTCCGCGGAGGGGAGGATATCACTCAAGACCTGAACCTAGAATCAGGCGACGGACCGGATTCATTGGGCGACATCCAGCAATCCAAATTTTCGAGTTCGGAAATTCCTCGGCCTCTGAGCCTCAGAAGGGATAAGGCTTTGGATTTAACTCCACCCACCCACCCGAACATTAGCGATCTATCCCAAATCAGGCAAGAGCCCAAAGAAACAGTACATCATTACTGCGCCAGATTCCTCATGTTTATGAACAGGATAAAGGACTACCGTGAGGAAGACGCAATTTCATTCTTCTGCAATAATTGCACGGACAAGGGAATACTCAACGCCATAAGTCGCCGCGATATTACACGCTTCGTCGACTTAGCGTCCATAGTACGAAAGTACTGTGCGATGGAAAGCGCCCGGAGAACCGAAACAAAATTTTGGGACAATCCGGCCCTTAGGGCCAGGCCAGTCCGAAATAAAAGGGTGTATCAGCGCCAGACACCCGGGTCAAACACCAAAAGGCAAAAACCCTCTATAGGGCATGGAACCGTACTGGAAGGATGGCTTAATGGACCCTGTAAAATTCATAGCATAGAGGACGCCACACCAACTCACATCCTTAGAGCATGTTGGATACTCCGACAGGTGGCCAAGATCGGCGAGAACCTCCTAATCCCGGAAGCCACAGAAAGCCACCCCAGAGACACCAATACGGTACTAACAGTCTTCGAGACCTTCGCATCAAATAATATGCAAAAAAGGACACTCCGCAGCCTTGCCGAAGTCTACCAAGTAGCAACAGTAAACCCATGGAGTGACACGGCCATTACCTTCAACGCCAGTGATGAACCTAAATTCCGAACAGCCCGAGCACCAGCTGCATTGGTCCTCAGTCCAATAGTGAACGGCTTTCGTCTCACCAAGGTACTCATGGACGGTGGCAGTGGATTGAACCTCATCTATGAGGAAACTCTTCAAAAAATGGATTTAGACTGGAACCGCATCATGCGAAGCAGCACAACTTTTAGAGGAATAATCCCCAGTCGAGAAGCGTGCTGTACGAGAAAAATCACACTAGATGTGGTGTTCGGCACGCCGGACAATTACAGGTCCGAAGAAGTCACGTTCCATGTGGCCCCATTCAGCAGTGGTTATCACGCTTTGCTAGGGCGGGAAGCATTCACAATCTTCCAAGCAATACCCCGTTACGGGTACATGAAGCTCAAGATGCCCGGGCCTAACGGGATCATCACTCTCGCTAGTGATCCGGATGTAGCACTCCACGCCGAAAACAAGACAGCCGCACTGGCCCTCGAGGCACTATCCGAAGCCCTAGCGGCTGAGGAACTAATTGCGCTGTGCTCTACCCTGAATAGGGATGATGTGGTACTCGACAAAAGAGCCAAGTCCACCTCCTTTAAACCAGCAGACGAAATAGTCAAATTCCAAGTCCATCCCACGGACCCCAACAAAACATCTTCCATTGGGGCACAGTTAAACCTTGATGCCGACGCCGCATTGCGAGAGTTCCTACGAGAGAACTGGGACATTTTCGCCTGGCATCCTTCAGACATGCAAGGAATCCCACGCAGGCTGAACAGGATTCAAACCTGTCAAACAGGCTCTTCGGTGTTTTTCTGAACCTAAGAGACAGGCTATGGGAGAGGAGCTAGCAAAGCTATTGGAGGCCGGATTCATCAGAGATATAAAACATCCGAACTGGCTAGCAAACCTGGTGATGGTACCAAAGAAGGACAAATCCTGGCGCCTGTGTGTCGATTTTAAAGACCTCAACAAGGCTTGCCCAAAGGATCCCTTCCCTCTCCCCCGCATCGATCAAATTATTGATGCCACCGCAGGACACGATTCGTTGTGTTTCCTCGACACATATTCTGGCTACCATCAAATCAAGATGGCAGAATCAGACCAAGCCGCAATGGCATTTATCACACCATATGGGCCATTCTGCTTCAACATGATGCCCTTCGGGCTCAAAAATGCCGGCGCAACATATCAGCGCATGATTCAGACATGTCTGGCAAGCCAGATCGGTAAAACAGCGGAGGCATACGTAGATGATGTGGTCGTCAAAACAAGACATGTTGAATCTCTAGTAGACGACCTGAGGCTCACATTTGATAATCTCCACACATACGACATCAAGCTCAACCCGGAAAAATGCGTCTTCGGCGTTCCAGCCGGAAAACTCTTAGGCTTCATTGTGTCCAGTAGAGGAATTGAAGCAAATCCAGCCAAGATCTGAGCTCTGTCGCAACTGGATATCCCAAAGGACCTCAAACAAATACAAAAGTTAACCGGGTGTGTGGCAGCTCTAAGCCGCTTTATCTCCCGCTTGGAAGAAAAGGCCCTTCCCCTTTACCGCCTCCTTCGGCGCACCAAACACTTCAAATGGACGGACGCAGCCACGGCCGGACTCGATGAAATAAAAGTCATACTGGCAACAAACCCAGTCCTGGCCGCGCCAAACACCGGCGAACCAATGCTATTGTACATCGCAGCAACACATCAGGTTGTAAGCGCAGTGCTCATCATCCTCACTCCCTGCAAATCACGATACCCGCATTATCAAAAGTTTGCGTACGCGGTATTCATGGCATCCCGGAAGCTACGACACTACTTTCAAGAGTGCTCGATAACAGTAGCCTCGGAAGTACCACTTAACGACATTATAAACAACCGTGACGCAACGGGCTGGATTGCGAAATGGGCCATCGAGCTCCTCCCATTCGACGTAACTTATAAGCCACGACGAGCCATCAAGTCACAAGTTTTGGCCGATTTCGTCGCAGAATCGACGGAGGCCGAACTCCCTAAAGAGTACAGCACATATTCAAATTGGATCATGCATTTTGACGGCTCCAAAATGTTGGCCGGACTGGGGGCTGGCGTCGTTTTGACGTCCCCCACAGGAGACATAGTTCAATATGTACTACAGATTCTGTACGCGGACTCCAACAACGCAGCCGAATATGAGGCCCTTCTACATGGTCTCCGGATGGCAGTATCCATGGGCATCCAACGCCTAGAGGTGCGCGGGGACTCGAACCTCGCAATATCCCAAATAAACGGAGACTTCCATGCCAAGGATCCGAAAATGGCAGCTTACCGCAACGCCGTCCTAAAAATGTCAGCTCGGTTCGAGGGGCTTGAATTTCACCATATAGCCCGGGAAAATAATCAGGCGGCAGATGTCCTGGCATGCATCGACGCAAAACGCGATGTAGTCCCCCCCCCCCAACATCTTCTTGGAAAGACTTTTTAAGCCATCCGTGGCATGGGAAGGGGAGCCAAACAATAACAGCCCGGACCCAACCGCACCACCCGACTCCGAACATTCTGACACAATCGGTGGCTCTGCCATTGAAGTAACACCTTCAGCCCACGTAATAATGGTCGTCATTGCCCCATGGACGGAACCATTCCTCGCCTACCTTACTAGGTAGGTACTCCCCGAGGACCTTAATGAGGCACGCTGCATAGTGCGGCGATCCAAAGCCTACAGAGTCCACGAGGGGGAGCTTTATAAGAAAAGCACTACCGGAGTCCTTCAAAGGTGCATCTCCGAAGAGGAGGGGCGGAATCTCCTGGCTGAAATCCATGCCGGACTCGGCGGTCATCACGCTGCAGCCCGATCTCTGGTAAGCAAGGCCTTCCGTACATGCTTTTATTGGCCAACGGCCTGGGCAGACGCTTAGGACTTAGTCCAGCGATGCACCGGTTGCCAGCTCTTTGCAAACCAAAGCCATATGCCACCCACCGCCCTCCAAACTATCCCCATCACTTGGCCCTTTGCGGTCTGGGGGCTTGATATGGTTGGACCTCTTAAAGGCGGAACCCACAAGCACAAATACCTACTCGTCATGGTGGATAAGTTCACCAAATGGATAGAAGCCAAGCCTGTTAAGACGGCTGAATCCGGGCCTGTGATAGACTTCATATCCGGGGTTGTACACCGTTATGGCGTCCCCCACAGCATCATCACTGATAATGGCACGAACTTTATGGCCGACGAGGTAAAACTCTGGTGCAAAAACTTGGGCATCAAGCTCGATTACGCTTCTGTCTATCACCCACAGACTAACGGCTAGGTCGAACGTGCAAACGGTCTTATCATGAGCGGCATTAAACCCAGATTAGTACGGTCCCTCAAGGAATCTAACACACACTGGGTAGAGGAGCTCGACTCCGTATTCTGGGGGCTGCGGACCACACCGAATCGCACCACCGGATATACACCATTCTTCATGGCGTACGGCGCTGAGGCAGTTTTGCCTTGCGACATAATTCATGACTCACCTCGAGTGCGCATGTATGAAGAAAGAGAAGCCAAGCTCGATCGGCAGCACAGTTTGGACGCATTAGAGGAGGAGCGTGACGTGGCAAAAGCCCGTTCCGCATTTTATCAACAACAGGCTCGAAGATACCAAAGCAGAGAAGTACGGGCCAAAAATTACAACGTTGGCGAATTAGTTCTACGCCTGCCGGACAAGAAAAAGGACAAACTCAAGCCCAAGTGGGAAGGTCCCTTCATCATCGACCAAGTCCTGACTGGTGGTGCGTACCGCCTGCGAAGTGCATCGGATAACCGACTCGAGCCGAACCCATGGAACGCAGCCCGCCTCCGAAGATTCTATGCCTAGCGCCGGATCCTGTGTTCGTCTCCTTACTCTGTCCATTTTTTATATATACCTTCTGTCTTACATTTCTCTCCTTCTCTCTCTCTCTATTTCCCTCTTATAGCCTTTAGAGGCTCACAAAGTGATGCGCTATCCGCGCTCAGCAAACCTGGGGGCTTCTTTCAACAGAAGCTTATTTCTACGGGCTTCACGCCCAACACATGTGTCAAACTTCCGCATGTACCTTTCATTCACCACTATATGCATCGATATGACTTAAGTTTTGGCCAAGCTGGGTTGCCTGGCTCCTGTGCTTACCCCTACGTTCCCGATTGTTCGGCTAGGCGGTAAAGGGAGCACCTCTATGATTGTTACTGCCGGGTCAGTCGGACGTGTACCTCAGACTGGGTGAAGCCGAAAGCTAGCGTTCTTAAGGGAATATTCAGTCGGTGAACTAAAGACGATTTTTTTATTTTTTCCACGTGCCCCCAGATGTTTTTCCTGCGTTTCTCTTCGCAGCATGGACATGCAGTTTAGGGCATGCCTCCCAGGGAAAGGAACCCCTAACCGAACTATTCTCCCTGGAAGATGTTTCTTACTAGCCATGTAATATAACATAACTAGTCGGGCACTTGTCTGTTCACGCCATAATGACCCCTACGCCTGGTCTCCACGCATTCCCCGGTTCCTATATAACTGCATGGGAATTCGTACACACTCCGGACCGTCAGGTCCCGAGGCTGAAGCGAAAAGGTCGGCCATGACAAATGATCTACAATCCGGCTAGAAAAATTATAAATATCAATTAAATTACATAGTCATTTTGACTGATTGTACTCCTCTTCAATACCATCTAACAGGCTGTCTAATTTACAGTCCTGCTGGGAATACTTTGCGGCCAACTCTACTTGGCCGTATACTAAGCTCACAGGGATCTCCTTCCCATCGGGCCCTACTGGACCAACCTCGGCCATATGGTTGGGGTCGGCCTGTGAATACCGCGTCTTCACCATGGCCCAGGCCTCCCTAGAGCCTCGACGGCAGGCTGATATCTTCCACAACTGGAAGCGCCGCCGTGCTCCCCTCAGCTTCTCCGCAAGCTCTCCAAGACCTTCGGGCGTGGAGACGGATGGCCACAGGGCCTGGGCGACGCCTCGCCTCGCCCGCCGAACTCGATCGAGCAATTGCAAGAGCTCAAGAAGAAGGTCACCCGTAGAACCGGGCATCTCCTCTGCAGGACGACCTGTTAACATACCTACGGATATTGCTCTGTTAATCGACGGCACCGCCGAACTTTCTTTCAAAAGGTTCGCTCAAGCACTTACTAAATATGCCGCGCTGAAGCCGCTGATTCTCCTTCACGGAGTCTGACAGCTGGGCACAAACATCTTTTAGCTCGACGCCCAGCCGGGTGTTGGCATCTTGAAGAACGTTCTTCTCCCCCATCACCTTTAATAGCACCCTCTCACCAGCCTTTAGTTGGCGTACGAGGTGTTGCCTTTCCGGATTCAATCTGGCGCCATCTGCAATTTTATTTGTCAGATTCGCACCAAAGCCGTGCTTCGCCACATAATTATCTTTCGGAATGTATATTACCAGAGGGGGTCTCCTTAGGCTCCCCTGCCGCGGCTAGTGCGGCCTCCAGTTGGGCTTTGCACTCTTCCAGCTCCTGGGACAGTAGGGAATTCTTTTCTATAAGAACCTGCATTTCAAATTATCCTTAAACCAGTTATTCTAACTGTTTTCAGTCTTGGGGGCTACTGCTACATATATATTTACCAAAATTTTCTTACCCGTATGTCTTTTACATATTGCTCCGTGGCTCTGGATAGACCATTTTGAGCGGCACGGAGGTGTGCATCTCCCGAATTGAAGGCATCTAATGCCTCTTGGGAGAAGCAAGCGTCGCAAAGAATTATCCGGCGACGCCTGTGGTTCATGGCACTTTCCACCTCAGAGTTGGTGGCAGATAACCCGTCCGCATCCTCCGTCGAAGGAACGTCTGGCACACGCCTTGCGTTCGCTTCTGCCCCCGGACCAGGCTTTGGAGCCTAGCTGGTGGAGGCGCGATTAGCAGCCTCTCCGGATATAGTCCGTCGAGGTCTCTTTGTCCTAAAAAGGGCACGAGTGTCAAATGTGCCTCGAAGGTATAACAACTAGGATAAAGGGGCGCGCCATACCTTCGCGCTGATGCCTCGGTCCGGACTACACCTCTTTCCTGCCCATGGGGCCCTGCGGCCCCTGGTTGGTTTGTCGCGGCAGGTTCGGCCTTCCGCCTCAAAAACCTCCCCTGCAAAGTTCGGTTGCAATCAGGAAATTGAGCACGCGTGGACGGACCCCTGTCCGGGTTACAGGGACTTCGGTCTCAGGTACCTGGGGTGTTCGGATTAGCCCTGGGTAATCGGCCGTAATGGCCACCAAGGCGTTGTCCTCGCTCAATTGATGGAACACTCCATCAATCAGCTCCACAGATATGTCCGGATCCTCTTGAGAGGCCGGGTCGAGAGACCGTCCTGGGTCCTCGGGTTGTGGAGGCGGGCTGCTTATGTCCTTAACGGCCCGGCGCAGTTCCTGCGTTGAAGTCATCATACTAAGTATTTAACAATGGGAACACTAAACGGATGAGCAAGTAAATACGGCCCCTTACCCAGCTTGGGGGATTGTGCATAGAGAATCCACCCTGTGGGTTGACGCGGAGAAATTCCTCCTCTTCTCCCTTGTACAAAGTGGACAAGATCTTTAATAGAGCGCCAACTGAATCTGGCCCTTTACGGCCGTAGCGGGTGGCGTCGTCCTCCCCGTTGAAATCCCACATGGGGTGGCTTCTGTACTGAAGCGGCTGCACCCCCCGCGTGATGCATTCGGCCATAACTCCGATCATGGTTAGTCCGAAATGGGCCAACAATCTTATTTGGCCCATGAGATAAACGATGTCCCTGTCACTTTCCCTTTGAGGGCTCCGTGGACGCCAGCTTAGGCGCTTCTTTAAAGGAGCACTATCGAACTCTGGGAGGCCGATCCGGACAGGATCCGGTAGCGGGACGTCTTCTATATAGAACCATTCCGTGGGCCAATCTTCGGACGCCTTCTTTGGGGTTCCGGACAGATATCCAGTCCCGGTGATGCGCTATACTTCGGCTCCGCCCACTTGATACATTGACCCTTTCTTGGAACGGGGCACGAGGCAAAATAGCTCCTTCCACAGTCCGAAATGAGCTTCAATACCCAAGAACAGCTCGCAGAGGGCTACAAAGCCCGCGATATGCAATACTGAGCCAGGCGTGAGATGATGTAGCTGGAGGCCGTAGAACTCCAGCAGCCCCCGGAGAAATGGGTGGATGGGAAATCTGAGCCCCCTTATTAAGTAAGGGACAAGGCACACACGCTCTCCTTTGGATGGATTAGGGGCATTCTCTGCTTGCTCTCCGCCATTGTAGACGGCAAGACCGGCTCGGACCGGGACCATATAGGCCGGGGGGAGAAATCCCTTGGTCTGGAGCGTCACTAGCTCGCTATGCGGAGTAGAATATCTCTCCCAATATCCAGGCTTAGGGCTAGAAGGGCGAGCGGAGGAGTTGCGGCGGCTGGCCATGGTGGAATGGACCTTTGCCGGATGCGCTCTGATGAACACTCGTGGAGGGGAGAAGGTGTGGATTGGATCTAAATCCTCGTCCCCTTAAAAAGGGCAACTCATTTACGCGGCTAGGGGTGTGAACATAAAAACACTCAGGCTTTTCATATTCGTTTGACACGTGGAAAATGGCCATTATTGGGCGTAGAAGCCAAGGAGCGCAACATCTACAAGAAACCGGACTTTATTCAAATAGGTACACGGAATTTGGAGGAGAACCCGCCTTGCAATGCCGAAGACAATCTACGTGCCGGATTCATCGTCATTGAAGCCTGGTTCGGGGGCTACTGAGGGAGTCCTGGATTAGGGGGTGTTCGGATAGCCGAACTATACCTTCAGCCGGACTCCTGGACTATGAAGATACAAGATTAAAGACTCCATCCCGTGTCCGGAAGGGACTTTCCTTGGCGTGGAAGGCAAGCTTGGCAATACGGATGATCAGATCTCCTACCATTGTAACCGACTTTATGTAACCCTAACCCTCTCCGGTGTCTATATAAACCGGAGGGTTTTAGTCCGTAGGACAACATACACATCAACAATCATACCATAGGCTAGCTTCTAGGGTTTAGCCTCTCTGATCTCGTGGTAGATCAACTCTTGTAATACCTATATCATCAATATTAATCAAGCAGGACGTAGGGTTTTACCTCCATCGAGAGGGCCCGAACCTGGGTAAAACTTCGTGTCCCCTGCCTCCTGTTACCATCCGGCCTAGACGCACAGTTTGGGACCCCCTACCCGAGATCCGCCGGTTTTGACACCGACACTCAGCATTCCTCGTCTTCTTCAGTTCTGAAGCGGTTGACCTGACCTTTGGCTTCGAGCCAGTCATGCTGGCTGGGAAGAGTATGCGAGGTTCTTCCTGCCTTGAAGGTGCAGATTGATCAGTTGAGAGCTTCTTCTTCTTTGCAGCCATTCTTGGGTCGATGCCACGACGACCAAGAGCCTTGCGCTTCTCAGCCTCATTGTAGGCTTGCACACACTTGTCAGCCAGGCTCTTCATGCGTTCACGAGAACCTTGAGCTTCTGCATGTTTTTTGAGAAAGGCTTCCTTGAGCTCGTGCAGCATAATCTTGAAGTTTTTCACCTCTTGCACGCTGACCTTGGCCATGTGCTTCTTGAACTGAGCTTTCGCAAAGTCGATCTTTTGCTTTAGTTCAATGATGCGCTGAGGTAGAGCTAGCTCTGAAGCAATGGCGCCATGGAAGGCGACACTGAGGCCAATTGGAAGTTGCAGATCTTCAAAGCTGAGGTTGGGCATGTCAAACCACTCATCAATGAAGTTGTGCATGATTGCCACGTCAAAGAGAGGCAAATCATTGAAGATTTTTGCTTCTTCTTTACTCTTGATCAGTTGCTCAAGAGCATCATCTGCAAGATCTTCATCGCTGGACAGATCAATGGCGTCGTTGCGCAGAATAGCAGCAGCAGTCAGTTCTTGGCTGGTGTGTTGCAAAGGCATCTTTACTCTCGAGGGCTTGGAGATGCGTGACAAATCTTCAGACTGCACACTGTCTTCAGGAGGTGCAGTAGCCAGTGGCTTCGCCCGTGAGATTTTTGGTGCTGAGGCGGGCTTTGAAGCTTTAGGCTTCTTCAGTTTCTTTGGCTTCGGCGGTGCAGGCGCTTCATCAGATTCAGGGTCATCTGCAGGCTCATCCACGGCTGTCCCTTGAACCATGATATGAGTGATGAGACCTTCCAGGTTGTATAAGGGCCCAACAAGATTGGGTTCAGCTTCGCAGGTGCCATCGGCACGGGGAGCAGAAGGACCAGGGTTGAAGTCTAGTCCCAATGACTTCTTGTTTTGCTTAGATAAATTCTTGGTAAACTAGAAGTTGCGTTTGAACAGATTGTCGTCACGACACCATAGCAATGACGATGGGTGTGCATCCGCAGGCTGTGCTCCACTGACCATGCAGGGATAGAAGCCTTGTTCAATGGCTTCATCTTTGGACCTAGGTTGAAGATTTCTGTATAGGATGTCTCCCCATGGTCGCTTGATGGCATTTTTCTCAGCATATTCCTGGGTCACAAACCGGTACTTGAACCATTGTTCTGCCCAATATCTTCGAATCCATTGGATTTGGGTCTTGCGCTGATTGTAATCCTCTTTAGGATCTGTCTTGTAAAGCTCTAAGAGGTCATCAGGCAAATCTCTTGACGTTCCCCCACGACGCTGTCTGCCACCCTTCCTTACTGATTTCTCTGCAGCCATGAACTTCAAACTGAATGGCTTCAACACGTTCAAAGGCTTCAAAGGCTTTCGCTTGCTGAACAAACAGGAACTGGCTTCGGGAGAATTTATATGATGCTATAAGAATTCTGCAAATGAATGCAGACTATGAGAACCAAGGGATTCTCCCACGAACATGTACCTGTGACAGCATTAAGGTGCGAGGGAAGGGGAAGAGGTCATATGCATTCTCAGAAGATTTTGAAGATAAATCAGTTTAGAGGACATTGACCTCATAGTGCGAAGACATTCACTCATAGATAGAGAGTTGGTTCCAGATTTGCACGAATCCACGAATAAGTACAAGTGAGGAATCTAACTACTTTGTGAAGCATAAGTGAACATACTAGGCATATTATGAGATGCAGTATGAAATAGATCCAACTTGTGTGAACAGAAACTGCTTGTGGTAGAAAGTGATGAATCTATAGGATCAAAGGGGCCGTAAAAAGGAAGTTTTATTTACCACATGAAGAACTGCTAGACGGAGAGGGAGATGAGGCCAAGCAGTTCGATCGTCCGTGCCCTAACTTGGCGACGGAGGACACCTACGGCGACGGCGGAGAAGACGATGTCCGCGGCCGGCGTGAAGACGGTGTCAGAGAGGTCACGACAGCTAAGCGCTTCATCGCCGGCGTCGTCGAGGGCTAGCGGTGGGGCTAGGGTTTTTGCGAGAGTGGAAGAAAGGATAATGACTATGGTGAGGCGTGTATTTATAGGGACAGGGACGGCACAGTGTTATTACACAGGTGCCCCTGGCGATTCACATCTGAAGGACACGTGGCTGTCATGCAACATATCGGAGGTTGTTCCATGTTCCCACGCACGCCTGGATTGTCGGGTGGTCGTTCCCACTTCTCCAGGTTTCAGGTGAAGGAATTAGCATTGAAAGCGGACTTAATGTTTGTCTCTGTATCTTCCGCTGACAAGGACGCAGAGAAGACATTTGACAGTTTCAAGAGAATGCATATGATTTGGAGAGATAGAGTTTGAGATATAAAGCATAGAGAGGTTAGGGTCCGATCACATTCACTTAGTTCAAAAGATTCAACAAGAAGACATAGCTATAAGTGAATGCTGTAGAGGACAGAACACTAGTATATATATATATGTGAGAAAGACAATCAAACCAACATAGTGAAGATAATCATGAAGACAAGTTGAGAATGAAGACAAACAAAATGTGAAGACATAGCAAATGTAACTCATGGGTGAAACACTTCAAACAGAAGAATTTGGTGGTGGCATTACCCACCATATAGGAAGTATTAGACCCAGACACGACGCACAATTATTGTGGCGCTCCGAAGTCAAATTCCACATTAATGTATTCACACTTAGACTGTATGTCTTCATTGATTGAAGATATACTTTACTTCGTGTGTTGCACATCTAAGTCATCAATATGCATAAGTGTTAGGATGTGTGCCTGATCACAGGACATTCGAGGATTCCAAGATATTTAGCTCACACCATAACTTGCAAAATCTCTTCTCATCCAAGGGCTTGGTGAAGATATCTGCCAATTGCTCTTCAGTGTTGACGTGTATGATATCAATATATTCCTTCACAACATGATCTCTGAGAAAGTGATGACGAATTTCAATGTGCTTTGTCTTTGAGTGCTGAACTGGGTTGTTGGCAATCTTGATGGTGCTTTCATTGTCGCAGTAGAGTGGCACTTGCTTCAGATGAATGCCATAGTCTTTGAGTGTTTGCTTCATCCACAGAAGATGAGCGCAGCAAGATCCAGCAGCAATGTATTCAGATTCAGCAGTGGAGAGAGATACACAGTTCTGCTTCTTTGAAGACCAACATACAAGTGATCGTCCCAGAAAATGACATGTGCCTGATGTAGACTTGCGATCCACCTTGTCACCAGCATAATCAGCATCCGAGAATCCAACCAGATCAAACTCTGAGCCCTTTGGATACCATAATCCTAGTGTTGGGGTGTAAGCCAAATATCGAAGAATTCGCTTCACAGCTAAGTGATGCGATTCCTTTGGTGCCGCTTGAAATCAGGACGTTCTTGAATCATCAGGGCTAGGGTGTCAAACAAACTGTCAAGTGATCTCAGGAGTGTCTTGATGACTTCATGTTTGGTGATCTCAGTAGCGCCGAGGACTTGAAGCTCATTTGTGATGTCAGTGAGTCAATCAAACGTGAGCTGGACATTCTCATTGTCATTTCTCTTAAAGCAGTTGAAGAGGTTGCGAAGGACACTGATTCTCTGATCTCTCTGGGTCGAGACGCCTTTGTTGACCTTGGAGAGCCAGTCCCAGACTAGCTTAGATGTTTCCAAAGCACTCACGCGGCCATACTGTCCTTTGGTCAGATGACCATAGATGATATTCTTGGAAGTAGAGTCCAGTTGAACGAACTTCTTGACATCAGCAGCAGTGACACCTTCTCCAGCCTTGGGAACGCCGTTCTTGATGACATACCATAGGTCGACATCAATGGCTTCAAGATGCATGCGCATCTTATTCTTCCAGTAGGGATATTCAGTTCCATCGAAGACGGGGCACGCAGCAGAGAGTTTAATTATCCCTGCAGTCGACATAGCTAAAACTCCAGGTGGTTAAACCGAATCACACAGAACAAAGGGAGTACCTTGCTCTGATACCAATTGAAAGTGCTAGTGATCGACTAGAGGGGGGTGAATAGGTGATTTTTATGAAAGTCTTCAAAACATGTAAGTTTCGAAGGCAAACGATAGAAATAAACCTATTACCATGCAGCGGAAGCTAGACTACACTAGGCAAACCATAGTCAAGTATTCAATGAAGTGAAAGCACAATGACTAATAGCAGCTAGGCAGTAAGGATCAGGTAGGAAGATATTGTGAAGCCAATCAGAACAAGTAATCACTCAGTGAAGCCAAATGGTGATGCAATCATACAATGACTTCACAAGGACCAACAGTAAGTAAAGGGAAGGGAAGGATGAAACCAGTGACTCGTTGAAGACAATGATTTGTTGGACCAGTTCCAGTTGTTGTGACAACTGTACGTCTGGTTAGGGAGGTTGAGATTCAACTCAGAAGACCTCGTCTTCACCTTATTCCCCTTGAGCTAAGGACACCCAGTCCTTTCCCAATCACTCTGGTAAGTCTTCAAGGTAGACTTCCAAACCTTCACAGACTTCATTCACCGGCGATCCACAATGACTCTTGGATGCTCAGAACGCGACGCCTAACCGGCTGGAGGATTCACAGTCCTCAGGTATAATAAGTCTTCAGATCACACAGACAGGAAGACTTAAGTGATGCCTAACACTCTTTGGCTCTGGGTGGTTAGGGCTTTATCCTCGCAAGGAATTCTCTCTCAAAGGTTTCAAGGTGGGTTGCTCTCAAACGACAAAAGCCATGCTTTAGCTCTGAGTAGCCAACCATTTATGGTTGTAGGGGGTGGGCTACTTATAGCCACTAGGCAACCCGACCTGATTTGTCCGAAATGACCCTGAGTCACTAAGGAACTGACACGTGTTCCAACGGTCAGATTTCAAACACACACGGCAACTTTTACTTGGGCTACAAGCAAAGCTGACTTATCCAACTCTGGACAAGATTTGCTCTCATAGTCTTCACTCGAAGACATAGGATTTTGGTTAAGCATCACTTCAGTCATTGTGACTGGTTCTCTTGGACCCCACTTAACAGCACAGTGGTTCCTATGACTCAACAAAGAAAAACACAGAACAACGAAACTGCTAAGTCTTCGCGCTCCATAGTCTTCACGCGATGTCTTCTCTTGTCATAGTCTTCAATGTGAATGTCTTCACATACCACCTTTGACTTCAATGTCTTCATACATTTTTAGGGGTCATCTCTGGTAGGAAAACCGAAACAATGAGGGACTTCTACCTATGTTATCCTGCAATTCTCACAAACACATTAGTCCCTCAACTAGGTTTGTCGTCAATACTCCAAAACCAACTAGGGGTGGCACTAGATGCACTTACGAGCGTCGTGAGGCAAAGGCTTCATCATGCTCAACATTTGGCTCATGTTGGGTTCTGGCTTCTGAAAGATGCTCTCCAAAGCATTCTGGTGTTGTTCACAACCTGGTTCATAGTATTCACTAGGAGTGGGCAGGCCTGTGAGCTCAATGATATCAAGAGCTTTAGCTTCATGATGTACATTGTCTGTCATACACTCAAGGACCCATGTCTTTGGATCCCTGTTGTAGCCTCGAATGTGAAGAGTTGCATAGAACTGTAGCAGAAGCTCTTCCTTCCAGTGTTCCTTATCGGTGACAAACTGCAGCAGTCTAGCGTCTCTGAAGCAATCCAACGCTTCTTCAAGGCAGGGCAGGCCAGCTATAGCTTCAGTGTCGAGACACATATGTGGAAATATGCGCCCTTGATTGTATAAGACGCAGGAATAGTAGCTGCGCTGCTGATAGCTCCAGAACCGATCTGATGAAATGCGAGGTTTTGTGTAAGGGTTCTTAGCACTGTTGAAGAAGGTGTTGTGTGCCATGAAGCCATTCACATTGAAGACCCCAGGTGAAGTTGCAGTGCCTGGGAATCATGGAAGTCTTGGCTTGGGCTTCTGGACGGGAGGTCTGTGCTCGACATGATAGTCAAATTGTGGACCCGCAGCAGGTGGAGGAACCAGAATGGGCCATCGGACCATAATAGGCTGACCATGATCAAATGCCAGCTCAATTGTATGAGGTCTTGGAGGGGGTACAGGAGCATTGACATTGTCATTGATCCGGGCTTCAGGGGCCACATTGGCTTCAGGTGCTTCAGTATTGGCTTCGGGCGCGGCAGTGGCTTCAGGTGCTTGTACTTCTGGCACCGCAGTAGCTTCAGGCGCCACATTAGCTTTAGCCATGACAACATCATTGGCTTCAGTGTTGATGTTGGTGGCCGCCTCAGGATTGTTAACCTCCACTTCAGAAGCTGGAGGGTCGGACACATTCTCCTTGAGAACAACATCTTGGTGGGATGGGGGTGTAGCAACTCTTTCTACTTCAACTCTTGTTCTTCCTTGCATCGGCTGATGCAGTCGGAATATCTTCAGCGGTTTTGGCTTCAGACTCTGACACATGCACAGTGGGAGTGACTTGGGGCCTCGGACCTTTGCGAAGCCTCCGTAATGCTGGCGACAGTTGCGGAGATGGAGTTTGCTGGGCCTCAAAGTCATCGTCGTCTTGCATGGGTGAGGTGACTTGTGGTTGGGGAGAACTTGGGGTGTCTTGTCGTTGTGGGTGATCAGCCCACGATGCATCCTGAGCAGTTGGCGTTAGAGGACGATCAATGCTGATGAGTTTGTTGTGCGTGAGCATACGCGATGATACCAACTGGTGCTCGATCTGAGGAAAGACTTCATCATCTTCAACATTGTCGTGAGGACCAATGTCTTCAGGTGCGGTGGGGTCAACAGCTGGATTGTCTTTAGCTTCATGAGCCTCTATGAAAGCAGGCTCATGAACTACCACTTGGCGTTCTTGATGTTCAGATGCAGGACGAGCCACTGAGATTGGCTCAACCTCAAGGGGCTCTGTGGGAGCATCCCGATCTCTCTTCTTGGTTTTGCGTTTCTTAGTTGGAGGAGCATCATCAGTGGTGGCCTTGGTTTTGCGCTTTCTGGCTTCAGCTTCAGCTGCCCTTGTTTTCTTCAGTTCTGAAGCCACTGTGGGGACCTTAGGCTTCGAGCCTGTCATACTGGCTGGGGAGACAATTGGATGTACTTCCTGCCTTGGTGCTTCGGGTTCTACCACAGCTGGCTTCTTCTTCTTCTTGGCCGCCATTCTGGGGTCGATGCCTGGTCGCCCCAAAGCCTTGTAATTTTTAGCTTTGTTGTATCCCTGAACACATTTAGCAGCAAGATGCTTCATGCGCTCACGAGAACCTTTGGCTTCTTCGCGTTTGGTTCGGAATGCTTCCTTGAGCTCATGCATCATGACCTGGAAGTTCTGAATGTCTTCAACATTGAGCTTGGCCATATGCTTCTTGAACTGAGCCTTTTCATAATCTATCTTATGCTTCAGCTCAACAATTTTCTGAGCTAGACCCAGCTCAGCAGTAATGGCTCCGTGGAAGGCGATGCTGAGGCCAATGGGAAGTTGAAGATCATCAAAGCTAACATTTGGGATGTCAAACCACTTATCAATGAACTTGTTGATGATTTCAACATCAAAGAGAGGAAGGTCATTGAAGATTTCTGCCTCTTGCTTGCTCTTGATCAACTGCTCAAGAGCGTCATCGCCAAGGTCGTCGTCGCTGGACAGATCAATGGCGTCATTCATGTTGCGCAGAACAGCAGTAGGGGTCAGTGCTTGGCTGGTGGATTGCATGGGCATCTTCACTTTGGAGGGCTTGGAGATGCGTGACAGATCTTCAGACTGCACACTGTGTTCAGGAGGTGCAGTGGCCAGAGGCTTCGCCCGTGAAACCATTGGTGCAGGGGCAGGCTTCGAAACCTTAGGTTTCTTCAGCTTCTTTGGCTTCGGTGGTGCAGGCGCTTCATCAAATTCAGTGTCGTCTGTAGGTTGATCCACGACTACCCCTTGAACCTATATGTGAGTAATGAGACCTTCTAAGTTATAGAAGGGCCCAACCAGATTGGGTTCAGCTTCGGGTGTGTCGTCAGCACGAGGAGCAGAGGGGCCTGGATTGAAGTCTAGTCCCCATGACTTCTTGTTTGCTTTGGCCGAGTTCTTGGCAAACTGGAAGTTGCACTTGAACAGATTGTCGTCACGGCACCATAGCAGCGAAGATGGGTCTGCATCAGCAGGCTGTGGTCCACGAACCATGCAAGGATAGAAGCCTTGTTCAATGGCTTCAGCTCTGGATCTGGGTTGAAGATTTCTGTACAAGATGTCTCCCCACGATTTCTTGATGGCATTTTTCTCAGCATACTCCTGGGTCATGAACCTGTACTTGAACCATTGTTCTGTTCAATATCTTCGAATCCATTGGATTCGGGTTTTCCGCTGATTGTAGTCCTCCTCTGGATCTATCTTGTACAACTCATAGAGGTCAGGAGGCAAATCTCTTGAGGTGTTGCCACGACGCTGTCTGCCACCCTTCCTTGCAGATTTCTCTGTGGCCATGAAGTTTAGACTGAAAGGCTTCAAAACTGTCAAAGTCTTCCGTCTACTAGTCAGACAAGAACTGGCTTCAAGAGAATTAATATGATGTTGTAAGAACTCTACAAATGAATGCAGACTATGAGAACCAAGGGATTCTCCCACGGACATGTACCTCTGACAGCATTAAAGGTGCGAGGGAAGGGGAAGAGGTCATATGCATTCTCAGAAGGTTTTTGAAGATAAATCAGTTTAGAAGACATTGACCTCATAGTGCGAAGACATTCACTCATAGATAGAGAGTTGGTTCTAGATTTGTATGAATCCACGAATAAGTACAAGTGAGGAATCTAACTACTTTGTGAAGCATAAGTGAATATACTAGGCATGTTATGAGATGCAGTATGAGATAGATCCAACTTGTGTGAATAGAAACTACTTGTGGTTGAAAAGGATGAATCTATCGGATCAAAAGGACTGTAAAAAGGAGGTTTTATTTACCACTCGAGGAACTACTAGACGGAGTGGGAGAGGAGGCCGAGCAGTTCGATCGTCCGTGCCCTAACTTGGCGACGGAGACACCTACGGCCATGGCGGAGAAGACGATGTTCGCGACCGGCGTGAGGACAGCGTCGGTGAGGTCGCGACAGCTAAGCGCTTTGTCGCCGGCGTCGTTGAGGGCTAGTGGTGGCGCTAGGGTTTGTGCGAGAGTGGAAGAAGAGATAATGACTGGGGTGAGGTGTGTATTTATAGGGACAGGGGTGACACAGTGTTATTACACAGGTGCCCCTGGCGGTTCACATCTGAAGGACACGTGGCTATCATGCAACACATTGGAGGTTGTTCCACGTTCCCACGCACGCCTGGATTATCGGGTGGTCGTTCCCACTTCTCCGGGTTCCAGGTGGAAGGATTTAGCATTGAAAATGGATTAATGTTTGTCTCCGTGTCTTCTGCTGACAAGGACGCAGAGAAGACATTTTGACAGTGTCAATAGAATGCATATGATTTGGATAGATAGACTTAAGAAAGAAGCATAGAGGGCTTAGGGTCCGATCACATTCACTTAGTTTAAAAGATTCAGCAAGAAGCCATAGCTATAAGTGAATGCTGTAGAGGACAGAAACCAAATCAGTACATTGAAGATAAACATGAAGCTGTGTTAACATTGAAGACAAACAGAAAGCGAAGACTTTGCAAATGTAATGCCATGTGAGAAACACTTCTTAGGGAAGAATTTTGTGGTGGAGTTACCCACCGTATAGGAAGTATTAGACCCAGACACGGCGCACAACTTTCGTGGCGCTTCGAAGTCAAATTCCACGTTAATGTATTCACACTCAGAATGCAAGTCTTTATTGATTGAAGACATACGTTACTTCGTGTGTTGCACACCTAAGTCATCAACATGCACAAGTGTTAGGAAGTGTGCCTGATCACAGGACATTTGAGAATTCCAAGATATTTAGCTCAAACCATAACTTGCAAAACCTCTTCTCATCCAAGGGCTTTGTGAAGATATCTGCCAATTGTTCTTCAGTGTTGACGTGTATGATATCAATATCTTCCTTCATGACATGATCTCTAAGAAAGTGATGACGAATTTCAATGTGCTTTGTCTTCGCGTGCTGAACTGGGTTGTTAGCAATCTTCATGGCGCTTTCGTTGTCGCAGTAGAGTGGCACTCGCTTCAGGTGAATGCCATAGTCCTTGAGTGTTTGCTTCATCCATAGAAGCTGAGCGCAGCAAGATCTAGCAGCAATGTATTCAGATTCAGCAGTGGAGAGAGATACACAGTTCTGCTTCTTTGAAGACCAACATACAAGTGATCGTCCCAGAAAGTGACATGTGCCTGATGTAGACTTGCGATCCACTTTGTCACCAGCATAATCAGCATCCGAGAATCCAACTAGATCAAACTCTGAGCCCTTTGGATACCATAATCCTAGTGTTGGGGTGTGAGCCAAATATCTAAGAATTCGCTTCACAGCTAAGTGATGCGATTCCTTTGGTGTCTCTTGGAATCGGGCACATGCAAACACTAAGCATGATATCTGGCCTAGATGCACATAAATAAAGCAAAGAACCAATCATGGAGCGGTATACCTTTTGATCGAACTCTTTACCATTGTCGTCGGGACCGAGATGGTGTTTAGCTGGCATTGGCGTCGTGTAGCCTTTGCAGTCTTGCATTCCAAACTTCTTCAGGCAATCTTTGGGGTATTTCTCTTGAGATATGAAGATGCCATTGCGTTGCTGTCGTATTTGAAGACCAAGGAAGAACTTCAGCTCACCCATCATGGACATCTGATATTGCTCTTGCATCATATATCCAAACTCATCACTGTATTTCTGGTTAGTGCAGCCGAAGATAATGTCATCCACATATATTTGGCACACAAACAGTTCACCATCATATGTCTTAGTGAAGAGAGTGGATCCAGTGAACCAGGTTTGAAGCCTTTGCTCTTCAGGAAGTCTTTGAGTGTGTCATACCAAGATCGAGGGGCTTGTTTAAGGCCATATAGTGCCTTGTTGAGCTTGTAAACCATGTCAGGATGTTTTGGATTTTCAAAGCCGGGCGGTTGTGCAACATACACTTCTTCTTCAATCTTGCCATTGAGAAAGGCGCTCTTCACATCCATTTGATATAGAAGAATGCTATGATGATTTGCATAGGCCAGCAGTATGTGTATAGCTTCAAGCCTAGTCACAGGAGCAAATGTTTCATCGAAGTCAATTCCTTCAACTTGAGTGTATCCTTGAGCAACGAGACGAGCTTTGTTTCTGACAACTTGACCATGCTCATCTTGCTTGTTGCGATATATCCATTTAGTGCCTATGATATTGTGCTTACGAGGATCAAGACGCTTGACCAGTTCCCATACATTATTCAAATCAAACTGTTGAAGCTCTTCTTGCATAGCTTGAATCCATTCAGGTTCCATGAAGGCTTCATCAACTTTCTTGGGTTCAGATATTGAGACGAATACGAAGTGCCCACAGAAATTTGCTAGCTGTGTTGCCCTTGAACGAGTGAGTGGACCTGGTGCATTTATGCTATCAATTATTCTCTCAATCTGTACTTCATTTGCAACACGAGGATGTACAGGACGAATATTTTGCTCTTGCTGATCATTGTCATCGTTAGAGGGATTGTCTTCAGGCTGAGCATTGTCTTCAGGTTGATCAGGTGCGGGGATGATAAGTTCCTCTTCAGGCTGAGCTTCAGACGGTATGATTTCTCTAGTTCCCATAAGTTTGATTGATTCACTGGATGGAACTTCATCTAGCACATTTGGCAGGTGCTCTCTTTGTGAGCCGTTCATCTCACCAAACCGCACATCCACTATTTTAACCACTTTATAGTGAAAAAGGTTGAAGACTTTGTAGGAGTGCGAATCCTTTCCATATCCAAGCATAAAACCCTCATGTGCTTTTGGTGCAAATTTTGAAGTGTGATGTGGATCCTTGATCCAGCACCTGGCGCCAAATACTCTGAAGTAACTGACATTTGGCTTCTTGCCAATAAGGAGCTCATAGGATGTCTTGTTCAGAAGCTTGTGAAGATAAACATGGTTGATGATATGGCATGTAGTATCAATGGCTTCCGGCCAGAATTTTCTTGGAGTCTTGTATTCATCAAGCATCGTCCGGGCCATCTCAATAAGTGTTCTGTTCTTGCGTTCGACGACGCCATTCTGCTGTGGCGTGTACGGAGCTGAGAATTCATGTGTGATGCCTAAGGTATCAAGATATGTATCTAGGCCAGTGTTCTTGAATTCAGTGCCATTATCACTTCTGATGTGCTTTATCTTGGCGCCATAGTTGTTCATTGCTCGATTGGTGAAGCGTCTGAAGACATCCTGCACTTCAGTCTTGTAGAGGATTATATGCACCCAAGTATATCTTGAATAATCATCAACAATGACAAAGCCATAGAGACAAGCAGTAGTAGTAAGAGTTGAGTAATGAGTGGGACCGAAAAGATCCATGTGGAGCAGTTCGAAGGGTTGATTCATTTTCATGATTGTCTTCGAGGGATGCTTGGCCCTCGTCATCTTTCCTGCTTCACAGGCACCGGATAAGTGATCCTTCTTGAACTTGACGCCCTTGATGCCTATGACATGCTTCTTCCTTGCAAGGGTGTGGAGGTTCCTCATGCCAGCATGTCGTAGCCTCCGATGCCAGAGCCAGCATTCAGAAGCTTTTGCTAGAAGACATACGGCAAGTTGTGGTCCTGCTGAGAAATCTACCACGTACAAATCATCTTTCCGATACCCTTCAAACACTAGAGACTTGTCAGATTCCATTAGAACAAGGCAACAATATTTTCCAAATATCACAATCATGTTTAAATCGCAAAGCATTGAGACAGACATTAAGTTGAAACCAAGGGATTCAACAAGCATGACTTTATCCATGTGTTGATCCTTTGAGATTGCAACTCTACCTAGACCCAATACCTTGCTTTTACCAGTGTCAGCAAATGTGATGTGACTTTTGTCAGATGGACGTAAGGTTGAGTCCATGAGAAGGCTTCGCTTGCCAGTCATGTGATTGGTACACCCACTATCAATAATCCATTCTGAAGCTGCTGGTGTCGTACCCTACAGTGCAGTTAGGGGGATAGGCTTCACGAAGAGAATTGTGACGCATAAACATTTGACGAGCAAGTGGATTATGAAAGCTTAGATCGAGGTTAGGACTGATAGGGCAACTAGCAAGCGATTCACGAACAAAATACATAATAAGACCATTTGGGCATTTGATCTTGCGCCCTACAAGATGTTTAAGGTCCCCAGGAATAGCTTCAGACGAATTTGATTTTCCGATGGAGACCCTTCCTTGCAAAAGAGAGTTAAGCTTTCTTAGCCACCCACATCTTCAAGGGTGGCTTCGAAGCAATGAGTCTAAGTGCAGCATCTGAGAACTTTGGCTTTGGAGCCCTAGCAAATAGTCTTGCAGGTGGACAATAGTACTCATAAGAATAAGCAGAGTAGTTATTGGTCTTATGAACATGGCGGTTTGATGAAACGCACTCATATTCATAGGCCTGAGTATGGTTTCCCTGCAAAACATTTGTGTTAGTGAGACTTAGGTGAGTCCTTTGTCTGTATGAAGCCTTTGGACCATATGAAGCCTGTGGTCTGGGGTTTTTCTTCTTCACTTGTGGTGTCATGACGACATTCACAGGAAGATTCTCCAACCATTTTTTCGGCACCCAGACTTTCTTCATAGGTGGCCCATTCCTGCAGTTAGTACCAATATACCTGGCAAACACTTCACCATTCTGATTCTTAAACAGTTTATAGTTTGCATCAAAGGATTCATCAATAACAATGGGATTAGCACAAGTGAAGCCAGACAGTGTGGATGGATCCACTGAAGGTTCCTTTGCAGCAACCCATGTGGTTTTGGGGTACTGCTCAGGTTTCCAGTAAGAGCCATCAGCATTCATTTTCCTTTCGAACCCAAGACCCTCTTTCCTAGGGTTTCGGTTTAGGATCTGCCTTTTGAGGACATCACATAGTGTCTGATGCCCTTTGAGACTTTTGTACATCCCTATTTCAAGCAATGTCTTCAACCTAGCATTTTCATCAGCAATAGCAGTGGTATCCTCAGCAGAGGGGTTAGTTACCACATCAACAGTTGAAGATATTGCAATAGTAGCAGCAGTAGAACATCCAGCAACAAAAGTAGCGTTGTCACGCTCAATGCATTTAAGACATGGTGGTTCAAATCCTTCCTGAGCGGAACTGATCTGTTTGGCGTGAAGTGACTCGTTTTCCTTTTGAAGATCTTCATGAGCCGCTCTCAATTTCTCAAGATCTTGCTTCCTTTGAAGATAATCATAGGATAGCTTTTCATGAGTTGTTGAGAGCGTTTCATGACGACTTTCAAGTTCCTCATACTTAACATGAAGATTTTTTATGTCTTCAATTAAGGACTGAGATCGAGTCATTTCAGTGTCTAACATGTCATCGCTTTTGTCTAACAGTTGTTGAATATGTTCCATAGCTTTCTGTTGTTCAGTTGCAATTTTAGCAAGTGTTTTGTAGCTGGGTTTGGAACCACAATCAGAGTCATCTTTACTGGATGTTTGATAGTGAGTAGTGCGTGTGTTTACCCTGGCACCGCGTGCCATGAAGCAGTAGGTGGGAGCGGAGTAGTCCTTGTCATTTGCATCGGTGTCGGTGATGAAATCATTGTCTTCAGTGTTGAAGATGGACTTGGCAACGTATGCTGTAGCCAGACTTGCAACGCCAGAATTGGACTCCTCCTCCGACTCCACCTCCGCCTCCTCAGAAGCGGACTCCTCCTCTGAATCCATTTCCTTGCCAATAAACGCACGAGCCTTGCCAGATGAGCTCTTCTTGCGTGATGAAGACTTTGAGGAAGACTTGGAAGAAGACTTTGAGTATTTCTTCTTCTTCTTGTCGTCAGAATCATACTCCTTGCTATTCTTCTTCTTGTTGTTCTCATTGTCCCACTGCAGACACTCAGAGATGTAGTGGCCAGGTTTCTTGCACTTGTGGCATGTTCTCTTCTTATAGTCATGAGCAAAAGTTTCATCATTCCTTGAGCTTGATCGTGAAGACTTTCTGAAGCCTTTTTTCTTGGTGAATTTTTGGAACTTCTTCACAAGCATAGCAAGCTCCTTTCCAATGTCTTCAGGATCATCAGAACTGCTGTCAGATTCTTCTTCAGATGAGGAGACAGCTTTTGCCTTCAAGGCACGAGTTCGCCCATAGTTGGACCGTAGATGTCTCTTTTCTCAGAAAGCTGAAACTCATGTGTGTTGAGCCTTTCAAGTATGTCAGACGGATCGAGTGTCTTGAAGTCAGGACATTCTTGAATCATCAGGGCTAGGGTGTCAAATGAGATGTCAAGTGATCTCAGGAGTGTCTTGACGACTTCATGCTTGGTGATCTCAGTAGCGCCGAGGGCTTGAAGCTCATTTGTGATGTCAGTGAGTCGATCGAACGTGAGCTAAACATTCTCATTGCCGTTTCTCTTGAAGCGGGAGGTTGCGAAGGACACTGATTCTTTGATCTCTCTGGGTTGAGACGCCTTCGTTGACCTTGGAGAGCCAGTCCCAGACTAGCTTAGATGTTTCTAGAGCACTCACATGGCCATACTGTCCTTTGGTCAGATGACCATAGTTGATGTTCTTGGTCGTGGAGTCCAGTTGAACGAACTTCTTGACATCAGCAGCGGTGACACCTTCACCAGCCTTGGGGACGCCATTCTTGACGACATACCAGAGGTCGACATCAATGGCTTCAAGATGCATGCGCATCTTATTCTTCTAGTAGGGATATTCAGTTCCATCGAAGACTGGGCACGCAGCGGAGACTTTGATTATCCCTGCAGTTGACATAGCTAAAACTCCAGGTGGTTAAACCGAATCACACAGAACAAGGGAGTACTTTGCTTTGATACCAATTGAAAGTGCTAGTGATCGACTAGAGGGGGGTGAATAGGCGATTTTTATGAAAGTTTTCAAAACATGGAAGTTTCAAAGACAAACGATAGAAATAAACCTATTACCAGGCAGCGGAAGGTCGACTGCACTAAGCAAGACATAGTCAAGTATTCAATGAAATGAAAGCACAAAAACTAATAGTAGCTAGGCAGTATAGATCAGGATGGAAGATAGTATGAAGCCAATCAGAACAAGCAGTCACACAGTGAAGACAAATAGATAATGCAAACAGGCAATGACTTCACTAGGACCAATCTGCAAATAAAGAGATGAGAAGGATAGAACCAGTGGCTCGTTGAAAACAATGATTTGTTGGACCAGTTCCAGTTGCTGTGACAACTGTACGTCTGGTTAGGGAGGCTGAGATTCAACTCAGAAGACCGCGTCTTCACCTTATTCCCCTTGAGCTAAGGACACCCAGTCCTCGCCCAATCACTCTGGTAAGTCTTCAAGGTAGACTTCCAAACCTTCACAAACTGCGTTCACCGGCAATCCACAATGACTCTTGGATGCTCAGAACGCGATGCCTAACCGACTGGAGGATTCATAGTCCTCAAGTGTAATAAGTTTTCAGATCACACAGACAGGAAGACTTATGTGATGCCTAACACTCTTTGGCTCTAGGTGTTTAGGGCTTTGTCCTCGCAAGGAATTCTCTCTCAAAGGCTTCGAGGTGGGTTGCTCTCAAACGACAAAAGCCGTACACTAACTCCGAGCAGCCAACCGTTTATAGTTGTAGGGGGTGGGCTATTTATAGACACTAGGCAACCCAACCTGATTTGTCCGAAATGACCCTGGGTCACTAAGGAACTGACACGTGTTCCAACGGTCAGATTTCAAACATACACGACAACTTTACTTGGGCTACAAGCAAAGCTGACTTATCCAGCTCTGGATAAGATTTGCTCTCATTGTCTTCGCTTGAAGACATAGTATTTTGGTTAAGCATCACTTCAGTCATTCTGACTGGTTCTCTTGGACCCCACTTAACAGTACGGTGATTCCTATGACTCAACAAAGAAGAAAAAGAACGACGAAACAACTAAGTCTTCGCGCTCCATAGTCTTCACGCGATGTCTTCTCTTGTCATAGTCTTCAATGTGAATGTCTTTACATACCACCTTTGACTTCAATGTCTTCATACATTTTTAGGGGTCATCTCTGGTAGGAAAACCGAATCAATGAGGGACTTCTACCTGTGTTATCCTGCAATTCTCACAAACACAATAGTCCCTCAACCAGGTTTGTCGTCAATACTCCAAAACCAACTAGGGGTGGCACTAGATGCACTTACAGAGGCATACTAGTGACACTCCGTTTGTCTATGTATTCACAGATGTATCATGTTTCCGGTTAATACAATTCTAGCATGAATAATAAACATTTATCATGAAATAAGGAAATAAATAATAACTTTATTATTGCCTCTAGGGCATATTTCGTTCACTATGCTCCCCGGCAACAGCGTTAGAAAATAGTCTTGATAACCCACAAGTATAGGGGATCGCAACAATTTTTGAGGGTAGAGTATTCAACCCTAATTTATTGATTCGACACAAGGGGAGCCAAAGAATATTCTCAAGTATTAGCAGCTGAGTTATCAATTCAACCACACCTGGAAACTTAATATCTGCATCAAAGTTTTTAGTAGCAAAGTAATATGATAGTAGTGGTAACGGTAGCAAAAGTAATATTTTTGGTTTTATAGTGATTGTAACAGTAACAACGGAAAAGTAAATAAGCGAAGAACAATATATGAAAAGCTCGTAGGCGTTGGATCAGTGATGGAGAATTATGTCAGATGCAATCGATCATGTAACAGTTATAACATAGGGTGACATAGAACTAGCTCCAGTTCATCAATGTAATGTAGGCATGTATTCCGAATATAGTCATACATGCTTATGGAAAAGAACTTGCATGACATCTTTTGTCCTACCCTCCCGTGGCAGCGGGGTCCTATTGGAAACTAAGGGATATTAAGGCTTCCTTTTAATAGAGTACCGAACCAAAGCATTAACACATTGTGAATACATGAACTCCTCAAACTACGGTCATCACCGGTAATGGTCCCGATTATTGTCACTTCGGGGTTAACGGATCATAACACATAATAGGTGACTATAGACTTGCAAGATAGGATCAAGAACTCACATATATTCATGAAAACATAATAGGTTCAGATCTGGAATCATGGCACTCGGGCCCTAATGATAAGCATTAAGCATAGCAAAGTCATAGCAACATCAATCTTAGAACATAGTGGATACTAGGAATCAAACCCTAACAAAACTAACTCGATTATATGATAAATCTCATCCAACCCATCACCGTCCAGCAAGCCTACGATGGAATTACTCACGCACGGCGGTGAGCATCATGAAATTGGTGATGGAGGAAGGTTGATGATGACGATGCGACGGATTCCCCTCTCCGGAGCTCCGAACGGATTCCAGATCAGCCCTCCCGAGAGAGTTTAGGGCTTGGCGGCGGCTCCGTATCGTAAAATGCGATGAATCCTTCTCTCTGATTTTTTCCCCGAACACGAATATATGGAGTTGGAGTTGAGGTCGATGGAGCGTCAGGGGCCCACGAGGCAGGGGCGCGCCCAAGGGGGTAGGCGCGCCCCCACCCTCGTGGACAGGGTGTGGGCCCCCTGACGTGGATTCTTCTTCCAGTATTTTTTATATAATCCAAAAATAATCTCCGTTGATTTTCAGGTCATTCCGAGAACTTTTATTTCTGCACAAAAATAATACCATGGCAATTCTGCTGGAAACAGTGTCAGTCCGGGTTAGTTCCATTCAAATCATGCAAGTTAGAATTCAAAATAAGGGCAAAAGTGTTGGGAAAAGTAAATACGACGGAGATGTATCAGCCACGATTAGGTGTTTCTACAAGTTCTGTCGGGCAGTGGTGGCAGTGTTTGGACTGCAATACTTGCGAACACCCAATGCGGAAGACACTGCTTGGATCCTAGCACAGAATGCAGCAAAAGGATTTCCTGGGATGCTTGGAAGCATCGACTGCATGCATTGGAGATGGAAGAACTGTCCATTTGCTTGGCAGGGGATGTACAAAGGCGCCAAAGGCGGTTGTAGTGTGATAGTTGAAGCGGTGGCAACACATGACCTCTGGATTTGATACTCCTTCTTTGGTATGTCAGGAACTCACAATGACATCAATATGCTGCAGTGCTCCCCTGTCTTTGCCAAGCTTGTTGAAGGTCATTCTCCTACAACAAGGGGTACTACCTAGCTGACGGCATCTATCCGAGATGGTCTATATTTGTGAAGACTATCTCAAACGCTGTGCCAGAAGGCAAGAAGTCCCACTTTGCCAAGGTGTAGGAGGCTTGCAGGAAGGATGTCGAGCGGACATTTGGTGTGCTCCAATCTTGATTTGCTGTTGTCCGGTACCCTGCTCAGACCTGGTCGAAAGATCAAATATGGGACTTCATAATTTGTTGTGTCATCTTGCACAACATGATCATCAAAAGCGAGCAGGAAGATCCAGTATTTGACACTGAACCATACTACAGGCAGGGTCCTCTAACCGAAGTTGATCATCAGCTACCGGCAACCTCGACTGCCTACCTTAGTATGCGTCAGGAGATCCGGGACCCATAAGTGCATCATCAACTGCAGCAGGATCTGGTGGAGCATCTATAAAGGATCAAGGGCGACGCCGGGCTCGACGTATGATGAAATATGAGTTTTTATTTGTTGAACTATATAATTTGTATTGAACTATTTGTTGTTGAATTATTTAATTTTCTGTGATGAACTATGTGATAAAAAATGTATTTATGCTAAGAATTCAATACCAAACCACCCTGAACCATGCCGAATATAGGCCATTTCTCGTCGATATCGGGCCATTTTTTTATTTATCTGACCGTAAAGTGGCCATGAATGGATCAAGGGGACAATCTAAAGGCGACGGCTGGATGTCCAATCGCTCTAGCGCCAGTTGTATCGCCGGCTCGTCCCCAGCGGTGATTTTTATGTCTGCTGGGCCAACCGCGGGAGATGCTCTAATCACCGGGAGGTTCTACCGCTCACTTGTCGGCGGGCAGGCCTCCCTGCCCCGTCCACCACCAACATCGTCCCGTCCCGCGTCATCGCGAACGCGCGGGAGGCAGCAATGGCACGCCACCCGTTCTGGCGTGCCCCACGAGGCCCAATTCTTGTTGAGCTTATCCATTCAATTCCTATTGGCGATGACGAGGCTGCAGCTCGCGGTCGCTGTCGCGGTCGCCGTGGCGCCCGGTCCTCCGGGTCCCTGTTCCACTTCCAGAGCAGTTCGACGACCCCCGCGCCATATCTCGCGCTGCCGCGGCCTACTTCGAGGCGCAATGTCGGTCGTCGCCGCTGCCGCCTCCACTCATCCCAGCGCCACCGCCGACGGGTCCCCGCCGCAGATGGCGACGACGCGTCTCGAGCGCGGGTCCCTGCTGGTCGGCGGCCGCGAGCTCATCTCCCAATGCCCGCCCGAGGTCACCCTACGCGCGGGCGTCGCCCTCGCCGCTCCGGGCGCCGCGTTCCTCGGCGCCCGGGCAGCGGCGCCGTCCAGCCGTCACGTCTTCTCCCTCGGCACCATCCCCAAGTAGGTGGCCACATATGGCTTATTATGCTTGCGCAGCGCGCGCGTCGGTCCGAGATACTAATGTTCGTTCGTGATGGTTGCTGTGCAGAGGATGGAGATGGCTGTCGCTGTTCAAGTTGAAGATCTGGTGGATGGCCCCGAAGACGGGCGCGGAGGCGGCGGGCGTGCCGGCGGAGACGCAGATGCTGCTTCTGGAGAAGACGGGGAATGGGGCCGAGGACACGGTGTACGCTCTGATGCTGCCAGCCCTCGATGGGGATTTCCGGGCCAGCCTCCAAGGGTGTCCCGAGAATGAGCTCCAATTCTGCTTCGAGAGTGGTAGGCAGACTTCACCTTGTCTTATGAATGTTATGGTGCTTGGCTCAAATTGTGCAATGCTTGGAATCTTAGTGGAATGGTTGTCTCTTTGCTAGGTGATCCTGATGTGCAGACGAAGGATGCTGTTGATGCGGTATTCGTCAACTCAGGGGACAATCCTTTCAAGCTTATGAAGGAATCAATCAAGTAATGCCGCACTACTACAACGGCATGGATTTTCTTTCTTTCTATGTGGCAGTGGCTTACTTATATCTTCTGTAGGATACTGTCCAAGATCAAAGGAACTTTCAGTCATATTGAGAGCAAGGAGGTATATATAAGCAGGTTTTTACACTTTTATCACCTAACTAGACTATGGTTGTTGATCTTGGACATATCTCAATTTATTTGATTGTGACAAGTCTTTTGTAAATTTGCTACAAATGTCAGACCCCTGCAAACTTAGACTGGTTTGGATGGTGCACTTGGGATGCATTTTATAAAGCTGTCAACCCAGTAGGGATTGAAGAGGGCCTTCAAAGGTATACAAGAATTGAGTTGATCTTTGATTTGCATGTGTTCTTTATGTAATTTGCCGCACCCTTCATTTTTATTTTTATTTCCTGAAATACACCTCCTTCATTTGATAATTGTCATTTACTGATGATGCATTCCCTGTAAAATAGTTTGCGTGAAGGAGGCGCACCACCAAGGTTTCTGATTATAGATGATGGTTGGCAAGAAATAGTTAACGAATTCAAGGAAGTGAATGGAGCTCTTCTTGAAGAGACTGTGTATGTATATCAACCTTTGCTAATACATACAAAAAAGAGTGTACTGCATCTGATTTTCATCGTAACATTGCCAGGTTTGCAGAGAGGCTGGTTGATCTGAAGGAGAATGACAAGTTTAGGGGAGAAGCCTGCAAGAATCTGGGAGATCTTGTCAAGAAAATCAAAGAGACACATGGAGTCAAGTACTTGATTCTTATTGCAATAGTTTACTATATGCCTAATGTATATGTAAGGGTCATCTTTTGCTGAGCAAAATGTTGCATGTGGAATTTCAGGTACGTCTACGCATGGCATGCTTTACTTGGGTATTGGGGAGGTGTCTGCACATCATCGGACGTGATGGAGAATTACAATCCAAAACTAGTTTACCCCGTCCAGTCTCCTGGTGATGTTGCAAATTTGAGGGATGTAGCCATGGACAGCTTGGAGAAATATGGAGTTGGTATCATTGATCCTGAGAAGATATATGAATTCTACAATGATCAGCACAGTTACCTTTCTAGTGTGGGTGTGGATGGTGTGAAGGTAGATGTGCAAAGTGTGATGGAGACTCTCGGGCATGGCTTCGGTGGTCGTGTTGCATTAACTCGAAAGTATCAACATGCTCTTGAGGAATCTATTGCTCGGAACTTCAAAGGAAATAACCTAATATGCTGCATGAGTCACAGTTCAGACCACATCTATAGGTAAATAATCCATATTTGTGAACAGTATGAGCTATGTACATAGAATCTGACATGATCCTTCACTGTTTGTAGTGCCTTGAAGAGTGCAGTTGCTAGAGCATCAGAAGATTTCATGCCTCGGGAGCCAACACTGCAAACTCTGCACATTGCTAATGTAGCATTCAATAGCCTTTTATTGGGAGAAATTTTCATCCCGGATTGGGATATGTTCCAAGTAAGATTATTCTGCACCCTTTAGTTTGATTAGCCATATTTCTGTACTTTAGTATCAGCTAATTTTCTCTCTTTTTCCCACAAAAAAAATAATTTTCTCTCTTTCTTTCTGATGTAAAGAGCAAGCATGAAACAGCGGAATTTCATGGAGCGGCTAGGGCTCTAAGTGGAGGTGGTGTTTATGTCAGGTGATTTTTATAGCGCATTTTCTTCAGGTGTGGTGTTTGATTTTAACCAAATCGTGCTTGCTGTATAAATTTCTCCCCATATTGATATGCAGTGACAAACCAGGAGTGCACGATTTCACTGTTCTGAAAAAGCTCGTTCTACCAGATGGCTCGATTCTAAGAGCAAGGTATGCTGGTCGTCCTACTCGCGATTGCCTGTTCAATGATCCAGTCATGGATGGCAAAAGGTATATTTACACTAATACACACCCCAATTTAGCTTATCCGGTTTGTCCGATGCTATCTATTTGACGAAGACTAATTCATTAACTCTTGGGCAGTCTTCTGAAAATATGGAACCTGAACAATTTGTCTGCTGTCGTCGGAGTATTCAATTGTCAGGGAGCTGGAAACTGGACTTGGTTAGTCGAAGAAATTTCACATGTTCCCACCGCCGTTAACATAACGGGTCATCTCTCGCCATCAGATGTAGAGTCTCTCGAGGAGATTACTGGTGATGAGTGGAATGGAGAGACTGCAGTATATGCTTTCAATTCATGTAATTTTTCTTTAGCTACTCATTTCTTCTTCGCAATTGCATCTTATCTATTGTACGGTCAAGATCTTAGTTAACCTTCTGTTTTGTATTGCAGGTTCTCTTTCAAGGCTCCAGAAGCACCAAAGTTTGGAGCTTTCATTGGTCACTATGACATGTGAGATCTATACCATATCACCGATACAGGTCAGATTTCTGTCCACCCCTTGCTTACATTTGTTGAGACTGTATGGGTGCATTGGTTTCATTCTGGTTAATGGAGCCGGGGAGAGCCTCCCTGTTATTCTAAAAAACACATTTGTTGAGCCTAGTTTACTTCATATTCTCACAGAAACAGTCATTTCTGCACCAGGTTTACGGTGGGGCTGTTCGGTTCGCGCCGCTTGGACTGCTCAACATGTTCAACTCCGGTGGCGCACTCGACAGTATCACAGGCACAGTTGATTCTTCAGCTACGACAGTTCAGATCAAATGCCGAGGGCCAGGACGTTTTGGGGCGTATTCATCTGCTAGACCGGCACTCTGTAGAGTTGATGCGCATGAAGTAGAGTTCAGTCATTCTGATGATGGCTTGCTAGCATTTGATCTCTCAGATGGATCTTCCCACAGCAGCCTCTGGAACATAGAGATTCTCTACACAGCCTCCTGAAGACCTGAACCTGTATGTGACCTTGATGTCTCTTGTTGCAATTTCTGCTCTGCGCCATTCATTTCTCGGAGACCAACTACTGATGTTTATACCGTGGTGGTTTCTCCGTAATTGCTGCCTCCCAGCTTCAGAAATAATTACTCTGCTCGCCGTATTTAGAAGTATGTTCTTTCTTACCATGCCGCGTCGTGTTTTCGTGTGCGTTTGCGTGTGTGTTTTCTGTGTCGTTATGGCTATTATTTTCTGTTGGACACAACTCCAAATTGGAGATTTATATATGTAGATCACTTTTATGAGATTATTTGCTGGAATGAACGGACGGATTTTGCAAGCTTGGGGCCATCAGGCTCCAGTGCCCCAACATTCATTCAGTTATCTGAACTCTGAAGGATATTATTCCGGTTCTAGAGCAGCTTCTCTCGTCCATCCCGGCGCCTTTGCAGCTAGTACAACGGATGCGTGCACCTATACAATTATATATGTCGGTCCTACTGGCGCCGATCAAAGCGAGCGAATCTTCGAGCTCCCGAGCTTCACAGGCAGCTCCGCGAGCATGCTATTGGCGGCGACGCTCCTCGTGCTGCTCACCATCTTGAACCACTGGCTCTCCGGGTCGCAGCTGTTGTCCGCGCTCAGGCAGCGGCACGGGTTGGTGACCACGCTCTGGCCGTCCGCGCCGACGTCCAGGCAGAGCATGCCACGGCCATCGCCGGAGCCGGATGACGACGCAGACGATGCGTTGACGGCGACGTGCAGCTTGGAGTCCGACACGAGGCGCCACCGGGACATGTCGTCGTCGCAAGGCGTGCCGAGGCGCACGGGCCGGCCGGCGCCCTGCGCGTGGAGGCACATCAGCGGGCCGTCCCGCAGCGCCAGCCGCCCCTGCTGCGGCGCGTACTCCCAGGCCTCCGTCCCGGCGCACGCGCCCAGCTCCAGTGGCTGCGCCAGCGACCGCCGCAGCACGCACAGCCCCGTCGCCGGGTGGAACAGCACCGTGTACGGCGCCGCCTCCGCGTAGCCAGGCCCTGCAAACACACGCACCAACATCATGAAATCAGTCGCAAGCTCACAGGCCGGCCAGGGTAAGACGAACAGAGCAGATCGCGGCGGGTGCGAACCTCGGAGCGGGCGCTGCAGGGGCTGGACCCTGCGGAGCGCGGTGACGTTGCGTGGCCTGGACCAGGCCCGGTCGAGCACGCCGTAGACCTCGTCGAGGTCCAGCACGCCCTGGCGGAGGTAGTAGCTCCCCTGCAGCGTCCAGAGCGCCCAGTCGAGGTCGAGGTCGGCGGCGACGGCGGCGGCGCAGCCGTAGTAGCGGTTGTCGTTGGCGTTCCCACCGCGGTTGTCGACGCCGAACTCGCTGAGGAAGACCGGCCAACCCTGGTCGAGCAGGTAGAGCGCGCGGCGGGACACGCTGGCCCCGATCCGCGCGCACACCTCGTTGGGGTTCCCCGCCGCCCACTCCTGGCCGTTGGAGAAGCTGTACCAGTGCACCTCGAACGCCGCCTTCCGGGCGAAGCTCAGGCTCACCTGCCGCGAGTTGAGGAACGCCAGGTCGTTGTCGAAGCTGAGGCCCGAGAGGATCACCAGCACCCGCGGGTTCGCCGCGTGCACCGCCTCCGCGCCGCGCTGCATGTACCTGCGTTCGTGCATCGTCAGTGTCAGCCCTCAGCTGCATGTGCCATGACGGGGCTGGCGCCATGTGTGGGAGTAACTAGGCTTTGTCCCTTTTGCAGTTTTGTTCGAGGCATTGAAAGCTCATGCCTCCGGAGCACACGAAGGAGGAAGGACTACTGTCTACTGGTGGTTCACTGAAAGACTGATGCTGCCTGCTGGACGGCTACCCTATCACTTGCAGTGAATGCCATTACTGTCTCTCACATGCTGTGCAGGAGCAGCAGTTGGAGATGTAAAGCCAGCGGCCAACTACCACTAGGTTCTTGTTCAGGCTCATTTACTCGTCCAGGACATGCACATGAACAAAATCTCAATGTCGTTGGTGGCTCGACGCGTATTGCCACACGCATTTGAGACTTTTATCACCGGCATGGTCGACATTAGGAATAGGATCGTCAGTTCAACGGTGTTTACTGGTGGTGATAATTTTGGTTTGGTTTTAGTGATCGATCTAATCAGGATAGGAGAAAAAGCACTACTTACTTGTACCAGTCGTTTGAGTTCTGCCTGGGGCCTCGGAGCTCGTTCCTGAGGCTCATGCCGACGACGTGGGGGACGCCGGCGAACATGGTGGCCATCTTGGTGAGGCCGTCGACCCAGACGTCCGGCTCGAAGTAGCCGTCGCCGAAGAACCCGTTGCCGTCCGCGTTGTCGCAGCACCACCCGGGCTTGCTCACGTGGTTGTCCAGGATCACCATGACGTTGTTCTCGCCGAGGCTGCTCACCACGGCCTGTATGTATGCCATGCACACATCAACAGTTTGACACCAACACAAATTAAGTGCACTATTATATATACACTAAAAAGATTTACGAGCTTGCCTTGAACGCGTCGATGAGCTTGAGGTCGACGACGGCGGGGTTGTTGGCCCTGATGCCGGCGAGCGACTCGGTGAGGTTGAGCCTCTGGAAGGACTGCTCGACGGTGAGGGACGAGTAGGAGGCGTTGGTCACCAGGAACGTGGGCCAGGTGAGCCGGACGCAGTTGAACCCCATGGTGGCCACGTCCCCGGCGATGGCGCCCACGGGCCGCTTGCCCAGCCCCTCCGCCAGCATCGGCTCCAGGTGCGACGGCCAGTTCACGCACGCCAGCTTCACGCGGTCCCCGGCCTCGTCCACGACCCACCGGGACGCCGTCGACAGCGTCACGGCCGCCGCCGGAGCATGGTGAAGCGCGCAATGCCACGCAAAGCCGAGAGCCAGCCACGCCGCGAGGAGAGGAGAAGGCCTCACCCTCCCCGTCGTCGCCATGGCGATGGAGACCGGGATGGCACGGAGGGCCGGTGGGCGTATATATAATGCCACACGGTACGTGGTGCAAGCTAGCTAGGTTGGCTTCGTCATGGGCCTGTGGAAGGAGGGCGGGGCTTCAAAGGAATAACTTGGTGGTGACATCTGAGACGGGTCTTGACATGTGTGAAGGAAGGGCTTCAAGAGGGTGACTAGCGCTTGCCGATGTTTCAAGAATGCAACAACTATTTTATACTGCTTCAAGGCACTGCAACGAGACCGGTGCTGTACTGCTCCTAATTCGCAACCCGGCTGAAAAGAAGGAGATAAATAATATAGGAGGTCGGTAGAGGGTTGGGGGGAAATGGCCACCTAACTGCTACAGTTTGTACTATATGTTTTGGGATGCCTAATGTCGAGCGGTGCTTGTGTCCAGTAAAATGTACTTTGCCCGACAGTTGATTTATGCGTGGGTTTTGGAAGGAAGCACCCCGGAGGACATTTCATACAGTGTTGGATGATTGAAGCTTTTGGCTTCTCATTAACGAGGATTATTTTTTAATAAGAGGCAACATTCCCGTCGATAACTAGGTGTTCATGGTGACTTTCTCAACCTTAAAGCTCCGCACTATCGATCCAGCCTTCCATAGGTGATATATGAGTGCATGCGCGTGGTGTTGTTAGTGCGTGTCCAATGGAGGAGCTTTGGGGGCGGAGGCGGCAAACAAAATGAGATTTGGGAAGAAACTTATGAGTTGGGGGGCGACTACAAATTATGACCTAGCTAAGCTCCGCCATTATGTGTGCCTATGTTATGATCGATGTTTCTGAAAGAACATCACGTGAAAAACGTTGAGGACATTTCACATCGAGCGCTTCAAACAGTCTTCAAATGCTCGAGTGGACGGCCCGGTCAGTGACCGGTAAGAGAAGGATCCAAACGGACGCCTCAAACACCCGGGCTGACCGGCACCCCACATATCCAGCCCAAATCTGGGGCGAATATGGGGTGGCCCGGGCACGACCGAGTGTGTCTGCCACATCGGACCAGATAACCCGACACCACCACAAATTGGATCAAATTCACCGAGCGTAAAGACTACGAGGCAAGGATGGCCGTGGAGCAAGAGGCAAGGATGGCCTCAGAGGAGGAGGCAAGGATGGCCATGGAGGAGGATGCAAGGCTCCTCGCGGAGCAGGACGCGTGGATGGCATCCGACGTTTAGTCCAGCCAGCGAGTGATCCGGCACGCTCGGACTTTAATTTCATTTCGACATGTCCGGCCTGTTGAATTATGATTTATTTTGCTTTGTCACATTTCATAAACTGTTGAACTGTGATGAATCTGTATTATCTGATCGACGTGCATGCATTGCATGGATTTAGAGTTTCAAATTTGAGGTGTGCGGCGCCTGGTACAACATATGAGGGGCTGCCTGACTACGTCCGTGGGAATGCCCGAGCGTGTCCGTGGGCGTATAGGGGGTGGATTTGTTAGGTCCAGCTGTAGAGGCTCTTATGTTAAGAAAAACAAACGGTGTTGGTTGATTGACGCTTTTGGCTTCTCATTAATGAGGATTTTTTTAGTGAGAGGCAACATTTCTGCCGCTAACGAGGTATCTGTGGTGACTTCCTTAACCTTGAAGCTCCGCAACTTCGATCCGGTCTTCCATAGTTCATATGTGAGTGCATGTGTGTGGTGTTGTTAGTGCATGTCCCAATGGTGGAGCTTTTTTATGGGGGGAGGCAAACAAAACGAGATTTCGGAAGAAACATCATGAGTTGGGGGTCAGCTGCCCATTATGGCCCAGCCGAAGCTCCGCCACTATGTGGGCCTATGTTATAATCGGTGTTTCTAAAAAGACATCACATGAAAAACGTTGAGGGCCTGTTTAATTCAAAGGATTTCTAATTACTAGGATTTTTTTCTTACTGCATTCTTTGATTCATAGGATTGCAATTCACAAGGATTTTTGTTAGGATTTATTTGTACAAAATTTCATAAGAAAATTTACATCCACTCCCACTTTATATGCAGAATCTTGTATTTTCCTTGTGCACAAGTAGAAATACATAAAATCATGTAGTATCAAAGATGGCATGACACTTTGTTCCTGTGTTTTGTTCTATTCTCGCATTTTAGAAATCATGCGAGTCAAAGTCATAGAGGCCCTAGTATTGGAAAACACAAGTGGGGCCCAATGGAGCAAGAATTTCAATGTAAGAACGGGAACACAATTTAGATAAGAGAAATTATGAATTTTTTGTCCATGCAGATATTCACTATGGATTAGGAATTCTTGAAGAAAATGCAGGATTTCGTTTTAAAAAATTTATGAAACTTGTAAACATGATATTTTAACTTTTGAAATTCCCACTTCTGTAAAATGACTGCACTTTAATGATCCTTCCAAAATGGAAAGCTTCCTGGCAGACGCCCAATAGAAACGATTTGCTAAACAGTCGAGAGTCGACATCGATGCATTTTTTCTCACGGGTGAATTCATTCAAAAATACGTTTATTTGTTCAAAACAGCCTGATTTTCTAGCACGTCCTCGCCATAATGCCTCCCTCATTACTCGTACCTTCCTCAAACTCACCCTCCCCTCGTTCCCATCCCCATCATATCCTCCCGAATCACCTCTGTCTCTGTGCCGAAGCTCGCCTCTCCCTCGCCACCCCACATCAATTCACCATGATTTAGTCATCCCCCTCTGGACCTAAGATTCACTGTCCCGGTGTGCCATACCATATCGTGGTTGTGAATGGTATTATCCACAACACGCCAAGGAAGCAACTCCCCCCCTCCCCGCGGTCGTCCCGCGCATCTACAATACCTTTGTGCCTCGCCTCTGCAGTCCACTGTCGAACATCACGGAAGGCCACGAGGGGAGCAACAGGCGTTCATGTGGCCCCGTCAACTTACCATGCATGGTTGTGTTATGCTTCCAACATTGTAGATGTCCCCATGGCATCCCTGCATGGACACTCAACATGCATCGCGGAGGATCACGAACGTACAGGACCTCGTGCGGTTGCCTACATGAAACCACGGCTCGCATCCTAACCTGAACTACTTTATTGTTATTGGAAATATTCCCTAGATGCTAGAGGCAATAATAAATTATTGTTTTATTTCCATGTTCATATTTAATGTTTTTATTTCCGTGATAAAATCACAATGGTTCTTGAATGTGAGATTCGGATGAAAACTCGGTTGCATGTGTGGAAACATAAACACCAAGTAGTTCCCCAGTCTCGTCTCATATGTTGCATGATGATCTTGTTGTCCTAATCATAGGGCATTGTTAAAGTAACAAGGATGTTGACAACAATAGGAGCACATTGTTAGCATAACAATGGTGTTGGACAGACCCAACTAATGACGAAATCACATCTTCACTCTGTTATAAGTATATAATCAAATGACCCGCAAAAAAGTATAATTATATGAAGTTTTAGCATATATTTGAAGGAAATATGCCCTAGAGGCAATAATAAAATTGTTATTTATATTTCCTTATATCATGATAAATGTTTATTATTCATGCTAGAATTGTATTAACCGGAAACTTAGTACATGTGTGAATACATAGACAAACAGAGTGTCACTAGTATGCCTCTACTTGACTAGCTCGTTGAATCAATGATGGTTATGTTTCCTAACCATAAACATGAGTTGTCATTTGATTAACGGGATCACATCATTAGAGAATGATGTGATTGACTTGACCCATCCGTTAGCTTAGCACGATGATCGTTTAGTTTGTTGCTATTGCTTTCTCCATAACTTATACATGTTCCTATGACTATGAGATCATGCAACTCCCGAATATCGGAGGAACACTTTGTGTGCTACCAAACGTCACAACGTAACTGGGTGATTATAAAGGTGCTCTATAGGTGTCTCCGATGGTGTTTGTTGAGTTGGCATAGATCGAGATTAGGATTTGCCACTCCGATTGTCGGAGAGGTATCTCTGGGCCCTCTCGGTAATGCACATCAATATAAGCATTGCAAGCAATGTAGCTAATGAGTTAGTTACGGGATGTAGCATTACGGAACAAGTAAAGAGACTTGCCGGTAATGAGATTGAACTAGGTATTGAGATACCGACGATCGAATCTTGGGCAAGTAACATACCGATGACAAAGGGAACAACGTATATTGTTATGCGGTTTGACTGATAAAGATCTTCGTAGAATATGTAGAAACCAATATGAGCATCCAGGTTCCGCTATTGGTTATTGACCGGAGAAGTGTCTCGGTCATGTCTACATAGTTCTCGAACCCGTAGGGTCCGCACGCTTAACGTTCGGTGACAATCGGTATTATGAGTTTATGTGTTTTGATGAACCGAAGGTTGTTCGGAGTCCCGGATGTGATCACGGGTATGACGAGGAGTCTCCAAATGGTCGAGACATAAAGATCGATATATTGGATGACTATGTTTGTGTTGGAAATATGCCCTAGAGGCAATAATAAAATGATTATTATATTTCCTTGTTCATGATAATTGTCTATTATTCATGCTATAATTGTATTATCCGGAAATCGTAATACACGTGTGAATACGTAGACCACAATGTGTCCCTAGTGAGCCTCTAGTTGACTAGCTCGTTGATCAACAGATAGTCATGGTTTCCTGGCTATGGACATGGGGATGTCATTGATAACGGGATCACATCATTAGGAGAATGATGTGATGGACAAGACCCAAACCTAAGCATAGCACAAAGATCGTGTAAGTTCGTTTTGTGAGAGCTTTTCTAATTTCAAGTATCATTTCCTTAGACCATGAGATTGTGCAACTCCCTGATACCGTAGGAGTGCTTTGGGTGCATCAAACGTCACAACATAACTGGGTGGCTATAAAGGTGCACTATGGGTATCTCCGAAAGTGTCTGTTGGGTTGGCACGAATCGAGACTGGGATTTGTCACTCCGTATGACGGAGAGGTATCTCTGGGCCCACTCGGTAATGCATCATCATAATGAGCTCAATGTGACCAAGGGGTTGGTCACGGGATCATGCATTACGGTACGAGTAAAGTGACTTGCCGGTAACGAGATTGAACAAGGTATTGGGATACCGACGATCGAGTCTCGGGCAAGTAACGTACCGATTGACAAAGGGAATTGAATATGGGATTGATTAAGTCCTCGACATCGTGGTTCATCTGATGAGATCATCGAGGAGCATGTGGGAGACAACATGGATATCTAGATCCCGCTGTTGGTTATTGACCGGAGAGGCGTCTCGGTCATGTCTGCGTGTCTCCCGAACCCGTAGGGTTGACACACTTAAGGTTCGGTGACGCTAGGGTTGTAGAGATATTAGTATGCAGTAACCCGAAAGTTGTTCGGAGTCCCGGATGAGATCCCGAACGTCAAGAGGAGTTCCGGAATGGTTCGGAAGTAAAGATTTATATATAGGAAGTCCAGTTTCGGCCAGCGGGAAGGTTTCGGGGGTTACCGGTATTGTATCGGGACCACCGGAAGGGTCTCGGGGGTCCACCGGATGGGGCCACCTATCCCGGAGGGCCCCATGGGCTGAAGTGGCGTGGGGACCAGCCCCTGATGGGCTGGTGCGCCCCACCCAAGGGCCCAAGGCGCCTAGGGTTGGAAACCCTAGGGGGCCGTTGCCCCCCGAGGGGGCATGCGCCCCCCTGGTTGGAAACCCTAAGGGGGCCGTTGCCCCAGGGGCACCCCCCCTTTAGATGGGATCTCCAAGGGGGCATGCGCCCCCCTAGCCCATATATATAGTGGAAGGGGGGAGGGCAGCCATACCTTGCTCTTGGCGCCTCCCTCTCCCTCCGTAACACCTCTCCTCCCCGCTTGTGCTTGGCGAAGCCCTGCCGGGACCCTGCTGCATCCACCACCACGCCGTCATGCTACTGGATCTTCATCAACCTCTCCTTCCCCTTGCTGGATCAAGAAGGAGGAGACGTCTTCCCAACCGTACGTGTGTTGAACGCGGAGGTGCTGTTCGTTCGGCACTTGGTCATCGGTGATTTGGATCACCGCGAGTACGACTGCATCATCCCCGTTCACTTGAACGCTTCCGCTCGTGATCTACAAGGGTATGTAGATGCACTCCTATCTCCCTCGCTGCTAGATGACTCCATAGATTGATCTTGGTGATGCATAGAAAATTTTAAAATTCTGCTACGATCCCCAACAGTTTGGACATCAGAATGGTTCCAAATGAGTTTGGACATTAACCGGAGTACCGGGGGGTTTCTGGAACCCCCCCCGGGAGTATATGGGCCCTAATGGGCTTTAGGGGAGAGAGGGAGGGGTTGCCTAGGGCAGGCCGCGCAGCCCCACCCAAGGAGTAGTCCAAATTGGACTAGGGGGGAGGGGCGGCGCCCCCTCCTTCCTTCTCTTCTCTCTTTCCTTTCCTACTCTCCTACTCCTACTACATGGAAAGGGGGGAATCCTACTCCTGGTGGGAGTAGGACTCCCAGGGCGTGCCATAGTAGAGGGCCGGCCCTCCCCCCTCCTACACTCCTTTATATACGGGGAGGGGGGCACCCCATAGACACACAAGTTGATCATTGATCCCTTATCCGTGTGCGGTTCCCCCTCCACCATAATCCACCTCGGTCATATCGTAGTGGTGCTTAGGCAAAGCCCTGTTCCGGTAGCATCATCATCACCATCATCACGCTGTTGTGCTGACGAAGCTCTCCCTCGACACTCTACTGGATCGTGAGTTCGTGGGACATCACCGAGCTGAACGTGTGTAGATCACGGAGGTGCCGTACGTTCGGTACTAGGATCGGTCGATCATCAAGACGTACGACTACATCAACCACGTTGTCATAATGCTTCTGCTTAGTCTTCCCTCTCGTTGCTATGTATCACCATGATCTTGCGTGTGCGTAGGATTTTTTTTGAAATTACTGCGTTCCCCAACGGTGGCATCCGAGCCAGGTCTATGCGTAGATGTTATATGCACGAGTAGAACACAAAGGGGTTGTGGGTGTGGGTATATACATATTGCTTGTCGTCACTAGTTGTTTCTTGATTCGGCGATATTGCTGGATGAAGCGGCCCAGACCAACATTACGCGTACGCTTACGCGAGACTGGTTCTACCGACGTGCTTCGCACATAGGTGGCTGGTGGATGTCAGTTTCTCCAACTTTATTTGAATCGGATTCAATGAACATGGTTCTTTCTGAAGATAAAAAAGCAATCACTATACCGTGTTCTGGTTTTTGATGCGTAGGTAAGAACGGTTCTTGCTCAGCCCGTAGCAGCCACGTAAAACTTGCAACAACAAAGTAGAGACGTCTAACTTGTTTTTGCAGGGCATGTTGTGATGTGATATGGTCAAGACATGATGCTAAATTTTATTGTATGAGATGATGATGTTTTGTAAACACAGTTATCGGCAACTAGCAGGAGCCATATGATTGTCGCTTTTATTGTATGAGATGCAATCGCCATGTAATTGCTTTACTTTATCACTAAGCGGTAGTGATAGTCATAGAAGCAATAGTTGGCGAGATGACAATGATGCTTCGATGGAGATCAAGGTGTCAAGCCGGTGACGATGGTGATCATGACGGTGCTTTGAAGATGGAGATCAAAGGCACAAGATGATGATGGCCATATCATATCACTTATATTGATTGCATGTGATGTTTATCCTTTATGCATCTTATTTTGCTTAGTTCGACGATAGCATTATAAGATGATCTCTCACTAAATTTAAAGGTATAAGTGTTCTCCCTGAGTATGCACCATTGCTACAGCTCGTCGTGTCGAGACATCACCTGATGATCGGGTGTGATAAGCTCTACGTTCACATACAGCGGGTCCAAGCCAGTTTTGCACACGCAGAATACTCGGGTTAAACTTGACGAGCCTATCATATGCAGTTATGGCCTCAGAACACTGAGACCGAAAGGTCGAGCGTGAATCATATAGTAGATATGATCAACATAGTGATGTTCACCATTGAAAACTACTCCATCTCTCGTGATGATCGGACATGGTTTAGTTGATATGGATCACGTGATGACTTAGATGATTAGAGAGATGTCTATCTAAGTGGGAGTTCTTAAGTAATTTGATTAATTGAACCTTAATTTATCATGAACTTAGTACCTGATAGTATTTTGCATGTCTATGTTGTTGTAGATAGATGACCCGTGCTGTTGTTGGGTTGAATTTTAATGCGTTCCTAGAGAAAGCTAAGTTGAAAGATGATGGTAGAAACTACACGGGCTGGGTCCGTAACTTGAGGATTATCCTCATTGCTGCACAGAAGAATTACGTCCTGGAAGCACCGCTAGGTAACAAACCCGCTGCAGGAGCAACGCTAGATGTTGTGAACACCTGGCAGAGCAAAGCTGATGACTACTTGATAGTTCAGTGTGCCATGCTTTACGGCTTAGAACCGGGACTTCAACAACATTTTGAACTTCATGGAGCATATGAGATGTTTCAGGAGTTGAAGTTAATGTTTCTAGCAGCCCGGATTGAGAGATATGAAGTCTCCAATAAGTTCTACAACTGCAAAATGGAGGATAATAGTTCTTTCAGGGAACATATACTCATAATGTCTGGGTACCACAACCACTTGACTCAGCTGGGAGTTAATCTTCCTGATGATAGTGTCATTGACAGAGTTCTTCAATCACTGCCACCAAGCTACAAGAGCTTCGTGATGAACTATAATATGCAAGGGATGGATAAGTCGATTCTTGAGCTCTTCGCAATGCTAAAGGCTGCGGAGGTAGAAATCAAGAAGGAGCATCAAGTTTTGATGGTCAACAAGACCACCAGTTTCAAGAAAAAGGGTAAAGGGAAGAAAGGGAACTTCAAGAAGAACAACAAGCCAGTTGCTGCTCAACTGAAGAAACCCAAGTCTGGACCTAAGCCTGAGACCGAGTGCTTCTACTGCAAAGGGACTGGTCACTGGAAGCGGAATTGCCCCAAGTATTTGGCAGAGAAGAAGGATGGCAAAGTGAAAGGTATATTTGATGTACATGTTATTGATGTGTACCTTACTAATGCTCGCAGTAGTGCCTGGGTATTTGATGCTGGTTCAGTTGGTAACATTTGCAACTCGAAATAGGGGCTACGGATTAAGCGAAGATTGGCTAAGGACGAGGTGACGATGCGCGTGGGAAATGGTTCCAAAGTCGATGTGATCGCCGTCGGCACGCTGCCTCTACATCTACCTTCGGGATTAGTTTTAGACCTAAATAATTGTTATTTGGTGCCAGCATTGAGCATAAACATTATATCTGGATCTTGTTTGATGCGAGACGGTTATTCATTTAAATAAGAGAATAATGGTTTTTCTATTTATATGAGTAATATCTTTTTATGGTCATGCACCCTTGATGAGTGGTCTATTTTTACTAAATCTTGATAGTAGTGATACACATGTTCATAGTATTGAAGCCAAAAGATGCAGAGTTGATAATGATAGTGCAACTTATTTGTGGCACTGCTGTTTAGGTCATATTGGGGTAAAGCGCATGAAGAAACTCCATTCTGACGGACTTCTGGAATCACTTGATTATGAATCACTTGGTACTTGCGAACCATGCCTCATGGGCAAGATGACTAAAACTCCGTTCTCCAGAACAATGGAGCGGGCAACCGAGTTATTGGAAATCATACATACTGATGTATGCGGTCCATTGAACATTGAGGCTCGCGGCGGATATCGTTATTTTCTCACCTTCACAGATGATTTGAGCAGATATGGGTATATCTACTTAATGAAACATAAGTCTGAAACATTGGAAAAGTTCAAAGAATTTCAGAGTGAAGTGGAAAATCATTGTAACAAGAAAATAAAGTTTCCACGATCTGATCGTGGAGGATAATATTTGAGTTACGAGTTTGGTCTTCATTTAAAACAATGCGGAATAGTTTCGCAACTCACGCCACCCGGAACACCACAGAGTAATGGTGTGTCCGAACGTCATAACCGCACTTTACTAGACATGGTGCGATCTATGATGTCTCTTACTGATTTACCGCTATCATTTTGGGGTTATGCTTTAGAGACGGCTGCATTCACGTTAAATAGGGCACCATCTAAATCCGTTGAGATGACACCTTATGAACTGTGGTTTGGCAAGAAACCCAAGTTGTCGTTTCTTAAAGTTTGAGGTTGCGATGCTTATGTGAAGAAACTTCAACTTGATAAGCTCGAACCCAAATCGAAGAAATGTGTCTTCATAGGATACCCAAAGGAGACTGTTGGCTACACCTTCTATCATAGATCCGAAGGCAAGATATTCGTCGCTAAGAATGGATCCTTTCTAGAGAAGGAGTTTCTCTCGAAAGAAGTGAGTAGGAGGAAAGTAGAACTTGACGAGGTAATTGTAACTTCTCCCTTATTGGAAAGTAGTTCATCACTGAAATCAGTTCCAGTGATTCCTACACTAGTAAGTGAGGAAGCTAATGATGATGATCATGAAACTTCTGATCAAGTTACTACCAAACCTTGTAGGTCAAACAGAGTAAGATCTGCACTAGAGTGGTACGTTAATCCTGTTCTGGAAGTCATGTTACTTGACCATGACGAACCTACGAACTATGAGGAAGCGATGATGAGCCCACATTCCGCAAAATGGCTTGAGGCCATGAAATCTGAGATGGGATCCATGTATGAAAACAAAGTGTGGACTTTGGTTGACTTGCCCGATGATCGGCAGACCATAGAGAATAAATGGATCTTCAAGAAGAAGACTGACGCTGATGGTAATATTACTGTCTACAAAGCTCAACTTGTTGCAAAAGGTTTTCTACAAGTTCAAGGAGTTGACTATGATGAGACCTTCTCACCCGTAGCGATGCTTAAGTCCGTCTGAATCATATTAGCAATTGCCGCATTTTATGATTATGAAATTTGACAAATGGATGTCAAACTGCATTCCGTAATGGATATCTTAAAGAAGAGGTGTATATGATGCAACCAGAAGGTTTTGTCGATCCACAAGGTGCTAACAAAGTGTGCAAGCTCCAGCGATCCATTTATGGACTGGTGCAAGCCTCTCGGAGTTGGAATATACGCTTTGATAGTGTGATCAAAGCATATGGTTTTATACAGACTTTTGGAGATGCCTGTATTTACAAGAAAGCGAGTGGGAGCTCCGTAGCATTTCTGATATTATATGTAGATGACATATTGTTGATCGGAAATGATACTTAATTTCTGAATAGCATAAAAGGTTACTTGAATAAGAATTTTTCAATGAAAGACCTTGGTGAAGCTGCTTATATATTGGGCATCAAGATCTATAGAGATAGATCAAGACGCTTAATTGGACTTTCACAAAGCACATACCTTGATAAAGTTTTGAAGAAGTCAAAATGGATCAGGCAAAGAAAGGGTTCTTGCCTGTATTGCAAGGTGTGAAGTTGAGTTAGACTCAATGCCCGACCACTAAAGAAGATAGAGAGAAAATGAAAGGTGTTCCCTATGCTTCAACCATAGGCTCTATCATGTATGCAATGATGTGTACTAGACCTAATGTGTGCCTTGCTATCAGTTTAGCAGAGAGGTACCAAAGTAATCCAGGAGTGGATCATTGGACGGCGGTCAAGAATATCCTGAAATACCTGAAAAGGACTAAGGATATGTTTCTCGTATATGGAGGTGACAAAGAGCTCGTCGTAAACGGTTATGTCGATGCAAGCTTTGATACTGATCCGGATGACTCTAAGTCACAAACTGGATACGTGTTTTTACTAAATGGTGGAGCTGTCAGTTGGTGCAGTTCCAAGCAGAGCGTCGTGGCGGGATCTACGTGTGAAGCGGAATACATACCTGCTTCGGAAGCAGCAAATAAAGGAGTCTGGATGAAGAAGTTCATATCCGATCTAGGTGTCATACCTAGTGCATCGGGTCCAATGAAAATCTTTTGTGGCAATACTGGTGCAATTGCCTTGGCAAAGGAATCCAGATTTCACAAGAGAACCAAGCACACCAAGAGACGGTTCAATTCCATCCACGATCAAGTCAAGGAGGGAGACATAGAGATTTGCAAGATACATACGAATCTGAATGTTGCAGACCCGTTGACTAAGCCTCTCTCACGAGCAAAACATGATCAGCACCAAGACTCCATGGGTGTTAGAATCATTACAATGTAATCTAGATTATTGACTCTAGTGCAAGTGGGAGACTGAAGGAAATATGCCCTAGAGGCAATAATAAAGTTGTTATTTATATTTCCTTATATCATGATAAATGTTTATTATTCATGCTAGAATTGTATTGACCAGAAACTTAGTACATGTGTGAATACATAGACAAACAGAGTGTCACTAGTATGCCTCTACTTGACTAGCTCGTTGAATCAATGATGGTTATGTTTCCTAACCATAGACATGAGTTGTCATTTGATTAACGGGATCACATCATTAGAGAATGATGTGATTGACTTGACCCATCTGTTAGCTTAGCATGATGATCGTCTAGTTTGTTGCTATTGCTTTCTCCATAACTTATACATGTTCCTATGACTATGAGATCATGCAACTCCCGAATACCGGAGAACACCTTGTGTGCTACCAAACGTCACAATGTAACTGGGTGATTATAAAGGTGCTCTATAGGTGTCTTTGTTGGTGTTTGTTGAGTTGGCATAGACCGAGATTAGGATTTGTCACTCCGATTGTCGGAGAGGTATCTCTAGGCCCTCTCGGTAATGCACATCAATATAACCCTTGCAAACAATGTAGCTAATGAGTTAGTTACATGATGTAGCATTACGGAACGAGTAAAGAGACTTGCCGGTGACGAGATTGAACTAGGTATTGAGATGCCGACGATCGAATCTCGGGCAAGTAACATACCGATGACAAAGGGAACAACGTATATTGTTATGTGACACGTCTCCAACGTATTTATAATTTTTGATTGTTCCATGCTATTATATTATCTATTTTGGATGTTAATGGGCTTTATTTTACACTTCTATATTATTTTTGGGACTAACCTACTAACCCAAGGCCCATTGCAAATTGTTGTTTTTTGCCTATTTCAGTGTTTCGCGGAAAAGGAATATCAAACGGAGTCCAAAAGGAATGAAACCTTTGGGAGCATGATTTTTGGAACAAACATGATCCAGAGGACTTGGAGTAGACGTAAAGCAACCAATGAGGTGGCCACGAGGCAGGGGCGCGCCTACCCCCTGGGCGCGCCCTCCCCCCTCGTGGGCCCCTCGTGGCTCCACCGACCTACTTCTTCCTCCTATATATGTTCATATACCCCGAAAACATCCAGGAGCACCATGAAACCATATTTCCACTGCCGCAACCTTCTGTACCCAAGAGATCCCATCTTGGGGCCTTTTCCGGAGCTCCGCCGGAGGGGGCATCAATCACGGAGGGCCTCTACATCAACTCCATGGCCCCTCCGATGATGTGTGAGTAGTTTACTTCAGACCTTCGGGTCCATAGCTATTAGCTAGATGGCCTATTCTCTCTCTATGAATCTCAATACAAAGTTATCCTTGATCTTCTTGGAGATCTATTCGATGTAACTCTTTTTGCAGTGTGTTTGTCGAGATCCGATGAATTGTGGGTTTATGATCAAGTCTATCTATGAACAATATTTGATTCTTCTCTGAAATATTTTATGTATGATTGGTTATCGTTGCAAGTCTCTTCGAATTATTAGTTTGGTTTGGCCTACTAGATTGATCTTTCTTGCAATGGGAGAAGTGCTTAGCTTTGGGTTCAATCTTGCGGTGCTCGATCCCAGTGACAGAAAGGGAAATGACACGTATTGTATTGTTGCCATCGAGAATAAAAAGATGGGCTTTATATCATTTTGCTTGAGTTTATCCCTCTACATCATGTCATCTTACCTAATGCGTTACTCTGTTCTTATGAACTTAATACTCTAGATGCATGCTGGATAGCGGTTGATGTGTGGAGTAATAGTAGTAGATGCAGGCAGGAGTCAGTCTACTGATCACGGACGTGGTGCCTATATACATGATCATACCTATATATTCTCATAATTATTCGCTTTTCTATCAATTGCTCGACAGTAATTTGTTCACCCACCGTAATACTTATGCTATCTTGAGAGAAGCCACTAGTGAAACCTGTGGCCCCCAGGTCTATTATCCATTATATTAATCTCTCATCAACAAGTTATTTCTGGCACCATTTATTTTGCAATCTTTACTTCAAATCTATATCATAAAAATACCAAAAATATTTATCTTATCATTATTATCTCTATCATATCTCACTCTCATAAGTGACCGTGAAGGGATTGACAACCCCTTTATCGCGTTGGTTGCGAGGTTCTTATTTGTTTGTGTAGGTACGAGGGACTTGCGTGTAGTCTCCTACTGGATTGATACCTTGGTTCTCAAAAACGAAGGGAAATACTTATGCTACTTTGCCACATCACCCTTTCCTCTTCAAGGGAAATCCAATGCAGTGCTCAAGAGGTAGCATTATGCGGTTTGACCGATAAAGATCTTCGTAGAATATGTAGGAACCAATATGAGCATCCAGGTTCCGCTATTGGTTATTGACTGGAGACGTGTCTTGATAACCCACAAGTATAGGGGATCGCAACAGTTTTCGAGGGTAGAGTATTCAACCCAAATTTATTGATTCAACACAAGGGGAACCAAAGAATATTCTCAAGTATTAGCAGCTAAGTTGTTAATTATACCACACCTGGAAACTTAATATCTGCAACAAAGTGTTTAGTAGCAAAGTAATATGATAATAGTGGTAACGGTAGCAAAAGATAACGGTAGCAAAAGTAATGTTTTTGGTATTTTGTAGTGATGATAGCAATAGCAATGGAAAAGTAAATAAGTGCAGAACAATATATGGAAAGCTCGTAGGCAATGGATCGGTGATAGAGAATTATGCCGGATGTGGTTCATCATGTAACAGTCATAACATAGGGTGACACAGAACTAGCTCCAATTCATCAATGTAATGTAGGCATGTATTCCGAATATAGTCATACGTGCTTATGGAAAAGAACTTGCATGACATCTTTTGTCCTACCCTCCCGTGGCAGCGGGGTCCTAACGGAAACTAAGGGATATTAAGGCCTCCTTTTAATAGAGTACCGGACCAAAGCATTAACACATAGTGAATACATGAACTCCTCAAACTACGGTCATCACCGGTAAGTATCCCGATTATTGTCACTTCGGGGTTAACGGATCATAACACATAATAGGTGACTATAGATTTGCAAGATAGGATCAAGAACTCTCATATATTAATGAAAACATAATAGGTTCAGATCTGAAATCATGGCACTCGGGCCCTAGTGACAAGCATTAAGCATAGCAAAGTCATAGCAACATCAATCTCAGAACATAGTGGATACTAGGGATCAAACCCTAACAAAACTAACTCGATTACATGATAAATCTCATCCAACCCATCACCGTGAAGCAAGCCTACGATGGAATTACTCACACACGGCGGTGAGCATCATGAAATTGGTGATGTAGGAAGGTTGATGATTACGATGGCGACGGATTCCCCTCTCCGGAGCCCCGAGCGGACTCCAGATCAGCCCTTCCAAGAGGTTTTAGGGCTTGGCGGTGGCTCCGTATCGTAAACCGCAATGAATCCTTCTCTCTGATTTTTCTCTCTCTGAAACCAAATATATAGAGTTGGAGTTGAGGTCGGAGGAGCTCCAGGGGGCCCACGAGGTAGGGGGCGCGCCCTAGGGGGGAAGGCGCGCCCCCACCCTCGTGGCTAGGGTGTGGGCCCCCTGGTCTTCATCTTTTGCAAGGATTTTTTTATTATTTCCGAAAAGATGTTCAGTGAAGTTTCAGGTCATTCCGAGAACTTTTGTTTCTGCACATAAATAACACCATGGCAATTCTGCTGAAAACAGCGTCAGTCCGGGTTAGTTCCATTCAAATCATGCAAGTTAGAGTCCAAAACAAGGGCAAAAGTGTTTGCAAAAGTAGATACGACGGAGATGTATCAACTCACCCAAGATTAAACCTTTGCTTGTCCTCAAGCAATTCAGTTGACAAACTGAAAGTGATAAAAAAAACTTTTACAAACTTTGCTTGCTCTTGTTGTTGTAAATATGTAAAGCCAGCATTCAAGTTTTCAGCAAAGATTATGAACTAACCATATTCACGATAACACATAGGTCTCATGTTTACTCCTATCAATGGCATAATCAACTAGCGAGCAATAATAATAAATCTCGGATGACAACACTTTCTCAAAACAATTATAGTATGATATAACAATATGGTATCTCGCTAGCCCTTTCTGAGACCGCAAAACATAAATGCAGAGCACCTTTAAAGATCAAGGTCTGACTAGACATTGTAATTCATGGTAAAAGAGATCCAGTCAAGTCATACTCAATGTAAACTAATAGTAATGAATGCAAATGATAGTGGTGCTCTCCAACTGGTGTTTTTTGATAAGAAGATGATGGCTCAACATAAAAGTAAATAGATAGGCCCTTCGTGGAGGGAAGCTGGGATTTGTAGAGGTGCCAAAGCTCAGTTTTGAAATAGAGATGAATAATATTTTGAGTGGTATACTTTCATTGTCAACATCACAACCAAGAGATGGCGATATCTTCCATGCTACACACATTATAGACGGCTCCCAAACAGAATGGTAAAGTTTATACTCCCCCTTCCACCAACAAGCATCAATCCATGGCTTGCTCGAAACAACGAGTGCCTCCAACTAACAAGAGTCCCAGGGGGAGTTTTGTTTGCAATTATTTTGATTTAGTTTGCATAGAGCATGGGACCGGGCATCCCCGTGACCAGCCATTTTTCTTGTGAGTGAGGAGCGGAGTCCACTCCTCTTGAGAATAATCCGCCTAACATGGAAGATACGAACAACCCTAGTTGATATATGAGCTATTCGAGCATACAAAACATGATATTTATTTGAAGGTTTAGAGTTTGGCACATAGAAATTTACTTGGAACGGCAGGTAGATACCGTATATAGGTAGGTATGGTGGACTCATATGGAATAACTTTGGGGTTTATGGAGTTGGATGCACAAGTAGTATTCCCGCTTAGTACAGGTGAAGGCTAGAAAAAGACTGGAAAGCGACCAGCTAAAGAGCGACAACAGTCATGAACATGCATTAAAATTAATCAACACCGAATGCAAGCATGATAGGATATAGTCCACCATGAACATAAGTATCGTGAAGGCGATGTTGATTTTGTTTCAACTACATGCGTGAACATGTGCCAAGTCAAGTCACTTAAATCATTCAGAGGAGGATACCACCCTATCATACCACATCAAAACCATTTTAATAGTATGTTGGCACGCAAGGTAAACCATTATAAACTCCTAGCTAATCAAGCATGGCACAAGAAACTATGATCTCTAGTTGTCATTGCAAACATGTTTATTCATAATAGGATGATATAGGAACGATGAACTAATCATATTTACAAAAAACAAGAGAGGTTGAGTTCATACCAGCTTTTCTCATCTCAGTCAGTCCATCATATAATCATCATTATTGCCTTTCACTTGCACGACCGAACGATGTGGATAATAATAATAGTGCACGTGCATTGGACTAAGCTGGAATCTGTAAGCATTCAATAAACAGGAGAAGACAAGTCAATATGGGCTCTTTTGTCAGATCAACAATAATGCATATAAGAGCCACTTCAACAATTTAATCATGGTCTTCTCCTATCGACCCCCAAAGAAAAGAAATAAAATTATTTACATGGGAAAGCTCCCAACAAGCAAAAGAAGAACAAGAAATCTTTTTGGGTTTTCTTTTTAATTACTACTACAAGCATGGAAAGTAAACTAATTAAAAGCTACAACTAATTTTTTTTGGTCTTTCTTAAGGTTTATTAAACACACAAGAAGAAAGCATAAAAAGGAAAATAAACTAGCATGGATGATACAGTGAAAAAGTATGAGCACCGACATCTAGCAATGAGTGTGTGTGAACATGAATGTAATGTCGGTGAGAAATACATACTCCCCCAAGCTTAGGCTTTTGGCCTAAGTTGGTCTATGTCCACGGTTGGTCTGGCGGATATCCATAATAATAGTTGGGGTCGTACTGCGAAGAAGAAGACTCTGATTGCCACTGGTTGGCAATCATCTCCGGTTCCCAATAGTAATTAGACTGTCATGGAGGATCAACTTGTGGTTCCGGCTCTTGCTCTGTGGCTGATGTAGGGTTCCGGTAGGCGTGAATAGCCTCTAACGGGACAAGGTACTTACTGTTCGCGTCGGTCGTGGAGGAAGGCGGTGAGGCCTGCATTCTCATCCAATTCATAAAAATCTTCATAAATCCCGGCTGCTCTCAAGAAATCATCGGAAGGCCATTCACACGATCGAACCTCTGCGCTGCGAGGCAGATTATATTTGGGCTTCTGTGCCTTTTCCTTAGAGCTTCGGCTCGATGAGCCCCTCAAAAATCTCTTCATTATTTTCTGAAAAATTCTGAAATTTTTAGTAACTTCAAAATAAAAGTGAACAAAGCTCAATAATATTGACAGCAACTACTCCTACAAGTGCCTAGATCCTATATCATGCATCAAAACTACTTGGAACCATATAAATTTGACATGCAAGCTCAAGAACATGGTCACCTAGTCAGCATAAATTTGCAATGAATAAAGCACTAGAACAAAAACTAATTGGACAAATGGAGGAGTCACATACCAAGGAACAATCCCCCAAGCATTTTTGTGAGAGGTGCTTTGCGCAAGGAGATCAAAAATGGCAGCAAAATGAGTTAGAACTCGTGCTTGAGCTGGATATTCGTGTTTGTGAGAGGAAGAAAAAGTGTGTGGGTGCAGGAATAAGTGGAGGAGGGCCACCATGGGCCCATGAGGCAGGGGGCACGCCTAGGGGGGTAGGGCGCGCCCTCCACCCTCGTGGCCAGGTGGATGACCCCCTGCTGTGTTCTCAGTGCCAAATATTCTCAAATATTCTAGAAAAAATCATATTTAAATTTCAGGGCATTTGGAGAACTTTTATTTTCGGGGTATTTTTGTATTGCACGGATAATCAGATAACAGACAGAAAAATACTTTATTTAATATAAATAATAGAAAGTAAAAGGAGGGTACAAAAGGTTGTGCCTTCTAGTTTCATCCATCTCATGTTCATCAAAAGGAATCCACTAACAAGGTTGATCAAGTCTTGTTAACGAACTCATTCCGAATAACATGGAACCGGAGAAATTTCGAATAACACTATGTTACCTCAACGGGGATATGCACATCCCCAATAATAAGAATATCATATTTCTTCTTGACAGTAGGAAGAGGAAATTCAAAACCTCCAAATATAATCGATGAAATTTTTCCAATAGAGTTGATACTACGAACTTGAGGTTGTTTCCTCGGAAAGTGTACTGTATGCTCATTACCATTAACATGAAAAGTGATATTGCCTTTAGTGCAATCAATAACAGCCTCTGCGGTATTCAAAAAGGGTCTTCCAAGAATAATAGACATACTATCGTCCTCGGGAATATCAAGAATAACAAAGTCCGTTAAAATAGTAACGTTTGCAACTACAATAGGCACATCCTCACAAATACCGACAGGTATAGCAGTTGATTTATCAGCCATTTGCAAAGATATTTCAGTAGGTGTCAACTTAATCAAATCAAGTCTATGATATAAAGAGAGAGGCATAACACTAACACCAGCTCCAAGATCACATAAAGCAGTTTTAACATAATTTCTTTTAATGGAGCATGGTATAGTGGGTACTCCTGGATCTCCAAGTTTCTTTGGTATTCCACCCTTAAAAGTATAATTAGCAAACATGGTGGAAATTTCGGCTTCCGGTATCTTTCTTTTATTTGTAACAATATCTTTCATGTACTTAGCATAAGGATTCATTTTGAGCATATCAGTTAATCGCATACGCAAAAAGATAGGTCTAATCATTTCAGCAAAGCGCTCAAAATCCTCGTCATCCTTTTTCTTGGATGGTTTGGGAGGAAAGGCATGGGTTTCTGAACCCGTGGTTCTCTTTCTTTACCATGTTTCCTAGCAACAAAGTCTTTCTTATCATAACGTTGATTCTTTGATTGTGGGTTATCAAGATCAACAAGAGGTTCAATTTCTATATCATTATAATTCTAGGTTGAGCATCATCATGAACATTATCATTAACATTATCACTAGTTTCAGGTTCATTACCAGATTGTGTTTCAGCATCAGAAATAGAAATATCATTTGGATTCTCAGGTGTTTCAGTAATAGGTTCACTAGAAGCATGCAAAGTCCTATCATTTTTATTTTTCTTCCTTTTAGAAGGACTAGGTGCATCTATATTATTTCTCTGAGAATCTTGCTCAATTCTCTTAGGATGGCCTTCAGGATACAGAGGTTCCTCGGTCATTCTACCACCTCTAGTCATAACTCTAACATCATTATCATTATTCTTACTATTCAATTCATTGAGCAAATCATTTTGAGCTTTAAGTACTTGTTCTACTTGAGTAGTAACCATAGAAGCATGTTTACTAATAAGTTTAAGTTCACCTTTGACATAAGCCATATAATCACCCAAGTGTTCAAGCATACCAGCACTGCGTTTTAATTCTCTACCAAAATAGGCATCGAAGTCTTCTTGCTTAGCCATAAAGTTATCAAACTCATCTAAGCATGGGCTAGCAAATTTAGTAAATGGAATTTCAGCTTTATCATATCTATAGAGAGAATTTACCTTTACGACCTATGTTGGGTTATCAAGACCATGAATTTCTTCAATAGGTAATGGATTAAGATCATATGTTTCTTCAACGGGCGGTAAATTCTTAACATCTTTAGCTTTAATACCTTTTTCTTTCATAGATTTCTTTGCCTCTTGCATATCTTCAGGACTGAGAAATAGGATACCCCTCTTCTTCGGAGTTGGTTTAGGAATAGGCTCAGGAGCTGGCTCAGAAAGTGTCCAATTATTTTCATTTGTCAACATATTATTCAATAGAATTTCAGCTTCATCCGGTGTTCTTTCCCTGAAAACAGAACCAACACAACTATCCAGGTAATCTCTGCGGTTAGTCCATCATAAAAGATATCAAGTATTTCATTTTTCTTAAGAGGATGATCAGGCAAAGCATTAAGTAACTGGAGAAGCCTCCCCCAAGCTTGTGGGAGACTCTCTTCTTCAATTTTCACAAAATTATATATATCCCTTAAAGCAGCTTGTTTCTTATGAGCAGGGAAATATTTAGCAGAGAAGTAATAAATCATATCCTGGGGACTACGCACACAACCAGGATCAAGAGAATTAAACCATATCTTAGCATCACCCTTTAATGAGAACAGAAATATTTTAAGGATATAAAAGCAGCGAGTTCTCTCGTCATTAGTGAACAGGGTGGCTATATCATTTAATTTAGTAAGATGTGCCACAACAGTTTCAGATTCATAGCCATAAAAAGGATCAGATTGAACCAAAGTAATTATACCAGGATCAACAGAGAATTCATAATCCTTATCAGTAACAAAGAAAGGTGAAGTAGCAAAAGCAGGGTCAGGTTTCATTCTAGCATTAAGAGATTGTTGCTTCCATTTAGCTAATAGCCTCTTGAGCTCGTATCTATCTTTGCAAGCTAAAATAGCTAAAGAAGCTTCTTTTTCAAAAACACAACCCTCGGGAATAACAGGTGATTCATTTTCATTAGGGGGAGAGTCTTCATCATCACTTTCATCAATATTATCAGTTTCAATAATTTCATTCTCTCTAACCCTAGCAAGTTGTTCATCAAGAAATTCACCAAGTGGCATAGTAGTATCAAGCATAGAAGTAGTTTCATCATAAGTATCACGCATAGCAGAAGTGGCATCATCAATAACATGCGACATATCAGAACGAATAGCAAAAGCAGGTTTAGGTGTCGCAAGCTTACTCAAAACAGAAGGTGAATCAAGTGCAGAGCTAGATGGCAGTTCCTTACCCCCCATCGTAGTTGAGGGATAAATCTTGGTTTTTGGATCTCTCAAGTTCTTCATAATGATAAGTAGATATAAATCCCAAGTGACTCAAAGAATAGAGCTATGCTCCCCGGCAACGGCGCCAGAAAATAGTCTTGATAACCCACAAGTATAGGGGATCGCAACAGTTTTCGAGGGTAGAGTATTCAACCCAAATTTATTGATTCGACACAAGGGGAGCCAAAGAATATTCTCAAGTATTAGCAGCTGAGTTGTCAATTCAACCACACCTGGAAACTTAATATCTGCAGCAAAGTGTTTAGTAGCAAAGTAATATGATAGTAGTGGTAACGGTAGCAAAAGGTAACGGTAGCAAAAGTAATGTTTTTGATATTTTGTAGTGATGACAGCAATAGCAACGGAAAAGCAAATAAGCGTAGAACAATATATCGAAAGCTCGTAGGCAATGGGTTGGTGATAGAGAATTATGCCGGATGTGGTTCATCATGTAACAGTCATAACATAGGGTGACACAGAACTAGCTCCAATTCATCAATGTAATGTAGGCATGTATTCCGAATATAGTCATATGTGCTTATGGAAAAGAACTTGCATAACATCTTTTGTCCTACCCTCTCGTGGCAGCGGGGTCCTAACGGAAACTAAGGGATATTAAGGCCTCCTTTTAATAGAGTACCGGACCAAAGCATTAACACATAGTGAATACATGAACTCCTCAAACTATGGTCATCATCGGTAAGTATCCCGATTATTGTCACTTCGGGGTTAACGGATCATAACACATAATAGGTGACTATAGACTTGCAAGATAGGATCAAGAACTCTCATATATTGATGAAAACATAATAGGTTCAGATCTGAAATCATGGCACTTGGGCCCTAGTGACAAGCATTAAGCATAGCAAAGTTATAGCAACATCAATCTCAGAACATAGTGGATACTAGGGATCAAACCCTAACAAAACTAACTCGATTACATGATAAATCTCATCCAACCCATCACTGTCCAGCAAGCCTACGATGGAATTACTCACACACGGCGGTGAGCATCATGAAAATTGTAACGCCCGGGTAATCAAGCTACAGTAAATCCACGCTAATGGTGCCATGTCACCACGGTTATTGTTGCTAAACTACCGTTAGATCAAAACACTCTAAATTCAAATTTAAATTTAGCAAATAGTCAAAGTTTTCAAAACATTAAAACAAAAATGTTTGGTGTGTGTCAAATATTACTATGGTAATTATAGTGAAGAAAACATAATTTTACAAAGTGCCTAAGTGCTTCAAACTAAATAAAACAGAAAAAGAAATAAAAGAAAAGAAGTTACAAAACAGAAAAAAAAAGAAACCCCCCTGGGCCGTGGCCCAACAGGGCCAACCCACCAGGCCCAGCCGGCCACCCACTCCCCCTACTCCCCTTATCCACCCC